>NW_026575120.1:38349668-39549668 GCF_905146905.1 Nyctereutes procyonoides | reverse complement strand
AGAGAACTTCAGGGAGGAAAAAAAGCAGTTAATTATATTAAATACCGCAAAAATGTCTAGTATTTTAAAAATGTGCACATTGGGTACATCAATATAGAGGTCATTGGTGGGCACATCTCAAAGACTTCCAGGAGAGTAAATGAAGAAAAGATTCAGTGATTGATCATCAAATGGAAAATGAGAGGAGAGACCAACCGTAAATTCTTGTTTTAAATTTGGAATGAGAAATAACAAATGGAAGAAGTAATAGGATAAAGACTGTAGGAGTTTGAGATTTTTGTTCATAGACTGGGAGCTGAGTCAATTAATTATGGTTTATCACATATGTCAATCATCAGTTTCCCACATTATTATCCAAGTTTGGAAGCAAAACTCAGGCACGCCTTACGTATTATACATGTATACAAATTGCACATAGATAGCATAGAACTTTGTCCAGAGAACGACTTAAAGTGGCTCATAATTAGGACCTACTGACCATTGCTGGGAAATATAAATAACAAATTCAGTATCCTCTTGTTCAGATCCATTGAGCAAAGAGCATCTGGGTTTCTTTCTTCAAATTATAACTAATCAAGGGGCATGTGGGTTGCTCAGTTGGTTAAGCATCTGCCTTTGGCTCAGGTCATAATCTCAGGGTCCTGGGATCGAGCATTGGGCTCCCTGCTTAGCTCTGCCCTTTCCCCCCATTCTCACTCATGGTCTTTTTCTCTTTCAAATAAATAAATAAAATATTAAAAAAATCATAACTACTCAAGTGAGATACACCTGGTCTCGGAAATAGGCTAGTCAGTATATTTTGGGGAATTATTCTTGGGACTGCACCCTTGGAGTAAATGGCTGAAGGAAGCACTAACTGGATAATCTCACAGTGAGGTTCTGAGCTATGTGGCTAACTCTAGCTGGCTAGGTCTTTGATGTTGATTGGGTTTGGAGAAAAACAGAAATTCAGTAACCCTCTCAGGGACATTGTAAAACTTCTGTTAATTAGATTTTAATAAACAAGGTCATCTCTATTGGCAAGCTTACTTTGTAATTTAGAGAGTGAACCATTTATGATGCAGTCCAACTTACACAAATTAAAAGGCATATAAATCCTCCCCTTAGAAGGAAGACAATAAATATCCCTTGCTATATTAATCGAGGGCTAGAAAATACCATCAAAGAAAGGAGTGAGTGGCCTGAACTTGCAGGACGATGCAAATCTTAAACAATGCAAAACTCAGTTTAGTGGCAGGTTTTTGGAGAGAATAAAACATGTGAGCGTCTTGTCTGTGTGAATTCATTTTGCTCTCATGAGGATCCTGAAGGGGAAATTGCCACATTCTTCTGATAGGGCAGAGCGTCCAGTTTGCAAATAATCTCAAAATGAAACAGGCAAGGGATACAAACAAGCCCCAGAGGATTTAGTCATTTATTTCCTTGAGCTGTCCCGAACCGTGATGATTGATTCTTCCTTGACTTAAAGGTTGTTGCGTTTGTGTGCTTGAGCTGTCATCACAAAATACCACAGATTGGGGGGCTTAAAATTCGCATTTATTTTCCCACAGTTCCCAAGGCTGGAGGTCAACATCAAAGTGCTGGCAGGGTTGTCTGGTGAGGCTTCTTCTCTTGGCTTGCAGACAGCCACCTTTTCACTACATTCCCCAAATGACCTTTTCTTATGTGCACACAAGCTGGGTCTGTGTCTTCCTCATCTTACAAGGACACCCACCCTAAGCGACTAGGGCTCCACCATTATGACCTAATTATTGCGGTTGAATCTAATTATCTCCTTAAAGGCCTTATCTCCAAATATAGTCACATTGAGGGTTAGGACTTTAAATGACTTTTGGTGGGAGATGACATAATTCACAATTAAGTCCATATAGTTGTATATAACTATTTATGCTGAGTTTTGGGAAACATTAATTCTGGAAGAGGGTAGTCAGTTTTCTGGGGGCTGGGAGGGAAGATATTTGATCTCCTAAGTGTGGGAAATGCTACATATATTCTGTATCTCACTCTTGGAGACATAGGACACCAATGAGTACAACAAGGCCTATGACAATGCCTGCACTGAATAAAACATATTTACCTTTGACTCTGTATCCTGGAAAAGGGACTTTCCCCCTCAGCACATGTATTAATATTTTGAGAAATAATGTTTTGCATTGTACTATTCTGTGAAGCATGGTTTCTGTCTTTCTAAGGCTTTTCAAATGCAGCTTTCATGGTAGTTCATTTATAGGGCTTAATAGATGAGATTAAGAGACAAACAAATTGATAATACTGGTGAGTCCTTAACATCCTAATTATCGGTGCTATATCTGCCCTTGTATACTTGTTCCCATCATACAAAGGATGTGTCTTAACCATCTGCTATAAGACAACTCTTGGGCTTCTGTAATAGAACCCATTAAATTAATTTTTCTTCCATGGGAAAAAATAATGGAATAAGACACAGCAATGAAATAAATGAACCACAGTCACACACAAAAATATAGTAAATATCAAAAATCAAACATTGAGAAAAAAGGTCAGACGCAGAGGAGTACATGCTGAATGATTCCATTTATACGGCAGTCAAGGACAGGCATAAATAACCTATGGTAATAGAAGTCAGAAGAGTAAACTTTGCAGGGATTGTCTAGGAGGAAGTACAAGAGAGCTACAGAGCTGACCGCGTTCTATATCTCGATCTAGGCAATAATCTCATGAGTCTGCCACTACATAAAAACAACTGAGCTGTATGTTTAAGATGTCTACACTTCACACTATGAAAGTTCTAGCTCTTGAGAAAGCATTGGTGGCTCATTATTGTTTTCTAGGAGAAAGTTCAACTCCCATTCCTGGTCCCCTCACAACGTGAGCCCATTCAGTTCCAGGCATATGGAATATAATGTGGCATCCACTCTTTGCCTCTTTGCCACTGAGCCATTTCTTATTATTCAATTTCGTTTACTTTCACACTTTCCCCTGTACCTGTTCCCTTTTCTGGGATGTCGTTCTCCTATATTACCTGTCCATTAAAATTCCACTCATTTTTAAGAACTTGTCCAGTTGTTCATCTCTTCTGTGAAACTTTCCCCAAATTGAATTAATTGCTTCTTCTTTTGGATTCTCATTGCAATTTATTTATGTGGACAACATAGTTATGGATGACAAAGATTAGGAATTGTCTGGGACTTTCCTGGTGTCAATTTTTTTTCTCTTTGTTTCCATAGTACATTCCTACTACATAGCTTTGTTTTTGGATTGGAACATGGGGCCCACACAAATATAACTCTAATGATATGTTAGGTTTTATAATTCTCTGTCCTCTGTACTTCAATGTGACCTCCTTTCCTTGAATAAAGATGATGTCTTAGTCATTTCTGTAGCCGTAGGACTTGACCTTGCTTGGTATTACAGTGACAATCATCTCTGTATTATAAGTAAACTTCACCTTTTAAAAAGTAGACAATTTGCATTGTGAATTAACTGTGGTATATTCATTGTCACATTTTGTTAACATAATTAAGTGATTGGAAGGCCAGATTTTGATAGCATCATTTACAATACCCGTATTTTTCCTGGGCAGGATGGTATTCTGCTTAAGAAAAGAGGGTCCTCCTTCCATGTTGGGCAAGTCACCTAACCTAAGCCTCGATTTCCTCATCTGTTAAAGATTTTTTTGGGCAGGTCAAATTTAAATCATTTAACATATGGTAAATTATGTAGCACCATGCCTACGCAAAGTAAGCATTCAATAAATATTATGTTCAGCTATGTGAAATTCAAATGTGTTTGACATACAAAAATGGCAGCTTCATGTGGTTCACTTGATGTTAACCATTATTAAAATCATCACTTCCCTTTATGACACTGTTCAAAAAATGGCTTACAATCATTTCCTTTTTAATGTTTAGCATGACTAGAACACAAACTCAATATGTGAATAAAGAAGCCTAATTCTACTTTACATTCATGCTTTCTCCCAGTTACTGAGAGATGATTTCTGTTTTTTGTTTGTTTTTTTGTTTTTTGTTTTTTGATTTCTGTTTTAGCAGGAAAGAGTTCATGAGAGAAAGAGACAGTGTACCAGTCTCCAGCTCTGCCCATGAAACTGGCTGCCTCCAGGATGGCCTCCTCAGCCTCAAACTTAATGCTGAGAGCACATCAACCAACATTCTAACTCAAGTGCACACATTCTAACTAGATTCAAATATGAATTCCTTTAAACACTGTATCTACAAGCTGGCTTTAAAAAGGACTCAAGAACTTGTTAAACTCTGAGACAGAACTTGTTTCCTTATTCATTTAACAAATATTAATTGAGAGTCCACTAGGTTCCTGGCTCTACCACCGGTCTGGTCGGGACGGCAGAAATTAATCATATCAGATCAGTCATTGCCCCAGTCTTAAAGGAGCTTGCTAGATTCCTCATGTCTTTTTTTCCCCCCCATAACTAAAGATAATTAGATCCTATGATACCCTCCATCAGAGCACATCAGGGTTCTGTTTTGTTTCTTTTTACTAATTTTCTGTTGCCTTTCCCTATTTTTCTCTTTGTTGGTATTCCATTTCTGTAGTTCTTTAAGAATAAAATCTGCCCCTTTGAATAATTTTAATCCCCTAATTTAATTCCTTTAATTAAGTCCATTTTCATTTAAATCGTTATAAGCATTCTTCAGGGAATTGTGCACTTTAATTATAATTAGATAATGAATATTCGATTAGTGAGATTCTGAAGTAAAAATTATAATGCCAGGGACTAAAATGCACAAGATCTAGAATCTTTTATTACGGAATTACCAATGAGAATAATCTACTGGGAATAACTAGTTTGTTCAAGCTGGTGAAAGTAAGTGCATGTGGAAGTAAATGTTTTACTATTACTTGATAGAAAAGTTCCCTCTTTATTTAAAGTCTTATTGGGAAGTTATAGAATGCATTACTGACAATACAGTGGCCCTCTGAGAAGGCGGACTCTGGGGTACGGTTTATAGACACCGATGTCTAATGTGCCAGCCAGTGGCATCAGGTAGGGAGCTCTCTTCTCCATGCACGTACTTTGTCATCATCTCGTGCAGATGCTCTGTGTATCCGTTAAGTGACCAAGCTAGCTCATCTCACGTGGGCATACAAGAGGTACCTCTCTGACCTCTCTGAGAAATATCAAATATCCTTGGTCTACAGAGTAACAGAGATGAAAAGGAAACACAACCATTGAGAAGGGGGAAAGAAGAGCGATAGAGAGGGAAGGAGAAAGAGAGAAATGGACCTTTTGATTTCAGTACAGTCCGAGGATGACAAGAGACAAAATGCTGAGGCAGGTAGGAGAGAGGAGTTTAGTACAGAGAATACGAATGAACTGCTAGAAAGAAAATGCAGACTTCTCAAGGAGCCGGGTAGAAGATCTCTGGGATGAGTACGTTAGATGGAGACGGAGACAGAAGTATGTAGAATCAAAAGACACTTGATTCAGAAGGTTTTTGTTTTTTTTTAAAAAACGGGGATGCAGTTTTTTAAACTATGTGCAATTACCTCCCTGTGTATAGTTGGTATTCTTAGTTACCCTTACCAACGATGCTTTTTGTTGTCCTCAAGAACTACCTGTATATAAGTTTCTACTTATGGCCACAATTTATAGGGAAAAAGGAAAAGGCTTATTTCTAGAGCTTCAAAAACAAGAATGAAATGTACTTGGATATAGCACCTTTGACAGAGACAGCCCCTGGGCCCCAGAGGGGGACGGCCTAACCACCACTGCCTCCTCTCTTCGGACTTCAGGAAGGTGGGCTCGTCCTGTTTTCTAATTTTCTTGGGATAGGAAATATTCCAGTTGATGCTGGTCAGACACTTCACATTAGCATCACTATTATATGATCATTTTCCTGATCTGTTTGGAATATTCTCTTAATTAGCAAGCTACTTTCTGCCAATCCAAAGTTAGAACAGTGTTTTAATTGAACATAGCTGAACCTTTAATAACACCAAGATGGGAAGCCAGACTCATCTCATCTGTTAGGCAAGTTGCCATCCATTGTGCTTCTTTGCCTTTTGCTGCTTCAAATTTTGCCGGTGGTAGCATAAAGCTCCTTCCTATAACCCTGACTTGTCCTACTCATTCATCAGTTACACATGCTGACAAATGCATTCCATCAGGTCATTCATCTGCTTCTCCCAGCCCTCAGTAAACACCGGTTATTATTTTCCCTTACCCAAGCAGGAACACTTTATTATAGCATCTGTGAGGATCCCAATTTAAGAGCCTAAACTGTCATCACTCCATGATTCCAGTGGTTCTGTGGGCTTGTTTGGGAATGGTGGGTCAGGGGTGGCTTTTCAAAGTGGCATTTGCATGAAGCTTTCTGAGCCTAAAGGAAGGAGATGCCTGGGTCAGGGGCTAAGCTTGGTACTAGGTAGCAGACTAGGCTTGGAGAAAGGAGAGATTTGGAATAGAATGAGGTAGCACTCAAATTGTTTCGAGTCACCACTGTGAAGGATGCAATGAAAAACTGATTTGAGTGACTTTGTTCACTTGCAGTGATGGTGGGTGGCTGAATTGAACCCAGTGGCTTGAACCCTGGACACCCCACATTTGTCCTAGGAAAGTGCCACAGACATCCAAGCAGCAGGAGGCACAGAGGGAAAGGCACTGCCAGAGGCTATAAAGGAGGAGAGAAACCAGCTTGCAGGCACGCTCAAGCCAATGCGGGGAACTTGGAAGCAACTGAATAGAAGCCAAGTGTGGCCCAAATTTCCAAGATTGCTAATTTGGATGGAACCAGAGGAATGAAATTTGTTATATTATTATTAAAATGATGTGGCATAGAGAAATAAAAGCCCTAATGGCCAAAGAGAGGAATGAAAGGTTTTTAAACAACTGATTTCCACCTGGGTTTTCAGAACCCAGTTAGGTAAGTAAATAATAAAGAATAAAAAGTAGGGTCTTTCTGTCTAGAGCTAAGGTCATTGTGGACCTTAGACCCGTTGGGACAGCAACATCTGAAAGTCCGTTAGAAATGCAGATTTGTGGGCTCAACCTTGAATCTCCTCAAAAGACTCTACATTTAGCAGGAGCCCCAGGTGATTCACATGCGTGAGACGAAGGATCAGAAGGCAAACTGACAGGTTAGGAGTTAATTTGGCCAGCAAAAGCGGCAATTTCACTGTCTCTACTTAAAATATATACTTGATTTCTGCAGCCAACGGAGCTTTAGTTATGATAGCGTAACTGAGTTCACAACATGTTGGAATTTGCATGATAATATTCTAACAAAATTACGCAATATCTTATATCTGTCATAACCTGGTAAGAGGTTTTGTTCGAAGTTCATGAATCAACCCATAAAAGGAATTCCACTCTCATGAAGAAAAAAGAACCTACTATATAATCAGTGTGCACACTCACCTGAAATCAATGTATGTATCCATCCCTTAAGTTTTTCTTTTTTCTTTTTAAGTTTTTCTTAATCAAAAGGAAATGAATGCATCATCATCACCAGGGGAGCTTGTGAAGTCTGACATCCTTAAAGATTTTTGAGTAGGTGTGAGATATTTGAAATCTCTGATTTCAGATCAGCGTGATTCTGATACCACTCCCTCCTCTCCCAGCATTTGAATAAATACATAAATAAAACCAAAATAGCCATGAGGGATAAAGTAATTTGCACACCGACATTTAGCAATACTTGCTGTGTACTATTTACATGAGCATTTAATTTTTGGTGATCATTATAATCAATTAATTATATTGAATAAGGGAAAGAACATATCTAAGACATAGGAATGAACTTCTAGATAGCCTAATTCCAAACTACTCCTTCTTTGCTTAGAAGCACAGATTTATTAATATTTCTCCTTTATACCTGTTATATATTCAATTTTATTTCTTTTATATATATGTATATAATCCAGTGTTCATGGTATTTTAAACTTTGATTTTAGTACATTAACTCTACTGCTAACTCTGTTAGAATTGCAAAATGTTTAATTTCCTAGTTAACTAAAACTAGATACATAATTGTCTTTAGAGTTTTGGATAATGACCTAGGAATCTAGCTCATTTTTTTCTTTTCTTTTTTCTTTTTTTTTTTTTTTTTTTGACCAGTTCACATTTTTTTTTTTTTTTCCTTTGACTATCTTTTTTTCTCAGGATTGTTTTCACTATTTGGAATCTTTTGTGGTTACATATGAATTTTAGGATTTTTTTTTTCTATTTCCATGAGAAATGCCAATGACTCTTTCTTGGCATCAGCTTATTTAGAGGGATTCAGGATTAGGTATAAGTAGAGCATATACCAGTAGGGGAGAGTATAAGTACAAGAAACATTGTTCTCATAGGAGTTTAGGAACTATAGTTAGGCATTCACATTGTCAATTCAAGTGGATTGGACAGGAAATTCAAATGGATGTTAGAGCCATTCTGGCTTAGAATCCCCATGATGCACAGGAGTGAACACCTCTTACAGCGGTCCCAGGGGCATCTCTTCTATGGATCCAAGCAAGGGGTGTACGCAGTTACAAAAGCGCTGCAGACTCAAGGAAGCCCCCCAAATATTTATTTCACTCACAGTCTTTCCAAATCAGAGATACAGGCTTATCAGTTAAGATCATTTTTAGCATATGCAATGTGCCTAGAAACATAGCTGACTTTCTCCCTTTCCCAGATTTCCAAGAGACTAGAGCTGGGAAGTTAACCTCAAATCATTTTAGCAAGAGGAGGAGGAACAGATATTTTTTTTTAAACCACTATAGGTCTAAGTTGGTATGTAAATCTGTAGACACAACTGAAGGAGGAAGTGGAGAGAGGATTAATTCCACTGGATATCAAATCTTGAAAAAGCTTAAGTAATTAGTAATATTGTTCCACGTTAGAAGGAAAATTAGAATGATGGAACAGCATAAAACAGAACATTCAGAAACAGATCCACTTCTTATGAACCCTTAACTTATGGTAGAGAAGGCAGAAAAATGTTGCAGGAAAAGGAAAACCTTGCCCATAAATGGTACTAGGAACCAAGGGAAAAGAAACAAAATTTGATCCCTGTTTTATATCACAGCCAGAAACCAATTCTAGGTGATACGTAAATTTAAATAATGAAATACAAAATAACAGTCCTAGGAAATAACCAAGGAGAATAACTTCATGATTTCCAGGTAGGAAAAAACTTCTTAAATTCTACACAAAAGGCACTGTTATAACTTGTGTAACCATTACACAAGTACCAGAATAGCTGAAAATATTTTTTTTTTAAATTGACATTACCCAGTGTTGGGGAGTACGTGGACCAGTGAACTTTAAATCTGACAGACATGTAAATTGGTAACACTGCTTTGAAAAAGTTATCCACGGAAGCTGAAGATAAAAAAAGAAAAACAAAAGAAAAGAAAAACCAAAACCGTGCTCACGTGCACCTAGAGGTATGAACAAGAATGTTCATGGCCTTAGTTGACCAACTCAAAGTTGGAAACAACCCAAATGTCCATCAACAGTTTAAGTTGTTGCATATTTGTACCATGGAACACTCTAAGAATGAAATCAACTAGAGCTATGTACAACATGCACGAATCAGACAACTTAGTACTACTGAGTAAGAGCAATCTAGGCACACGGTCTAGGCAGGATTCCATTTATATAAAGAAACTTGCACAGCAAATTTATGGTGTTAGAAATCAGGATAGTGGACACTTTTAGGAGGACGTGAAGCAGGAGTGATTCAGAGGGAACAGGAGGGTTACTTTCAGACTGCCTGGCCATGTTCCAGTTTGCTTTTTCATCTGTGTGGTGGTTACATGAATAATTGCTTTGGGATAAATCACTGAGTTATACATGTTTGATCTTGGATGCTTTCCTAGATGTCTTATATATCATAATAGAAAGGCTCTACAGATATAAATTTGTAACAGATATTTTGGGGCAGATGGAGGTTGAGGGTGAGAGAAAAGCTTTTACCTTATGTGTTTCTATAATTTTTGACTCTCGAAACAGGTAAGTAGGCCACCTATTTTTAAAAAGCAATCTGATTTTTGACACAGATGAAAAAAAAAAAAGAAGATAAACTAGAACTGCACATGAGAGCCCCATGGTTCCTGGTCATTTCAGAGTCTGAGTGAAAAGAAGTATATTGGTGTGCTAAGGATTGCCCTAACGAAATACCACAGACTGACTGGCTTAACCAAGAGAAATTTGTCACAATTCTGGAGGCTAAAAGTCCAAGATCAAAGGGTCAGTAGACTTGGCTTCTTCTGAAGCCTCTTTTGAAGGCCTTTTCATTGTCCTCAAATGGTCCTTCCTCTGTGCACACTCACATCTGTGCCCTAATCTCCTCTTCCTATAAGGACACTAGTCACACTGCAGTAGGATCCACCCTAACGACCTCCTTTTAACTAAACGGCCTCTTGACAGACTCCATCTCTGAATGAAGTCCATTTCGAGGTACTAGGGATTAAGATTCACCATATGAGTCAGGCATGGTAGATGTGGGGGTCAGGGGTGGGGGTGAGCAATTCAGCTCACCACAAGAAGGGGTGCCTGCATATGGGCACGTCAGCATGTGGGCACGTCAGCCTTCAGGCAAGGCAGAAGGCTGAGAACAGTTTGGCTCTCCTATTGAGCTTCTCAGACTAATTGCAAGATTTCATTCGAGTCTGCCAACTTCATCCAGATTTGGGAGAAATCAGAAGAGACGTAAACTTCTCTTGCATGTTTCCAGAATTTTTGTTTTGTGGCATAGCCCATTTGAACATGAATCAAAAGAAAACAGATCTTCTGATGTGTTTCTGCTTATCTCATTGAGGGCTATTCCTTCTTTACCCCCTGCCAGAGAAATAATCCTCCTCTTGAGCTTTTCTCCAAGAGTCCTTGGGAAAACATTATTGAAAAATGTGCACATAAATATCACCCGTGCGTTTTGTGCTTTTTAAAACATGAAAAGTAACCAAATTCTGTGTCATATAATTCAAATTTAATAATACATATTTATTGAGTTATTCAAATATGGTTATTTTATGGCATTTGAAAGAACTAGTATATATGAACAAAGCAAGCACTAAATAGGCTAAGTGGGCTACAAATACTGGATTGTTTTCAAGATTTGCAATGTGCAAATCACAATTTCATTTTACCGTGGATTCTTTCCTGGGGAAAAATATTTCACTATGAATAGCTACTACTTTAAATCATGGCTTGATTATAATTAGTAGTTCTTAGCTCAGATACATTCCCCAGATCAACAGCCATCCTTTGGAGACTTGCAGTGCGGAGGTCATATATGGATATGACTCCCTTGCTCTTTCACCTCTACCTCAGCTTGGTGGTCCCAGGATATCTTTCCCTACAACAGGAGAGATTTCTCCTCCCCTTGGCCAGGGACTGTGGGTGACCTGATGGCTGAGGGGTGAGCAGGCCAGTGAATTGCTCCCTGCCCCCCTGACTCCCTACCATCAAATCCACTCCCTCTGCTACCTGACAGAAAGCATTAGGGCAGAGTTTTTCTCAGTGTGGCCTGAGAACAACTGGAGCTCCTAGGGACCTTCCTGGGGGTCCTTAGACTATTGGACCAAACTGTTTCCATAATAATACTAAGATCTTATTTTCCTTTTCACTCTTTTCTCTCATCAGTGTATAGTACAATTTTCTACAGGCTTCATGGCATGTGATTACAAGGGACTGAAGATGAGAACCCACCCAGCTGCTTCTATGAAGTTGGACATGAAAGAGATTTGTAAAACCATGAAACAATGCCTTCTCATTAATCTTTTTTTTGTAGGGGAAAAATATACGCTTTCTAAATATATGTTATGCTAATAAGTAGTGGGTTCTTAGTTATTTTTAAAATAAATTAATATTTAAAAGTGTTTCAGCTTAAAAAAAAAGTGTTTCAGCTTTAGTTTCTAATATGTTAAGTATTGATATGTAAAATCATAAATAAAAGCTTTGGGGTCCTCAATTTTTATGATTATAATGGGCTCCTGAGATTAAAATGTTTGATCAGTACTGTTCCAGGGAAATTAATCTTAATCCACGTAATTGGATGTACAAGAAATATCAGATAACATTTTTGAGCTTTTGAGATGCCATTCTGCCAACTTCATTAGTGGTAGGAAATTCAGTATCCATGGCACAACTCTGTTAGACTTTTTGGGTGCACCAAACTGGAGGGATAGAGTGGGTGGGTGTAGCTGTTTTTAGAGATACTGGAGGCTTTTTGTTTGTTTGTTTTTTGCATCCGTATGAGATGAGGGATATTACTTCAAATTTACTGTGGTAATCGTTTCACAACATATGTAAGTCAGGTCATTATCCTCTATACCTTAAACTTACACAGTACTCTATGTCAATTATATCTCAATAAGACCAAAAAAAGAAAAACCAGAATTTCTCCTGATTTTACCAGAGCCCCTATGTACAAATCAGAAGAGCAGCCATGCTCCCATGTGTAAGGGGAAAACCACAAAAGAGATTAGGAGTTTAAGCTGCTGAACTTCTCCATGCTCTCTGTTGCTGTACGTTACTTGCCCCTCATTACGTCTGAGTTTCCGGTATGCGGGCCCCTATTCAGTGTCTAGTAAATGTCCTGCTGAAGAGATGCTGAGAAACAATGTGCTCTGCAGAGCTAACACATAGGACCTTATCAGATATCAATACACATCCATTCTCTGAATAAGATACATATATGCCACCTGCCCGGGGGACCTGTATTATAAGAGAGTGGCGTACATATTCTGAACTTTCTCCAAACAGAGGGATTACAAGTTGCTATGAGAAATAGCATGTGCTCAAATTATTTGAAGGAACAGGTTCCATTACTGCTGGATTTCTCAGATCAACTGATATGCTGCAATTTTTCTACGTGAATGTTCAAGGGTGGCTTCTAGTATATAACATTTTTATAATTTTTTTGATCAAAAAATATTTTTTTTCTCTGGGTCACTTACTAATATCTCCTAGAACAACTTTATATAAGACACAGTTTGAGAAATACTGCCTTAACCTAATAAGAAAACTTTAATAGGGTTTTAGTACTCTGAAACCAAACGGGGACTAAGAATTTTGTTCTCCTAGGTTAGTTTTCCAAACATTTTTACTCTGATCAACAGTAAGAAGTTTATTATCTCCCTGGGACTCTGCATGCACACACAACTAAAACAATATTGGAACAAAGTTTTATAAAATAGTTACCCTTCAAATGTTTGGTGTACTCTGACATTTTACATTCTAATTCATAATATTTTGAAAAGTGTTGGTCACAGACCACTAGAATGATTTCACAGCCCATAGCTTTGAAAAGTAATGCCTTAGATGACTCCATTTGTGGGTAAAAATAGGCTGCCTTAAATCATTCATCATTTAGTAGCACAATTTCAAACAAAATAGGAAAAAATTACACTTGCCGTTTGCTTTAATAGGTGCTTCTTAAGATTAAATAAAAAAATTGTATGAAAAGTGCAAAGCATTGCACAAGTAAGCCATTATTAATTAAAACAGTCATTTTACCCGTGATGCATTTCCAAAGAAGAAAACACTATAAATGGTCAGATTTCAGATAGGTCCAAAGAAATATGAGGAAAAAGTAGTGTGAAATTAGCTCATCTTCTTTCATTGAAATCACTTGCCCTAGTCAGCCATTTGATTTAAAATTTTTTTCACTCTGATACAGTTATGGAAGAATTTTCAACCTACGGATTTTGAAGTCTTTTGTTAAAAGCAACTTTCCTGCCTCCTTCGTTCATGCTCCCCCCCTCCACACAGCCCTCAGCCCTGAATGACCTGAAATTTGCAGCTCTGCCCTCCCAAGGTTACTCCTCTGGGGTTTTGGGTCTTTTGTGTGCAGGCCTATCTATTTATATCATGATCAGTTTTCTTGTGAGCAGCAATACAAAATTACGCACACACGCAAACCCCAACAAGCTTTTAAAAATACATACTGTTGTCTGTAAAAATAAATGCAAGATAAAAAATAACCACGATGTTCAATTTTTGCTATGCTGGATAAGTTTATACCATTTAGATGGCTTATTTTTAACCAGCAAGTTGTATCTTTTGGTTAAGTAAAGTTGTTTTAAAAATATGCAGTCTTTCCTAAAGCAAGGTTTCTATAATAAAAATGATTCCTTGTTGTTATCCAATGACAGTTGAAAATTAGAAATGAAAAAAAAAGCAAAATTATAAATGAGCTTGTATTTCACTATTTACAACTACAGCTTCTAAGATTTCATACTACAGACTAAATTAGATAATTGATTAGAAGAGCAAAAGTAGAAATAATTAAAAAGCAATTTCACATAACTAATTTCAAATATTTAATACACTAAGAAATGTTCTATATGATATTAGCATACAGAACTAAGATCTCCTTTTCTGTTTCAAGGGAAATTTAGTTTAGTTTTTTTTTTAAATCATGTTTAACAAAACCTTTCCTACTTCTAAGTTCATAAAGATAGTTTTCATTTTTAATTCGTAAGAGCTTTCATGTTTGCCTTTAGACTTGGGTTTTAATTGATTTGGAGTTTATTTATATTAGTATGATACAGGATCATTTTCTTCTTTTCCCTATCAACCCCTGAGTATCTCACAATAGTTTATTTAAAAAACCATCTTTTCATCCTCTTCTCACTGATTTGTCAGGCCAATTCTGTCATAAATTATTATATATTTATGTATTGATTTCTGGGCTCTTCTGTTTACTTTGTCTATTTATCATATAGTTAATATTAATGTTGGCTAGAGGAGCTTGCCCATGCACATATGTATGTAAAACATATTTTACCAAATGAATTAGTCATTAATAATTCAATAAAGGGGATCCCTGGGTGGCGCAGCGGTTTGGCGCCTGCCTTTGGCCCAGGGCGTGGTCCTGGAGACCCGGGATCGAATCCCACGTCGGGCTCCCTGTGCATGGAGCCTGCTTCTCCCTCTGCCTGTGTCTCTGCCTCTCTCTCTCTCTCTGTGACTATCATAAATAAATTAAAAAAAAATAATTCAATAAAGATTGGGATCCCTGGGTGGCGCAGCGGTTTGGCACCTGCCTTTGGCCCAGGGCGTGATCCTGGAGACCCGGGATCAAATCCCACGTCGGGCTACCGGTGCATGGAGCCTGCTTCTCCCTCTGCCTGCGTCTCTGCCTCTCTCTTTCTCTCTCTCTGTGTGACTATCATAAATTAAAAAAAATAATAATTCAATAAAGATGCCCAAAAGATTCTATAAAAGTTTTTTAAAAGCAATAAAATACAGTGAAAACTATAAAATATTAAAGAAAAAAGGAAGAAAATACAAACAAATGGAAAGATATTCCATGTTCATGGATTGGAACAATTAATATTTTTAAATTGTTTATACTACCAAAAACAACCTATAGATTTAACACAGGCTTTATCAAAATTCCAATGGCATTTTTCACAGAAAAAGACAATGCCACTCTAAAATTTGTATAAAACCACAAAAGACCCCAATAGCCAATGTTATCTTGAGACAAAAGAACAAAGCTGGAGGCATTACCACTTCCTTATTTTGAATTACGTTATAAAGCTATAGGGGCACCTGGGTGGCTCTGTGGTTAAGTGTCTGCCTTTAGCTCAGGTCATGATCCCAGGGTTCTGGAGCCCACATGGGCTCTCTGCTCCTTGGGGAGCCTGCTTCCATCTCTCTCTGCCTGCTGCTTCCCTTACTTGTGCTCTCTCTCTCTGTCTCTAATAAATAAATAAAATCTTTAAAAAATAAAGCTAATCAAAACAGTGTGAATCTGGCCTAAAAACAGACATATCAATGGAAAAGAACAGAGAGGAGAAACAAACTCATAAGTACATGGTCAATTAATTTTTGACAAAGGATCCAAGAACATACAATGGTGAAAGAATGGTCTCTTCAGTAAATGGTGTTGGGAAAACACCTAAATGGTAATGTGGATATCCACATACAAAAGAATGAAACTCCATCCCTACCTTATCAGCATACACAGAAATCAACTTGAAATGGTTAAAGACATGGACATAAGGCCTGAAACTATAAAAATCCTAGAAAAAAATAGAGGTAAGATCCTTGATGTTGGTCTTGGCAATAATTTTTTGGATTTTACACAAAAGCAAAACTAAACAGGTGGGACTATATCAAACCAAAAAGCTTCTTCCCATTAAAGAAAATCATAAACAAAATGAAAGACAACCTACGGAATGAGAGAAAATATTTGCAAACAACATATCCAATAGCGAGTTAATATTCAAAGTATACAAAGAACTCATACAAACGCAAGAGAAAAAAACCACAAAGAATTAAATTTTAAAAATGTGCAAAGGACCCGAAGAGACATTTTTCCATGGAAGACATAAATATGTCAACAGATACATTGAAAGGTGCTCAACATCACTAATGAAAAAGGAAATGCAAACCAAAGTCATAGTGAGTTACCATCTCTATCTGTTAGGATGCCGATTATCCTAACAGACAAGAGATAGCAAGGCAGGTAAGAATGTAGAGAAAAGATAATCCTTCCCGAATGTTGGGAATGGTGGGGATGTTCTACAATGCTGGAGATGTAAACTTGTGCAGCCACTATGGAAAACAGTACGGAAGCTCCTTAAGAAATTAAAAACAGAACGACTATTTCTGGGTATAAATCTAAAGGAAATGAGATCCATTACTTCAAAGAGATTATTTTTTACACCTCCGCACACGTTCACTACAGCATTATTCACAATTACCAAGACACAGAAACAACCAAAGTGTCTGTCAGTGGATGAATGGATAAAAGAAAATGTGATACACACACACATACACACACACACACAATGGAATATTATTCAGATTTAAAAAGAAGAAAATTCTGTCATTTGCAACAATATGGAGGAAACTGGAGGACATTATGCGAAGTGAAATAAGCCAGACAGAAAGACAAACACTGAATGGTATCATTTATATGTGGAACCTAAAAGAAATAAAAGTCAAACTCATAAACAGAGTAGAAGGGTGATTGCCAGGGGCTGAGCTAAGGGGGAGGGAGAGGTTGGTAAAAGGGTGCAAACTTTCAGTTATAAGATGAGTAACGTCTAAGGATCTAGTGACTGCAGGTGATAATGTTGTACTCTATTACTGAAATTTGTTCAGAGTAGAACTTAGGTGCTCTCACCAAAAAGCAACAAAACAAAAAAGTTAGCTATATGAGATGATGAATTTGTTTGAACTCAATGGTGGATATCCTTTCATAACATATATGTATATTAAATCATCCCCCGAACAATTTAAATATACTATAATTTTCTTTGTTACACTTCAACAAAGCTGAAAAAAGCAATGATATATAGATTAAAAAACTAAACCACAGTTAAATATATATGTATGTTCATATGTATATGAATACATATTCGTATGTACATATGATCTTATTTTTCTCTTTTTATACTGTTTTATATTTTTCATACTATATATTCTCATGACTAGACACTTCTGAGGGGTTTTTTGGTATATTTTTTATTGGAGTTCAATTTGCCAAGATATAGTATAACACCCAGTGCTCATCCTGTCAAGTGTCCCCCTCAGTGCCCATCACCCAGTCACCCCAACCCCCTGCCCAACTCCCTTTCCACCACCCCTTGTTCATTTCCCAGTTAGGAGTCTCTCATGTTCTGTCATCCTCACTAATATTTCCCACTCATTTTCTCTCCTTTCCCCTATAATTCCTTTCACTATTTTTTATATTCTCCATATGAGTGAGACCATATACTGTTTGTCCTTCTCCGATTGACTTATTTCACTCAGCAGAATACCTTCCAGTTCCATCCACGTTGAAGCAAATGGTCGGTATTCATCGTTTCTTTCTCTTTTTTTATTTTTAAAGATTTTATTTATTTATTTATTCATGACAGACACACACACATAGAGAGAGAGGCAGAGACACAGGCAGAAGGAGAAGCAGGCTCCATGCAGGGAGCTCGAGGGGGAACTTGATCCAGGGTCCCCAGAATCATACCCTGGGCTGCAGGTGGCGCTAAACCGCTGGGCCACCGGGGTTGCCCCTAATCATCATTTCTAATGGCTGAGTAATATTCCATTGTGTACATAGACCACAACTTCTTTATCCATCATCTTTCGATGGACACCGAGGCTCCTTCCACAGTTTGGCTACTGTGGACATTGCTGCTAGAAACATCGGGGTGCAGGTGTCCCGGCATTTCATTGCATCTGTATCTTTGGGGTAAATCCCCAAGAGTGCTATTGTTGGGTCGTAGGAACCTCCACACAGTTTCCCAGAGTGGCTGCACCAGGTCACATTCCCACCAACAGTGCAAGAGGGTTCCCCTTTCTCCACATCCTCTGACATTTGTGGTTTCCTGCCTTGTTAATTTTCCCCATTCTCACTGATGTGAGGTGGGATCTCATTGTGGTTTGGATTTGTATTTCCCTGAGGGTCAGTGATGCAGAGCATTTTCTCATGTGCTTTTTGGCCACGTCTATGCCTTCTTTGGTGAAATTTCTGTTCATGTCTTTTGCTCATTTCATGATTGGATTGTTTCTTTGCTGTTGAGTTTAATAAGTTCTTTATAGATCTTGGATACTAGCCCTTTATCTGATAGGTCATTTGCAAATATCTTCTCCCATTCTGCAGGTTTTCTTTTAGTTTTGTTGATTGTTTCTTTTGCTGTGCAGAAGCTTTTTATCTTGATAAAGTCACAATAGTTCATTTTTGCTTTTGTTTCTTTGGCCTCCATGGATATATCTTGCAAGAAGTTGCTGTGGCCAAGTTCAAGAAGGGCGTTGCCTATGTTCTCCTCTAGGATTTTGATGGAATCTTGTCTCACATTTAGATCTTTCATCCATTTTGAGTTTATCTTTGTGTATGGTATAAGAGAATTATCCAGGTTCATTCTTCTGCATGTGGCTGTCCAATTTTCCCAGCACCATTTACTGAAGAGACTGTCCTTTTTCCAGTGGACGGTCTTTCCTGCTTTGTCGAATATTAGTTGACCATAGAGTTGAAGGCCCATTTCTGGGTTCTCTATTCTGTTCCATTGATCTATGACGATACTTCTGTTAATTCCACTAGACCATCAACATAAAGGGACTGATCATATTTTTCATTATTATATTTCTGGTGTATAGAATTATGTCTAACACATTTTATTTTATTTATTTTACTTAAAAAGATTTTATTTATTTATTTGAAAGAGAGAGTTCAAGAGAGCAGGAGCAGGGGCAGAAGGAGAAGGAAAAGCAGACTTGCCCCTGAGCAGGAAGCCTGATATGAGACTAGAAACCAGAACTCTGAGATCATGACCTGAGCTGAAGGCAGACACATAACTGACTGAACCACCCAGGTGCTCTGAGCCTAACACATTTTAGATACTGAACACAGTGCTGAGTGATGAATAAATTAATAACTGACAGTTCTAAGACTAAGTAAAATATCTAAATATTTAGAAAAAAACATTCATTATCACATCCAAATATCAGTTATTAACTAAACACAACTATGCTTTTCAGCACCAGAAATACATATAACCACTAGATAAAATAGGAAGATGCATGTCACTGAATTACTATTCAATAATTTGCAAATAAATTATGTAAATGTCACTGCTTTCAGTAAAATCACCATACCATTATCATCTTTTCTACTTACTGTCCTCTTTTCCTTCTGTGTAATTGTAAGGCTGTGGCTAAAATGCAATGATATATATTCTACTCACAATAAAATTGACCTTTAACAGATTTTATTATACTTAAAATAATGCTGGGACACTTGTGGGCTGCTTCCTGCAATAGTATAATATCAGAAATAAACCTAAATTTGACTTGAACAAAGTCTTAGAAGGTAATACAAGACTTTGTAGAGGTCTATGGAAGAAGCACTAAGGAATAATTATGTTGCATGAGCTAAAGCAGAATGACTTAAAGTTGACTTCGAACACATCTCTCTCCATATTTCACTGAAAGTACTTCTTTTCCTTGCTTTCATGTCTTACTGCTTATGTCCCTTTTATGCCATGTTCCTCTCCATCTCCTCCAGATCTGTTCAGTCCCTTTGTAGTGTAAATTGATTTAGCGTTTATAGCAGGTAGAACTGGATTTCACTCACAAATATATTTTCAAGTTCTAATCCCTGGTACTTGTGAATGTGACCTTTGGAAATAAGGTCTTTGCAGAAGTATTCAAGTTAAGATGAGGTTATTTTTGAGTAGGTTTGACCCTAATCCTTATAAATTAGGGAAATTTGCACACAGAAGACACAGAACACCATGTCGTGATAGAGGCAGGGATTGGAGTGACGCGTCTACAAACCAAGGATATGCCAAGGATATGCCAAGGATTGCTATTAACACCAGGAGCTAGGGCAGTGAACACGGCTCTGTAGACACCTTGATTTCAGACTTCTGTCCCCCTAGAACTCTTAAGACAATAAATGTCGATTGTTTTAAGTCACCCGGTGTGTGGTGCTAATGGATACTAATACTGCTAGTCTCCGAACTCTTCAATTCTTTTCCCACATATTATTCTGACCAGCCCAACCAATAGAATCAATCTTCCTTAGAAGGCGAGAGAGACATCTAGGGCCACTTTGATGCCATTATTTTGTTCCACTCATATAAAATTTAAACTATTTGCCTACATGAGCTTGTCTTTCTCAGGATTCAATCATTCTCTACCAGCCTGCTTTAGGGGATGCTGATGAGAATATAAACTATTCTCAGAAAAAAGAGACAGGGAAGAGAGAGAGGAACATGTAGCTAACAATTGAGTACAATTAGTGTTTCCCATAAACCTGAGAAAATGCAAAGTGAGCAAGAGGAGTATCCATAGAATAATGGTTACTTTGTCAATTTCAAGAGGGAAGAGGGGGCCACATACATTGAACACAACACAGGGCTGGGAAAAAGCTCATTGGGCCACAGCTTGAAAGACAAGATACTGGCATAGGCTGGCTTCAACCCTTACTATGTGACCTCAGAAATACTACCCAAATTCCTTAAATTCCTCTTAGTGCACAATGAAAAAGTGGGATGTTTTCAAGGCAATGTTTTTTAAACTGTAGGTTGAAATCTATAGCCGATGGTAATTTCAATTTTGGAGATCATGATCGGTGTTAGAAAAAAAAATTGAAAAAGAATGGGGAAAAAACAGAACATAAGAAAATAATACATCAGGTTCTGTTCCAAGTAGAGGTAAGCATTAATTCATGAAGCTTTACTTTCAGTTACGTACACGTGTGTGAAGTGACTGTATCTACGTCTATTTGTACTTAGTCAACATAAAAGAACTTTCTGTAGATTACAGTCCAAGTTTTTATGTTTACTTTTTTTTAAAAAAGATTTATTTATTTTAGATAGAGAGAATGTGTGTGTGTGTGTGCGTGTGGGTGTGCGCGCAAGCACATGCACAGAAGCAAGGGGAGAGGCAGAAGGGGAAGGAGATAATCTCCAGCACACTCTGTGCTGAGCTCAGAGCTGCATGTGGGGCTCAATCCCATGACCCTGAGATCACGATTCCATGACCTGAAGTCATGACCTCATGATCTGAAATCAAGACCTGAGCTGAGGGGATCCCTGGGTGGCGCAGCGGTTTGGCGCCTGCCTTTGGCCCAGGGCGCAATCCTGGAGACCTGGGATCGAATCCCACATCGGGCTTCTGGTGCATGGAGCCTGCTTCTCCCTCTGCCTGTGTCTCTGCCTCTCTCTCTCTCTGTGACTATCATAAAAAAAGAAAAAAAAAAAAAAAAAAAGACCTGAGCTGAAACCAAGAGTCGAATGCTTAACTGCCTGAGCCAGCAAGGTCCCCCTACAGTCCAAGTTTTCAAAATCTACTACCCTGAGTTCCCTTTAGACACCAAACTGCTAATGATCTCTGATAATTAACATACCACCAAGTAGAAAAGAAATATGGTCAAGTTAATGTGCCAATGATCTCTAGTCATCGAAGAGAGATTTAAAAGTACATGCTTCTAACTGGGATATAAATACACTTTATATTTTGAACTAAAGAATGATCTTAATTTTTACATCGAAGGGGAGCAGAACATTCCACTCCAGAATACGGCACATTGGTATTTGGATTATTTCAAGCAGGAGAAATCAGAACCCAGCTGACGCAGAAAGAGCTTTTTCCTCTCCCTTAAACTGTCTAAAAAAATTTAGATAGGGGTCCTGTACCAGGAAGAGAGCTATCACCAGAGGTAACTTTTTACTTTTTCCTTTTTTATATCAGAAAGACTTGATCTACTTGGCATGGCAAACATCTTTTTGCCCAGGATTTTCCATTTGCTTCTTCCCGTGAATTGCCTTCCTCCCCTTTAAAGCTCCAGACCCCTGCCCCTTTCTTGAGCTCAGGATGGAATATAAACCTCAACTCCCTGATTGCCAGGGAGTCCCACATATTTATGGAGCTCCTGTAAATCCCAAATTTATTTTTCCCCAGCTAATCTGCCTTATGTCTAATTATTAGACTAGCCAGAGAACCTGGAAGGGAAGAAGGAGAAAGTTTCTGACCCTACAACACCAACATTAGATTGTAGGTCTTCACCGAAATCTTACCCTTCTGCCTATATCAGACCCAATTTCTAAAACTGGCATCGTACCAGCATGGATTCTCCCAATGAGATTTCTTTTCAAGATATATATACATTGTTCTAATTTTTTTTTTTAACATTTTCTATTAACGTTATTATTTTGAATTCAGCTGTTTGTACATATATTCCCAAACCATAACTGGGTCATTCTTGACTGTTCTTTACCTGTTGGTCCCAGATTTAGTACCTGCTCCTTAACAGCATCACCCTTAATTTAATCTAGGACATATATTCTAAGAAGCAAGATATTTCCTTTATTATATAGAGGTTTGGACCACTCTTTCTCTACAATAAAGCCGGTTGATGGTCAGTAATGAATCTTCTCTCTCCTCCTTCCCTATTATAGAAAAAGTACCCTGATTTACTCTCCAGAGCAGATTATAAATTTACCTTTCTTTACTGGGTACTTTTCTTTACTACTGTCCTTTGAATCTCTTATAAGCCCTCACATTTTCTTTAAAGGACATGCATAAATGCCTTTCTCCTCTTCCCTATTTGCAGGGCCCAAGTATTCAGTTTTTGGGCTCCAGAGTATGGTGGTTTGGGCAGAGCAGAGCTCACCCAGTCTTGTGGACTAGGATATGGGTCTGTGTGTTCCTGCAGCTTCCACAGGGCCACCTAGAGGCTGTCTATCTTCCTTTGGGGAACTGACTTTGCCCAAGGGTGTTATAACATTAAAGCACATTAAAGATCAGCTGAAATGTCAACAAACTTTGAAAGAGGGCTATTAGCAATGCAAATGTGACCTTCCTGCACTTGTGATAAGCACAATAAACAAAACTGTAAGGACTTTTTTTTTTTTTTTTAACTTTTCTAGGTGAACAGCTCATGCTGTGATGTAAAAGCCAGTTCTCTTGGGACTGAAGATAGTTCATCATACTTATCTGATGTGCTAGCCAACCGTATGGATTGCATTAATCCTATTGACACAGTCACAGTTGAAAACAGTCTTCAGTTTGCAAAGTTAGCTCCTGGTAAATTATTATGCCTTTGTAACAACATTTGGAGTTCAGCCCATCCTGGACTCTGGCTTGTGATGCCACTCAGGATTTTGAAGGGTGGAGGAGTTCACAAAACAAGCTCATTGCAATCGACTCCCTTGCTTCTCAAGCCAGCGGTGGGTGGAAATCGGGACCTGATAGGACAAAGTTGCTCGTATTTGGCTCCTGAGAGAAAGCTGGCTGACCCTGCACCCACAGTAAATGACTATGTTTCTTCTGGGGTCTTATTGCTGTTAAACAACACAAATTCAACCAAGTAAATTCTAAAGGTCTATTTGGCCTTATTAATCAATTCACGAATTGTGCAGCATCCCATCTAGCAAGTGGATGGGACCTCCTAAAAGGCCACAGAAAAGGGTTTTAAAAACAGAGAGGTAGTGGAAAAAAGGCAAATTATTAGCAAAGAATCCATTGCTATAGGCTAGGTAACCCCTCTAAGGGGAAGCGAAGGGGTCTTTCAGGAAATTTCCTAGAGCTGACCAGGAAATTCTTATGCTGATTGGTTAAAGGTTACATTTCTGAGGGGTTGAGACTTCATGCAGTCAGGTTGGATATTAACTTTTGGTTTAGTGACTCGGGGGCCTTAACCCAGTGCTCTCATTTTGGGTCTATAGTTTTCTTTTAAATGCTGCCAGATCAAAATCACAGCTCCCTGATGTTCTTATGGGCAGGGACCAGGAATCATCCATTCTATCTGGACCTCAGCTCAAACCCTCAGGCTTGGATGGAAGCTGTTCTTCCTGGAGCTTCTTATGAAGAAGGTCCCTGAATCCTGTTTAAGTTCCCTGACTTCCAGCCAAGGGTCGGGCTTCAAGCCAGCTTCTCTGGCTTCCAAATGACCTGGTAGGGTTGAACCAAACCTCTTGGATCTTTCTATCCATTAGAATGTCACTGAGTTCACTAATTCTATTTCTTGCTAAGAACCAAGTTTCTTTGGAACTCCCTCTTCCTGGGAGAATGACCAGCTACCCTGTGCTGGAATTCATTCACGTCTCTTTCTAGGTGGAAGTTTCCTGTTAAGGATATCGCCAGCCAGCCAGATTTGCTCTCATACAACCCAAGGGGTTTTGTAGAGGACATAATGTTTTTGCAATTGACCTGAAAATATAGTTTTCTGTTCTGCATGGCTCTGATCATCTTGTTTGCATACTGTGGACCTTTTCTTTTCTTTTCTTTTTTTTGTCTTTTTGAATGGTTAAAATGAAATTCTAAATTCATCATTGAGGAGAGTTAAGATGAAAGAAAATTTAGAGCAGACTGAGTTAACTATGACCAAATCTGCATAAACATGGGGTTGAGAAGAAGAGTTAATTTTTAAGGTAAGGTATGCTGCTTTTCCTCTCATTTATCCCAGATTGTGAGACAAACTAAAAAAAAATGTTGTATAGAAATGGAATTTAATTTGGTGACTTGTCATTACACCAAAAGAGACCATGTTTCTTCTTGAAATCTTAATCATCTTCAAGGATTACAAAGAACAAACAAATCCAAGTATATTTTTAAAATAAATAAGTTCTAAAAGAGAAAGCCATTTCCAACTTAGACTCATTGAGCTTTTGTTGTGTATGGGGCACTCATTTTCTATTCTGTAAAGGTTTAATATCTTTCTTTGTAATGTGAGAGATGAAGGACCGAGGTTACCCCACTGTGGCCTTGGCAGGTTCTGGTCTCCCCATTCATCTCATTAAAAAAAAAAAAATATATATATATATATATATATATATATATATATATATATATATATTTCTATCTATCTATCTATGTATCTATCTATCATCTATCTATGTATCGACAGAGCACGTATGCAAGCTGGGTCTGGGGGCAGAGGAGAGGGAGAGAAAGAATCTCAAACAGGCTCCACACTCAGCTCAGAGCCAATGGAGGGCTCCATCTCACAAAGCTGAGATCATGACCTTAGCTGAAATCAATCATTGGACATTTAACCAACTGAGCCACCAAGGCACCCCTCCCCATGCACTCTTATATGTGAAGTTAGCTTCTGTTTCTCTCCAGCAAAAACCTAAACTGCCCATGCGACACACCCGCTAATCAACAAAACCAACTCATCCCTCTTTGGAGAACCACCACCCTTGACCACTGAAGTTCAGAACATGACACCCTAAAATATGCCACTTAGTTATATTGATTATTTTGAGCTGAAGACATATGAAAAGCAGCAGGTGAGGGGAAATGCTTTCTCTGAATTCTCCTTATCTGCCTAAAGACAGGTCCTCCCAAAGGAAAGCAACTGTCAAAGATCCCGTTTCCTGGAAGTTTCATCAACCAGGAATGACTGATGCTTATCACTGGAGAGGGGACTAAAAGTCCATACCACACACACCCAGACAAACTCTGTCACAAACTATCAAGCCTCCCGTCTATTCTTCTATGGGCCCATTCATCTTTCCTAAAAATCATTTATTCTCTTCTGAGTTGCCTCTATCCCCTCTCCCCTTCCCTTATTAGGTGGTATGTAAGCTCTAAAATCTCACCATTTTGTGGGGGCTATTCACTTTTTTTTTTTCTTTCTGTGATGCCCGGGCAAATGATGTTAAAAATTTAACAAATGTGAGTAACTTTTCTCCTGGCAATGTGTCAGTAACCAATTTATTTCATAAACCTAGCTACTGAACCTAAGAGGGTAGAGGGAAAATTTTCTCTTCTCTACACCAACTATTGCCGATCTAGGGACATTTGGACCCTTTCCTGGAAAAGCCACATAGAAAACCCTCCACCATGGCTTATGTTAATAGTGTTGTGGTTGATTTTCCTCCAAGCCACTTGGTTTATTTGGAGGCATTTCTTGGTACTTGGCCTTCTGCTTTCTCTGGTCTGCCACCTCCCCAGGTCACTGTCTCTTGAGTCTTCATTCATGCTTTGAGATTTTTGTCTGTCACTTAAGTAAACCAAAAGGTAAATGTGCCAGCACAATGTTAGATGGTCACTTCATTGTCCGTCTTCCCTAACCTTGCCCTCATCCTGGTGACATGAGAGCCTTTTCACACAAAAGTTATTCTGGAAGTTATTACCTTGCTTGTGCTACTGCTGCGTATTTGTGTTATGTGTTTGGATGTTAAGTTAGAAAAATACAGAAAATGGAGAAACACTCCTGGGGGTACATCCAGGGTACCTAGGTGGGAAGAGTAAAGAAAATAATTTTTAAGCCATCTTTTGGTATCTGAGCATGTTTATGATTGGCCAAGAGGAAGACTTGTTTGTGTGGGTTTCATGGGTGTGCGTGTGTGTTAACAAACTGTGCGTGAATGCCCTTCCAGATGTTGCAGGCATGATGGCAGACTTACATAAATAATTCATTTCTCATTTTCTTATTCTCACAGTAATCAGCATATTTCCTAGTACTGTCCCAAACAAAAAGCTTTTCGGGTCCTCAAAATTATACTTGACCCTTTTAAATCACAAATTTACTTTGCTTTACAGCTTTCCTGCTTTGCACTGTAAATGCTGAATAATTTAGACACAAATACACAAAGAAGAAAAATTATTACATTTTAGAGTTGAAAAGATCCATGAAACTTAACTCTCTCCTTCCCTTCCTTCTTAATTATTCAAAATTGATTTAAAAAAAAATCACATCTTGCTTTGTTTCATAGAATTTTAAGTTCCATGTTAAAATTTTATCGTTGTTTACATCTGTCACACATTTTCACAGATCCAAATCAGTCGATGGTCAACCACATAAATCTGTTTGAAAAAATTTGCTGTGCCCCACCAAAAGAAAGAATGCTAAAACCACTACAAAACACCTCCTTAAAGGAAAGGACTTCTTCCCATTGATTTATTTGGCAATTTGGCTATAATTCTATGCAATCTATTGAAGCCATGCAACGTGGAGCAAATATTATGCATTCCACCTTAACATATTCCTTTTGCGTCTTTCAAGAACTATGCCTGGAAGTGTCAAACCTTAAATTATTCTGTAATTGGCAGGCAGCAAATAGCAATTTCAAGTTCCAAGCAGTGCCAGGGCCAAATGGAAGAAGACATTAATAATGGCTGTGCCTAAGAAAAAGTGTGGCTTGAAGGATTATCTACAAATTGAGCTATAAACACAATGTCGCTAGCACTGGGGAGTAACAGGAGGAAAAAGACTTTGTTATCATCAAAGTATTCACTTTGCAAAACAACTGAGTAGCATTCTACAACCCTTTAAATGAGAACATTTAAACTTATCACAAGTAATTATTTAGAATGGACGCTTAGGAAATCCCAAGCACATTTAAAACAATGGCAGACCAGAAAGGTAATTACTGATTTTAATTTTCCCCATTATGTGTAACAGTTGTCTGTAAAAGAACTGGCAAAACACAAACATTTTGTCAATTCCCCTCCACTTGTAAACATGGGCATATGTCTCTTAACATTATTTTCTTTTCAATTAGGATTTTTCAAAAATCTTGCCCACAGGCAGATGGTCTTGTTAGAGACATGAAATGCTGTTTCCTTCACGTGTTGTCATTTTCTCGCCTGTAACTATTTTTAAATAATAACACTCCTTCCTTATGTATCATGAACATCTTGGAAAATCAGGAGTCAATGTAGAATAATCACGTACTTAGTCATGTTCTAAAACACAGTGTTTACTTCATATGGGTGCACAAGGCCTGCTCAGAAAGGATATGAGCAAAATTTTACATTTTTATGTTAGATATTTCTGGAGAACAGAGTTACTCTGTTTTTTGTTTTGTTTTGTTTTTTTCCCCAAAATGGCAGAAAGAGTAAAACATAAAAATGAGAAGCCCAGGATGCTGGATTTTCCATTAAACAGAAGGCTCATTAGCATTTAGAAAGAAAAGATAGGATGTCTAGAAGTTAGCCCGCATGGAGATGGAAAGACTGGCAAAGTCCCTTAGTGAGTATGTCTTCCTTCCAGAAGAGCATTTGATTGAGCCAATCATCAAGTCTTTGCTGACATGTTGGAATGTGGTTGAATGACAGAGGGGGTCGGTGCACTCTCACTTAGTGAACTTCTGGAAAGACACTTCCACAGGTGCATGTGGCGCGTGTCTGATCTTGGGCTTTTTCTTCCTAAAAGGAGTAACACCTTGGAAGAGAAAGTATACTCTTGAAACTTGTGGATAAGCCAAGCTTAGATGTTTTCCCACAGTATTCATAGCGAGATCAATATGATCTAGGTAAACTGGAAAAATAAAGTAACAGTCTATAATCCAATAGGACTAAGTGGAAAAATTTCTGGTTTAAATCCCAAGTATAGAATAGAGAGCTAGGACCCAACATCATTTCATGTAAAAATGATGAGAAGGCTTTACACAAAAATGCCAGACGCGCTAGCAGGGAGGGAAATAAAAGAAGTTATATAAAAAGTTAATCTATTATTGGCATGCCCTGAAGGACCTGGTGACTCAAACAAAGCAAGACGTGCATAGTCTGACTATAACGGTCCCAATCAGGACACACTGGAACATCTGTATTTATGTCTGGTTGCCATAATTAGAGCACTCACAAGCTCGAGAGCATCGAGGAAGGTAAGATTCC
Source organism: Nyctereutes procyonoides (assembly GCF_905146905.1). Classification (NCBI taxonomy): domain Eukaryota; kingdom Metazoa; phylum Chordata; class Mammalia; order Carnivora; family Canidae; genus Nyctereutes; species Nyctereutes procyonoides. Next base: position 39,520,633 of record NW_026575120.1, on the reverse strand, counting down.
AGAGGTACTATGGGAACTGGGGATTTTAGGTCTGGAGACATCTTAAAGACTTGACAGCAGTTGTCACATACTTGAAGGTCCAGGAAATAAGACGTGTGTGTTTTCTGTATTTCTCCCTGCACCGGGCAGAGGTAACATTACTAAATCTATTACAGAGAGACAGCTGTGACTCGAAGGAAATATGAAGCCGCCAACACACAGATCAATGCTCTCAACTATTGCATGAGCTCTCGAGATACCGAAACAGGCTTCTGGAGTATGTGGTTGAAAAGGCACGGGCAGTTTTCCTACAAAGGGTGGGATGATTCATTCAGGTGGGATGATCTCAAATTATGTATGACTGAATGATTTTAGGATTTCTCCTCTCGAGCAACGTGTCTTAAGAGTTATCAGAAATCATTTACCAATGATTATTATTTTTTTTTTTGGCTATAGGATGGAAGGTTTAATTCTATATCAAGTTTAACTCATTTATTTGTTATTTAAAATTCCAATGTAACTGAGAAATCCATCAGTGTTTGGTCCCATCTGACCTGATTCAGTCCAGGAAACGTGAGAGTTAAGAGACAAGACTCCTATCTGCGGCAGGTGCTTCATTTAGGGCTGCTGTTCTGCGTTGGTTCTTGAACCCCTAGGACCACTTGTCTAGGTCTACTCTAAGTCCTGCTGAGACGGGAGGATACGTAGAACCCCAGAAATAGCAGTGAGATTCAGTGTCAGACTAAAGAGAAAACATAACATCTCATGAACCGAACTGGTCTTAAAAGCAGATAAATTACAGAGGCATACTAACCTGGGAAACACCAGAAAAGCGTGGCCAAAAAAGAAAGGCAATCATGAGGTTCTTAAGTAGACACCGTCACATTATCAAAGAACTTACATAGTTTAACGATGTCAGGATAGCTGACTCCAACTGTAAAGCTCTGACCCAGTGTAATCACACAGATCTTAAAACTGTATATTCATCCAGGGAAAGATGAGAGTTTTCAAGGCAGGAACAACAAAGCAATAAATGGCACTGTCTTTAAATGTCTCTGGTTTGAGGGGACATTCAATCACAACTCATCATTTTATAGTAATTACCGAATCTTAATGTGTTACATTTGGACTCATTAAAAATACACTAATTACGTTTTAATTCCGGAATCAGAATAGGAGCAAACCTGGCAGTTGAGCGAGTATGAACTCTGTTGGAGAGCTGACATGTGTGGGTCCGCTGTCATTCACGAGGGGTTTGTTTATAAAGACACATAGTTATTTTCTGTCTGCTTAGCTCTCTGGGGAGAGACAGTCCCTCGGCCATGACAAGTTTTTCTGTGAGTGTCATCTGGAAACTTGTGTGTGTTGTGAATAATATTTTAGTGCTGGCAGGGGAGAAGGGAGGGCTAACGGGTTCCAGGAAAGCTACTGGGAATCCTGGTAGGAGGCACACTTCTCACTCAAAAAAACTTATTTAAATTCAATTTGCCAACATATAGATAACACCCAGTGCTCATCCCATGGAGTGTCCTCCTTAATGCCCATCACCCAGTTATTACCGCATTCCTCCACCCAATGCCCCTTTCCCAACTCTTTGCTTCCCAGAGTTAGGGGTCTCTCATGGTTTGTCTTCCTCTCTAATTTTTCCCCACCCAGTTTCCCCACTTTCCCTGGTGGTCCCTTGCACTGTTTCATATGTTCCACGTATGAGTGAAACCAAAAAATATGGAACGCTTCGCGAATTTGTGTGTCATCCTTGCGCAGGGGCCATGCTAATCTTCTCTGTATGGTTCCAGTTTTAATATATGTACTGCTGAAGAGGGCTCTGGATTTCTCCCTCTTTACTGCTATTTTATTTACCTTGTAAATTCCACACATTTGATCCCCAGTTTACAAATAAGCCCATAGCCCCTGTGGTCCCTTCCAGGGTCTGTCTCTTCCCCTCATGAGACCCCTCATCCCAAAGCCTTCCTCAAATTCTCCTCCCTAGGCCCGAGCACAGTTAGTGTTCCCAGGGGCGGGGGGTGGCATCAGGCCATCCCATTTTAACAGCCCCCAGCCGTGGGTGGACATGCATGTATTTCAGGGAGGGCACACGTAGTAGTGTCTTGACAGAAAATTATTAGGGTAATTCCAGCTAAATAATAACCACAAAACCAACTCTGACAATGAAAAATTGCTCTTCTACAATAGAAATATAAGATAACTTAGAAGTTTCTCTTTTTATATGGTTGCTTCAAATATTATAATGAAGACCATTTATTGGGACTTACAGTCAGAAGGTATGATAATTTAATTGTTTTACAGATCTTTCTAAAAGATTTTCCCTCACGCTTAGGAACTCCTGCGTAGTGAATTTGGTTTACAAGGTCCTGTTGTACCCACAATTGCCCTGTGGGCCTGACTATGCCTTTTGTTTCCCTCTATCAGAAGCAGTAATGTCTGGATCACTATATATATAGGTAAATTTGGGTGTCAAATTGCTTCAGGAACCATTTTTAAAGCTCTGATCATCTTTGTTTTGAAATTTATAGCTTTGAAGGACACCAAGGGTGAGTCAAGTTAAACCAAATAACTCTCAGCCTCAAGTGGTGAAAGAAGGAGAAAACCTTTTAGATTGGTGTACTCAGCTTTCCTTGCCAGCCACAGTGGATGAGCGCATGCTCGCACGTGTGTGTGTGCGCGTGCAAGAATGGAGATGCACAGCTGCCTTTACTTTTGATCAGAATACGATGATATTCGATGATATTTTGAAAGCTCTTTCGTTATCCATCTCAATGCATTTAAATACATCCTCTTAGGTTTTTGAGTTTCCCTGCTTCAACTACAGGCCCAGGACCACAAAACTCTGAGTAGTTGCTGGAGGATTCAGATATATTTCTTTTTTCTTTTTTTTTTTTTTTTGCCAAATATTGTTTATCTTTTTTAGAGGTGTTATTTATTTATTCATGAGAAACAGACAGAGAGGCAGAGACCCAGGCAGAGGGAGAAGCAGGCTCCATGCCGGGAGCCCCACGTGGGACTCGATCCCGGGTCTCCAGGATCACACCCTGGGCCGAAGGTGACATTAAACTGCTGAGCTACCCAGGCTGCCCGATAGATTTCATGCCTGTTTTTATCTCATAGACTTAAATAAAATATATGGCTTTTCAGTTAAATGTAAGTAAAATGTTATCTGCTTCCCCTCTCCCTTTTTTTGGCTCCTGGTACATATTTAACTGTGTGATTATATTTTACGTTAACATCTTTTTATTGATTTCAAAATTTGTATGTCCTATGAGATGAAGAGCGGGTTGTTGTACTTGCATTTAACCAATGGATATTAAAGATAAATGAGCCTTTGGGCTAGGGAAATGGGAATATGAATTGATGAAATTGACAGTGAACAGAGGAATGGAAGGTATGAGGCGTGACTGGGATTGTCAGGCACCCACCTTGGCTCCCGACAGGCCCTATGCTCTAAGCATCCACCTCTAGCCGGGTGGGCCAGGGGATCTACCACAACCCCAGACTTCAGAGTCCAGGCTCTCCTGTTTCCTTTTAGCTGGAAAACTAGAGAGCCCTACAGCCCCAGGCTATCCATGTTTGGTGAAAAGTGAACACAATCCTGGCATCTGACCAGCTTCATACGAGACCTATTTTTTGAAAGGAGTATGCATTCCATACATTGCACAAATTTAGAGCAATCACTACCAAAATCTATCCCCCCATGCCCCCCCCCACACACACACTCTACATCACCTTTCTTACTAATTAAAACTAGTCCCATTTCAAGCTAGAAGGTCTGCTTTAAAATTCTCATTCTCTGGGGCTGTTTTTGCGTCTTTGAGAAGCCTCTGTCTAAAGCATCTGTGTTCACCTCTGTGGCCCAGAACTGGCGCTTCCCTAGCATTTTTGTTGTTTTCATATGAATACAGTGCAGGTAAACTAAGTATCCTACTTTGTAGCAATTATTCTCCCAGGGTCTGGAAGAAGACTAAAAACAGAAAGATATTTAATAAAAACCAGTAAGATGGTAAGAATATAAATGTGGTCCTATTAAATATTACTTTAAAAACGTAAAACAAAATCATTCTGGCTAATTTCTAATTCAAATTTTAAGTGCTGCCTCACTCCTTTTATTAATTGTAGGCGTCTGTTAGAATTGTCTGGATCCTGGTCTTTGTTATATAATTACCTTCCTCTAATCTGTTATGTATCTTTTCAATTTAACTATAGTGATTTTTTTATATGAATATTTTCAAACTTTGATGAGGTCCAGTTTATTACTATATTCTTTATGGTCTGCTATTTCTTCCCTGGATGTCAGGGATATCACTTGCATTTCCCTTTCATATTTTTAAATTTTTATCCTTTTTTGTACATCTAAAAAAATTTTTTTTACATTAAGGTCTCTACATTTCTCTGAATGTTTCTGTTTGAAGAGGAAGCATCTAGTTTATTTTTCAAATATTGAAATCTAATGAATACAACATCATTTATTTTCCTTTCCTTAGCAGTTCCTCATGTTTGCTCTCTCAATGCCAAGTTCTTTTAGCTGTGGATCAGTTTTTAGACTTTCATCCTGTTTCATCATCTATTTGTCTTGCTGCTCTGTCCCCTGCATGCTTCAAAATCATAGCTCAGTGGACAAGTCTGGCATCTGGTAGTAAATGACTTCATTTCTTCCTTTTCTGTAGATGTCTATTTTTATGAGTGGGTAAAGTCAGAAAAAGACTTTTAATGCAGGAAAAGAAAGCAATGATAACCAGTCATAATTTCTATCTCCACAGAATGGGTGTTACAAAAATAAAATGAATTTGGAGTCAGACATGGGATCAAAACTTAGCTACCAGTTTGTAGCTACAAGACAGAAAGTTGTCCCTGCTGAAAGTCACCCGGTACACCTGAGAAATGGGAACACTGTGCCTACTTGAGAGGACTGCCATGAGGATTAAAGATCTAAGGCACCTGCTAAATGGTGGGGGCTTGTTAATGGTTACTTGCTATTGTTATTATTTTTATACAGGAGCAATTAGGGTCTTTAACCCCAAATCTCTCTTATCTCATAACTATTGATGAAATAGCAATCTCTAAGTCACGGGAAAAAATATTTAGGAAGTTGGGATGCCTGGGTGGCTCAGCGGTTGAGCGTCTGCCTTCAACTCAGGGCATGATCCCGGGGTTCAGGGATCAAGACCTGCATCAGGCTCCCTTCGAGGAGCCTGCTTCTCCCTCTGCCTATGTCTTTGCATCTCTCTCTGTGTCTCTCATGAATAAATAAATAAAATCTTAAAAAAAGAAAATCTAGGAAGTCATTAACACCTCAATGGGGTCTAGGAAATGAGAATTTAATGTTGTTCTTCAGTACCACCAGGGAATTAAAATCATGCTCATAAGTTGTTGCTTTTACCCAGTGGACTCAGGCATGATCTCATATGTGGGGGTCTGCCCCAGGAGGAACTGAGGTTCATTTCCTGAGTACTGAGGGCCCATGGCAGCATGGAAAGAAAAGACAGCAGGGATGTTTGCAAGAAGGCACCGCAGCACAGGAATAAGGCACCAGAATGGTTAGTCCGAGGGTTCAGATGACCAGCAGCCTTAGGAAACATTCACCCTCCAGCTGTGTTCAGTGGAACACATTATTTTTGTCTCATGCATTGTTGGCCAGTAACAAGGATCTGAGTTTGTATTTATAGCTCAGTATTGGTAAAACCATAGGCAACTCCCACACTTTGGAAGATGTCCTGTTGGGTGGATGCATATGGGAGGTGGGAAGCTGGGGGAAAGCATTTTAAAGATCTTTGTGAGAAAATGGAAATGTGAACTAGAAACACAAATTCTAAAGCTAGCTGGTCATAGGGTTCACAAAAAGGCCAATCCGTCTTCTGACTTTTCCCGTAATCCAGGCAAGACTGACTGGCTTGCATTTCCTTCTTAAGTCCAACAGTCAGAGATCTAAGAATAAAATCCTGGAGAAAAATCAGAAAGGTGGGACTCACTGTGGTGGGGGTGATGTGGGACCCTGGAGAGAACATGGCAGAGAACTGCAGCAGGTCCTGCCTATAATTTTAGGTCTCCTTTGCCCTATAGCAATGGGTTCGACTTTATCCACAGCTGCCAAAGTTTGTTCTAACTCATTCACTCGTTTGTTGTGTTCCGTTTTGGTTTTCTTTATCAAAAGAGCACAGAAACTTTCATAGCTCCATTTAAGGGATGCAGGGCATAGAGGGAAAGAGGAAGTCTGCCATCGTGTTTCCTAGTGAGTACTGTGTCCCTCAAATCAGCATTTGAGTGTCAAGAGTGCTTAACTGAATAGACCTATGCCAATCATCAAGGGGCAGAGGTGCAGCATGGTTGTTATTCATTTATTTTGTTTCAAGAAGATCGATTTAAAGAAAGGAGACAAAGAGGAAACATATTTTTATCATATCCTCAAAATGAGAGAGGGGAGAGAAAAATGAATACATGTAGTCATTTCATAGTTGAATGAAGCAAAACCAACTCCAGGATACCTTCTCAACAGCACTCTTCATTATTCTGCATTCATATTCCAGGGTGCCGCAAACAAAAAAGCTCAACATGATAGTATCTCATCCTCTTTTACAACCGACCCCTCTCTGCCTTTCAGATTAAGCCAGATCTGACTGACCCTCTTGTAGCAATACCCACCCCACTTGCCCTTTGGAGTCAAGGTCCACTGGTTCATGATAGGTGAATATATATAAAAAAAATGTACAAAAAATACAACCCTGCAAAAGAGACTGGATCTGTGTGCCCAGATATGTGACCTAACAGTCACCTCTTTTTTGTTTTATTTTGCTTTCTCTAAACTTCCTTTTTAAATGAATTTACTATGGAGACCTAATGTGCTTAGATAAAAGGCCTTATGTTTAGCTATTTTAGTGCCATCATAAAAAAATCAATACGTGTTTTAAAAAGTACAAAGAAGGACTAGTTATTTTAGAATTTTTTTTCTTATCCATTCAAAAGCACACATTCAAATGAGCTTTTACTAGATTCGAGTGAAAAGAAGAGTTTTAGGAAGCTAAGTGAGGAATGAAAATAAGGGTGCATAGCAAGTGTTACATTGCATCTCTTCTGAGAGTCTGATGTCCCGCATGCTACAATGCATACATGATTTCCAGATAAGCATATCCATGGCGAGGAGAAAAACAGTGAAGTAGAGAGAGCAAATATATAGAAGGGTTGTTTTAAAAACCAGTTTTGAGCAAAAGAGGTATACTAAGATTTTTTTCCCTAATACTGTAAATGAAAATTTTTTCTTTTCTTTCTTTTTTTTTTTTTTTTGGTTTGTTTTTTTAGGATTTTATTTATTTATTCATGAGAGACACATGGAGAGAGGCAGAGACATGGGCAGAGGGAGAAGCAGGCTCCATGCAGGGATCTCGATGTGGGACTCCATTCCGAGAGTCCAGAATCATGCCCTGAGCAGAAGGCAGATGCTTAACCACTGAGCCACCCAGGCATCCCTGAAAAATTTTTCTAAAACAAAGCTTTTTCTTTTAATCATAAATTGCACGACCAGAATAGAAGGGCAAGAGCATACCAGAATTCACTAGGTATTTATAAGGGTTCAAAAAGAAGTTAAAAATATAGAATTTAGTCGGTAACTTTGAGTTCATATGTTACCATATATTCTCTCTCAACCCTGATTTAACATAATCTTGTAAACAATTTCAGTTATACAATTTCAACTTGCAACTGACCAAAACGTGGCTAAAATTCAATTTTGAGCTGCTGCAAGTAAATACGGACGCCTAGATGCAGCCTATTTTCCAAATAAAAGATTCATCCAAATCTTTTAAATAGAAAGAATGGCTTTACAACTGATTAGTAGTCAATGTAATTTCTAAACTTTGCGGCCAGAGCTAAATGTTCTACAAGAGTCAGCTCTGGAATTTACCAAACAGAATAAGGCATTCCAAAAATCTCCGTTATTTGTCTTTCAAATTTAAATGCAACAGGAGTGAAAAAAAACCCGAAAAACATTTTGGAACATGAGCAACAGTAGAACTGGACAGGGACAAATTTACACATATTCCAGCAGTCAAGTATTTGTGGGGAGGTAGTGAACACACTGTGAATAAGATGTGATGCTTTTCATCTTCTGGACTTCCTTTACCCGTTGGCTATAAGAACTGGTTATATTCATAAACTTTGAGACGTATAGCCCTGCCATTCGCTGGTAATGTGGGCTGTTCATGACTCCAATGCTGCAGATGATATTTATATCTGCCATTTTCTTCTTTGCCCTCTTAGGTAAAAAGCCTTGAACTAGATGCTTCAGATCCCTTCTGAGCTTGGAAGTGTAACTTTTATGGTTTAACTCACTTAACTGCTCATCACCGTACGCAGGCTTCCCATCTTAAGAAGATTTTGGAAACTGAAAAGTTGGGTGACCTTTGATAATCCACACTCCTTACTCAGAGAATCTCAGAAATAAGCCACACACCAATTAATTTCCTACTTTGGAGAAACGACCGAGTTCTTTCAGTGCGGCTATACCAGGGGAAGAAAGAAACAGGCTCTGAATGACGGGAAGGCCGCGCAAACCTGCAGGTGGCAAAATTCAGTATTCTTTAATTATAGGCTCAAACTACACCATTTATGGAATCACAAATTAACTGTTTAAAGCAATACCCTCTTCCATAAACACAGAGTATGCAGAATAGGCTCCCAGGCCGAGAAACCACTGATTTCACTGGTTTAGGAAATTCTGTAGGAGGAAAATAGTGCAGTGACCTCAAGCTTGACTCTGGGGTCTGCTCCCCGAGTCCCAAAAGAAAAATCCTCAGGCAGCATCGGTAACTCCCGAATCAGGAAAGAACTTGTCTGCATTTAGTCTAACATTTCAAAGTTTATTGGTGAAACGTAGCTTATTTCACTCCATGAAATTGTGAAGATATTGCATGAGCACGAAGAAATGACTTGGGTTTGGAAATTTATTTTTTAAGAACGATGATATTGGCCAATTCACTAGCCCATGCCTGCCAATTCTTTTGAGCCTAGAAGCTTTTTGATTTATTCTACAATGTTTGAAATCGTATTTATTCCACTCTTCTAAGCCTTACAGTAAATCAAACTTCTTTTTAAACCGTATTGGGCTACTAATGTCCACAGTACTTCAAACATTCCAACCTGACCGTCAGAGGTTTCTCGGTGTGACACAGGTTGCTACTGCCACCCACCCAGGTTGAGAATGACTAAGAGAAAGAGGGGTCCAGGGGGGCGTGGGTGGCTCAGTCCGTTAAGCATCTGCCTTCGGCTCAGGTCATGATCTCAGGGTCCTGGAATTGAGCCCTGCGTCAGGCTCCCTGCTCAGTGGGGAGTCTGCTTCTTCCTCTCCCTCTCCCCTTTCATGCTCTCCCTGTCTTTTTCAAATAAATAAGTAAAATCTTTAAAAAAAAAAAAAAGAGAGAGAGAGAGAGAGAAAGACAAGGAGAGGTCCAGTGAATAGGTCAATAACTGGGTGAACAGAATACTGTCCATTTTCCTTGCTTAAAAAGTTATCTTTAGGGAGTGGAAATCTTTAAAAAGATTTTCTGTATCAAACAAAAACTAAATCTAACATGTACATTATGTATATCTTGGGAGGAGGCTGTCTACCATTTCTAATATGTGCAGTTGTTTTATTGACTTATTGTAGTAAATATTAAACCTTGAAAAATCTGCTGTGATTATAGAGGAGCCGACTTTGGAGATGAATACCAATTTAAATTGGTTTCTCTGGCATTTATTAGCAATTCAATTTTACTCTGTGTAATTAATTATGGGATTATAAATAATTCAAATTAGGGAGGAAATATAGTCTTTAGGCAATCTCCAGATCATCAAACTACTTCTATATATGTCAGCTTGTCTTAAGAGTCAAACACGCCTTTGTCTTATGACTTGAACTTGAACCAACAAAGTATTTTAAAAGCATTGTTTTCTTTATGAAGATTCCCCCGGTGTCCTCAGTTCTCCTTTATAAAATCTTTCTTTCCTTCTTCCCATTTTTGGATACTTACTCTGAATGTTCACAAGATAAATTCTGGCACGAAGAATATAGAAACTTTTCATGGACTACAATCTATATACTAGTCAATTAATCAAACCTTAATTTTAATTTGGAATGCATGCTGTAATATGTAGATCACAGTGATTTAAAGTGTTCAACGCATTAAAAGATGTTGGCTTTAATTTTCATTGAATTTTGATTATCAGTAATATATTTGGTTTAGAAATATTAGTCCTTTAACAAACTCGAGGAAGTATATGCCAAGGGATCAAAAAACATTAAGAAAAAAAAAAGCATTAAGTCAAACATCAGATAAACTCTGACGACTTTACAGACTGCTTTTCACATATTGTTATGGAAAAATGAAGATATTTTTGTTATATTCCTCTTATAATCTTACTAAATGTTTTAAGCCCCATTTTCAGAAATCTGTTTTTTTTTTCTTTTAAAATTTTATTTTTTTTAAGTAATCTCTACACCCTATGTGGGGCTCGAACTCATAATCCTGAGATCAAGAGTCACACGCTCCACTGACTAAGCCAGCTGGGCATCCCCTGAAATCTGTGGTTTTAATGCTGTGCTTCATGAAGCCCTGGAGGATTCATAAAAATCCTAACTGCCCGCTGTTGAGGATGATGGGTAAAGGAAGCATATAGGTGGTGGAGTACTCCATTGGTCTCTCCCTTTGCCTCAAGACACTTTTTAAATCTTTTCATATTGGACTTTTAACTAAGATTTCATTTGAGCAAGTTACAGCTAGCTCAAAGGACATCTACATCTGATTTAAATTTCAAGTAGAGGATAATTCAATACATACTGGTTTTCACAATGTCGCGATCCCTAAATTCTTCCATGTACTTTAACATTACTTTTATTAAAATAAAATTAGCTCAATCTGAAAAGGCTATCAACGTGTGATTCATTACATGACATTATATAAAAAGCAGAACTATGGAGATGGTAAAAGAACAAAACAAAACAAAGGTTGGCAGGAATTGGGGTGAAAAGAGGGATGAACAGGTGCAGCACAGAGGATTTTTAGGGCAGAGAAACTGCTCTGTGTGATCCTACAATGGTGGATACATGTCATTATATATTTATCCAACCCCACAGAATGTACACTAAGAGTGACTCCTAATGCAGGCCATGGGCTTTGGATGATGATAATGTGTCAGTATAGGCTCATCTGTTCTAACAAACGTGCCACTCTGGTGAAGGATGTTCATAGTTGGGAAGGCCGTGTTGGGAGGGAGGGGGTAAATAGGGACTCTTTGTATCTTCCACTCAGTTTTGCTGTGAGCCTAAAACCACTCTAAAAAAACACAGTTTTAAAAATAAAATTAGTTAATTTGAATTATATGAAGTATACATCTACGCAATTAACTTCCTAGAATTTCTTCTATTTTCTAAAAGCTTGCCAATGAATGATGGGATCCATAGTTAAAAAAGAAAAGAAAAGGAGTGGGGGTGGGGGAGGGGAAAAAAAGAAAAAAGAAAAGAAAGAAAGAAAGAAAGAAGAAAGAAAGAAAGAAAGAAAGAAAGGAAGAAAAGCTAGAAATTCATGGAAAGTATGACTTTGCACTGCATCTCCAGAGAGGAAGACCTGCTGCAGAGTTAACAGGAGGTTCTAGTGACATCTCTGGTGGTTTTACAGGGGACCTGGGTGATGGTTGCAACTGATCAAAAAGGAAAGCTCAGCTGGTTTAAAGAGGAGACTTGGTTTGCAGTCATGATGGCCATGACTTAAGATGACAGGAAGACAGGCTCCTGGGAATGGAAGTATGTTCTTCATGAGGACAAAAAAGAATGGACTGGGCAGGAAGATCACTGGAGTGTGAAGAAATAGAGGAGCAAGACCTGAATAAAAACCACAAACCTGGTTTGTGCTGGAAAAAAAGTCAGGTGACAGGAAGAGAAGCTTGGTACTTCTCAGGCAGAAGTGACGAGGACACTGGTTGGAAGCCACCTATGCACTATCACAAAGAGGGGCTGCAGGAAGGATCATGGCAAGAGTTTAAGGATGATTGGAAGTGTCATATGTATGTTTACACTCACTAAAATAATAATGTTGGCACACTGATGAGAAATCATCCACGCGGTGCTGTGCATCTTAATTTAGTAACAGTTTGGGTGAGGAAGGAGCCTTGGTGTCTGTCAAAAGATGATGGATAAAGAAGCTGTGGTCTCTGTATACAGTGGAATGTTCCTCAGCCATTAGAAACGACAAACACCCACCATTTGCTTCGACGTGGATGGACCTGGAGGGTATTGTGCTGAGTGAAGTAAGTCAATCGGAGAAGGACAAACATTATATGGTCTCATTCATTTAGGGAATATAAAAAATAGTGAAAGGGATTATAGGGGAAAGGAGAGAAAATGTGTGGGAAATATCAGAAAGGGAGACAGAACATGAGAGACTCCTAACTCTGGGAAACGAACTAGGGGTGGTGGAAGGGGAGGTGGAAGGGGGGTAGGGGTGACTGGGTGACGGGCACTGAGGTGGGCACTTGACGGGATAAGCACTGGGTGTTATGCTATATGTTGGCAAATTGAACTCCAATTTAAAGAATTTAATAACAGCTTGGAATTGAATTCATTTCTGTTTCTCTTGCCTATTCTTTCTAGAAACTTTTTGTGGATCTCCCTATGAATCCCAATTTCCACATGTATTCTGTTTCTTTCTGATTAGAGAGGCATTGACAACTGCCCTCTGTTTACCTTGGTCACTACTCTCATGCACAGTCCAGTTCCCACACTTCCCGGAGGACAGGGCAAGGCTGCATTTCTTTCTTTTGTCTTTCTCAAGGAGATACGTGGTACCGCGATGCTGTCTCTGCTACATCTTCCCATCCATCTTTAGTTCTTTGACCCATTGCACCACTTCCCCTTCCTCTCCAGAGGAAATGGAGCACACTCGTTAAAATCCTGGGGCCCAGCATTAGATTGCCCTCATTCATCCCCATTCCCTACTTATTAACTGTGTCCTGGGCAAGTTCATCAACCTCTCTAAGCCTTGCTTCCTTATTTCCAAGCTTGACCTAAAAATGGTGCGTATTTTAGAGGGCTCTTGTGGGGATCATATGACGATCTGCAGATAAAGTGCTCTGGGTGATGGTGAGCATTTGGGAAGACCCCAGGAAGTGCCCGCAGCCATCCACATGGAAATACCTTGGCTTGGGAGCAAGCACTGCTCGATGCACTAGTTTCCTGTGGCTGTGGTTAAAAAGGATCACAAACTGGGTGGCTTAAAACAACAGAAAATTATTTTCCAACAGTTCTTGAGGCTAGAAATCCAAAATCAAGCTGTCTCCGGGGTCTAGGAAAGGATTTCTCTGAAGGGTTTAGTGGACGATCTGATCCATGCCATTCTCTTAGATTCTGAGGTCACTGGCAATCCTCAGCATTCCTTGGCTTATTGACGTGTCACTCCAGTCTCTGCCTCCATCCTTACCCGGTATTCTCCTTGTGTGTGTATCTTGACACATTTTTCTCTTCTTTGTGTGTGTCTCTCTGTGTCCCTTCTCTTCGTCTGATGAGGATACCACTCACCAGCCTAATGATCTCACCTTGATTTGACAACATCTGCAAGGACTTATGTTTGAATAAGGTCATGTTCACTGGTGCTGGGGTTAGGATTTGAACATACCTTTTTAGGGGACAAAATTCATTCCATAACACAAGGGAAGTGACTCTTGCACTGAGCAGTGGTCTTCCTTCCTTCCTTCCTTCCTTCCTTCCTTCCTTCCTTCCTTCCTTCCTTCCTTCCTTCCTTCCCTCTTTTGCTCGACTGTCCTCATACAGAATACTCCTCAAATTCCCTGACCTCATCGTCCACGTTCTAGTTTTCCAGCACTAGATATGATACCTCAGGTGTGGTATAGCTGATGCTGTAGAATCTTGTGATCTGGGCGTTTGACCAAGGTTATATCAAGAGTATTTACTTTTGTTGTGTATTTTGGTGGCCACATCACACCGATGGCTCACATTGAGCTTAGGATAAATTTTCACAAGCTGATTTTTGCAACCTCTTTTTACTAACAACTCATAACCATCTGTCACGTTCCTTCGGCCTGTTTTTCTGTTTCTGAATGCAGTCTTAGGGGAGTTAACAGTGGTGAACAGGGTCTGAAGTAGTTCTAGGATCAGAATGGATGCGCATTCATGGGGAGAACTATGGGTAGTTTGAGTGGCTTCTAGACTTTACAGCCTAGCCCAAGCATCCTGGGGTAAACCAACAGTAGGGTGGGCCTACTGTGGAAAATAACCCATCACCAAAAAAAAAAAAAACAAAAAACAAAAAACAAGTTGTCTTGTGCATGTTATTACATTCCCTATCTCACAGTGTCCTTGGAAGGTCCCTCAGGAGCCATCAGCATTCAGTCCCTGAGAAGCCATCAGCATCTTTGTGGAAGACTCAGAGGCAGCCTGTGCCCCTGTAAAGGAGGAGGGAATCTGGGGCAGTGGCCCTCCAGATGCCCTGGCCTGACCCTTCGAAAGGCTGCCACATTGGTGTCAGTGATGGGCTTCTCCCAACATTGATTTTGAATTAAGAGCGGGGCTGGGCCCGGGGAACATGAAACCAGGAGATACGTTCAGAAATGGGACAGCTGCTCTTAACAAGCCAGACTGCCTACTTCCCATCACTGCTCTTTTCTCCCTCACCCCATTTCTTCATTTATTTCCCATGCCTTCGTTTGCTTTTCAATACTCGTAATTTGCATTGACATGCATATTTAAAATGTAACAAGGATTAAAAGGGATTATTGTAATGCTTTCTATACTAGAAATAAACAGTATGGATAGTCTATAATGGGATAATTTGTATGTGGTTAATTGGGACTTGACAGGATCATTCCTAACCATTTTCTCGGGAGGGTTTTCTTTCTCTAGAAAGCATTTACAAGTTCTCTTTGATCTGAAAACAAACAGTCTATAGCCCACTCCTGTGTCCTAGTGTTACTTTGTATTTTCATCCAAGAATCCCCCTCCCCTTGAACAACATGGGGGTTAGAGGCACTGACCTCTCCTGTCCACTTCCTCCCTGCCACCCAGAGTCAAAAATCCGCAAATAACCTTTAATTCCCCAAAACCTTAACTGCTAATACCCTACTGTTGACTAGAAGCCTTACTGATAACATAAACAGTTCACTAACACATACTTTTTATAGGTGTTATATATTCTCACAATAAAGTAAGCTGGCAAAAAGAAAATGTGTTAAAAAAAATCACAAGAAAACAAAACAAAACAAAAAAAATAAAAATTAAAAAATTAAAAAAATCACACGGAAGAGAAAATACATTTATAGGACTGTACTGTATTTATAGAAAAAAAATCTGAGTGTAAGTGGACCCGTGTGGTTCAAAGGGGGCATCACCTCGTACTGTCATTCTTACTCGTAGACCGCACAGTGGAAACTCACTGCATAATTGGTGAAATGAATGAATAGAACACACGACTCCAGAAAAATGTATTCTATAATTGACTATTGCATCAAGGGTCCTGGGAAACAGGGTAGTTTCCATGCAATGAAGCAAGCTGACCAAAATATCCCCAAATAATAATAACAAGAAGTAATGCCGCTCATTATTTTTCAGGCCTCGTCCTAGCTACGAAAGCTCACTGCTAATAGAGCTGCGCTATCTAGATGACGTTTAACTGGCTATAAATAACAGATCAAGGCCAGATGCGGACAGGCCACCATGCAGGCTAAATGGCATCTGCCATAAAAACGAGGTATTACAATTGGAAATCCCATCACGCCCCTAATGTCCTCTTTACTTCATTAGATATTATGATAATAAGAAAATGGCTAAACCCCTCATTATTCACTCATTTCTCTGCCTGTCAATTAAAATAAAAAAAAAAAAAAAGAAAGCACGATCAGTTTTGTGAAATTAAAATGCTGAAGGAGGGCAGCCTGGGTGGCTCAGAGGTTTAGCGCCACCTTTGGTCCAGGGTGTGATCCCGGGGACCAGAGATCGAGTCCCATGTCGGGCTCCTTGCATGGAGCCTGCTTCTTCCTCTGCCTGTGTCTCTGCCTCTCTCTCTCTCTGTGTCTCTATGAATAAATAAATAAAATCTTAAAAAAAATTAAAAAAAAATAAAATGCTGAAGGAATCGAGAAGACATCTTAAATCTTTTGGCAGGAGGCACACCATTAAAGGTGCCCACCCACCCTGCGTTTCTGGGGGCAGCGGGAGGGTCTAGCACAGCCCCCGTACACAGCAGGGCCCCAGGCCTGGCTGAACGGCTGGATGTTCCCATGAATGTTTCTGAGTTGGAAAAATTCGTATCGACTGCAATACAATCATCCACTTGAAGGAGATCCAATCTCAGATAAGAACCAGCAAACAGTCCTCCCTGGTCAAGAGAGCCATACATCCGAGGAGGACCCTGCATGCTCTCTGCACAGGCTGGAAGCTCTCGCTTTAGCAACTGATGGACGGCCAGGGGAATGCGGCGTTGGCCATAAGATGACCGTTAAGGACATTCGTTTTAAGTGGGTTGCAAGGCTATTCTTCTCCCAGTCAACCTTGACTCGACAGCAATATCTCTGAGAGAGAAAAAAATGTTTTGCAGAGTGTTTTCAACGACTCCGATCGCAGCAGAAAGGAGATGTGTAAGTTTTCTATCACTGCCACAGCAAATCACCCCAAACTAAGCATCTTAAAACAGCACAGGGCTGTTCCTCACAGTTCTATAGACTAACATTCCAGCACGAGCGCGGCTGGACCGAAATCAAGGTGTCATCGGGGTCCAGTTTCTTTCTGGAGCTGCTGTGGGAAAATCCATTTCCCTGCCTTTTCCAGGCCCAGAGGATGTCCTCATTCTTGGCTCATGGACCCCCTCCCTTCCTTGCTCTGCAAAGGTAAACAATGTAGCCTCCCTCCGATCCTTCTTCCATCACCAGATTTCCTTCTGACCGTTGCTGGGAAACATTCTCCGTTTCTAAAGACTCCTGTGATGTGACTGGGCCCACCCTGATAATCCAGGATAATTTGCCACCTCAAGGGTGTTATCCTTAAGCACACCTGCAAAGCCCCTTCTGCTCTATAAGGCAACATGTTCACCAGTTCTGGAAATTAGGACCTGAACATCTTTGGGGACCATTATAGCGCCCGACACCCAGCATCTTCCTGCAGTGGAGGTACACCCTTCTCGGGGCTGGCAAAGGCAGGCGGACAAGTGTTACTAGCCACGCTCACCTCCTCTGATTTTCCCAACATCCTGTATTTTCCCCTCAAGCATTTATTTTCTTGCATATAGAGCGACTTATTTCATGCTAATATCAGGTATTTAATTAGCTGAGCACAATGAGCCTGCTTCCCTCTAGAACGTGTATGGACAGGATAGCAGCAGGGCTCCTCTGAAGAATTAACCGCTGGGGCAGAAACTGTTAGTTTCCCCTTTGGCACGAGAACCCTCATTTTTAGGGACGCACATTCATGCCCAGTTAAAAGCTACATAACTCAGACATCTTTTTCGCTGTGGTATGTGAGGTCATTTTCAGAGGGAGAACTCCTGCTTTCTTCATCCCCTTCATATTCCACCTGGAACGTGAATGTGATGGCTGGAGCTCTAGAAGTGCTACTGGATGCTGAGGATGTGGTCAAACCCTAAGAATGTTGGAAGGAGCCTGGGCTTCTTTTACAAAAAAGAGAAATACGGTTTCGTCTTGCTTAAGGCTTATTTATTTATTTATTTATTTATTTATTTATTTATTTTATTATGTGCAGCCCAGCTTAACTGGAAATCAGTGGCTCTCAACCCTGGCTACACACTTGAAATCTTGGAAGTCTGCAGAATCCAGGATGGTCGGACCTGACCCCCAGAGATTCTGATTAAATTATTCTGAGGCGGGGCCTGACGATCGGTAATTCCGAATGCTTCCTAGGTGATCCTAATTTCTATGAAGCCCAACAGTGATAATCAGTTATAAAGTCATAGGATGGGGGAGCATCAAGCTCAGGAGTTATTTTGGGAGGTTGCCACAATACTGCTCAGAGCTCAGGTTTAGAAGGGAGCTGGAGTAAGAGAGAAGCTGGAGGACGAGGGGCAGGCATTTGTGAAAGGCCCAGGAGAGGCGGTTGGCACGGTAAGGAGAGTGTGACGGTGAGCTGCACAGGGAATGGCTTTGGCCTTTCAGAGGGACATGGAGCAAACCAGCAGACAAATTGGCTGCATCATGTGTGCCCCCCCCCCACCAGGACCCAGTTGCAACATGCTTCAAAACTGCTTGCTCAGCACTTTGCTCTAAACTGAATAACGTGGCTTTTGATTTGATCCTTCTTTCATGATTGATTTTTAGGGAGAATGCAATTCCCCGCCCCAAGAAAATATAACGAACGGACCTCTGTCTTTCTAAAGCATGTTGGGCAGAGGGGATGGAAAATGAACTGTGTTTGCTCAGAAAGCGCTCTGGCATCTAGCTCTGTTTTGCTCAGGATGGCTAAATTTCTTCTGCTGGGGTCCATTTAGCATTCTGGTGGTGGGCTGCGTTTATCTCGGGAACCCATGGCACGCTCTGAACATCTGACAGGCTCACACCTCATGAATCCCTCTTCCTTTCCTGTCATCAATATTACTTAGGGGCAGTGGTCAAACCATATTGACACTCCGCTGACATCTTCTCTGGTGCCCAATTACCTTTCTGTCATGATACAATCCACGAGGTGACAGAAGATTCTATGCTGTGCCAAGCAAGCTGGCACCAAAATATCCCTGAGACAGAATATAATATATCATTTTTATGCGTCCTCTGGAAACTCGGAGAGACATTTCCCTACCCCCTTTTGCCAAGGGGTCTTTCAACTCGCACGGATGCCTTGCATCTTGAGCTCTCCAGCACCCGCCTACATGAGCTGCGCGGATATTTCCTATTTCACATCCCAGGATGAATTCCTAATGAAAGAGCAGAAGCCCTCCTCGCCTTCGGCTCTGAGTCCTGACCCACATATTGAAAGTAGTTACACTTCTAAATGAGCTTAGCAGCTAAACTTTGGAGGAATATCCCATTTAGCTGCAACTTCACCACGCAGGCAGTTGGACCAGGAGACTTCACAGAGGAAGCACAAGGACTAAAACACGGGGGGCCCTGGGACCTGTCTGCAGTTGGCTCTGGTGTCACATTGGCAGAGACACACTGAAATCTGGGGCTAAATCGGTGTAAAAGAAATCATATCCTTTTTCTTCTTCTTTGGTTTTTCCAACAAAGCTTAACTTCATGAAGATGCCCTTCGTTAGATGAAAAGGTCACCTCCATTAATGTCTCTCAAAAGGAAATGTATCGATGACTACCCAGTTCAATATTTCATTTTACACACACACACACACACACACACACACACACACACACACTGGCAGTTATGTGAAGACTGGTTACTGTGTTGGTCAGTTTAGCGATGAGAAGCGCGCCACTCGTGACTGAGACCCCTATGACTCATAATATCACATCCTCTAATAGGGCAAGAATCAGAGCACCGAGGGTTGAGATCTGAAGGGATTGTTGTCCCAAGCAGGGTCCCAGGAGGATTAAAAGCACCCACATGCGTTTTACAGAATTCAGATCAATATGATAAAAACATAGTATTTTGCATGTGGTTAGAAGGCTGAGGGCCTGGATGTTCTGTGTCTCTGTGCTAAATGGGAGAGAGACATCCTATAGATTTCCTAGAAGCTCCTTCTAATCCCAGGGCTAATAGAATCAAGAATCGAGACGCTTTTGTTCCATTGCTGAAACGTATTCTTCTATCTGCTTTCTTAGGAAAACAGTATTTGTTGTTACATAATAGGAGGCCTGTGGGGGCCCTTACTTTTGCATTTTAGATTTTTTTTGAAACATCTATTTCTTTACTTAAGAGAGAGAGTGGGGGGAGAGACAGAGGGAGAAGGAGAGAACATCAAGCAGACTTGCTGCCAAGCACAGAGCCCGATGCGGTGCTCGATCTCATGACCCTGAGATCATAACCTGAGCCCAAATCGACGGTCAGACGCTTAACCAACTGAGCTACCCAGGCGCCCATTGTTTTAGATTTTTAAGCTACTTCTAAAAATTTTAATTTAACAGGTTAACTGTGATCATGACAAAAACATTCCAAGGGTAAGTAAGATGTAGAAGGGGGCAAAGAAAAGACTTCCACAAGACCCCATATCCTTCATCCACAGTGTTAACTGTTATTAATAGTTTATTTTGTATGGTTTCCAGAACTTGTCTATCCATGTATAAGGGTTATGGCTGTATATGTATTTTTTGAAAAACAGACTCATATCGTACATATTATTCTTCCACTTTCTTTTTTCATTTTCACCCTGGCCATTTTCCTCTGCAAGTGTTTGAGTATTTACTTCCTTCCTTCCTTCAACAGCCTAACGTCAGTATACTTCTCTAAAATTCTATTAATGGAAATTTCTCTTTGGGTTTCTTTTGTTTTGATTACTACAAAAAATGGTAAATACAGTATCTCCATTTATTTGTATTTGTTTAAGAAAGGGAATGCCATATAGTAAAAAGCTCTGTCAAAGAATGTGTGTTCAAGTTTTGACAGCACTTTCCAAATTGCCCTCAAAAAGTGGCTTCTTTGCCATATACTCTACGGTGTATATATTAAAAATTTGCTTTCTCTACATGCCTTGCTGTGTAATATCTAAGCATGAGTCTGTAGTTTGTCTGCTCTGGGTTTGACTCTTAGCTCTATCACTTACTATGTGACCTTGGGGAAGTAACTTAACTCCTCTGGGGTTTCGTTTCCTCTTTTTTTTTAATTTTATTTTTTTAATTTTTATTTATTTTTTTTAATTTTTATTTTTAAAACACTTTAAAAAAAGATTTTATTTATTTATTCATGAGAGATACATAGAGAGAGGCGGAGGCAGAGGGAGAAGCAGGCTCCATGCAAGGAGCCTGATGTGGGACTTGATCCGGGGACCCCAGAATCACACCCTGAGTCAAAGGCAGATGCTCAACCACTGAGCCACCCAGGCATCCCTAATTTCCTTATTTGTAACATGAGGATAAGGTAGTGCCTTAATCAAAGGGTCAATGCATCAAATGACATGATGCATTTAAGCTCTTGAAACAATGTCTGACACATAATTAACATTCCTCAGTATTCACTATTATGATTTGAACAACATGGCAAACCAAAATGCACATATAAATATTTCACTTTGAATAAGAGTAAACACGTTTCATGGAAAAATATTATTTAAAAAATTAGATGAGACTGTTTATAAGCCACAAAAAATATACTATTTACTCTTCAAAATATTATAAGGATTTAACAAGTTGTTTGGTAGTAAGCTAACTGAATCAAATGTTTCTGGTTTGAAAACGTTGAAGAGGTTCTCTGCTGCCTTTGAAAAGTTGGTCATGGATTATTTCTGGCCGAAGAAGAGAAGACCTATAGACAAGCCAGTTCCGTTCAGGGTCAATGGAATGAGACCCAAGTAGGCATGAGCCTGGCCTTTCTGAGCCTCAGATGCGAAATGCTCACTAATTGTAGCACAAAGACTGTGCTAATGGCTTTTCACTTTGCTTATTTCCCCTTCTGCATGTGCTCATCTTGGCCAGGACACAATCACCCAGAAATTCTACAAGTACAACAAGAGAAGGGCACTCAAACCATGACTGGCACGCCTTCGCTGGTAATTCCATTTTTGGAACTGCTAATTTCAGATGTGATAATTTATCTCATTGAGTCGGGCTGCACGAGACCAGGAATTACCCAGTGGTGGGCACTTAGCTGAGGCCAAGGCTCACTTAATTAGGATTCTGGCACGGTAGGTGGGAATATTTACCACTGTCATGAATAGTAAATCATAAATGTTAAATTACATTCAATTTCAGAAATAACTGTGCAAAACTTCTCACAGCATAGATAATCAGGCAATCATTGAGGTGGTTATAGTTCTCACAGGCCATTGTTGTTTGTAGTAAGGCCCACTCACGCACTGAGCTACTGTCTTGTTTATCCCAGCTCCATTTTTGTGTATTTTACTCTAGTAAATAAGAATAAATGCTTAATCTAAGTTCCAGAGTTCTTAAAAAAAAGAAAAAAAAGAGAGAATATAAAACATGTGGTCAATTTGTTTACGTTTAAGACTTAGATATAGCTAGCTAAACATTAAATTCGTAAATCATTAAAAAGATAAAAACAGTGTGAATAATCTTCCTTGATCATGATGTTATAGAAAAACACTGGACTGGAAGTTTGGAAATCTGGGTCCAAGTCTTCTCCCTGCTTCTCATTTCTAATATAATTTGTGGAAAGTAATTTAAACTTTCCTGGGCCCCAATTTACGCAACCATAATTTAAGAAATTGTTAACAATTTTAGCTAGGGTCCCATTCAACATTCAAATAGTAAAAAATAATCTGCCTTACTGTAATTTTAAACATTCGTTTATGATTGCACTTTACCAAGTCTCTGCATGAACTGGGAAGGGCTGGCTGGCTGTATTTTGCTGATATGGGAATGTAGAGAAGCCGGATGTCCTGACTTAGGTCACACACGGATGAAAAGAGTGTAGTAGAGATTTGTCCCCACATGAGCCTCACTGCACTTCAATCAGATGATTCACAGTGATTGAGGGAAGATTACTGGAAAGAGTAACTTTCTTAGCTGGACATGGAGTCTGAAAGCATGAGATTCAGTAGAACGTTTACTTGCACTGTTACATCACAGCAAGTGCGCTTTCACATATGTGACTTTCACTTGGATTCATGGGTGAAGTTTCCCTTTTCCTGAATCTCTTAGCTCTCCCCTGTGGGAGGACAAAAAGATCTGGATCCTCATGATCATGGGAGCACACACTCTGGGTTGCCTGGACAGTGAATCAGCTGAGAAGGGCTTCCCCTTCTAGACAGGGATGTCGCACCCAAAGTCAGCTTCCTACTGGGGTCGTGGCTCCTCCCTGTTATGGGGGAAAAGAGAACCTCTGGACAATGCCTGTAAGCAGCTTGTCCCTTTGTGCAGTCTGCCTGGTGCCCTAAGAGTCTGAATTGCCCCCACCAACAAAGTTGTTCTCATTCTTGCCCTATGGGAAGCAAGAGGACCAAGGAAGGGGTTCCTTGGAACGTAGACCCTTGCTGTGTTCAGCACAACAGCCTGGCTCTTGTATCTCTTTCTGAGGGTGGATGAGGTTGGGAGACCAGCAACATTCTCCTCTGATGATACCTCATGGGAGTGTCTCCGATAAAGCCTATCTATAACCCTGCCATGTGGTGCTGTAGACTCTGACTTGAGGTCTGCTGCAGGTCCAGAGCATGAAGGGATTGACTTTCCACCATCTGTTTTCATTTCTAAAGATCCGTTTGGAGTCATTAAGCCTTATACTGAAATTTATATAATTAAGAATTGCAGATAGCTATGTATCCCTTACCGTACAATTTACAGAAGGTGTTCATAATCTATATTCCATTCACACTCACATAGGTCTGCCATTCAAGATTTATTTTGATTACACAGTTTCAGAGTGGTTCAAAGTCTCCTCAAAAGTGGCCATTTTTAAAGCATCCACATAGCAGGCCCTTTGCCAGGGGCTGGCGCATTCAAAGACCAGTAAGACTTCACCGAAGGCTTTCTTTCTTGTGCTCAACAGGGATGATCATCTTAATAGCTATTTATTGTAAATGTATTCATTTTGCCTTTCAGTTTGCTCAAAATAGAGTGCCTCTATTAGGGGACATTAGACAAACTTCACAGAAGCGAGGCGTGGAGGGTGTCTTAGCTGCTATTAAGCCAGGAGGGGACTACACATCAGCTACGCCGGGGGCCCTGAGAAACGGTGAACAGTTATGCTCCGGTCATGTCTTGCCAGGGCAGCGTGTCTGTGAGTACAGCTGAATAGGTCTGTTTGCAATGAGTCTTCTCATCCGTGATCTGAATTCAGGTATGTTCTTCGAAATGATTTCAGGTGCAAATAGATTTCTCTGAAATCTCTATTTCTTATCAGTAATCCCATTGATGGTGCCCCTCTGGATTTCAACATGATATTATGCAGGCATCTCTAGCTTAATACTTTTCAAAGCTAAACTCATCTTCTACTCGCTCAGACCTTTATTCCTTAGCCTGATGCATAGCTTTGCTTCCACTCCATTTTAAGGTCTGGGGAGCCTACCTGGACTCACCTCTTTCTTCTCATATTGGCCAGCTATCAGTGTAGATACCACTTCCTGAACATCTCATACGTTTTCCTCCTTCTTTGTGGCTGTGCTTTCCTTCACCTTCAGCCCTCAATTCTCTTCAAGGACTGTTGTGACATCCTCCTCCTTGCCTCCTGCCTCCTCCATCAAGCCTATCTTCACAGGGTTCATTGCTGATAAATCCAAACTCCCACACCCCCTGAAAAGAACGGAAGCCCCAATGTCATACTACCCACATGCTTAGCATTATTGCAGCTTCTCCCTTCTCCACATCACATTCCAAATCCACAGCACTGATGGTTCCCCAAACTGGCCATGCTTGTGTCATGTTTCTCCTCCAAGGCGATTTTGCAAGGAAGAGTGTGCCCACCAACTCTTACTTCTCTTCCAAGCATTCTTCTCCCTCTGAGGACCTTACTAACCTTTCTTCTTCTCCCTCAGTTAGACTTAAATTTTTTTCCACTGGTTTTGTTGTATCGTGCAATGCCTTCATCAGACCACTGATTGCATTATGTTGTTTCTCTGGGTTTCCTCCCTCAATTAGTTTTTGAGCTCTTTCAGGACAAATGTATGTTCTATTTACCATTGTATCCCTAGAATTTAGCATGATGTCTGACAAAAATGACTTTCACTTGAATGTATGCACTAGATTTTTCTTTCCCTGAATGCTCAGCTGTCCTCTGTGGTTGGATGAACACTCTGCATTGCTAGACAATGAACCATCTGGGATCATGCTCTCACTTCTCCTACTTGGAGAGAATGTACTCAAAGTCAGCTTCTTGAAGGGACAGGGAGTCAACATTAAAGAGACAAATGAATCTGAGTTTATGGAACTTGCTTAAGGTCATACAACCAGTAAGAAGTGACAACAAGAACATAAATCAAGGCAGAGATTCTTGTTCTTGTCATTCACTGTTTTATCCCCTGTACCTAGAAGAGTCCCTGGCACATAAGAGTTCAATCAATTTCTGTTGAGTTAATGAGTGAATGAATGAATGGATGAAAAGTTAATTTCAGAGCCCTCCCTTTGGTTCCACTCTCCTGACTTCCAATCTTGATAGAGTGTATGAATGGGTGTAGAGACATTTTTCAAACAAATAAAATTAAAAACAGAATATTATGATTTTCTCTTTGCAGTAAACCACAATGAAAGAATAATGGTAGCTATTTCCATGTGCCTGCACACATATGCACAATTCTAAAACATTGAAATATAGAGCCTTAGTAATTCATTTCATTTACTAAAAGAAAAATGGCTTTTGGAAAATAGGTAGCCACCCTCCTTAGGAATCATATAACTTTACGTTCAGAATTAGTTTTCAATTAACTGGTAGAATGAACTGGTCTGGTAAACTGTCCTTCTACATAGCGTGAAACAGAGGCCAACTGAAGTAAACTGTAGTTGTTCTGGAGGAAATTCAGAGCCAGAGCCCTGCTCTCTGCTGCTGTCCAGAGGCAGGAGTGGAAAGCAGAGGGCCCCTCCATATTTCTGCAATTGGGAGAAGCAGGTGCAATGTATGCTTCTGGGGAGAGCCCAACTTTGGTTTATAGTCTTCCACCAAAACGTTTGGGGGCTCTCTTTTTCATGCTGAATGACAGCTGATTTTATCTGTATCTATTACTGACATAGACCCTTCCATTCATTGTGAAGCAGAACAAAAGCCAGTAGAGGGATGAAAGAAACCCAAAATAGATCTTTCTTGAGCTGATCGGTATCAGAATTATAAACAGTTCTAGGCATGGAGGAGAAGTAGATTGGCAAGCCCTGTTGCCAAAGATAAAGAATGACTTTTTCCTTTCCTTTCCTCTCTCTCCTTCTTTTTTTTCTTGTACAGCTACTCAAAGGAAACCTTGCAGGAGGTGGAAGCACTCAGGGAAGGAGATTGTTTACTACGGAGGCTCCCACATGCCTGCACTGGGGCTCTTGGTCCACGGTCATTCCCTCTGTTGTTACAAAACATGTTTTATAGTGTGAATCACCTTCTACTATATGGCTCACTATTCTTCTCTCTGAATAAAATAGGAACACATCAGTTATGTGTCTGTTTATTTCTAAAGGCACACCCTTGTAATACTGACCTCTTTCTGCTTTTATATTCTTCAGTTTGTTCCTGACATTTGTCAACTGGGTCAGCTCCCAGACACCGCTAACCCATTGTCTTACTATTTCAGCAATTTTCAAATGTTCTCTTCTAGCAAACGAGTCTGACCTAAAGGCACACTGGGAGGGGAACTTGCACTCACCACTGCTTGTAGTCTGCATCACAGTTACAGTAGTACTTGGGATCTGTGCAGTTCCGCTCAATGCCACAGGCGCACTTCTGAATCCCGGGCCCGGAGCCACCCCAGTAGTAGTGCTTCTCGTTGGCTTTGCCGACCCACCAGGTGTAAGGGCTTCCATCTACGAGAAAGGGGAAAGACACAATGAGGTAGACTAGGCTTGACCACATTGATGTCATCCATACACTCCTGTCCCCAGAGGCAACATCACTCTCCAGTAGGCTGAACCTCACTTTACCCTCTTACAAAGTACATGTTTTTCAATAATAGAAATATTTAATAAAAAATACAATGGGGAATGGTAAGCTCAAGTCTTCCCACCAGGATAGGTACCTCTTTCCTTGGAAGAAGCTTTGACATTCAAGTTTTAGTAACTTAGGTATCTACTCAGTAGATGGGCTGGCCAGCTGGGGACATCCACGATGAAGGCATATAGATGGTGCACTGATTCTGTAAATTACAACTAAGTTCATGGCTAGCTGTGCTTTTCCATGAAGTGATAGTCCGGGGGATCATAAACTATCAGAGCCAAATGACCCTCATTGTGTCTTAGTCTGATTTCCTTATTTTACAGGTAAGGAAACTGAGGTCTAGAAAGCTAAAAGAATTCTTTCAATCACACCCCAGATTTGCTCCCAAACCAGAAGTTCAACACTGTATCTCATGAGACATCATAAAATGTTCTTATATAATACACTTGCCTTTATTATTTGGCCTAATATTCATTCATGTATTCACTCATTCAACCAGCCAATCATCAGATATCACTTGAATTTCCATTGTGTGTCAAATATTATAAGAAATTCAGCAGAGTGATGGAGGAAAGTGATACAGATTGAGCTTAATAAGATTTATGACACACAGGAGCCTGAGTGAGGGAAAGGAGGTCATGAAGGAAACTTTCTCACAGGAGGTAAAATATTTGAGTTATGTGTCAGAGGCTGAATGGGCATTACCCAGGTGAATAGGAATGTAGGAGAGCTAAAGGTTTGTAGGCAGAGGGAGCAGAATGTAAAAGTCAGAGAGGTAAAGTTCTATATGGAAAACATATGTAGGAGTATAGAGGTAGAATATGGTAAAATCAGTCTGAAGAGGTATGTTTGAAAGAAAGGGTAGCAGGAGTAGGTAGTAATTAATCGTAGGTGAGGGCATCACAGAAAAAATTCTTTGTCCAAGTGAGAAATTACTTTGCACTGGTTTATTTTTGTTTTCCAGTGTTTATATCCTCCCAACATAAAGAGATGGAACTTCATCCTATAAGTAATGTGAACCAATTACATGATTTCACAGAGGGAATTATCAAATTTGTATTTTAAAGATCTACACAGTAAGATGAAAGATTTTTGGGGGATGAAGTCAGGGAAGCCAGATGTGATGCTCCTATGTTAAAACAGAATGAAATAATAAATTGGCAGTGGTAATGAAAAGGAAAAAAAAAACTAGAAAGAGATTAATGAGGTATAATTGGTGTAGGATTGCTGGGAATAGGGTGGGAGAGAAGGTAGGAAGAAGGTGTTATGGAGTAAACCCAGGCTTCTGGCTTGGGTGATGTGTTAAATCAAGGCAGATAACAGGGTAGGTAGGAAGATAAGAAGTTTAGGGAATGTTGAAGAAAAGATGGTGAATTTGATATCTAAAATAGGCAATTGGCCATAGAAGTCTGGGTCTTAGGAACATTCTTTGGGCTGAAAATCCCATTTTAGGAACCATGAAGATAAATGAGAAAATATTGATAGCAGAAGAGATGCCATTGGAATCTCTTGGATTACAAGAGCATTTGGAGAAGTAAAAGAGAGGCTGATGGCCAACATGGAGGCCAAGAGAGGGAGTAGTCAGAGAGGGCGGAGGAAAATATGAAAAAAGCTTCCAAAAGACAGCGTATTCAGAATTGCCAGATTTCATAGTGAAGTCCATGAAGATGGGAATCTCAACTTTTAATTTGACAGCTACAAGGTCACAGGAGATCGAAATCAGTTGCAGGTGAATGATGACAAGAAAAAGCCAGGTAACAGGTAGGGGAGGGAATGAAAGGGGAGAAGGTGAGATCCTAGGAACAGCTTCTCTTGCAGGAAGCTGGGAAGGAGTAGAATCTTTTGGGGGGTGGTGCCATGTAGGAAGGCAAGAAGGCAAGTCAATTAGAATCTTTGGGTCTACAGCTAGAATTCCATTATAAGAACTCACCCACACTTTTGGGATGTTAGGTACACACTTGTCCTAGTATCTGTGCAAGTTCTCAGAAATAAAAATGAGGCAAGAGCCATACTGGAATTGCATGAAAACTGCTGCAGTACTGTCTTAGATACACTGATAGTTTTTTTTTAAGATAGACTATTTTTATTATTGAAGTATAGTTGACATTCGATGTTATATTGGTTTCAGGTGTACAACATAGCGATTCAACAATTCTATTCCTCAGTGCTCATCATAGTAAGTGCAGTCCCATCTGTCAGCATACAACATTGCTACGATATTATTAACTGTATTCCCTCCGCTGTACTTTTCATCTTCATGGCTTACTTATTTTATAACTGGAAGTTTGTACCACTCCATCCCTTTCACCTAGTCCCAACCATCTCCTACTCCCTTCCTTTCTGGCAACCACCAGTCTGTTCTTTGGATTTATGACTCTGGTTTTTTGTTTGTTCATTTGTTTTGTTTTTTATATTCACACATAAATGAAATCATATGCTATTTGTCTTTCTCTGACTTGTTTTGTTTAGCATAAGATCCTTTAGGTCTATCCATGTTGATGTAATGGCAAGATCTCATTATTATTTTTTATGGCTGAGTAATATTCCATTACACACATGCACGCACGTGCGCGCACACACACACACACCATCTTCTTTATCCATTCATCAGTTGATGGATACTTGTGTTGCTTCCATATCTTAGCTTTTTTTTTTTTAAATTTTTATTTATTTATGATAGTCACAGAGAGAGAGAGAGAGAGAGAGAGGCAGAGACACAGGCAGAGGGAGAAGCAGGCTCCATGCACCGGGAGCCCGACATGGGATTCGATCCTGGGTCTCCAGGATCGCGCCCTGGGCCAAAGGCAGGCGCCAAACCGCTGTGCCACCCAGGGATCCCCATATCTTAGCTTTTATGAATAATGCTGCAATAAACAGAGGGGTGGATGTATCTTTTCAAGTTAGTATTTTTGTTTTCTTTGTGTAAATATCCCATAGTGGAATTACTGGATCATATGGTATTTCTATTTTTTTAAATTTTATTTATTTATTCATGAGAGACACAGAGAGGGAGAAAGAGAGAAAGAGGCAGAGACACAGGCAGAGGGAGAAACAGGCTCCATGCAGGAAGCCTGATGTGGGACTCGATCCTGGGACTCCAGGATCACGCCCTGGGCCGAAGGCAGGCACCAAACTGCTGAGCCACCCAGGGATCCCCGGTATTTCTATTTTTAATTTTTAAAGGAACCTCCATACTGTTTTCCACAGTGGTTACACTAATTTATATTCCCACCCAATATACGAGTGTTTCCTTTTCTCTACATCCTTGCCACCACTTGTTATTTTTTCCTTTTTGATAATAGCCATTGGACTGGCATGAAGTGATATCTCCTTGTGGTTTGATTTGCATTTCCCTGATGATGATGATGATGATGAGTCATGCTGAGCTTCTTTTCATGTGTTTGTTGGCCATTTGTGTGTCTTCTTCAGAAAAATGTCTCATTCCCATACTCTGCCCATTTTTAATCAGATTATTTGTGTTTTTTTTTGGGGGGGTGTTAAGTTGTACAAATTGTATATTTTGGATATTAATGCCTATTGAACATATCATTTGTACATATCTTCTCCCAGCCAACAGATTGTCTTTTCATTTTGTTGATGGTTTCCTTTGCCGTGCAAAAGCTTTTTATTTTGGTGTGGTCCCCATAGTTTATTATTGCTTTTATTTCTCTTGCCTAAAGAGACATATCCCTAAATATGTCACTAAGGCTGATATTCTAGAGATTACTGGCTATGTTTTCTATTAGTAATTTAAGGATTCATGTCTTACATTTAGGTCTTTAGTCCATTTTATTTTTATGTTTGGTGTAAAAAGATAATCCAGTTTCATTATTTTGCATGTAGCTGTCCAATTCTTCCAACAACTTTTATTGAAGAGACTGTCTTTTCCTCATTGTATATTCTTGCCTTCTATGTGGTAGATTAATTGAATATATAAGAGTGGGTTTATTTCTGGGCTCTCTATTCTGTTCCATTGATCTGTGTTGGGTGTGTGTGTGTGTGTGTGTGTGTGTGTGGTGTGTGCGTGTGTTTGCACTACTATCATACTGTTTTGATTACTACAGCTTTCTAACATATGTTAAAATTTGGGATTGTGATACCTTCAATTTTGTTCTTCTTTCTCAAGATTGCTTTGGCTATTTAGGGTCTTCTGTGGCTCCATACAAATTTTAGGATTATTTGTTTTAGTTGTGTGAAAAATGCTGCTGGTTTTTGAGAGAGATTGCACTGAATCTGTAAATTGCTTTGGGTAACATGAACATTAATTCTTCTAATCCATGAGCATGGTATATCTTCCCATTTGCTTGAGTTGTCCTCAGTATCTTTTATTAATAATGTCTTACAGCTTTCAGAGTATCAGTCTTTCACCTCCTTGGTTAGTTTTATTGCTAGATATATTAGGCTTTTTGGTGAAATTGTACATGGGATTGCTTTTGCGGTGGGCAGTTTAGAGTCATGAAACCCTCCTGGGAGGTTCAGGCTTGATACAATAAATGAGCAAACACTTTGAACTCGGAAAAGAGTTAGTCTCTTACTTCATACACATCTCTAGATTTTCCAGTTGTGTTGACTTAATTTGGAAAAGTTATTTTTTCCCTTTGCAGGATCATTTATGGCAGAAGAATTTAAAAAAAATATATTTGATTTGATATGGTAAACAGTAGAAAGGGGAATTTCAGTATCCTGTTCTGAAGGGAGGCAGAGCCAGCTCTTTGAAATAAGGATCTGCTCTGAAACCCTATCTTTTGCCTATCTGGGCCATGTTCCAGAATAAAGGGAGCTGTATTTGCTTTCTATACTCAAGGTGTTTTTGTTTATTTGTTTGCTTGTTTATTTGCTCCTTCCTTCTCTTTCCATCTCAGAGTAAACTGAGATGCTTTCTAGAATTGGAACCATGACCAAAAATAAACTCCTGTTTTCTTTTGATGCAGTCAAGAGTTTCAAAAAAACAAGGCTTGAAAAATTCCATTTATGAAAACTATAAAATCTGAGCCAGGCCATCTGGCCAATAAGCTGAACAAAGTCTCTGTTGATTCTATCACTAGGCCATGTTATAGGAAGAGGGCAAAGGTGGACAGCACCATGCTGAACTTGCAAATGCCCCTGGGGCCTTCCAGACCACAACTTGACCCCCAAAAATGTAGAAACATGACCTAGAGTGGTTATCACATCTATTTATCACACTGCATCTCTTCAAGGTGACTTAAGGCTAAATTCTTTCCCTCAAAGGAAATTTTGGTTACTATCATTGTTTTGGAAACTAGGAGATACTAACATACTTGGTGGAGAGGAGGAAACAAACCAGACATATGCAGAACTGAGGGTTAACAGAATGTCTAGCAGGAAAGTCCCTTGTTCTATCTGTCATTCAAACAGCCTCTAGAAGAGTATACACCTCAAACCTTAGCTCAGTTTCAAATTACTTCTTTAAGCAACCAAGAGAAACAATCTAACATTGCTATATTTTCATTATAGACAGTGATGGTAAATTGCATGAATGAGAGCAGTTGAATGTGTCTCAATATTCTTTATAAAAATCAGAACGATGTCAGTAAAAGGAGCAAGGGAATTATCAGACTGTCCTTTAGCATGTGACTTTGAGAAATGTGTGGCAGGGGAAATGGACAAGAGAGCCCGTTGGCTCCTAACAGCACCTGCAGGGAGTATGAAGAAGCCCCCAGAGAGGAAGCTTCTTTGTCATGTTGCTTGGGTAGTAGGTGTTCCAGCAGGAGGCCTAAACTCAGTGTGGGATCTAACCTCTGAACCAATCCTACATGGCAAACCCTCAGTTCCTATAGGGAAGGACTCTTATTAGATACCAGGGTGGGATCCAGCACGATGATCTGCAGTGACATTTCCTCCTTTCAGTATAAGGAGGTGACACGCTAGTGACCAGGTAAGAGTGGCTGAAATTCCCAGTTCTTCTCCCGTCCCTCACCTTTGACTCAAGTCATATATAGCCCATATGGCTGCTGCTCCCAGTTAAGAGGACGCCAGATCGAAATTCTTTTGTTCTTCCAAAGAAAATATGTTAAGCCCAGTACAAAATGTGTAACTTTTCCCATCTGCCATGAACAAAAGAATGCCAGTAAGAAACACATATTCTAGGGAAGAAAGCAAATTGCACCCTTTTGTTATTAGCATTGGCACATTTGGTTAAATCAAATTACTGTGACTAAAATAAATTATTAATTTGGCACATATTTTATATTCAGCAAGAAAATGGTTCAATTTGCATTGAATGAAGAATTGCCTTATTCCAGTGCAATGCTAATGAAGTGCTCCACTTTGCTTTACAAATCATTATTTACCTGTTAATTGGCTCTGGGGAAAAGCAGTTAAAGGTGATAAAAATGGAAAGACTTTCAAAAGACAAGAGGAAGGAGTGGTTAGAAGAGAAATAATTTAGTTATCCCGGCCAAGGGCTCAAGAACTTCTGTTACCTCAAAATCTGAAGATTTCTGTTCATTATATTCAGTAGGTGTAACCACTGGGACCAGATTATTAATGATAAGTCATACTCAAAGTTGACTAGAAGCTAAATTATCAAAGCAAGGCGCATTGTATTAGAACCATCAGATACTGATCAAATTAAAAACAATCACTGCACTGTACTCAAGATCAAGTTTCATTAGGCTGAAGGGTTTATTAGTGTTTGGGGGACTCACTGGCAAAGGAGGAAGGGAAAGAGGCTACCTCTTTTTCAGGACTTGAAGAAACTGAGAGAACTGCCACTTTCCCCACTAACAAGTCGAGCGAGACCCAAGGACAAGCACATGGGGACCTCTTGATGGGAATATGGTACACCTGTGTGATTTTCTAAATGTGTTCTTTAAAACTTCTGGACTGCACAAACTGCCTTGATCGTCTGCTTAAATACATGTTGTGGTGGCACACTCTAAGAGAAGACCCAGTCTGGTCACTGGGATGTATTTTTTTTTTTGGGGGGGGGATGTTTAATTAGTTCTGTGTCATCCGCTTCTAGAGGTTATCAAAACACAACACCACGAGGCTTTATAATCTCCAAAATGAAAACTTAAAAGCATATTTTCAGCTGGATGGAACCTAGTTTTTTTTTTTTTTTTTTGTCTACTACTATCCATTTATGTACAACTTTTGTTAGAGAATCACAGGGGGCTTTTCAGCAGGGGAAGCAGAGCAAGTACAACTGCAGGAGAAACTTGCCTTTCAGAGGCTCTGCTCAGTGCCCCCCTGCTGGCAGCCACCTGACTGCTCCCTATCCTCCCACCTCTGGCAGTATTCTGGCTGCTTGAAGCCTCCTACAGTGCAGGATGGATCTGCTTTCTAAAGAAGTGACTCCTACTCTGAAAAATCTCCCATTTTTTCCTCCATTCTGTCTTCACCAAAGTACCACTGAATCTTTTTCAACTGTCACTACACCAATTTCGGCTGACTACTCTGGTCTGATTACAGTACTCCATGCCAAGGCACAAAGAATGAGAATATGAGACATCTTTAATTGGTGTAATTCTAGGTTGTCCGTCCAAAGCCCTCTGTACCTGTGAGAATCTTCCTTGCAGTGCAGATAATCTAGAGGAGAAGGAAGGTAAAACTTTAAAATCAATTCTGGGCTGGGCTGGAGCAAAGAGGAAATTTGAAGGTGCTGTAGCTACTAGAGAGCCCTCTAGATAATTTGATAGCAATAAATTGGAAGCTTAAGTGGGCCAGATTCTCCTATTCACGTTGTCCTGCAGGATGCCACGTGTACAATCCCAGCTACTGCTATTGCTGACGGCTCCCCTTGTCCAAGGCACCAGAAAAAGAAACAGGCCGCCAGTTCTAGAGTTCTCTCTGGCTGAAATATAGGCAGTCTCTCTTCTTCGTCGTGGAGAGTCTGTCCCCATGCAATCACTTCTAAGAACTGGACCATGGCAGTCTCGGGATTCTCATAGAAAGATGAGGGCTGGGAGGTGAAGTCATGGAGTGATTGCTGCTGCTTCTTCCCTCTGGCAGGACATTCGTATAGACAAGAGTCTCCAGTTTACCTAAGAGAAGTTCCAACCGAGGCTCTTACCCAACTCTCTAGATTCCCTGGCCTACAAAATCAGATCTATAGAATAAGAATCTCAGAGGGTGATCTGGGGACCTGGTCACTAATGCCCCGATGATCCTTATCATCAGACACGTCTGCCTACGCTGACCTGAGGCAATGACACTGTGGCTTTAGTTCATAGAATACTGAGAGGTCAGTGTGTGGGTCCCATTAGAATACTAATCTAGGTAAGGTATGAAAAGGTGATGATGGTGTTTGGTACAGTAACACCTCCATTTAAAATTTCCAGTTTTTTTTTTTTTTTTCAGAATAATGTAGTCATTGTAATCTCTTTTTTTTTCTTTTCCACTTTCACTTTTTTCTTTTCCACTTGGTTCTGAGTCCAAATGTCTGTGTTTTACTATTTAGATCAAGAACTTTAAAAATAAAAATAAGCAACATGTATCTTGGCATTCCACAGACGCAAAGGCCTATCATCTCAAGCTGCCTATAAATTTTGTGAGACCAGCTTATTAAAGCAGATAGCAATATTCTCTTTTGTGTCCCAGCCATCTGATTCTATGCTAATATAAAGACCAAACAAAGAATGAATCCAAAAAGTCCCATAGAGTTCCTACTACAGTGTTGTGAAGTTGAGAAAACTCATGATTTTGAAGCTATAATAGAAACATTCAATATGGTAGTTAAAGGTGGGCATTTATCGTTTTGTGATTGAATGTCACTAAACTCATTTGATTAGGGATGAATAGAAATGAATGCGGTTGATTAGCCTCATGGTGCATCTTTCAGGATTACGTTGGATTCTATGATATTTTATTAATTTGAATAGGGACCAAATTTAGAAGTGGAGAATGGAAGTTCAGATCAAAATGGACCTGAACTGAAATGTTAGTTAATTAAAAATTAATTTTAATGCATAATATTTAAATTTATTTTATTGAGCTGAACTTAATAGATTTCAATCAAGGGCTGATTCCACTGAGGAGAATTTGATTGAACTGAATCAAATCACTTTGAATCCTATTCAAATGAATTAGATTTTATTAATTTGAATGGAATTGAAGTGACAGATCAGACGGGAGCTGTATTAAAGAGAATGGAAGAGGCCAACGTGCTCTTTGTTAACTTGGCCTCAGTTTCTGTAGAGGTCCTGGGGTTCCCGACCCCCTTTGTCACTCTGGCTAATTCTTTGGTACCATGGCTCCAGGAAAAAATGTGACTAGTAATACCAAAGTGATCGAATGCAACCACGTACTATTTGTAGAATTTTGTAATATACTTTTCTAGTCTTTTTCACTAGAAAAACCCTGACCACTTATTTTAAATATTTCTTTTACTAATTATAAAACAAAGAAAGAGGAAATTAAACTAGATGTCAGGGATGACGGTTTGATTGAGTGCCGGCTGCTTTTTTTTTTTATTTTCCATTAAAAACTTTTTTTTTTTTTTTTTGTTAAAATGTGTCTTAGGCCAGACCCATCATTTATGTTGAAACACTTGGTATCTCGTGCCTTGACTTTTGTTGATTGATAGATAATAGATGCACCTCAGCTTGTTTTATACTTAGAGGACAACTATAACTTCTTAAATTAGTAGCAAAATATTGCTTTGCAACTGAAATGGCATGCTACAGAATCAACAAGCACCTTTTTTAGTGCTGGAGAGAGAATTTGGGGAATAAGGGTGAACACTTGACTCCCAATCTAAACTTCTGAGTTAGTGGAAAGACTATGTTCACTAATTTACAATTATGAAAGTTTTATGCCGTGGTACCTAATAGGGCATACAGATAATAAGACGGAAAAAATACACACTAGATGTCTTAAGAGTGGTTCAGGCAATGAGTCCCATAGGATTCTGGAGAAAGAAACAATTACCAAGGATAAGGGTGGACTGGAGGGCCTCCATAAGGAGGCAGGTATGACTGCAGCTTTGATGGAAGGGTGAGATCTAGAAAACCAGGATGAAGATCTGAGCATTTCAGCATCTCGTGAATGTCTGGGCCAAGGTATGAAGCCAGAAAACACCTGACTTTTTTCTGGAACTATGGAGTAGTCAGTTAAGCTGGTGGCAGCAGTATAGAGAAGCAGAATTTATGGTTGGAAAAATGGTTTTGGGTACTTTGATGGTGTTTGCACTTAAGTTTTTAAATAATGGGGAGTCAAATATAAAAATTTTTAGATGTTAATGGGTGCCTGGGTAGCTCAGTCGGTTAAGTGGCTGACTCTTGATTTCAGCTCAGGTCACTTAGGCGCCCGGGATGGAGCCCTGTGTCCAGCTCTGTGCTCAGCAGGTAATCTGCTTGAGGATACTTTCTCCACCCCCCCATCTCCCTCTGCCCCTCTCCCTGCTCATGCATGTATTTCTCTCTCAGATAAATAAATAAACAAGTGAATAAAATAAAATTTTAGAAGTTAAAATATTTTTACACACAGAACTACAAATTTATATAAGGTATAAAGAATAATGAAATAGACTTGTGCTTAGCTTATCTATTATCATTGTTATTATGCTGTGTTGCTCTTTGGGTGTGTCATACTTTATTCTAAGAGTAAGCAACATCGGGCTGTGTCTAGTTTTTTTGCTATTTCGACACGCTGTGTGAAAATGTCTCAGGGTTTTGAGCGTGATCCTCTAAAGGGGAATTGTTGGGTCATATGGTTTGTGCATTTTGAAATTGTTTTTCCAAGCACTTGTATGAATGCAGAATCCTACCAGCAGTCTATAAAACTTCAAAATCCTTGACAACCCTTGGTATTATGCTGTTAACTTGTGACAACTGGTGAATGACAAGGAGTACCTTTTTTTGTTTTTAGTTATACTTCACTGATTACTTGTAAGATTGTTTGCCTCTCCGTGTTTATTCATTTATGTTTCCTTTTTTTAAAAAAAAAATCTTCATATTTTTTGCCCATTTTCTTTTTGGATTTTTTGTTTTATTGACTGGTAGAAAATACTTAGGATAATTATCTTTTAATAATTGTAATATTGTAAATTTTACTTAAAAAAAGGTTCTATTTATTTTAGAGAGAGATAGAAAGAGGGTGCAACCAGGGAGAGGGGGCAGAGCGAGAGGGAGAGAGAGAATCTCAAGCAAACTCTGCCCTGAGCATGGAGCCCGATGTAGGGCTCTATCTCATGACCCTGAGGTCACGACCTGAGGCTGAAATCAAGAGTCCGACGCTTAACCGACTGAGCCGCTCAAGCACTCCACAGATTTTACTTTTTATGGTGGTTATAATAAGGAAAGGAAACATTCTTAATTTTATTTTTTAGGTAAATTTAACATTTCCCTCATGATTTATTGTTGAAATGATAAAAAATATTTTTGTCTACTTTCTTTTTAATGAAGACCTTAAAGTTTTACTGTTTCTGTTTATTTCTGTTTATTTTTTATTTTCTTCAAGTAAACTCTGCACCCAACATGGGGCTTGAACTCATGGCCCTGAGTTCAGGAGTCTCATGCTCTACTGATGGAGTCAGCCAGGCATCCTTTAACCATTCCATTTAGTTCTTTAAATCACCTGGAATTAATTTTTGTTAATGATGTATTGTAGGAATCTAATTTGATTTTTTTTTTTTTTTTTTGTCTTAACTCTGTATTCAGAAGAGGCAAGTCCCCAGGGACAGAACACAGACTGGTGGTTGCCAGTGGCTGGGATGGACGAATGGGCAGCAGCTGCTTACTGGCGTTCCCTTTGGGAATGAGGACAGCCCTCTGCCAGCAGACACAAGGAGCGATCGTTCGACACCGTGACTGCACTGAATAGAACAGAAATTTTCACTTAATGTTACATGAATGAATTTCACCTCAATTAAAAAGAAAAAGGAAAAGAAAATCCAGGCAGAACTTCAAACTGAATTATTTTTTTTTCAAACTGAATTACTTTAAATCAATAGATAAACTGATGGAAAATTTACAAACTTCTAATATGCACTTACCCTATTTACTGTCATGATGAATCTGTCCATTTAGATGTTTTTAAGCATGTTTCAGTAAAATTTACAATTTTCTTGGTAGAAGTCTTTCATATATTTGTTAGGTGTATTCATAAGTGGCATGCTTTTGAACATAACATATTCTAACACTATAGAGCTACGATTGAAATTTTTAATGTTGCTATTGTATCCAGAAACTTGTTAAACTCTATTAGCGCAACTAATTAATTCATCGATAGTTTTAATTTTCCCAAGCGTACATTTTTATTTATGAATTATGTTTGTTTCTTCCTTTCTAGTCTGTATATTTTTATACCTTCTTTCCTGTCTTAATGGTTATGACCTACCGCTCAAAGCTAATCTACATTGGTGATGAGGGTCTCCTCTATGTTTATTGATTTTATGGAAAATGCTTTTAATGTTGAACTATTAAGTGCAATGTTACTGTCCCATTTAAAAAGCATCTCGTCTTGTTGTTTAAGGGAGTTCCCTTTCCATTTCCTATCTGCTAATTGTTTTTTAACCTTATATTTAATTCTAGTCAAAGCTTTGCATTTAATGAAATGATGTTTTTCCCCTTTTAGTTGTTAATGTGGTAAACTGCATTTATAGGTATTTTAAATATGATGGCACTTATAAAATAATCAACTTTGTTGTGATAAATATATCTATATAAACATATATTAATGCTTTGCTCATTTGTTTTGAATTTTTGTCGCTATGTTTATAAATGACATCAGCCTGACATTTCTCCATGTGGTACTACCACTATATTTTGGTATCAAGTTAAAACTGGCCTCAGAGAATGGTTTGAGCATTGAATAAGATTGGAATCATTCCTAAACTATCTCAGGCTAATAAAATACAATGTCTTTGTTATAAGGTCATATCCATTTATGTTTCTGTTCTTGCATATCTGTTGTACTTAGTTATATGTTGTATTTTCTATGATTGTGTCCATTACATCTAAACATTGAAATATATTGGTAAAAAGTTGTACTTATGGGCCATAAAGTGGCTCAGTGGTTGAGCGTCTCCCTTTGGCTCAGGGTGTGATCCTGGGGTCCTGGGATCGAGTCCTGCATCAGGCTCCCTGTGAGGAGCCTGATTCTCTGTCTGCCTATGTCTCTGCCTCTCTGTATCTCTCATGAATAAAAAATAAAATCCCACAGAAAAGCTGTATTTATATCCCCCTTATTTCTGTTAACATCCTTTCTTCTAAACAGTCTACTTAGAAATGTATAGATATTATTAATCTTTTCAAAGAATTAACTGTGCTGATATTTAGTTGTTTTTTTTTTTTGTTGTTTGTTTGTTTTTGTTTTTAAGATTTAGGAGCATGGAGCCCGAAACAGGGCTGGATCTCACAACCTTGAGATCATGACCTAAGGCAAAATCGAGAGTCAGATGCTTAACCGAAGCCACCCAGATGCCGTTTGTTGATCTTTTTTGTATGTTTGACTTAAAGTTCATTAGTTCCTACTTTTACATTTATTTTATCTGTTCTACTTTCTTTAGATATACTCTAGAGTCCTTTGTCTAATTTTCAAGGTAGATGCTTAGCTCAATAGTTGTTAGCCTTTCTAATTTTTTTTTTAGCCTTTCTAATTTTAAAATAAATGCATTCAGTCGACAATAGCCAAACTGTGGAAGGGGCCTCGGTGTCCATTGAAAGATGATGGATAAAGAAGATGTGGTTTATGAATACAATGGAATATTCCTCAGCCATCAGAAATGAGAAATACCCACCATTTGCTTCAACGTGGATGGACCTGGAGGGTATGATGCTGAGTGAAGTAAGTCAATCGGAGAAGGACAAACATTATATGGTCTCATTCATTTGGGGAATATAAAAAATAGTGAAAGGGAATAAAGGGGAAAGGAGAGAAAATGAGTGAAAATACCAGTGAGGGTCATAGACCTTGAAAGACACCTAACTCTGGGAAGCGAACAAGGGGTAGTGGAAGGGGAGGTGGGTGGGGGGTTGGGGTGACCGGGTGACAGGCACTGAGGGGGGCACTTGGTGGCATGAGCATTGGGTGATACGCTCTATGTTGGAAAATTGAACTTCAATAATAAATAAATACAATACATACATACATACATACATACATTCAGGGCTATAAATTCTAACAAATATCATTCTAGAATATTTTTTATGTTTTGAATGGTATTGTCACTTTCATTTAGTAATATGTATTATCTAATTTTGATTATTAACTTCTCTGTGACTCAGACTATTTATAAGTGTCTTAAAATTTCTAATTGTATGTTTTACTTTACGCTGTGATTTTTAAAAAGTATCTTTTTAGTTGATTTTTATTTTATTTTTTTAAAGATTTTATTTCCTTGACAGAGAGAGAGTGAGAAAGAGAGAGAGTGAACACAAGCAGGGGGGGCATCAGAGGGAGAGCGAGACTCAGGGGCTCAATCTCAGGACCCCGGGATCATGATCCGAGCCGAAGGCAGACACTTAACTGACTGAATCACCTCAGGTGCCCCAGTTTTTAAAATTTAATATGATCATGGTCAGAGAACAGAATCTACATAATACCAACAGTCTAAAATTTGTTGAGATTCGTTTTAGAGTTCAGTCTGTAATTAATGCTTTATAGGTACTTGAGAAGAATTTTTTCTCTAATTGTTCTATATGTGTTCAGTAACTCACACTTGTCGATGATGCTTATTAATCTGTGTTGCCCAGTAGGTAGCCAATAGCTACATGCAGCTATTAAAAATTCAAATGAATTACAGTGATATCAAACCAAACTTGAGTTCCACAGTCCCCTAGCTTCGTGTACTGGTGGCTTCCATACTGGACAGCAAACATTTTCATCACCTCAGAAAGTTCTTTTGAAGGTGCTTCTCCATATACTTAATAATTTAAATTTTTTCTCGATCTACAGTTACTCTTGTTTGTCTAAAAATGTCTTTATTTAGACTCTATTCATAATAGATGGTTTTCTGGCAGGTATTTTCAAGGGCGACGGTTATGTTTCCCCAACAGTTTGAGAATATTCCAGTGGCTGTAGGTTACCACTGTCAAGAAGTCAACTGTCAGCTTAACATCCATTCTTCCTGGAGGTGATCTGTATTTTCTTTCTGTCTAGCTGGGCATTTTTCTCGTCTTGTTTGCATACATTGTGACTCTTTATCTGAATCTGAATCTGCATATCTTCTTCAGTTCTGGTGAATTCTTAGCTAACATATTAGCTTGAAAATAGGGCTCCTGCTTCTTTTCTTTTATTCTCCAGAACTCCAATTAGATAACGTACTAGATGTTATTGATCTCAATACCTTACTTTTAACCTCTTTTCCACATTTAACAATTCTTTGTCTCCCTGGGCGGGTTATTTTGGAAATCCCTTCAGAATATGTTTTTCATTTCACTTTCATTCTCACTTCACCTGGGTACAAACTGCTACTTTACCCTGCCTTTATGCTTTTAATTTTGATTACCTTTTGATTTCTATGACTTTTATTTGGTTCTTTTTCAGGTGACAACTTACTGGTTTTACTAGTGTCTTCCTTAATCATATTTTCAATTTCCTCTTAAAAAAGCCAACCTGATCCAATAATTTCAATATCTGAAGTTTTTGCAGGAAATGCTATTAGTTATTTCTATTGACTCACAATTACAGCATCTTGTTTCCTCACACACTTCATGATTATTTTTGCCTTTGGGATGATGTTCCTTGAAAATGTATCTGTGGGAATTTTCTGAGGTCCCACATAAGTTGGGTCCCTCTCAGATAATTTGCATTTGCTTTTTAAAAATCTTAAATTCAATTAATTGCATATAATGTATTCTTGGTTTCAGAGTTAGAGGTCAGTGATTCATCAGTCTTATATAACACTCCGTGCTCATTTCATCACGTGCCCTCCTTAATTTCCATCACCCAGTTACCCCGCCCCCCCGCCTCCTTCCCCTCCAGTCACCCTCAGTTTGTTTCCTATGATTAAGAGTCTCTTATGGTTTGTCTTCCTCTCTGATTTCGTCTTGTTTTATTTTTTCCTCTCTTCCTCTCTGATCCTCTGTTTTGTTTCCTAAATTCCACACTTGAGATCATATGATAATTATCTTTTTTGATTGACTTATTAAAAATAAGACAAAATAATGACTTAGTAATATCCTCTAGTTCCATCCATGTCATTGTAAATGGCAAGATTTCATTTTTTTTTTTTTGATGGCTGAGTACTGATACCACATCTTCTTTAACCATTCATCTGTTGATGGACATCTGGGCTCTTTCCATAGTTTGGCTATCGTGGACAGTGCTGCTCTAAACATTGGGGTGCAGATGCTCTTTAGGATCATTACATTTGTATCTTCAGGGTAAATGCCCAGTAGAGTAGCTCTATTTTCAACTTTTTGAGGAACCTCCATACTGTTTTCCAGAGTGGCTTCACCAGTCTGCATTCCCACCAACAGTGCACGAGGGTTCCCCTTTCTCTGCAACCTTGCCAACATCTGTCATTTCCTGGCTTGTTAGTTTTAGCCATTCTGACCAGTGTGAGGTGGTATCTCATTATGCTTTTGATTTGTATTTCCCTGATGCCGAGGGTTGTAGAGCATTTTTT
This sequence comes from Nyctereutes procyonoides, assembly GCF_905146905.1. Taxonomy (NCBI): domain Eukaryota; kingdom Metazoa; phylum Chordata; class Mammalia; order Carnivora; family Canidae; genus Nyctereutes; species Nyctereutes procyonoides. The sequence continues at coordinate 39,477,443 of NW_026575120.1, read as the reverse complement.
CATGAGTCTGTTGGCTATTTGGGTGTCTTCTTTGGAGAAATCCATTTGCTTTTATCAGATACCTGGGGTATTACCAAGCTGGAGCTTCTTTAGAATATATTCCCAGCTTGATTTTTTTCCAACCATACAAATAGTGTGACACAGACCTGTAAACATGCATCGGAACTGACTTTTGTTACACAGCTTCAAGGCATAATTTCTCTTTCTCTTTACCCCAAGCCAATGTGTGGACAGTGAAAACTTCTATGCTATCCTTTTGCAAGGTGGGTTTTCAGCTTTTTTTTTTTTTTTTTTCAGTTGACCTGTGAAATCTGTTGCCCATCAAGGGACATTCGATGCAACTCATCTTGGCACGGTCCCTTCTTCCTCCACTGTCACAGAAACTGAAGCCATAGGTTGCAGGCAAGTGGCAGAAGCCCTTAGGCCAGCTTCTGGCTTTTTAGCACACATTAATGCTGTTGGTCCACAGTTTGGCTTCATTTTTGGCCCCTAAGGATCCTCCTCACTTTCATGCAAGCTCAATTATATATTTCAAAACATTTTAAAAAATATTTTTTCATGCATTTTAAAATGTTTATGGGGGAGAGCTTTTATGGTACCTTTGCAGCCTTAATCCTGCAGAAGTCTGCTACAGTGGATTTTAAAGCGAGTGAGAAGCATGGCCAATGTGATGTTCTGGGCTGTGTGCCATAAGGGGAAGGAGACTGGAAACCCAGGGATGGGGCAATCAGGACTTGAAGGACCATGAACATGGCGTGTCACATAACAGAGGCAGAGGTAAATACACCGGAAAGGAAGTCAGTGGTGACTCCCTGGTGTTAAGATTAAGGAAATATGAACTTTTTGAAAGATATTCTTATTTCAGAAGAAGGTACCGGTTTAGAGAAAAGAGGTTCAGTCTGATTTTACGTAGGGTAAGTTTAAGGCGATGATGGGGCTGGTTCCACCTGATGAGGCATGATTCAGAAACATCTGTGGGGTACTACTGGCACTTACTGCCCTGGGGGCAGGGATGCTTCAGCCCTGGGTCGTGTGAGAGAGTCTTGTACAACAAATAACTGTCCCACCTCAAATGTGGGACAAATGTCAGTAGTCCTCTGGGAGAGAAGCCCTCTAATATAGCAACTATGAGGAGGATATACAGGAGACAAGATTGTGACTTCAAGAGAGAGATTGGAGCCAAAAACCATACATCTGTGAACCATCCCACAGTGATAACAGAACTTGAGAGTGGGAATCCGTATGTAGGACGAGGAGAGGGGCCAGCTAAGTCCTTGCCTCGCGGTATGCCCACACTGGCAGATGACGAAAGACTTGAAAAGCAGCCACCATGAGGAAAGAGCATCAAGGCAATGTGGTTTAGATAAAGGCCACTTCTCTGAAATCTGCCCTCATTCTCATTCTGCAAGGTAACGTCTACAACTCCCCATTTTGTGTTAAACCACAGGTAACGCGGACCTTAGTTACTGCATTCAGCATATTGTATCGCAATTGTTTTATACATAAGTTGGCTTCTGTACTTCCAGCTTCTAGCAGGGTCCTAGGCACACAAATGACTACAGAACGTTCCAGAAAGGGGAAGGACAGAGCTTGACCAACAGCACTGGACTTGAGGATTAGGAGGTCACCAATGAACATGAAGGGCAGTGTCATGTTTCTACCAGTGATCAAGCTTCAAGAGGTCAAGGTGATGAGGATTCAAGAAAGCAAATGTGACTGACCGAAGCTGGAAAGCGACGAGCATGTTAGCAGAGAGAGGGCAGCCAGAGATGTGGCCAGGACAAAGCGGAATCTACAGGACAGCGGGGTCTTGAACGTATGTGCGGTCAAACATAAATTGACAGAGGGGAGAAGATGAAGGGTGTGATGACTGGACCAATGAGGATCAAGAACTATAATCCTTGTGATGACTCGCACAGCGCGCTGGAGCTGGAGTCAGCCCCACATAAACGCCGCCTTGGAGAAAGTCTCAGGCTGAGTTTTTCTGATCTCCAGCCCACTCTGATGAAGACTTTACCAGGGGCGGCATGAAAAGGATAAGAGGAAAGGATAAATCTTAAAGCCAAGGCGTTTTGAACAAATCTTGTCTTCTCTGTTTAACAAGTTAAAAAAGGAAAAAAAAAAAAGATGCAAAACCCTGATCATTCTTGACCTTTAACCCTGTCATATCTTAAAAAAAGGCAACCACCCTTTAACAGCAGAGCAAGACACCGCTTGTGCAGCCTGCCATCCGGGGTCATGTATCGCACCTGCTGTTCACCCCGTTCTTATTCACAGGACACCAAGCCAGCGGAGTCACACATTACCCATCCATTACCTGGCCCTTCTCCCAGGGAACTAAGATGCTAAAGCCTTTCTCGATGGCACAGCAGTTAATAAAAGTGGCACAAATTCAAAGTCCTCCAATCTCACAGAAGAGCAGCGAGATGACAAAAAATTCAATAACAATAAGTGTCAGATTTTTCAAGTGGGTAAAAGGGACACTTATTTAAACAGTGAAACCTCTAAAATTTGCCCTCATTCTTTTTTTTTTTTTTTCCTTCCCTGACAACCAGCGAACTGAACATCAAAGCACAGGATAAATTTTTCCTTGTAAGTATTTAACTAAAACTTGTTTTGTTAGCCTGCTGATTAACCTGCCGATATTAAATGAGCTTCTTCAGAGACTGTCACGTTATGTCAATTAGTCACTTTTTCTCTGGCAAGGCAGCAGATTTCAGTTTGATCGTAGTGAATGTAAGAGATTATTCAATACTCAGATACTCCTTTGGGTTACTGCTGCCTTGCGGTTGGAGACAAGTACTTTTATTAAGATGTCTATTAGGAAGTGAAAGGCAAAGTAGCAAAGCCGCCGGCCCTTTCCCATTTGAATTGTTCATTTTCTCTCTAACCGGCCTGGGTACGCTGACCCCCCTTTTTATTAAACATAAACTCCTCCTCTGTTGCCGACCCTTTGCTTGTTGCGGAGCTTTTGTCTTGGTTGGAACCCATCACCCTTCCCTGCTCATGCTTTGCCTTCTTCAGGTTTCCACTTCAATGTCACCTCCTTGGACATGACATCCTGGACCACACCATCAAAGGTGGGTGCTTCCTGTCATTCCCTCTCAGGGCAGCCGGTTTTATTTAATTGTGCTACTTATCACGGTGTGTGATGGGGTCATGTCTTCACTTGTTAACTCTTTGTCTTCTCCAGCTGAATGGAAGCTCCATGAGGGCGGGGACCCAGCCAGTCCATGACTACTACATAACCCGCTCTTAGCTTGACACAACGCGTTCTCGTTGAGCGGACGTACGATGGTTATTTATGCCCGTGGATATTGCAGAGATGTGCAAAGTAGTTTCGAGCCTATCGCTGGACCTATAAGGCAAGGCGACCCCAGACGTGCAAGTGGAACTCATTATCCCCCTGTTCCCCATCTCAGCGGAAGATGGAGGGCTGCTCCATCTCCTACTGCACATTTCTTATCAGTCACCCACTCCATCGCTCTTCCTTCTCAGGATGCTGCCAGCCTCTGCCCATTTCTCGGGTTCAGCCCGTCCTCCCCATGCCAACGCATCGCACGGCCTCACTCTTCCCTGGAGGAGGTTCTCCAGTAGCTCCTTGCTGCCTCAAGGCCAAATCTCATCCCCAAACTCTGCATAACAAGGGTTCTGCTCCCTGATGGGGCCTAATCTCCTGCTGACACATCCCAGTCTCTGGACACACAGACCTGGTCGTGGTTCCCAGAGTAAGTCCTGCTTCCCCATATCTCCATGTGTTGGCTCATGCTGTCCTCATGGCCGTGTCTCTGTGCGTACCTTCAGGTCCACTGTCACCTTCTTTGGGAGTCTGATGCCTGTTCTGTTCTTCCTCCCCCATCCAACCCAGATTAAGTGACTCGCACTTTATTTAAGAAACAACAAACATTTGTTGATGGCCTCTTATGTGCTAGGTGCAGGGGACATACAGTGATAAACCTAAAAGGTCCCTATGTTCTTAGGGGCTTGCAGCCTGATTCAGGCCACACAGATGGGGGACAGATGGATTATTTTATCACGGGGGGCTGTGCCATGAAGGATCTCTTTTGTAAGATCCCTTTGGACCCCCTGCATGCTGCCCCCCCTTCCCTGCCACCCCTGCCAGGGCACTTATCAGGGGTCTTATTCTTGTCTCTAGTCATGTCTTCCAGCCTGGCCTGTGTGTTCTTTAAGGGCAGGGCTGCGGCTTGCTCTGCTCTGAACCTCCTCCCTCTGTCCATGTCGGGGATGCTCCAGGCCCCCACAACTGTTGGTGGGCAGAACAGATGACTGGGGAGCTGCTCGATGGAAATGACTGATGGCCGGGCCAGTCCCACTGCACTAAATGTTTCCCTCGTGTCTACGTCTGTACCTCTAGCCTGGAATGATCTCCAAGGCTTCGTCAGACAGAGGCAGGCCTCCGCTTGCCCCCGGCTGGACAGCTCACCTCACTAGGAGCAGAAGCCGAAGTCATCACAGTCCCTGTGACCTGCACCCTGCTCATGCTGTTCCAGTCACTGGGCCTGCTGCTGACCCTCAAACACTCCGCATACTCCCACTTCAGGGGCTTTGCAGGTGATATTTGCACCCAGACTCCTGTTTCCCTAATATCCGCCAGGCCCCTCACCCTCTGTCCTCAGATGTCGCTCAAATGCCACCTTAATAACCTACCTAACATGGCATCTTCCTTTCCTCCAGCCCCCACCCTGTCCTATTTACTTCTCAGCATTTATTATTGCCGGATATGTTACACGGTGTTGGGTTTATCGCTTATTTTTGGACTCCCCTTCCCATCCCCCTGGAGCTTGAGACCCATTAAGGCTCAGCTTTTGGGACTGATGACTGACAAGTAGTGTCTGTCATAGCAGGCGCTCAAGCAATAGTTTTCAGCTCCACAGATGTAAGTCTTTATTTCTAGCTCCCCTTTTCTTACCCAAACAAATAAAAAGGGAGAAAGGGAAGAGAAAAAAAGATTAAGAAATCGTATATACTTTCTGGATTCCTAGTGTTTGGGGATTTTATTTTATTTTATTTTATTTATTTTATTTTATTTTATTTTATTTTATTTTATTTTTGTGTGTGTGTGTGTTTGGGGATTTTAAAATGTGGTTTTGTTTTGTTTTGTTGTTCCTTTCACTCTTCTTTGCTGTATCAATGGTTAGGTGATTTCACACGGGGCAATTTCATGCCACCTGACGACAGTTTGGGCCACCGGTGATCCCAGATGCGCTGCGATTTGTCTCCGAAAAGTGGTAGCGATTATGCCGTGTATGTGACCATCTCTGACCACAGCCCTGCAGTCGGTCTGGGGTTATAACTGCATTTACCTTTCAATCTGCCTCACCTGCTAGCAATAATCTGATTTGCAAAACTTGCATCCCGTCTTCACACCTTATCACATCCCTATTCTCCTCTTAGCCACCCTAGAGTCAAACTTTAATCCCGAATCTAGCTTCTCAGGTGGCTTCATATTTTCTTTTGTACCTCTCCACTGACCTCTTAAAACTGATGTTAAATCGGGGACTCGTTTTGACAGATGTCACAGGCTATTGCTGTGTGGCCAAGAGGGGGGGGGTTCAGACCCAGCCCGCGGGGTGACACTAGCTGGTCTGCAGAGAAGGGGCCATATTCTGGGTCACACCAGGCTCCCTCCGTTCTGGGACACCCTGGCATAGCCCATAGTCGATGGCAACTCAGCACAATCTTCTACATCTGCGAGAGCTGTCGTGCTGTACCGATATCAACATTCAGAATCATGACCTGAGGACAGACAGTTTTGCCAAAACAAGAGATAAATTTAAGTCGGGTGCAGTCTACTATATTTACACAGGCCAGCAAATCTTAGTTTAAACAAACGCAAGATTGCCGAACATATTTGTGGAAACAAATAGCTTTCTATTGACTTGTTCGCTCATCTATGGAGACACCAGATTTCCTAGGTTCTATTCTCTATTCTCTATGTCTTTGAGGGTTGGAGTGATGTCTAGCTAAGCCTGATACCTTGACAGATCCCGAGGAGACTGCAGAGACACGTGCCATAAGGCAAGTGAAGGGGATGACAGCCTGTTACAGCCTAACTCATATTCGGAGACTTTACAAAGCCTTCCCCAGCCTGCCCTGCAGTCCTGTGGGGTTGTGGTAACATGTCCAGCATAACACACAGAGATCCACCAGGGCGATGGTGAGGATCCTAGAGACTCGTGGGCGCAGGACTGTTGTGACTGTGGACCTGAAGGCTGGTGGCGAAGCATCACCCCGGCCCGAAGCACCTGAGCCAGACACCTGCTGCTTGCCGGTGGAGTCCAGAAAATGCTGCCCCTCCCCGTGGTGACTTTTGGGCCTTGCATATCGAGCAAGTGGAGGGCTCCTGGTAAAATAGAGATCACCAAGAAGCCGGCACCGAAACACGAGTCAGGAGGTGAGGCTTCGACCTCTCCCTCCACCATGAGGCTCATGCTCCATTTCCTCCTCACTCAGGTTCTTTCCAGCTCCGTAACCTGGGGCACTGACATCGACGATCTCGGCTTCTGGTGTCTTCTGGCTGCATGAGTCTCTGATGCTTCTAGGGATTCAGAAGTGCCCTAAGTGCCTTATGCGGCAGCACCGAGTTTTCTGTGAGTTCCACACGCTGTAGCAACAGGGCTCGCTTGTTCCCACCACCCAAAAACACACATTCCCTTTCCTCGCCAGGCTTATCACTCCTTATTCTTTACAACACAAATGCTGTTTTGCCATTCAAGTTCTCTCCGGGTCTCCCTGGCTCCCATCGGAGCCCGTGGGCTGCTCCGTCACCATCTGTGGACACATCCACCTGCTCCTAAGGCTGCACCTGTCCTGAGGTCAGGGGCCACCCTGCTAGATCTTCATTTCTCGGGACCTGCTAGATTGCATAGTCATCGCTCAGCACGTGCTACGTGCCCCCCCAAACCCAGGCCCGTGGCTTCAGCACACATGGGTGGAAACTCTAACTACCCCCCGGGGCCCGGCCCACCTTCCTGCCTGCACCCCCGGCTCGCACTCCTCTAGCCCCACCTGCCTCCATATGCACGCGGTCTGCGCTCATCCAAGTACATGCCTCCATGTGTTGGGGGCCTACGGGCTTTCCTGGTGGCTCTTCTACAAGTCAACTTGTCTCATGTACAGAGAAAGAGGCGATCAAAGAGAGCCAACATGCAAGCAGGCCTCCCACAGGTACCGCTCTCTAAAATGTCCCCCACCTCTGTCCTCTCCACGGCCATCCTTGGGGTCCCACCCTGGCCCCACCTTCTCAGGAGCTGCACACCATGACTCTTTCTTCCTCCCTCTTGGATGGTAAGCCCTGGGCATCTCCAAATTCTTGGAAGGGTGGCCTGGCCCGGATGTGCTGGTTTCCTCTCTTGCCCATCTCTTCGGTGTGGGTTCTCCTCCAATCATTCTGCTCACTTGGCCATGGTGAGACCACCCCTCGTTAGGACCAAGGCGCCACCTACATCCTTCCCTTTACGGGATGCCCCAGGAGGATCGGGTGCTCAGCAGTGCTCCCCTCTGTCTTGCAGCCGTCATCACATGGAGGTCATGAGTTCTGATTGCTCCTGGTCCTGATGTCTCCTCCTTCTCCAGCGGCTGTTTCTGACTCTGGGTCATCCCAACAGGGTTTGCTCCAACGCTTCCAGGTGTGTGGTCTCCAAGCCTCTCTTCCTGGCTCCCTGTCCTCATGCTCTCTGTGCAAAAGACTCACAGCACCCAGGCCTTCAAATAGGCACATGCTTCCATGGGGCTTACGTGTAAACCAACTCTCTCCTCTGAGATCAAGCATACGTAATACATCCAACTGTGTGTGTGTGTTCAAGATTTTTAATTTATTTTTCATGAGAGACATTTTCACAGAGAGAGGCTGAGACATAGACAGAGGGAGAAGCAGGGAGCCCGATGCGGGACTCGATCCCAGAACCCCCGGACCAGGACCTGAGCCAAAGGCAGATGCTCAACCACGGAGCCAACCAGGTGTCCCTACATCCAACAATTTCTTTCACACCCCCACTGGGCTAACCCCTATTAGGTCACCAATTCAAATGCAAGTTAAGAGTCATGATCCTCCCAACTCAATCTGGTCCTTTCTTTTTAGGGTTTTGGATCTTGGCCAACAGCCCACCGCCCACCCATCTTGCTACATGATTCTTGGAGACTGACCACGCATAAAACCTCACCTACTGTTACTTTTGCCTGTGAGCAGCGATCCTCTGGACCTGGTGCTGCAGAGCAGCCGTATGCCCGGGCAGGGACAAGTGGCACCTGCTCCCTCCACGAAGAGCGAGGAACCAAGCCTGTAGCAGGCAAGTGCAGACCACACTCCAAAGAACGCCCTCCTCTTTGGAGCTGAGAGATCAGAGCAAGCACTGATGCTGTAGGAGAGGAAGGTTTATATTCCATCGGCGACAGGGAGGCTGGAGAGCTGGATCTCATCACCGCTGCTTTTTATACTTTTAAACTTCATTTATCACCCTGTGTTTAGACAGCAGGCCCTGGATTTTCCCGTGACTGTCATTACCTACCTAAGGAAACACACAGGTACAGAAGACCCAAGTGTCTGCATGTCACAGTGGGGACAAAGTCCCCCCAACTGTCTCTACCCATTTCCACACTTGGTACCTCCTACCGGATGACCAGCACGGGGACTGTCAAGGTGGGCCAAGCCCTCTGCTCTGCTGCCGTATTTTTCTGTTGACTTCAGAGCATGTGCCTCTCTGCGCTATCACTCATCTCAATAATATATGGTTTCAAAGACAATTTCATGCAGATACAGAAGAAACAGAACAACAAAATCAAAGCTCGTCTTGCCATCAATCTTTTGATTAAAGTGCCCTTTCCAGAGAGGTAAACATAACACTTCTCTCGGCCCCTCCGTGAACTTATTGCACAGTTAGATTGCTGCGTTTTTATTGCAGGACCACGCTTGCCCTTGTTTAAAATTGTTTTGACCTTTGGATGAGCACATATTAAAAAAAAGAAAAAAAAAACCCTCTCTTTCTCCAGAATTAGTAAGCCTTAATAAAAACAGGAAGGCAAGTTTGTCATATCTGAGTGGCACCTGGCAGGGTCATGGCAAATTTTTCTCTTGACAACTTTATTTTGTTCCTCGCAAGGGCTGGCTGGTGACCTGAGTGCGAATGCCAGCCCAGCGCAGATGACGCGCTCCTTGTCAGGACCTGGAGGCCAGATGGCAGCTCCTCTGGCCAATGCTGGAAGCCTGGTTTTCTTTTTCCCTTCCCTCTTTCCTTCCTGCCTTTCCTTTCCTCCTTCCTTTCCTTCCTTCTTCCTTCCTTCCTCCTTCTTCCTTCCTTCCTTCCTTCCTTTCCTTCTTTCTTTCCTTTTTTTTTTTTGAAACCTGGTTTTCTTACATGAAGCAACATCCCAGAAGTGTCATTCACTCTGGGAAAGAAAGTGTCAAAAATCCCTGAGTATATCAATTTGCTACTTTACAAGTCGAAAGCACTTAAAAATTACCAGGTTCTCCCTCTGCCTATCTCTCTCTCTCTCTCTCTCTCTCTCTCTCTCTGTGTGTGTGTGTTTCTCATGAATAAATAAATAAAAATCTTAAAAAAAAATTACCAGGTTCAGAATCATACCAGATAGCTCATTACAGTGTCCCAGGGTTGTGAAATTCCCGCTTACCAGCACTGAGGACAGAAGAGGTGGTGTCTTCAGTAACAACTCAGGTTAGTAGTAAGCCAATACGAGTGTGTGCTATTGTGAAAACCTTAACAGAATAAATGCCAGTGAAAGCAAACCCATCCAGAATGCAATTTGCAAGGGTATTAGTGAACATCTTGATTGAGCCCTGTCAGAAGAAACTAGGGGGGGTGATGTTAAATAAAACATTGAAGCTGAGCCCAGAAGCTTCGGCTTGGTAAGGATTTACTCAGTAGTAGTGTGGCCTGTCACCATCAGGCTTAAAAGAAAACGATGTAATGTGTATGTTTTCAAAATGATTTGACATATGTTGCCGTATTCTTTCCAGGATGAAATCAGAGTGATGTAAAAAAGAATCCACAGTGATCTTTTCTTCCCATATGAAATAAAAAATATTCCAGAGTGACAATAATAGGCTAAGTTTAATTCATTGAATTTCAATAAATTGCTCTCTAAATCTATATTAATATTTGTCAAAGAGACATGAATTAACAGGTGTTTTTCAGAAAAAAAAAGAACTAAAGAGATAAATTTGGACAAATAATAAATGGTAACTTCCTTCCAGGGAATAAAAAGACATTTATACAAAATAAAAACACTACCAAGTGCTGAAAATGTAAATGATTAGCAAAGGCGATTGGCTTGAGGGTAGGTTGAGTCAAATGCCTACTGTGTTAGGTGCTGGACAGGAATTGACTTGATGTCTTTGATTTGAAAATAAAATAATAAAGACAATATTTATTGAACCTAGACTATGTCCAGCTCTGTTGTAGGCGCTGTACACACATAATCTCACGTATCTTTAAGAAACAGCCTGGTAGATATATATTATCACCCATTTTATAGATGGAGACACTGAGATCCAGAAATGCTCAGCAAGGGCAGAGCTAAGACTTGACTAATTCTTAAGTCTAGGCTCTTGAATACCATATAAAAATGTCTCAGAGCCAGTAGAGCTGTCAGACAGATAAGCAAAGGATTATTATGCAGTATGATATGTGTTACAAAGGTGTTATGATATGTGCACAAAAATTTATTTTTGGGATAAGTAGTAGCTTTTATCATATCAAGAAGAAATGCCAGGGATGATAATTTTTTTCAGTGAGAAATATTATTACCATATTATTTCATATAGACCTTGGGGCAGATTTTCTCAACAGCATTAAAAAAGAACTGGAGGGGTGCCTGGGTGGCTCAGTGGGTTGAACACCTGACTCTTCGTTTCAGCTCAGGTCATGATCTCAGGGTCCTGGGATCAAATCCCACACCAGGCTCCGTGCTCAGCAGGGAGTCTGCTTGTCTGTCACTTTCTCTCTGTCTCTCTCCCTTCCCCCATTCATGCACACATGTGCGTGCTCTCTCTCTCTCTCTCTGATAAATAAATCAATAAATCTTTAAAAGAATAAAAATAAAAAAAGAACTGGATTGTGGTGATGGGTTTGCAGCTCTATAAATTTGCTAATTTATACATTTAAGAACAAAAGAATAAAAAATGGATGCATTTCCTCAAAATTAAGAATTGCTGTTCATCAAAAGTCACCATTAAAAAAGTGAAACATGCAAGCCACAGACCAAGAAAAGATATTTGTAGTACATGTATTCAGCAAAGGACTCCTATCCGGAATAAATTAAAAACTCTAATAAATCTGTAAGAGAAGAACAACCCAATTTAAAAAATTGGGGAAAAAATGGACAAAATTCCTTAAATAGGCATTTCACTAGAGAGATCTGTATGGCCAGTAAACATATTAAAAGGTACTCAGCCTCAGTATTCATTAGCTAAATGCATACTATAAGCACAGGTGGATGCTTCCACTAGAACGGAGAATATTAAAAATACTAACACTCTTGAGTGTTGGTAAGAATGTAGGGGAGCTGAAATTCTTATCCATTGCTAATAGGGGTGTAGATTGATCCACCCATCTGGAAAATTATTGGCAGCATCTATCAAAACTACACATATTTATAAAAAGAGAACTGAGGGACGCCAGGGTGGCTCAGTGGTTTAGCGTCTGCCTTTGGTCAGGGCATGACCCCGGTCCCAGAATCGAGTCCCACATCGGGCTCCCTGCATGGAGCCTGCTTCTCCCTCTGCCTGTGTCTCTTCCTCTCTCCCTGTGTCTCTCATGGATAAATAAATAAAATCTTTAAAAAAAATTAAAAGAGAACTGAGGCACAGAAGTATGTACTTTGCTCATTTACTCACCAGTAGATGGGTGTGAGGATTATTTATTTGCTATGGTTTTTTAAACCTAAAGGTGATTCATTTTTCTCAAAGAAAAACAGCATCTCTCTTTCTTAGAGATTCTATTCTTTGAAAGAGAATATCCTCACGTATCATCTTTTTCTCACAAACAGAAAGAAAAAGAAAATCTATACTTTCCACCAAAAGAGATAGCTCCACGATGGCCCCCATAGTTGTAAGCAACATTGACAAACTTGGGGTTGCCCCCCCAAAATCTAGTGAGGAGAGAGCTTAGTGTAGGAAGCGGTGCAGGTAAAGACCAAGACTCCTCTTAAACTTCGCTTTCATCAGGGCCGCTCCCTTGAATTTTCTAATGTAATGTGTAAAACGGGAATCTTCAAGCAGCTCCCAAATACAGGTGTGAGCCTGTCAAACCATTCTGCCAATTTAAGCTTTTCTTCCCACATTTAAATTCTTTTAATGATTTCATTATCGTTAAGGAGTAAAAGTACTAAGCATACATATCATATACACATATAGTATAGTATATGTAATTTGTGATTGGGAAAAGAAGAAAGTTGTCAACTGTTCAAATAAGTGTCTTCAGCAGCAGAGTTAGGAGGAGAAAAAAAAATCAATGGGTTACTTATAAAAATTAGTTTTCAGACTGTAACATTTCTTATAGCTATGAGATAAATTGAGAGCTTCATCAAAACTTTTTATTTAAAATTTCCATGGTATTAGATTGATGAATGATGGAATATTCACTTCAGTTTCATATCTTGGTGAAGTATTTTCTAGTTCTTTCATGTTCTTTTATATTATTTTTTTGTTCTTGGTGTTTTATTGTATTTTTAAAAGAGATGTTAATGATTAGAGAGAGAGAGAGAGAGAGAGCACAAGTGGGAGGGGGGCAGGGCAGAGGGAGAGGGAGAAGCAGACTCCCTGTTGAGCAAGGAGCCTGATGTGGGGTTCGATCCCAGGACCCTGAGATCATGACCTGAGCTGAAGGCAGACACTTAACCAACTGAGCCACCCAGTTGGTATTTCTTGTTCTTGGTATTTTATGAATGAATATTTCTCCAAATGGTGTCCCTACCATGTAGTTCAGGACTGGGCGTAGTGGCTACTATACATGGACTCACTGATTGATTATTTCTCATTTATTCCAGGACCTGAGAAGGAAAGAAAAATCAAAAGGCCCTGACATCTAGCAGCTTGTAAGTCACAGCGAGGCTGTGGAGCAAGACGGGTTCCAGAGAGTATCAGCAACAATCAGACGAGGTCACTCCAGGATCTTGGTGAACCAAGACCAAAAAGTGAGTTCACCTTGTCTCAATTTGTCCAAAGGTGGTGTGATCACAAAATTAACCAAAGAGCTCCCTCTTCTGCCTAACACAAGTGACTCTGGCTCTCTCCCGATGGCAGACCCACCTAGCAGGCCCCTCTTGCCTCCTGGGAAACCAGTATGAAGACAGTCAACCATCACGTTGTGTTGGCTTCCCAACAGCACTGGATCCAAACAAATCCTCTCTTCTTTAAACTCTCCCCCAGATAACCCACCATCAGACCAAATCTTATAATGTCCCCTCCCAAATATCTCTTACTCACAGGATCCCTGGTTCCTCATGGTGAGCACAGTCACTTGCAGCAGCAAGTTCAAAAGCCTTGCTTCCTTTCACATGTTCCTGGTGGTTTTTGGCTGGTGGGCATCAGCAAACCAAACATGCGAATTGTAAGCGCCCTACACTCATGCTTTATAGAAGGCACTGTTTCTACCTCATGACTTAATAGGAGCAAAGCCAGGGAATGTCAGCAGCCATAGCTGCTATTTTAACACATTATAGTCATGGGGGCAGGGTAAGGGATGCCAGGATTATCTTTTGTACAGTTTAACTCCAAGGTTTGGTAAAGCAGGTGGTAACACATTTAGCAACTTTAATTGTTATCTGCAGGTACTGACATAAGAGAGATGAACCTCCTTCGTATTCTGGAAGGGGGACAGTGGCTTTGTCCCCTCTCTACGGGACACGCACACACATGCACACACACACACTGAGGTTCACATACAAATAAAACTCACATTGACTTTGACAGATATAAACACAAGTGGTCTTCAAATCCGCTTTGGAAATTAAGAAGAGAAACACGGAAAATGCACAGTAAATTTCAGTAGTTAGACAAATGAGAAACCAAAGGGGAGTGAAAGAAAGAGAAAACGAGAGAGAAAAAATGACCTGAGAGAGCAGGGCAGACAAGAACAAGAAAGAATATGAGCTAGAGGAAGGAGAATGGAAGCCATGGGGGCAGCGGGAGTTCCCCCATCCACCCCGGGGGGTGCTGGGAGGGCGTCCAGCTGGTTCCACTGTGGATAAAACACACGGACCCATTCTCTGCTATGCCTTGACAGGACCAAGGGACACACTGTGATTTGTACTGTGGTGAATTTAGCCCTAGGTTTTCCTTACTTCCACACTCTACTCTCACATATATTTTTCAAGGCAGATTCTTCTTAGGTGTCTTGTTTTTTTTTATTTTATTTTATTTATTTTTCTTAGGTGTCTTGTTAACACTTACATCTGCTTTGGGAGGTGAGGTCACCCGGAGGAATCTGATGCCACAAACACCCCAACATGTGAATCTATCCCTGCTGCTGAAGTAGAGAAGACTGTGTTAAGCACATTTGTTTACTTTGTTTGGTTCTTTCCCTGAGTCTGTTAACCCGAAGCAACCAGTAGAAAGGATTCTGAAGCAAAAGGGACCTCTAGGGCAGCCCAGGTTGCTCAGTGGTTTGGTGCTGCCTTCAGCCCAGGGCCAGATCCTGGAGACCCAGGATCGAGTCCCACGTTGGGCTCCCTGCATGGAGCCTGCTTCTCCCTCTGCCTATGTCTCTGCCTCTCTGTCTGTCTGTGTCTCTCATGAATAAATAAATAAAATCTTTTTTTTTTTTTAAAAAAGGATCTCTATGTTTTTCGTCTTTCCTAGCTAATTCCTAAGGCATGCTAAGAATATGTCCTCCTCTTTTATTTTAACAAAGGTTGTGTTTAGGGTCCCTTAGTGGTAAGAAAGCCAATCAATGTCACTAATTTTAAGACTATAGATCTCACTTTGGAACAGAACTTTCTGTCCATCAGGATAGGCTTAGGACATTATCTTTTATTACGTATGCTAATAAGTACAATTGATGGACATTAGCGGTAATCTAACATCAAACTCAAATTTTCGTTAGCACTTTTATTAAATGTTCACAGGCTCTGATCTGTACCTATGTTGGCTATTTTCTCCACTTCTGTGTATAAATCTAGGGAGATATGAAATATTTTTCATGCAAGCAGTATCCGCTAACATATACTACATATTCATGTTTTAATTATTTCTTCACTTTCCTTTCCTGCCCCACAGTTTGATATTTATAATGGTATGGGTTCCAAATGAGAAGCTTGCCTAATGGACATATTTCGGAGGCATAAAATCACCCTCAAATCTGATTCTGCAATGAGGTGCAATTGAGAATAGGATCTGTACCAAAAAGAGAATATTTATTGAATAAATGTGTCTGTTCTTACTGATTCATAAATAAAAACCCTCCACAGTATAACTAACAAATTGAATCAAGATTTACTTTTTCTTCTTCTTGCACAATTTTGTGAAAAGAACTTCATGAGCAATTTGAACTAGAAACATCATAGCCAGGAACACAAAAATTATTTTCAGGAATCCACTATAATATTTATTTATTGTAAGAGGTTATTATAAACCCTGTCCTCTACCCTTTGAAGGGCAATTAGTGAACCTTTAGATCTCTAGATAAAGGTAAGTATGCTTCACAATTTACTTATTTATTTAATTTTTTATAAATTTTTTATTTTTAAGTACTCTCCACCTGACGTGGGGCCTGAACTTGCAACCCTGAGATCATGAGTGGCATGCTCTACTGACTGAGCCAGCCAGACACTCTTGTGCTTCACAAAAAAAAAAAAAAAAAAAAAAAAAAAAAAAGAATAAAAACATCAAATAGTAAGCATCAATGAAATAATATTTATTCTTATTCATTTCTGTTTGTTTTCTGATTGGTAATGAATGATGTAAAGCTGTATTTTCCTTGCAATTGGTGCATGTGGACTTCAAAAACATAAATGGCTGCTAAGAATAAGAATTGCAAAGTTTTATCAGATATGTGAGTATCGGAAGGAAAAAAAGGCTCAGATAATCTGCAGTATGGTAATGTCAACACAGAGAAATTCCAAAAGAGCCAAAATAATGCCTCATGTAATATTTCAACAGATTAGGAAACAGAGTGGGAAGACTTTTCCTATTTCTATGTGGAATTTGTAATAGTAAAAGCGGGTTGGGTGGGCAGTACAGGGGGTGGGGGGTTCTTTTCCTGCCTGCCTTTACCTTTTCCCCTAGGGGTTGGGCTGATTTTTAAAATAGGCTTCATTTATGTGAGCAAATGAATTTCAAAATGCAGGAAAACAAAACCCCACAGGAAACATGTCAAGATAGTCGCTCTAATCCAAGTAAGAAATCTGGAGCTGAAAAAAGGCCACCAGAGCTTGGAGAGGCAAGACAAAGATTTGCCAAGGCAGACACAATAGGGCCAGCCTGTGGGGGGTTGGCTGAATAAATCCCCAAAGCAGTCTGCTATGATTTCTCTCAGGTTCAAGGCAAGGAATTGCTAACAGGGACACATGTGGGCTTTGCAGGAGGAATGTGGCAGCAATGAACTCAAGAATACAGACAGTTGGGGTGCTCAGTTGGTTAAGCGAGACTGACTATTGATTTCTGCTCAGGTCATGCTCTCAGGGTCATGAGGTCAAGCCTCGTGTTGGTCTCCATGCTGGCCATGGAGCCTGCTTCAGATTCTCTCTCTCCCTCTGCCCCTCACCCTACTCTCTCTCTCTCTCTCTCTCAAAAAAAAAAAAAAAAAAAAAAAGAACAGAAAAGAAAAGGAATACAAACAGGAGGAACAAAGAGGGGAAATAGGAGTGGGGTAGAATGACCACAGAGGGCAAGTCTGTGCACTGCAAGCGAGCAGTCCCTAACCTGTTGTAATAACCTGCATTGTGGTGGTGACTGACCAAGGGGGAGCATGTCAAGTGTGGATAGGGGTGGGCAGCACAGACACACTTTCCATCACTCAGCTTCTTTAAGTCCCAGAATGCTAGGCTGTGAAGTGAAAGTTAGCATTAGGTTCTAATGCAAGAGTGCATGAAAAAGCACTAGTATAGCCCAAGCCCATAAGTACCCGATGTAAGGGCCGTGCAGGAGAAAGAACATGGCCTTCAAGTCAAACACACTGAACTCAAACCTTGCCTCCACTTGCAGGACTTTAGACTAAGTCACTTAACCTCATGAACATTCTTCCCCTAATGTAAATGACACAAACATGAAAGCATAGATATTATATACAGATAGCCCCAAAGACTCCACCAAAAACTTGTTAGAACTAAAAAGCAAATTCAGTAAAGTTGCAGGATGCAAAATCAGTATGCAAAAACATGTTACATTTCTATGCACTAATAATAAACTATCAGAAACAGAAATTAAAGGGGTGCCTGGGTGGCTCAGTCAGTTAAGCATCCTGGGATCATGACCTGAGTGGGGAGCCTGCTTCTCTCTCTCCCTCTACCCCACCCTTCCTTCTTTCTCTCTCAAGTAAAATCTTTTTTTTTAAAGAAATAGACATTCAGAAAATAATCCCATTTATAGTTGCATCAAAAAGAATAAAATACCCAGGAATAAATTTAACTTAGAGGGTGAAAGACTTGTACACTAAAAACTACAAGACATTGATAAAAGAACTTGAAAAAAACACAAATGAATGTAAAGATATTAATCACCATAGATTGGAAGCATTAATATTGTTACATGTCCATACTACCCAAAGCAACCCATAGATTCAATGAGTCCCTATCAAAAGTTCAATGGCATTGGGATCCCTGGGTGGCGCAGTGGTTTGGCGCCTGCCTTTGGCCCAGGGCGCGATCCTGGAGACCCGGGATCAAATCCCATGTCGGGCTCCCGGTGCATGGAGCCTGCTTCTCCCTCTGCCTATGTCTCTGCCTCTCTCTCTCTCTCTGTGACTATCATAAATAAATTAAAAATTAAAAAAAAAGAGTTCAATGACATTTTTCACAAAAATAGAACAAACAATCCTAAAATTTGTGTAGAATCAACAAACTCCCAAATAGCCAAAGCAATCTTGAGAAAGAACAGCTGAAGGCATCATGCTTCCCGATTTTAAGGTATATTAAAGAGCTATAGTAATACAAATAGTATGGTATTGACATGAAAATAGGCAGACACAGCTCAATGGAGCAGAATAAAGAGCCCAGAAACAAACCCACGCATCTAGGGTCAATTAATTTTATAATGACAGAGCTACAAATACACAATGGGGAGTCATGTATTGAAGACTGACATTTATTGAAGTCAGTCTCTTCAATAAATGCTAGTGGGAAAACTGGACAGTCACATGCAAAAAATGGGACTGGGCCTCTTATACCACCCACAAAAATCAACTCAAAATGGATTAAAGACTTGAATATAAGACCTTAAGCCATAAAACTCCTAAAAGCAAAACATAGGCGGTAGATGCTTTGATGTTGGTCTTGGTGATGATTCTTTTTTTTTTTTTTTCATTTGACACCAAAAGGAAAGGCAACATATGGACAAATAAACAGGTGAGATGACATCAAACTAAAAAAGATTCTGCATAGCAAAGGAAACCATCAACAAAATGAAAAATCAACCTACTGAATGACAAAAAATATTGGCAAACCATATACCTGACAAGGGGTTAATATCCAGAATATATAAAGAACTCCTACAACTCAATAGCAAAAAGCCCCCAAACAGATTCAAAAAATGGGTAAAGGATCTAAATAAACATTTTTCCAAAGAAGACCTACAAATGGCCAACAGACACATGAAAAGATGCTTAATATCACTAACAATCAGAGAAAATGCAAATCAAAACCATAGTGAGATACCCTGTACTCTTGTTTAAATGGCTATTATCAAAAAGACAAGAAATAACAAGTGTTGGTGAGGATGGTGGGAAAAGGAAACCCTTGTGTGCTGTTGATGGGAATGTAAAATGGTGCAGCCATTAGGGAGGTTCCTCATAAAAAAACAGAACTACTATACGATCTAGCAATCCTACTTCCCAATATTTATCTGAAGAAAACAAAAACATTAACTCAAAAAGATACCCCATATTCACTACAGCATTGTTTACAATAGCCAAGCTATGGAAACAACCTCAATGTCCATCAGTGGGTGAATAGATAAAGAAAATGTGATACACACATATAATATAAAACGTAATATATATAAATGAGGCACACACACCTATATACGCATGTACAATGGAATATGGAGATCCCATTCTCCTTACATTCCATTTTTCAGTCTAGGTGATTTCTACCTATTTTCATGGAAGAAAAGCATAATGTTTGCTTTGGATGTTCTAGTTCTGACATAAACAGAAGGGGGCTCGCAGAATGGAAAGGTTGTATGTATAATAACACAGGTTGCCACGTATAAAGCTTTGCATTTTCTGATCGTATACGGAGTCCAGAGCTCACGATGACCTAACAACTGAGCATGTACATTCTCGCATCAGATTTTGGAGTTGGGGGTCCTGGCTGTGGCACCAGGGCAATGGCTTCTCAGCTCCCCTGATGCAGCGGGTATAATTACCAACCGCATTAGCACCTGGGCCTCCCTTCCCAATCTGGGCATGGCAGGCCTGTCCTTGCCATAATGTCCCACAACTACACTGCTGTCTAGGAGTTTCCCTACAACTCCCCTTCCGTTCTTTCCTGTGCTAGATCAGATCCGTTGATCTGAGACTTTCCCAGACTCCTCCAATTCTTGCACCTTTTTGTTGTTGTTGTTGTTGTTGTTGTTCCCACGCAAACACCGTAAATCTCTTCCACACCAATCCTGTCTTGGCATCTGCCTTTTGGAGGACCTGAACTAACATACCAGTTCTGCTATTTACTAGCTCTCTGACCTTGGGCATTGCTTTGCCTCAGTCTCCCTGTGTGTTAAAGGCTGTAGTAATGACCATCTCATAGGATCTTTGTGAATTATTTTTTATGCTTCTCTCAGTACTGGCAAAATACTTAGCACACATTAGATGCTGAAAAAATATTTATTGGATGACTTAAAAATAAAAGAAGTTCACAGTGATCAATTAAATAGGCAAACCGATGACATGTAAAATACTCTAGGCTAAATTGTGAGCTGGTACAAAATTGGGTCAAACCAGTTTATCCTTGGCATGAAGTTATTATCCCCATCTATGTTTTCCATCACTCTGCAGTCTCTGCCTTCAGCAAAGCCACCAGAAAAACAAAATCATAACTAAAGTCATTATTCAGAGACTTGTATGTCCTCCTGGATCAAAAATTGGTCTACACAGGGTAGTTTATTTTTTCACTTTCTTTCCTTAATTATTTTGAAATCAATGCCTTTTTTTTTTTTTGCAAGCTGCAATTAATATCCATTTATTTATTGTTCCACTTGCTTCCCTTGTCAGTGATGTGCTGGTGTGTTTCCCCTCAGTCTTGATTCATTACTTTTTCACTTTGTCTGCATAAATTTAGCTCCTTCAACAGTTCAACTTGAAATTCTCATTCTCTTAACATATTGTTGTCAACCTAAAGTTTTTCCCTTTTTATCATATTCTCAAACCTTTTTGCTTCTAAATTTACACTGTTTTGGGGACTGAATCTGAAAGCAAGACCTCATGATCAAACCATACATTCTCATCCTACTTTGTACAATTGATGTGCACTTTAAAAGACTTGTTTTCATTTTGAAAATGACATGCTGATGCAGCAACAAATCAGAAATGCACTGTGTCATCTACATAGTAAATTGCTCCAAGATCACTGTAGCAGGAAGAGTTGCTGAAAGGTTTTATTTTTTTTCCTGTGAATTTTTTAGCTTCTAACTGTTGAAGTGGCTGCACTGGAAGGTTTTCTAATTTCTTGGATAATACCTTTGGAAACCAGTTTCTATCAGTGGGCTGTTTAGCATCAAAAATGCCATGAGCAAAAAAAAAAAAAAAAAAAAAAGACATGTGAAATGGAAAAAAAAAAATGCCATGAGCATGAATTCCTAGAGGTATCTATACCATATACAGTTGGTGGCTTGGGAAATACTCCATTTGGTGCTCAAATTGAAAATACCACAAAGGAGGATGAGGCAGGGAAGATTCATGCTATGCCAAAAGTAACTTTTTTTTTTTTTTTTTAATGGAAAGCCTTGGTTGGGAATTCATTCTGATTACATGAAACTCATCTGATTACTTGATTCAGGTAAATTTCTTGCTTTCAAGTTTCCCTAGTTCCATTTTAAATCTACGGTAGTCATCACAGCTAGGCGTGGCATTCCCATGGTTTGCCAGGTAATATTTTTTTCTAGCAGTGGGTAGGCCAAAAGGATGGTGCCAATTTCCAAATTTGCCTTGAAGTGGTTTGCTGAAAGACAGTCTCTCTGGTGAGTAGGTTGTATCTGCATTCCCACAGAGTTCCATACTGGATACCTCCTATCCTTCATGTTTTAATTTATATGCTACTTTTTGAAATTTCTTCTGGATTCTGTCGATTGGGCCAGGTGTCTCAGTCTTGGCCTCCCTTGGTATTTGGGAAATTCATCTCTTATTGTACCTGTGATGTTATAATGTACCTGCTGCTTTAATTGTCTTGTTGTCCCAATTGGAATGCAAACTCTTGGATGTTGTGGCTAGGTCTTGGTCAGTTTGTATCATCAGCCTTTGTGAAGGATGAAGTCGGCATATGGTAGCCACTCGGTAGGTTTGCTGAATGCCCTAAGCAAATGAACAACCATGGATTCTCACCTATAATCTTATTTTGTATTCATTTATGCATGGTTTCTCTGTCCCTTTACACTATGAAGCATATAAAGGTATGGGGTAGATCTTATATATCTTCACATCCTTTACAGCCTCTAATATAAAGTAGATGCCTAAGTATCGGCTGAAAGAATGGGCTGATGACTCAGTAGTCACTGTTGTGTTGGAAAGGCACTGGTCTAAATTCAAAGGGCTGTATTTCTGGTCCCTGCTCTGACAGAAACTCTCTGTCTTTGGGATTAAAAATTCAGTTCTTTCTTGCAGGACAGGGCTTTTTTGATTAGATGAGGTGAAAATCCTTTTTTTAAAATTTCTTTTTATTGGAGTTCAATTTGCCAACATATAGCATAACACCCAGTGCTCATCCCATCAAATGCCCCCCTCCTTGCCTGTCACCCAGTCACCCCCCACCCCCCTCCCACCTCCCTTTCCACCACCCCTTGTTCCTTTCCTAGTTAGGAGTCTCTCATGTTCTGTCTCCCTCTCTGATATTTCCCACTCATTTTCTGTTAGAGGAAGCATGGTTGACAGAGAAGGGAACATATAAGGGTAGCTAGTGGGTGATGTTAAGGAAGAGTTCAGATGTGATCAGCGTTCTCTGCCTGAGAGAAATCTACAAGGAAGCAAGCAATGGGTCCCTCACAGACTCTTACCCCAAATTGACCCTTGAAATTCTGTCATCATCTTAAAGATGGTTTGATTCTAGAGATAAATCCAGTGTTTTCATTGAGGCTGAGTATATGAACCTTATATTCTTATGGAAAGTTCTCAAGTATTAAAGCCGCCTTATGGCAACTTAAAAATAAATCCAATTTGCTTTATATATATTATATACCTGCATACATATTTGAATATATATTTATTTTTTAAAGATTTTATTTATTTACTTATGAGAGACATAGAGAGAGAGAGAGACAGAGACAAAGGCAGAGGGAGAAGCAGACTCCCTACAGGGAGCCTGATGTGGGACTCAATGCCAGGACCCTGGGACTGCTGAGCCGAAGGCAGACACTCAACCACTAAGCCACCCAGGCATCCCTAATATATATTTATTATATTCAAATAAATAGTTTGGAATATGTAGAGAGAGATAAACTTTTATTGTCTAATGTACAAAGTTTATCTTAATGAATAATTATGTTATAACCATTACTATAGGCAATGTTTGCCATCTACTTTTACTTTTCATGATTTCCATTTAAACTTACTTTATTCTTGATAATAAACCCTTTTGTATTAAGACATTCTGTTAATACAGTGAAACCAGCCATCAAACCAAGATAAGATTGAAAGAGTTTAGACTTTACCATGTGGAAGCCCATTATTAAGAATGATATCAAGAAAGACAGCAAGATAATGATATCTGAACTCTAGAAGTGTATTTTTTTTTTAAAATTGACATTAAGACAAGTCATCTTAGAATATCTTATCCTCTGTTTTCAAATAGCTCCCTGGAGAAAATAAATATTACCTTCTTAGGAGAAATCTTCCAAACCTGCATTGTTGGCTGCGATGCAGAAACTGTGACTTTTTTTTTAATCATCTCTTGATCTTGTCAGCACATCATTAATTTGCTATTAAACTACCTGCTTTACGAAGTTTATTTTGTAGCACGGCATGGTTCTTTCTCTCTTTAGTGATCTCATGAGACAACAAATTACTATGTAAGATAACAAATGACTAGAACTTGGCAGATATAATATTTCTGTTGTTTTCCCTGCTTCCATTGAGATGCTGTCAATCCCTAACAGTGTTATCAACAGATGGCTAATTGTTACAAAGCTATGTATTGTTAATGCAGAAACTTGCCTACTTCTTGGTAACATATGGTTTAAAAAATAATCTTATAGCATTTCTAAACCCAGGACCACTTCTAAAACTTCTAATTTGTGATTTTACATTTTGTTTTATACTCTATTCAGGAATGCAATTTGGTCTTTGAAGAGAGAAGTTGGGTGCAACTCCGTGTAGCAGTTTTCTAGCATTGCCATAACAAATGACCTAAGTTCCCTGGGTGGTTTAGAACAACAAAGGTTTATTTGCTCCCTATTCTGGGGTCAAAAGTCTGAAATCAAGGTGTCAGCAGGGCCATGCTTTGTCTGAATGCTCTAGGGGAGAGTCTTTCCTTGCCTTTCTTTCCTCCTGGTGGGTACAAGCAATCCTTGGTGATCCTTGTCTTATAGCCACGATGCTCTGCTCTCTGCCTTTGTCCTCACATAATTGTTCTCCTAGAGTGTCTGTCTGAATTTCCCTCTTGTAAGGACACCAGTCATGGGGTCAGGCCCATCCTGTTCCAGAATGACCTCAACTTGACTTGATTACATCTGCAATTTTCAAATAAAGTCATGTTCACAGGTTCCAGGGATATGGAGTTCAACATACCTTTTTAGGGAGATGCAATTTAACCTATACATCCAGGAACTTGTTAAAAATATCTCAATAATATCTAGTTTTTTTTTTTTTTTTTGGTGGAGCTCTTAGGCTCTAAGGAAACAAAAGCATCAACAATAGAAAGCCCAACCTTTCCATGTTGGAAGTATTTTCACTTTGATTAATGTCTATTCTTCGTCCTTGAGAGCAATACCTTGTCCAGTTCAACATATGTGGGTCAGGAATGAGTGCAAAGCTGATGTTTTCAAATATTATATTGTGTAGTTAGAACTGGAAAGATTTCTCAGAGTACCATCTCTGAAGGGATTTAGTGTTATCCATGTCCTTGTGCTGACTTGTGTGACTTAAATGTTAATAACAGGTACAATAACTGCCTGCAACAGCAAGTCGCTCTTGCTCAAGTATAATTTGTATGAGAGATGTACATTAATGTTAAGGATTCACGAATTTTTCTAGTGCTTTATCTGGCTTATCAAAGTTTTATTGCATTGTGTCAGAGTTCTATGTCTGAGCTTTAGCTTCTAAATGAGAGGTGGGCTTTAGCTTCTAAAGGCAAATATCCATGGCAATCCTTAGCATTCCTGCTCTCAATTAACATCAAGCATCAATAGAAAGCAGATCTCCTTTCCATAATGTCAAATTCTTGGTTATTTGTTGTCTAGCAAATCCAAATCTTACAAAACCAGCTCTGCTCAATAATCTAGTTGCCATAGCCATCAGGTTCCTTTAGATAAAAGAATTGGTGAGAATTTTGAGTCACAGACTAATTTTGTGAAAATGTGAAAGAAAGATTGTCAAATTGAGTGCACAGCATTTGGAACCTTTTGCAAACAGCAATGTAACATGCAACATTCAGGGGTTCAGGTACCTGGATCTATAACCTTAAAGGATAATAGCAAGAATCCATTTTAAGAGTGAAATTCAAAAATAAAATTAACACTGATCTTATACAGAAAGAGATGTAATAATCCCGTATAGTAGAAATAAAATTACTCAGTTTAGCTCATGTCAAAAAATATAGGAAACATCCTTCTTGACCTTTACGTATTTTTATTATGGCTGCAGGCTTTAAGTGAATTAACCAAGATAAAGAGTGATGACAAATATACTAAACCATTCAGTGAGTCCTCCGGTTGGCCAACCACTTTTGAGGTCCTTCTTAGAAGGGAGATCCTCAAGGAGTTGGTCTGGCCTAAATCCCAGGCCTTGGCTTTTTTTTTTTTTTTAAGTTATTCAGGTGATTCAAATATGAAGTAAAGGTTGAGAGCCATGTCTAAACAGGAGGTAGCAGAGTGGGCCATGTCTAAACAGGAGGGAGCAGAGTGGGCCAGTTGAGGAATGGAGACATGTGCCATGTTGTGCCTTGATGTATCAAGAAAAGCACTTATCTTGATGATCCAGGTGGTTTCTTGGACCTAAAACTATCAAGCAGAGTTTAGATATTGGGGCAGATAAAGCAATTCTTTGTTTAGGTCAGGAGAGCCTCTCCCCGGGAATTTAGATTGGAGAGCCAGTTTCGTTCCTGCGGCAGCTTCAGAATCCGTGTGGAAATAGTCAGGCCTTTGTTAGAAAAGGAACATGTTCAAATCAACATGGGAAGAACTTCTTTTCAAACATCCAGAGACCCAATCAGTGGGTCTCCACCAGACTATGAGTGTTAAGATTTTTGGAGGGCTAGGCATTGGTAGAAATTTCATTTTTTTTATACTTTTCCTTCCAGGGAAGGTCAGGTCATGCAGCAATAGAAAAGGAGGTGGTAAAAGAGGATTTTTACATTGTACTTTGAATAGTTAATGTTAATCGAAGCCAAAAAGGACATAAAAGCTTTAAGCAAGCAACTTTTGGGGAGAAGTATTAAGCAAAGATGCTAATGAGAACTTTAAAATCCTCAGTTTTGGAAGGAACAGGCACCCGGCAGCATGGTGGATTTTGAAGGAAGATTTCTTCCACTTATGTTCAGGTTTATAAGCCACGAAGGGATACAAATGGGCCTAGACCAGTCAGCCTCCAGGGCAGTTGAAAGCCAGAAGATTTTCTCTTTCTCCCACTGTTTTTAGTTCATTTCTTTTCCCCTAGACTCAGTCAAGTCTCTACCAGGACCTGCACCTGCCAACAAGAATGTAAGTCTGTCTACATCACTCTCTACTACAGTGTGTCTTAATAGCAATATGATGTGAGCCACATACACAATCTATGGTTCTCCAGCAATCGCATTACAAAAGCAAAAAGATACAGGTAAATGTTTAAAAAATTAATTTTAATTTTTTCCTTAACCTCATGTATTCAAAATGACTTAGCAACATGCATCCAATGTAAACAATTATTAATGAGCCATTTAACGTCCTCTTTTTTTTGGACGACTTTGAAATCTTGTATATACTTTATACTTAGCATATATCTTAATTTGGCCCTTTCATTTTTAAGGGGAAAGAGTCAATACTTAGATTCCATACAATTTACAGTTGAAAAGGTAGATTCACATACCAGTGTGGTTTCAAATAAACTTAAGTCTTCCCATAAGTGAACTGAGTATCAATTTTAATTAATTAGTTAATTAATTATTATTTTATCTTGTTTTTAAAGATTAATTAATTTATTTTAGAGAGAGAGAGGGAACAAGCAAGTGTGAGCTGGGGTGGGGGAAGGGAGAAGGAGAGAATCTCAAGTAGATTCTGACTTGAGGCTTGATCTCATGACCCTGAGATCACAACCTGAGATGAAACCAAGAGTCAGATGCTCAACCAACTGAGCTACCCGGACGCCCACGGAGTATCAGTTTTTAAATTTGAATTTACATTAATTAAAATAGAATAAAATAAATAAATAAAATAAAATAAAATAAAATAAAATAAAAAAAGAACTCCTTTTTCACAACAAGCACATTTTGAGTAGTCAAAGTTACATGTGGTGAGCAGCTACCGTATTGGACTCCTAGGTGGTACCTGTCAAGATCGTACTGTGTATCTGGTCCTGAGAACATAACAACTGAACACAGGAGCAGCTGGGCATTTTTATATTTTCTAAATGTTGAGGGTATGCAGTCAGTGCTATGACCCTTTTATGTGTCTTATTAAAAAGCAGGACTTTAAGGGGCTACCCTCCTAGAGAAACACAACCTAACTGATGTTTTGATTTCTATCTGACCCTTGTGTCTCTTTTTCAGTTGGTTTCACACTGAGGGTACAGAGTAGTATGATGAATTATCAACCTCTAAATCCTTATAAAGTTAAAAAAATACACTACAGCTTCTGCTTTCAAAAAACAAGTAATCTTCATCTTCAATACATTTACCATTTCTCTGCACATGTAATTTATGCTGTTAGGCTTCAAGGCAAAATGGGGCAACCCTTCTTCACTCATATTCCACTTTCTCTCAGTAAGAGGAATTATATTCATATTTTATGAATCGTAAACATAAGAATTAGTGGGTAAAATAGCCAAATTGATCTGGGGGGTAGGGATACAAGCTGTCAACACATAAACATCCAGCATAGTGTGTGTCATGGATCTAATATTACCTTTGATTTTCCATTTGCTCTGAATTTCAACTGCCATTTGCAAAACAGTAAGTCACTTCTTCTTCAAGACTGTTTTAGGTTTTCCAAAAGTAGTACCCATGGTCTTATAATAGGATTACTAAAACTTTGCAACTCAATCACTTGTAAGCATAAATGTGTTCAATAGTATCATGGTAAAATGTATAGGGAACAGTGTTTTGAGCCACTGGTATCTGGAAGCACTTTGTATAACCAGATGCTTAATCCGTGCATATCTGAATTAACCACAAAATAGAAATAGAAAGACATATTCAAAGAGCTAAGGCTTAGTATTTATAGACCACCAGCTCAAACCAATAGCTCGTATAGCATGTTAAACTTTATGGCAACAGATCCATCCAGAAAAAAATCATATTAGATTTCAGATCATGGAACTATTGTGCCGAACCAGTTCTGAGTGCTCACAGTGCAAAGCAGCTTAATTAACACTCTTCAAGGGGAAATACCACATATACTGAAGCTTCTAATTTGGATTCCACTACTTTAGAATTTGTGAAAATTCAGAGGAGGATTGGGTCGAATTTTACTTGAGATTTGTTAAGAGAATAAATAAGCAGGATTTTAAAAGCAGTGGTTAAGCTACTCAAGAAAACAAGCTATTGTTAAGGATTTAAAGCACATTACTTTCTGCTAATGTACAAATGAGTTGTCTCTATGCTTTAAAATAGGCCCTTTAAGACATTTCCTTAGTAACAGTTCTAATCATGTTTTTGAATTAAGCCTACAGTTGAAGTCCACAAACCCGCCTTTCTTTCAAAATAGTACTTTGGCGGTTCCTAATTTAGACTTGCCTTCCTCCCCAATTAATCTTCACTAGCGAGTTATGATTGAATATAAATGGAGAATGACAGTTCTAGAAAGTGGCAGTGCTGCTCAGGTACTTCAAAAAAATAAGTGACATTAGTGGACAAGGAATGGAAGGAAAAGGCAAGGTGTCTCAGCCTTACCACTCATCTAGTGCTCATAAAGGCACTTTAATGACAAGTCCTTTCTTCCTGGAGAATTTAAATGTGACACATGAAGTACAATGCTCCATCTGCAGCCAACTTTTTATTTTTTCCTGGTTCTACTTGAATGTCAGCATAAAGTGATGATAGGTGGAGGAGGAAAAGGAAAATAAAAGCAGAGAGAAGATGACAGCAGCAAATCCCAGTCTCATGACTTAGCACCCCCAATGCCTACATTTCAATAAAAAATTACTCATCATACCAAGACCCAGGAAGATCTCAAAATACATGAAAAAAAAAATCAATGAATGGGAACACTGAGATGGGCAGAGATGTTAAAATTATCTGGAAAAGATTTTAAAGCAGCCATCCTAAAAATGCTTTAATGAGCAATTACAAACATGCTTGAAATCAATGGACAATAGAAAGTCTTGGGGCACCTGGTGGCTCAGTCGGGTAAGCATCTGCTGTCTGCTCAGGTCATGATCCTGGGGTCCTGGGATTGAGCCCCTTGTCAGCCTCCCTGCTCAGGGGGGAGACTGCTTCTCCCTGTCCCTCTGCCCCTGTCCCCGCTCATTCTCTCTCTCTCTCTCTCACTCTCTTTTTTTTTTTTTCAAATCAATCAATCTTAAGAAGAAAAAGAAAACAGAGTCTCAGCAAAAACAAAAACGAAAAAACAAACCAAGAATTAAAAGTGTGATCCATAAGAAAGCCATTATGAGGCTACTCACTCTCAACATTAGAGCATTAAAATTTTAATGTATCTGGCATTCTGTTAAGAGGCAATAGTAAGACAACTTTTAGAGAAAGAAGTGTAGTTATGTGTTTTGTTCCATCTAACGATGTTGCAAAATTGCTCACAGAGTGAGGAGTCATAACTTTTCCAAACATCTCAATAAATGTTTGAAATGACACAGAACATTTCTCATTCATACCTTCTTTGTAATTTCAGTTTGCAAATGGGAAGAAGACATAGATACTGATAAGAAGACACCAGTTACTGGTGTGAAAGACAATAGGTAAGGTTGTGGGGACAGAACCCTGAGAACTGGTGACCAGTGTGGACAGCACTACTCTGTTGCATTAGCTAATTGAGCTGGTTCAGCCACTGGATTCCAACCTGCTAACCAGGTGAGTTTCTACATGCATTTCTTCACCCTGGAGTTCTTGGCATTAGCAAAGAGGCTTACTGAAAAGACTGAAACAAAAGATCAAGATAAAGATCATGAGGTGGACTTTTCAAGAAACCTTACTTTAGGACCCCAATCAGGATCCAAGTTACCTCCACTATGCGCATTTGCAGCCATGCTACACCAAGGAAGACAGCGATTGATCATTTCAACGTTGAAGATACTATTTTCAGGAAAGGGTTAAAGTGTTCTTGGTACATTCTCTTAGAAAGCCAGGGAAATCTTATATTACTTTTGAAGGATTTTTGTTAAAAAGCAATGGAAAATAGAAACATTTCTTTATGCTTAAGTAAGGATTAATTTTGATTTTTTTAAAAAATATTTTACTTAGTTATTCATGACAGACACAGACATAGGCAGAGGGAGAAGCAGGCTTCATGCGGGGAGGCTGAAGCAGGACTCGATCCTAGGACCCTAGGATCACAACCTGAGCCAAAGGCAGATGCTCAACCACTGAGCCACCCAGGCACCCCTTCAATGGTCTTAAAATGTTGTCTCCATCTAGAAAACAGTCTTCCTCAGCATTACCTAATGATTCAGTTATTACCGCAGGGCAAAGTGCCCTGTTGGTTTGATTGTGAAAGTCTTAATCATCGACTCTTCAGTTTTTTGTTTAGGTCCCTGTAACCTGCATGTCCACTGCAAGGCCAAACATGCCCACAGCCAAAGTGTTCAAGTAAAGTGATGACATAACAACACCTCATTTGCCCTCCTGGCAATGGATATGACCTTCTAATAGAAATGGGGAGGATGGAGGTCCAGAGAATACAGGTGTGCAAGGGTAGAGAGTAGCTTGCTCAAGAATTGCCCATGCTGACCAAACAGGAGAGGGAAGCACATTTCCTTGGATGTTTCTATTGTGCATCTAGGTGTCCTGTAGATCCTTATCAAAACAAAGATGATTCACTCTAAATTCTCTGGCCCTAATTGATAACGCTGCTGGGTAGGACATTCACCTAATGGCAAGATGGTCTTGGGAGGGGACAAAAGGGAACACAATCTTGATTCCTGTTGAGCAAAACAAAGAATAGAAGAAGAGTCCAGTGAAGCAGATTATATTCTTTCAAAGTTTAAATTCCTTAGTGTTACCTCAAAGATGATTAATTTGTTTTCCTGCTATAAACACTGGTGCTGAAAAATCAAATTACTCAATCTGTTCGTATATTAACATTCATAATTGTGTTTATTGAAACACATGGTCATTTACTTGATGAAAATGTAATATTGGCTTTGAGATATTTTCATCTGTGCAGATTGTCATAATAATCTGACTACATTATAGTAATGGTCACTTTGCAAAAATGCAAGTTATAAAATGGTAACAGAATATTGCTGTTTTATGCCATTTTTTCCAGTAGAATCTCAATGATACACTAAATCAATCATATTTACTATACTTTGAGGAGAAATTTTACTGAACAATTATCATCCTGATTTAATGTACTTTTCAGAAGATTTAGCCGGAGCCTGACATGATGGATGTGATTCACAAACTCTACTATGGAGATGTGTGAGGCTGTTTTCATTCTGATTGTGCTCCTCTTGAAATAGAACAAAATTAAAATTTCTTCCAAACTGGCAACAATACAGTTATTCATTGAAAGGTTTAGTGTTTTGTGTATGAATCATGAATCCTTAAATTCTATGAGTTTGTGTTCCTGGGTACTTAAAGCTCTATGTTTTGATGATTTGGAACCATTTGGGGAAATCAAATATTCAATTATGTATTCTTACCATTAAATAAAGTTTGAGGCCCAGATGCCTTTTAGAATCCAGACAGGGCAAATTTTCAGCAGGAAAGATATTTGAAATGGAATGGAAATACTGAAGTATAAATATAAAAAATAGTTTAAAATTGCTAAAACCATTCTCTTTCTTGGAGGTGAGTATACCTATGGCAGCTACAAACTTCAAGGTAACCTATTATTAGTAGAGATATTGCCCTCTGTCCATCTGACAACTGATGCTACTATCGTGTGTATCTGTAACAAGTTGTCTTGATCAAAATTGTACTCAAGATCTAATTGCTTCTGTTTGTTTTCTTCCTCATGGAGTAGAGGGAAAATGCCCTCTCCTAATTACAGGATTGCCACATACTAGCTGCATGACCCGCAGTTTGTTATTTCACCTGGGTGAAAATTTCTTTATCAGTAAAATGGGAATAGTCATACAACCACCTCTCATGCCTGTGAACAGCTAATGAGCTCTGCATGTAAAACACCAAGCATGATGCGTGGCGCATGTGAAGTGAGAAAGAAGTGTTTCTTTTCAGTAATAATCAAGGATTCGTGGTAGGTCTGATCCACGTGGGTTGTGTATCATAATTTTTAATTTCAGCATTACTGTCTGATTTCTGATCTAAAATAACCCGTTTTGTTAAATATGTGATGTTTTAATGGTATAAAGGTCGTTGGTTTTAAAAAGGCAGTACCCATCATTGTATGGATTAGTAAGAATTTTCTTTATGTTGTCACTGAAGCAAAAAACTTGAAAGTGCGGGATTAATCAACACAGAAAAATTCCATTTATACCTCATATTTATTTATGTATGAATACTTCTCTTGTATTCTTCAACATTTCAGATGATTTGAAACACTCTTACTTCAATTTGAGTCGCTCCCATTTGGAACTTCCTCAGTCTCCAATCAAAACCAGGATGATGGCATCTGGTGAAATGCAGGAATAGTTTTAGATGAATTCTTCCAGTTGCATGATGGTTTTTCCCTAAAGTGACCACCATGAACTAACTCTGCCCACATGTCTGGGACCACCCATTCCAATCCTTGAGCAGTGCTTGCATATCCTGTTCCTCATGTTGAAGAGCGAAGAATGTTCATTGCTTTGCAAGATAGGGAGTATAGAACTTTTCTGTCACACACAGTCTACGGAAGTTACCACGCTTTGCCCTGAATTGTTAATTGCTTTTGTGCACCGTGTGGCACTAGCCATCTGGGAGATCTCTTTATGACTGAGCTCTCAGCTTCTTTCCCTCACAGTGGGTGCTCGTGAAGCTTTATCTGGTCAGTTCTTACAGGAAGGACATGCCTTATACTCTAACAAATGGCTGAATAAAAAAACAGGAGTTCTGCCAAAGGCTAATATTATCTGTTGACAATTATTTCTTTCAGCATTGTCAAAGATCCAGCTATTTAAAAACAGTAAAAAAAAAAAAAAAACCCAACCTTTTCTGTTATCATTATATAAACTCAGAAGGCGAAGCAAAGAAATAAGACAATTTTTTAGACAATCGGGCAAAAACAATGGCTTCAGTTCTTCAATTTGCCTGCTTGCCTTGGTTGTGTAAGACCTTACTTGGAGGTGGGAGGATTGTAAATGGAAATTTACTAAGGTTTTATATTATATTGATTACTTTTAAAAGTAGTATTTTTAGGGGGCAATTTTCTCAAGAAATCTTTGCTGAAGGCTTAATTGAATTTGAAGCCTTAGGCAGTGCTATTTTTATTTATTATACTGTGAGTTCACCTAGACTACACTTGAAAAACTTTGCAAGTAATTTTCCTGAGTTTAAGCTCTGATAGTCATGGGGTTCATGAATCCATGGGGTTCATGAAGCCATGGGGCTTAAATCCTGACTGGATACTGGAGAACACTTAGGATTCTTCCTTCCGATCATCCAAGGCAAGAACATCCTGGACAAAGTCCTGGAGATCTACCTGAACGCCTCTTCTCTCTTCCTGTTCTCTGTTCTCACTCATCACTACTCTCCTGGGTTATAGCCGTCATCCGATCCTCATTCCATTCATCTTTTCCACTGTGATCAGAGTGATTTTCCTTAAACACAAATTAGCCCATATTCCTTTCTTACGTAAAATCCCTCAGTTCTTTACAAGAACTTTCAGGATGAAGTTCCAGACTCTTTAGCCTAACACACAAAGCCTTTGTGTAAGACCCGTGTATTACATTTTCCCTCCTTCCTGCTCTACCATCCAAACACTTTTCTCAAAAGCTATATGGAAATGCTTATAGTAAGTCAGATACTCCCTACCTTTATTTTTTATATTTTTTAAAAGATTTCATTTATTCATTCATGAAAGACACACACACACAGAGAGAGAGAGAGGCAGAGACATAGGCAGAGGGAGAAGCCAGCTCCCTTAGAGGAGCCTTATGTTAGACTCGATCCCAGGATTCTGGGGATCATGTCCTGGGCTGAAGGCAGATGCTCAACCACTGAGCCACCCAGGTGCCCACTCCTTGCCTTAGATAGGCTCCTTCCAGCTCCCTAGACTAGTCCTCCCAACAGCAAGGAAGGTTGCGTTCCAGGGGATATTTGGCAATGTCAGGAGGCTTTTTGGCTGTCACACTGACATTTCATGAGCAGAGGCCAGGGCTGTTAATAACATCCTGAAACGACAGCATAGAGCCTCACAACAAAGAGCTATCCCATCCAGAATGCCAAGGATGAGAAACCCTGCCCTAGACCAACCTTTATGTTTTTTACCCATTTTCTCCCACTCATTAAGACTCCCCTCAGGAGTTACTGTCTCTAAAAATAATCATTTTTATTCCCCCTTCCATCCTTTATAAGTGCCCTGGAAACCCCACTGCCACCATTCCCACCGGAGCTACTGCTCTCATCTTCTTTCCTCTCCTACAGATTCAAGAATATTTTGGAATACAATCTTTAGAAACTATTACGTACTCAACAAATGTTTATTGATTACACAGATGAATAAAGATAATTAAGGCAAACTGACCTATCCATGAGAGTCAATGACAAAGTGAAGAGGTGGTAACAGGTGTAAGGCCCTTTGGGGTATGTTTACTGATTTCTGCAATGCTTCTGAGTGAGAGCGGTACTTTCATCTGTTTAGAAATTCACAGAGGAAAATTAAGATGTTACGAAAATAAGTTAATTTTGGAGTGCTATGTACTGGTTTTCCTACAGTTTCCATTTTCTATGTGGACAACAAGACAGCTATGTGAATAATAGACAGCTTCAAGTGTAAGCAATGGGCCCTGCTTCATCCAAGACTAAATATCACTATTCATTTATTTACCATGAGAACCTGAATCTGCCAGGGACCCTGCTGCTATTGGAATGTAACAATGAGCAAAGAGCCCTATGCCTGCCCTCATGGAGCTACAGTCTAGTGGGAATGGCACAAAAAAAAATCTAGTAATGTCATAAACACAGAATTGCGAACAGTGATAATTCCATGTAGAGAAGGAAAGGCATTGGGAGATCTTCTCTAAGACTTGGGAGGGGGCAACTGACCTACTAGAGAGTCAGCAGAGTCTTCCCTGAAGGTACTGCTTTGGGGCTGATTTCAGGCTGGGGAAGGAGGTGCAAGGTGAGGAAGGGATTGAACAAGCAGGAGAAGAGTATGCACCAAAGCTGAGGCAGGAGCAGATCTGGCACGTTCCAGGAACGGAGAGAAGACCAGTGGCTACACTAGTGGGTGTGGAGTGGGAAGGCAGGTGGGGCCTTTGAGGGAATGTTCAGTGTAGACTTTGGGCTAAAAGCATTTATGGGGAGCCTTTATGTGTATAGTCCTTCCTACTACAGAAGTTCAAAGTAATGTCATTTGAGGTATACCTTGTAAAAATAAACATAAAAATAGCTATTGGAATGATTAAGTCTTCTTCCCAGATTGCTCTTTAGATTGGACTCTTTCGTAATTGTGTGAGTTTGCTGGGACTACTGTAACAGATGTCCATAAACCTGGTAGCTGAAAGCCATAGAGATGTGTTCTCTCTCAGCTCTGGAGGCTAGAAATCAGAAATCAAGGTGCCAGTAGGGCTGCATTCCCTCTGAAGACACTGGGGGAAAGTGTTCCTTGCCTCGTCTAACTTCTGGTGGCTCCTGGAGTTCTTTAGATCTTCTTGTGGTCTTCTTCTCAATGTCTTTATATGCCATGTCTCCCTCTCCTTTCTCTTATAAGGATACCAGTCATTGGATTTAGGTGGACTCTGAATGCAGGAAGATCTCATCCCAAGATCCCTATCTTAATTGCATTTGCAAAAGCCCTATTTCCACATTCACAGGTACTGAGCTTTAAGACTTAGACCTATCTTTTTTAGGGGCCATAATTTAAGCTATATAAAACAATGTTAATATTAAAATATTAAAAACAGGTTATTGGACTTGGAAGTTACAGCTATCTTCTTTCTTACCGTATTCATATCAATTTTTCACATCCATTCACAACCACTAAACAGAATAGCAGCTACGGAGGCAAGCATTAGACTGGCTGGTTGTGAGATGTGGGTCTCATCCTGGTCGGGCCACTATATTGTATATGGGCTCTTAGAATGAGGAGTTACACTTGATCTGTCCCTGTTATACCTCTAAACATTTCTTCTATGACTCTCTAACATCATGACTCTATTCATAGTTCTGCTCATTTCTCCTAGCCCATGCTGGCTTTAGGGTCTCTTGTCATCCTGGTCTAAAATATTTGCAATCTTCCCTCTGAGTCAATGAGGACACATCTCTAGTAGGGTCCTCCCTCACCCCAATAGCTGGATGCCTACTGCATGTCCCGGCTGGTCAGTTCCAGACTGTGGCTTGCCAAATCCATGAATAGAGACAAATAATTGGGGAACTAAACAGTATGGTATGTGGGGTAAGTCTTTTCTCGTCCTCATTAGAGAATCAAGCCTCAGGTGAAGTTAGTTTGATACCTAAAGTTAAAGAAACATGAGCTAGTTAGGGTTGTGAGCAAGCAGAGAGCTAAGTTTCTGATTCAGCTAAATTACAATGAAAACAAGCACCTCTGTAGAGTTTGAGATAAACATAGCTCAACAACACTAAGATGTTGTTGAAAGAAGCTAAAACCCTTACTAACTAGACAGCAGCATTTTTATTAGCCGGGGTCTGGTATAACATAACATAGATACAGACACAAAACAGAGCATGAGGAATGCCTATTATACTTGTCATAAAAAGTATTTAGAATTCCAGCTACTGGTGATATTAGGTTTTCTATTGAAAGGGGTCGTCTCTCCCTGTGTCTGTGCTTGAGTTCATGCAGTCATCAAACTGCTGGAGTTTAATGAGGCCCTCACAGGTGGGAGATGGGTCCTTTCAGCCACTGTAGGGGCCTATGAAAGACCCAGAAATATTAATCTGGCAGTGTACCAAAGGGAAAGAAATAATTGAAAAAGAGGCGCAAAGGGAGAAAAAAGACAACTTTTAAAAAGTTGAATTCTGGCAGAATTATGAGGATATTTTCACAACACTCAATATATTTTCAGATGGCTTCCTTCATAGACCCCAACACAAAAATGCATCACAGAAAAGTACAAAAGAGCAATAGTCCTTTTTATGAGATTCTGTTCCTAGAAAAAGAAAAAGAAGATTTAGCCAGCAGCACAAATTTGTTCCACCTAGCTCTAAATGGAAATCACTTTCAAAGCAGTTATGGAAAAATTTAGCCAGGTTCCCAAACAATATAACATGTTCAGTGCAAAGGCTGATTCACAGAGCTTCTGCTGGCAAATCATTCTTGTTGCACTAAGAGGGGGCAGGGGTATTGTTCCTGTTAGAGGAAAGCCAGGGAAGAAGGACATGAGAGCCGGTAGAAGAGTTAAAGAGACTTGATTTATAGATTATTTTGACTTGCTGTGTGAATGGAAAGAGCAATCCACAGCCAATCTTTCAATTTTTCCTTTGAAGCATCGTTCAGATATGGGCCTTCTTCCCCATGATGTCTGACTGTGTCTCTACACAGTCCCTTACTTCTTGGACACCTGCATTGCCACCAGAGCCCCTAGCTCCCCAGCTGGGGTACAGACACTTACGTGGGGCCTTAACACCAATCCCTTCTCCCTCTGTGCTCTCCACATCGCACAGGACTGGCAGTGTGGGAACATGTTTCCCCAAGCCCCTTGATGCCAGAGTTCCACTTTAGATTCCACTAGCAAGAAGCCCCTGTGTGAGATCGGAAGGGTGGGAAAGAGATATATGTATGGGCAGTGGTCTGTAGATGTGTGGGTTTGGGACATGCAAGATTTTGTCGTATCCTCTAGAAGTCCCCTTGAGGATGCTGCAGGCAGCTGGGACCACACAGGTGGATGCTTCCTGCAATTCCTGGCATGGGGGACAGTGTCTAATTCCATGGCGACCGGTGGAGAAGCTAAGAGACAGTAGTGGTGAGTTATATCAGACTTCCCACCATTTTTCTAAGCATCTAATACCCTACTTTAAGTGCCTTTCTCCTTGGAATATGCAGAGTAGATCCTATTTTTCTGACAGATTCAGCTGTTTCCTGATGTCGATTCTCCAGTGCTCAGAAATCACTTAGCACAGCTCCCTGTTTCACACATAGGGTCCAGGGAGACTAAGTGACTTGCTCAAGGTTGCTCAGCCAGTTAATTAAACAACCAAACCAAGAATCTCTAGAAACTTCCAGGCTGGCACTGATTTCTTCTGTACCATATGTCTCTGGATTTGAAGACCATCTCCTAACATTCTTACACCCTTTGATGAACCTCATTTCATCATGTCTGATGTGAGCGGTGAGATCTGTTTTGTGAAAAGCTAAGATACATACCACCACATCCACAGATGTGATACACTGTATCACTTGAAAAATTTGTACTTATTGAAAGATCTCTTTTTGAATTAATTTAAGTATTCTAGATTTTCACAATCGTTTCTTGCACACGCATAAAAAATAAGCACAATAAATTGGTAAGCTGTTTCTGAAACTTGCTTAAGTCTAAACTCACTTGAAGTCTATTTGAGTCACCTTTTGTCTCAGTAATTAATGTCCTTTTTTTTTTAAAAAAATGGCAAGTTTTAAAATAGAAATCTCTATGCCATCAAGGTTATGTAATAACTCTTAAACAAATACACTACACAACTAAAATTCTTTGGTGCTGGGCTCTTAAATCATTTTGCAATGGCACACAGCTTCTTACTTTCGCTTCTAAAATGTTGTTAAACACATCTAATGCACCATTTCACCCTTCCTATCCCCAGACAATTGGTTCCTGGGGATAACAAGAGCACTTCATTATTTTGTCTGGAATTTTCTTGCAAGATGCTGATAAGGTTTGATGTTTACCTGTTTGTAAGCGATGCTTGCTACATCAAACTGCCACCTGGCTGAAAGTGACCATAAAATGTCATTGCAATTAAGACACATCCCAATTTCAGAATTATTACAATATGAAAAACTGTGTGTCACAAAATTCATGAAGTTCTATTTTAGATTCTATTTCTTCAGTATGTGTGTATTTTCAAGGTATGTAATTGTTTTTAGTGTTCCAGAATACAAGTTCAATGGTAGATTTTGATATCATTTTTTCTTAAGTGGAAATGTGTGTCTTGAATATTCATAGTCTCATTGTTTTAAAGCAATCCATTAGTTGTCATTTATTATTAATTTAATGCCTACAGTGCATTACACCTATAACTTTAATTCATGTTTGTCATTTATTATTAATTTAATGCCTACAGTGCATTACACCTATAACTTTAATTCATGTTTGTTCCTACCAGGCATGGTTGCATCTGAAGAGATTTTTCATTTTTTTTAAAGATTTATTTATTTATTGAGGAGGGAGGGGCAGAGGGGGAAGGAGAGAATCCTCAAGCAGATTCCGCCTGAGTGTGGAGCCCAATGTAGAGCTTGACCCCAGGAACCCAAGATCATGACTTGAGCTAAAACTGAGAGTCAGACGCCTAACCAACTGAGCCACCCGGGCACCCTGAGATTCCTCATTCTTATGCTTAATGAATTCCTCTACCTTCTTGAAGGCTCAAAGATTTTTGTGATATTTGTGTAAGGACAGCAAGACATACATTCTATTGTTTTATCTTATTTTTATTTATTTATTTTTCATTCTATTGTTTTAATAGAAATGGCAAAATCTTGTTTTGTTTGAGGAAAATAAGTTGGACAAATAAATTTACTTCCTTAAGGGAATATGCTTGCCATTTCTATTATTCTTCTCAGAAAGTGGGCTTATGTTCTGCTTAATCAAAACCAGTGTCAGCTTCTTGAACCTCTGGCTGAGCAGACAATGTGGCCTCATGGTCAACAGGGACTTGGTGACATGAGAGAATCTGTATGAAATGAAATGACACATAAAGAACATGGCACCTGACAGACATTTGTCCAGCTGCTGTTTAGCCTTATCTTTCCTCCTCCCACCCAAGTATATGGTCTGCACAGTGCCTGGCAGTAGTAGGCAGTCAATTAATAATTCCCTTCCACTTCTCAGTCTTGCTTCAAAGTTAGAGCCAGGCACAGATTTGGGCTGAAATGAATTTTTCTGCTTTGTGGCTTATCTACAGTTGTGAAGGAAGTGGGTACTCCAAATCTTACTCACTAACTCAGAGGCACACATTTGGTGAATGCCCTACGGGGAAGCAGGATTCATCATAGTGTGTTTGGATATGAATGGGTACCTGGGGCTCTTTGGGTCCAAGCTCTCCGTGGAGATACACTTCAGTATGGCTCCAGGATTCTGGGGAACTTCTAGGGGGAAGCAGATGTGAAGCTTCTATAGGGAGTCCACGTGTTTCACCACAGCTGGTGCATGGTCCCTGTGAGCCTCTCCTTCTCTGGGGGTCATGTGTTTCCTGCTAGGATTTAGGCCAGATGCCACAAAGGTCATTCAAATTGTTGTAGGTCTGTTCTAATTGTTACTGTGGAGAGGACCCAAGGACTCCTCCAAACTGACCATTTGCTCTTCTAACTTTTTCTTGTACAAACGCCAATTAACACCGGAAGGCAGTCTAGTAGAGGTCATGGTTTGTGCAGGTTCTGGAGTCAGACAAGCACCAATCCTGGCTCTGTCACCTCGACTAATGTAACCTGAAGCAATTAACTTACTGCTTCAATTCATCCTCTGTAAAATGGGGAAGATGCCTGTCTCATGGGGCTTTTGAGAGGGTTGAATGAGGTATGTATGTAAAGTGCCTGGCACAGAGTAAGTATGAAATAACGAGAGCTTAAATCATTGAGAAGCATGACAGTTTAGACTTCTAATTCAGTATCATTAGCTCATCTGTCTTATTGACACTTAATCAAGACTATTTCTAGAGTATGAGCCCTTATTCATTTCCCAGGAACTCAATTGTCTACTTCATTTCAATTTCTTCAACCAAACTGAAACTAACTCCTGTGGTATGATTGATTTTGCCAGGATGATTCTGCATATCCTAAACAAGATCTTTCCATCTGTTGCTCAATCCCATCTGCTCTTGCCTCCAGCTGATCCAATTTCATATCCAGTTGGTAGAGGGCCACCTGAAAAAAAAATCTCCATTATTTTCTGATGTCCTGAAGAAACCTTGAGAAAAATTCAGTATAGAGAGTTCAGTCAGTTGGATACACTAAAGCCTCAGTAAATTATTTTAGAGGAAATGGGGAAACTGCCATATGGCGCTGTTGGTGGTGGTGATGGTAAATCATATTAAAGTCAAATTAAAAAAAATGATAGAAGTGTGTGCCTAGTAGAGTGCTCAGCACATCACAGACCCTCGGTACTCATGGACGGACTTTATTGTTTTACATTAAAAAGTTACGATATTTTAGACGATTAGAGAAACCAGGACATTTAAGACTTTAATTACTCTTCTGCAAAAATGTGTTCTGGATGGCATTAATATGAGCTGGAGTGTCAGTGAGCATTTATGAGGAAAGAGATGTTTTTTCTATGTGATGTAGCAGAGTGCAACAACAGCAGCACTGAGCATCCCCTTCCAGACTGTTTGCTTTTTGTTTATTATATCCCAGATGTTGTGGGAAGCACTTTGCCTTTATTACCTTCCTGTATTTCGTCAAATTAAGGTTCCATTTATTGTAGGATGCCCCATCATTTTATGTGCCACTTTTTCCCCTCAAAGTGGACATAGCACTGATTTTAAGAATCATCCCAAAATGTGAAATGGGCACGTGACATAGAATGGAAGAATACAGTAATCCATCATTTCTTATAACACCCCTATGAGATTCACATTATAAATGAGGAAATTGAAGCTCAGAAATTTTAAATGGAATGCTTAAGTTCACTCCACTGGGGAATAAACCAAACTGGACTCAAATCCAGTTTTGTCTGTTCCCTAAAACCTGCATTCGCCTTGGGTCTGGATGGCCAGGCTCTCACGTGAGTATGACTCTGTAGGAAATAAGTATCAGTAAGCGAAACTCTAGAGTGCACCTGTCTCCCAGGGTTGTACCCAGAAATCACATCTTCCCATCTTCATTGGGTGTACCATATTCACCCATTTCTCCCTTTTCTTTCAACTCTCCTCTCATTCATCAGTGACACAGAAGTCAGCACTTGAGAAGTGTTACCATGTAATTTGTGAGTAAATCTCATGGCCCACTTGGTATAGAGTAAAAATATTCATTTACTCAACAAATCATTATTAAGCATCTACCATGTGCCAGGCTCTGTGCTAAGCACACCACGTTTACTGTGTACAATTTATACAATCAACAGATGAGTTTATTTCCTGGGTTAGGTGGATTGACAAAGCCTTGCTGCTATGGAAGGCTTGATAGGATTCAGGGAGTAGTCAGGTTGATTCAGAAGTCTTCGTTTTACCCACTTACCCACCAAGTATGGGGCAAATGAAGAAAATATTTGGCACCAGGATATTTGCATCAATAGAAATTGGATTTATCACTGACGAGAACGTTGGCCCTTAAAATTTCTTCAGTTTTTACTTGAAGGACATATCCAGTTAGAAGTATTTTCTAGTTTTTTTTTTTAATAAGATAATAACAGTTGGAAGAATCAAGTGGATTCATCCAATTTTACTATAATGAAAAGTCATGTCCACTTTGCCATGTGATTATTATAAATATCTTTCCTACACATTTGTTTTTCATTTGAGAAAAAAAAATGCAAGCAATTTCCATTCACCTGAGACTTTTCCAGAAGAGAGTTAAAGAAGATTGTTGGACATACCAGTCAATGATTTGGGTTGGAAGTCTCATTGATAAAGTACTAGATGAAAAACTGGGGGTGCAAACACAAAATGGTTGTTTTAGAGTCATCAAATTTGAATTTGTTGTGTATATGGACCAAATGTAGAACATGGGCTATAGCTTTCCAGCTTCCATTCTCCAGCCAATATTAAACTACAAATTAAGAGGAAATTCTTAATCACAATCAAATTGATTGGTTGACACCAATCTTTAAGTTAAACTAATGTCAAATAAGATGCGGAATTCTAGAAATGTTCCAATTATAGACTCAGAATTAATGGA
Source organism: Nyctereutes procyonoides (assembly GCF_905146905.1). Lineage (NCBI taxonomy): Eukaryota > Metazoa > Chordata > Mammalia > Carnivora > Canidae > Nyctereutes > Nyctereutes procyonoides. The sequence continues at coordinate 39,434,416 of NW_026575120.1, read as the reverse complement.
TTCCTAACAATTGGATGAGTAATAGGATTATCACATCACTTACAAATTTTAAATCTTTGTTGAACTGGATTTGTGATTTCCTTTTGTATTCCATTCTCTATTTTTTATTAGAAATCTCAGGTAGAATGTACAATTAATCCTTTTTTATTACTTTTAAAACATTTTCTTAGTTTTCCTGGCTTTGGTCTTTCTCTGAGTCCATCCAGCACATGATTGCCCCGTTGTTCTTTATGGAACTCATTATAATAGTTCCCAGCTTGTAAACCTTTGATGGCATTCCACTGCCAGGCTTGTAGAGAACACCTACAGCTTCTTGGCCTGAGATGACATGCCCCTCCCGTCTGGCCTCAGAGTTCTATGAAAACCAGGAGCTGAAATCAACAGCTCCACCATACAAAAACCTTTGCTTTTTCTAGACTTTTTCTCATATTTTACATCTCATTTTCAAAACTCCCTTCAAAACCATCTCTCCGGAAATTCTTTCTTGGCTTCTCTAGGGAGGAGAGTTCTGTGCTGCCCACACCACACCTTCTCAGATCGCGCCTAACCTCTGCCCCTTGTTTGCCAGCTGCCGTGTCTCATTCAGATTTTCTGCACACTTATTTTCTCCTGTTAGCTGGATGAAATGCATCAGGCCTGTGTGCTTGTACATAGTAAGTACATGATTTCTGTTGTTTTCTATGTCCCAGCAAAAATCTTTTATCCCTTCATGATGTTCTTTTTTAAAGATTATCATTACACTTCAGAATTTTCTTTCTGAGTAACAAACCTACTTTCTCTTTTCAAAACACACTTTTGCCATAATTAATAATTCTACTCATAGTTTTATTATATACTTTCTTAAAGTTCCACCCAACTATACTAATTTAAGTTGTGAAGGAAAGTGTTAGATGTAATTATAATATGAAGCACATCAGTGAGTGAAGCAGAAGGACTTGTCTCAATAAATTGTTGGGTCAATACTCCATTAACAAGCCACCTAATGCTACCAAGAACACTCATCAAAAGCATTGCTGAGTCTTATAAACTGCATAAACTCATAGAGATAAAAACATATATGGACCATTTGGCTCTTCCAAAGTTCTTTTAACAACTCAACATATGAAATTAAAATGAGAATTATTTTTATTTCAGAGGAAAAAGTAAATATATCTATTGAGTCTTAATATTTGTAATGCTTTGCACCTGGGTGGTTCAGTCGGTTGAGTGTCTGACTTTTGCTCTGGGCTCAGGTCATGATCTCGAGGTCGTGAGCCTGCTTAAGATTCTCTCTCTCTCCCTCTCCCTCTGCTCCCCAACCCCACACTCTTTCTCTCTCTCAAAACAAACAAACAAATAAAGTATTTATAAAAACATGAATGGTGAAGTGCATATTGCATTTAGAAAATATTACTTTTCAAGGAACATTTCACCATGTCTGCAGCAAGTGAACTTACTGGTGCTTTGTACATACGATAAAATTACTTATTTCCCACAAACTAACTCTGACACATCCCAAACTCACCTTAAGCAAAATTTCCTTCTCCCCATCTACCTTTCCTGTTTGGAAAGTGTCTGATGGCCATTATGGGCCATTATGGGACACACTTCCCCTGTTTCGGTTCTCCCCCAAGCAATTACCAAGAGCTCTCATTTTCAGGCATTGTGTAGCTAGACATTTACTTCTTACTTACCAAATATTAATTAGAGGCTCTGCAATTAAAAAAAAGTAAGACAGTAAGAGGAGGCTTTTTTTTGGTGACATTGCATTTTGAGACAAATATTTCAAGTACTAAGAATCCTACTCTTCTATGTCCAGAGACAGCAAAAATGAAGTCGAGGAAAATAATGGTCCAAGGGGATCTATAATAACCTTTTGTGCTATTCATACTGGTGACACACATGCCTAAAACTTTTCCTTCTCAAATGAGCTTTAATCATAGGCATCGTCTCTATATCACTGTACTTGTGTGGTAAGTAGGGCTGTCAACTATGAGGAAATTCTGCAGCATCTCTCCCTCCCCCACGCCCCATAACAGAAATCGGTCACGGACTTGAACAAGCTAGAGAGACCTAATAGTTTCTCAGGACCTCTCCATCACGACTGGCTAGAGAGTGAGCTTTCAGGGTCCCTGTCTTCATAGACACGTGCTGTGTAGTACTGGAAGACAATAAGAAGAGGAAGAAATCCTATTTTCTGGTCAGTGTGAAACACAAGCTTAAGAATTCCAGGATTTTGAAAGGCATTGTTTCAATCTTTTGAACAAAGGAGAGCCTAGCAGTTAAATCTCTAAAGGCTGTAGCAAGCCCCTCAAAGTGAAAATCTGCTAAATAGAATCTTGAGACGCTAAACACATAACATTGGCATGCAGAAAGCTTCGATATTGAATGAAGGGTTTGCTGGTTTATGTAGATAAGCTGTCCCTACACACCTTCTGAATGCCTTGATGTTTCCTAAAAAGACAACACAAACCTCAGTCATGCCAGGGAGTCCGGACAATAGCCTTCTTATACGGAGTTACTTGCTGCAGTATTTGTTTTTTAAGTGCTATGATTGTTGATGGAACCAGTTATTACCAAAGCATCCAAGTAAGTGGGAGAAGACTTTGCTACTTCGCTCCTGTTTTGTGAGTTTTGGGCCAGCCCAGTATTTTCTTTGTTTTAAGCCATTCACCTACACGCACACTCTATAGCTTCAATGATTTCTCAGCCTTTGCTTGCAAGTAATTGGTATTGATTCTGCAGTTTACTTCTAATGTGTTCAGTTCCTAAAAGAAATCTAACTGTACCCCTCTCCCCCTCTAGTCCTCAGAAGGAAATAATATTTATAACTTCAAAGCAAATGGCAGGGTTATCCAACTTCCTTAGGCTGAAATTAGGGGTGCCAGGTTTCTTCAGGGTGTGTGGCTTCATACCTGGAACGTGGGGATACGTTTCAAGCTTCCTGTTACTTCAATTCACCGTGTTGATATATGAAGTGTGGTGGGTAGTGGTTAATACTCCTTATGCTAGTGGAGTAAACAGCGTGGGAATCTCATTTAAGAACAAGGCCCTAGGGGGAGACAAGGAATAAGTCTACCTCTTAAATCACCACATTCAACCGGGTAGGTCATTAACAACACTGGCACTAATAGCTTTCAGCAGCGGGGCAGATTGCTGATTACAACTGGTTTTCTTGCAATTGTGGCTGCGGAAGAAGGGGGCACGGACTGGAGCCTCTGTCAGAGGCAGAAAACTGGGGACACACACGAATTAAAGGCAGAAGAGAAAATAAAGTGGAATGTGTAAGACTGGGGCCAAGAAAAGAACCCATCATTTTCCGTAATCGTTAAACACAACAAGCATATTAGCAGACGGTACAAATAGAGGGAGTTGAATACACAGTTTGGAAGGCTCTGGATTATCGTGAAACAGGCTTTACACCCAGAATCAGCTTGAGAGGTGGTACTCACTGTGGAAGACTTTTTTATTTTCCTCTAAAAAATATTCTATGGACCAAATGTCTCTTCGAGAGGTGACAAATAGCAAAATAAGGATAGAGCAGTAAAAATATTTAAATTTGCATTTAATTATTACTCATAAGTAATAACCCAGGCCCCAACCCCTTAACTTTAAATGACAGCCATATGTTTGACTGAACATGTTGTCCTAGTGATATTCCATACATTCCACGAACACTCACCAGTGTCAAACTTTGAAACACCCATTTGATGTCTGCTTAGTGGGGAAGCATCAATGATTAGCGCCCAGTTCCTTATTAACAATGCGGATTAATCAGTCAAGCCATTGTGGGTAAGTGAGAAGTCATATTAAAAGTTTCAGTGGAAACTTCCAATAATATGACTTCCAACAGGGTGGGATTATACAAAAATAGACTCCTTCTAAATTTACTCAGGGGGACTTAGTCACTAAAACACGAGGAACATCCTGTTCTGTGGCAGTTTTCCTTATTAGGATTTTGAATAGGTACCAAATGTGTTAAACTAACAGATATGCCCTCTGGACACACACAAAGCATCTGCCTTTAAAGAACATTTGAAAGAACCTTCTAAATATTTTCATCCACTTCTCTACTTTTCACTTGTTCTGTGTGTGTTTGCGCACCCAGTGTGTAGTGGGGATGGGGATACAGAATACAGGAAATCCTTTTACTTTCCAGCATATTCTGGTCTTGTCCCCTGTGCCCACCACCCCATAGAAATTGTGCCCATCAGACCATAGAGGACTTCCATGTGACTAAATCTAGCAAAGAGTTCTCTTACATTTGGAACAATCTGGCACTTCCTCCTTTTCCAAACACTTTCATTTGTTGGCTTTTGTGATACTAACTCCTGATTTTCTTCTTCTCTCACTGCTGGCTTCTACTTAATCTGTTCTTCTCCTGACAAGATGAACTTTTTTTTTTTTTAAACTAAGGTCAGATTGTTTCACTCCTTCGAAGAGCTTTCCTGCATCTAGAATAAGATCCAAGTTCCTCATCACCTCCTATAAAGTTCTACTGGCCTGAGCTGCTTCCTGCCTCCATGATTTCACCCTGTGTCACTCACGCTGTGCCCTGCCACCCTGCCTGTCTGCTTCCTGTGTCTGCTCAGCCATTTGTACCTGCAGGGCCTCTTCCTCTGCAGTTAACTATGCCTGCAAAGTATCTCTTCATGCCCCCTCAATCCATTCTGCTTCTGGATCATTCTTGGCGATTGGGTCTCAGCTCATATGGTATCTTCTCAGAAAGTCCCTCTCCAGATTCCCCCTTCTTGTGTTTGCCTTGGTAGTCTCTCTCCTATTTATGTCATTCATAGCACTTACCACCTTCAATGAATACTTGCTTCCTTTGTTGATCAGTTACTATCTTTTTCCTCCACTAGAATGTACATAAGGAATAGGTCAATTTTGCTCACCTCTATATTCCTAGGGGTTCAAAGATCACTTGACACACAATAGGCAGTCAACAAATATGTGTTGAATAAATAAAGCAGGTATTAAAAAAATCCAAGGCCTGAAAAATTTCACCTAAAGATATTATGAACTGCTATGTCAATTTTGTTTAAAAATATAGCAATTCTTACATACAAGAATATATATAATCATATATATTCTTCATCATATTCTTGTCCTGCATCTACCCAGTTACCATATACTCCCAACCTGCCATAAGTAACTACTCTTATTAGTATTGTTAATACCTTGTATATCCTTCCAGGGCTTTAAGTGCATAGTCTTTTTTATTTTATTTTATTTTATTTTTAATTTTTTTAATTTTTTTAATTTATTTTATGATAGTCACACACAGAGAGAGAGAAAGAGGCAGAGGCACAGGCAGAGGGAGAAGCAGGCTCCATGCACCGGGAGCCCGACGTGGGATTCGATCCGGGGTCTCCAGAATCGCGCCCTGGGCCAAAGGCAGGCACCTAACCGCTGCACCACCCAGGGATCCCTTCTTTTTTTTTTAAATTAAGTTCAACTTGCCAACATATAGTACATCACTAGCTTCAGATGTAGTATTTATAAAGATGTATTTATTTATTTGAGGGAGAGGGAGAGAGAGAGAGAGAGAACACATTGAGGGGATGGGCAGTGGGAGAGGGAGAGAGAATCTCGAGCAGACTCCCCACTGAGCAACAAGCCTCACATGGGATTTGATCCCAGGACCCCAAGATCATAACCTGAGGTGAAATCAAGAGTCAGATACTAGACCAACTGAGCCACCCAGGTGCCCCAAAAATGCATATTCTAACATACAAGAACTTATTTTATTTTCTGTCATTTCAGGAAAATGGTAATGTGCTATATACATTGATGAGTACACTCTTTTTCTACTCAACAGTCCATTTTGGAGATATTTCCACATTAGTAAAGAATTTGCTATCAATATGGAGGAAATATGACTGTAGTAAGGATAGACAACTAGATCATTAGGACAGGATAATCCAGAAATAACCCACAGCTATATGGTCAATTGATCTTCAGCAAGGATGCTTAAGGAATTCAGTAGGGAGAGGAAAGCAATCTTAAGTTTTTCCACAAATGTTTCTGAAAGTCAGTAACTTTAGAAAAAAATGAATTTTGATCCTGATCACACACCATGCAAAAATTAATTTGAACTGAGTCAGTAACCCAAATCTGAAAGCCAAAACCATAAAACTTCTGGAAGAAAATATAGGAGACTATCATTATGTCCTCGAGGAGGCAACTTTCTTTTTTAGATAATAGCAAGAGAACAGTAGTTACAAAAGAAATGTTAAATCGTACCTCACCAAAATTAAAAACTTCCCTTTATACACGAAGAAGGTATATATCTTAAAGGACTTACATACAGAATAATGTACTTATATAATTCAATAATAATCAACAAAAACACAGACAAGTGACTTGAACAGACATTCAACAAAGAAAGATGTGTAATAACTGGTAAGCACGAAAGGTACTCAGCATCATTTATCATAAGCAAATACAAATTGAAACTTCAATGACATACCCCTACGTGCCCACTAGAATGGATAAAATTAAAATAAAAATGCTGACTACATCAAATATTGGTAAGGATAAAGCAAAAGCCTTTTGCTGGTAGATATGTAAATTAGTTATAACCCTTTGGAAAACTGTTGAATAGTTTCTCATAAATTTCAACATTTACGCACCCTATGACCCAGCCAGTCTGCTCCCAGGCAGGACTGAAGAAAAACAGATAAACTAGAAGATTCATACCAGAATATTCATAGCAGCTTATTCCTGACAGTAAGAAACTAGAAACATCCCCAATACCTATGAACTGGAAAATAGATAAATAAATTGAGGTATATTTTTTCAATGGACTATTACTCAGCACCATGGACAAAGCTCCAAAATATTATGCTGAAGCAAAAAGCCAGCCTTCAAAGAGTATGTTCTGTATTACTCTGTTTACTTATAAAATTCTAGAACAAGTGAAACTAATCTAAGTTGATAGAATCAGGTCAGTTGTTTCCTTTGGGTTGCAAGGCAGTGATAGTCAGGAAAGTGGCATGAGAGAGAACTTTCTAGGCAGGTGGAAACTTTCTAGTATAATGATGGGGCCTGGAGTACACAGGTGTATGTATCTGCCAAAACTTATCAAACTGTAGGTTCCGAGTCTATATCTTATTATGTGAAAATTATTCCTCAGTAAAAATAATAAAGTTAAATATTCTAAAGTACAAAATAGTAACAGTATAACTAAAACTTAAATAAAAGGGGAATTTGCTTAAAAATGAGTATCAAGATCTGGGATATGGAATCTATGATTCGGTTGGGGCTGGAGAAAGGGGGATAAAGAGCAACAAGCGGCACAGGCTGGTAGGCAGAGTCCTCCTTCAGTCAGGCTGCTGAGGACCTGGCAGGAAAATGGTATCATGAAGAATGTACACATAGTCTAAAGTCCTGCATTTCTTTCTTTCGTTTTTTTTTTTTTTTGATTTTTATTTATTTATTCACAAGAGACACACAGAGAGAGAGGCAGAGACACAGGCAGAGGGAGAAGCAGGCTCCCTACAGGGAGCCTGATGCGGGACTCGATCCCAGGACCTTGGGATCATGACCTGAGTCAAAGGCAGATGCTCAACCACCGAGCTACACAAGTGCCCCTAAAGTCCTGCTAATCTAACCTTTTCTGATCCAACCTTTTTTCCTAGTGCTGCTCCGGCTTATAGCAAAGCTTCAGAAGCTGGTACCATTTATCTGAGACTGAATTTTTCCCCATTATATCACTAATGAGGCTTGTGCCTTTCCTTCCTTTCTCACCTCTATGATTAAAATTCTATGGTGACCTTTAAGTGGAATTACCCCTTCTTCGCTCCAGAAGCCGAATTAACCAGAGCATCATCCGAAGCTAAAATTACCTGTAAACAAAATTGCTCAATAGAACAGAATGAGAAACACTACAAGAAACCCCAAGAATCTCGATTCGGTGTGTCTGGCATGCTACAAAAAATGGAGACGGGTTCTGCTCAACTTGACATTTATGGGATGCACCTTGAAGGGTATTATTTGAATATCAAGCTACCTTCTCTTCCTGCCCTTTCTCTGAAAATAGGAATTATAACTATTAGTAAGAAAATGACCGACTCTCCTAATACTCTCCTAAAACTCTCCTAAGAAAATGAGAGTTTTCTCTCAATGATTTAGCCTTTAAGCCGCTTTGTTAATTGCCTTTTTTTTTTAAGACTGGAAAATGAAACTTAATAGGGGGATGGGATTGTAATTAACCATTGAGGAAAAAAAATATACACAAACTCAGAATCAGCATTGTTAAATTTGAGAGGGAATAAGGCAGAGGTAAGACTAGAACTGTAGTTTTTGTAGAAATGAAGAAAGCATCTCCCTGTGATAGCAGCTCCACCTCACGCTGCCAAAGGACACCGTGGTCTGAGTCTCCCAACAGACGTTGGGCCTCCTCTTGGTGTATCCAGAGAAGGTGCAGCAGACGTGACCAAGCAGGGCATCCATCACTTTGATTCATTCAGGTCGTCCTCTAAGACTGATCACTGCGCTTCTCTCCAAGGCTAAGCAAATGGGATCAATTATTGTTCTTGTTCCCTGATTAGTACACGATTGGCTTCTGCAAATCTTGAGAAATGGTAAAATGGATACAGATTGTGTTAGCAGAACTAACTTCAAACTCTTTTGGATTGAAGACTGCCTATTAATGGGAATTTCAAAAAAAAAAAAAAAGAAGCCTTATCAATGAACATTGGCCCTGAGGCACAGAGACTCAAGGAAATTAGACCAATCCTGTAAGAAACCAACTATTGAAAAGGACGGTACTTAATGAAATAGGGATACTCACTCCTACCACTACACAACAATAATAATACAGTCCCTGTTTGTTAAAAATACAAATCAACAGATTTAGGGTATATAATTAAGTGCAAATAAGCGATTTAGAAATTTTTCATGAAACCTTTTATAACCAACAAATGTATGGAGAAAGGGAGATAGTATACTGAATCTCCACATATGCATCATTTACATTGAACAATTATTGAGGTTTTGCCACATTTGCTTCATTTTTTCCCTTTGCTGAAGATTTATAAAGCAAACCTCAGCATCATGTAATCTCATGCCTAAATATTTTTTTAAATAAAGATTTTAGTAATTGATTCATGAGAGACACAGAGAGAGGCAGAGACACAGGCAGAGGGAGAAGCAGGCTCCCTGTGGGGAGCCCGATGTGGGACTTGATCCCAGGACCCCAGGATCACAACCTGAGCCAAAGGCAGATGCTCAACCACTGAGCCACCCAGGGGTCCCTCATGCCTTAATACTGTAATAGCCATCTGTAAAAACACAGACATTCTCTCCCAGAATCACGGGGGTACAACCTCACCTATGGATTAACAATATCAAGTCCAAAATAAACACTTTATAATTGTCTCAAGAATGTCTTTTCTCATAATTGACATGTTCAAATTAAGAGCTAAAGAAGATCCAAACATCGTATCTGTTAAATCCTTCTAAGTCTCTCTCTCTCTCTTTTTAAAAAATCTACTGCAGTCCTTTAGTGCCATTAACTTGGCACAGAAAATTCGTCACTTGTCCTATAAAACATCCCTTAGTCTAGATTTCTGTTTGATCTATTGTTGTGTTATTTAAGTACTTGTTCTCCTTATTTCCTCTTGGCTAGAAGTTATCGACGGAGGCCTAATTAGATTCAGGTTCAACTTTCTGGAAGGACTACGTCACAATGGAGGGTGCAGCGTGCTTCCTATTACATCGGGAGGGGGAAAAGGTGCTGGTTTTCTCACTTGGTGTTGTTTTCTCTAGTTCTTCCTCGATCTTTCAACTAATGGGTTCGATCACTGATGACCACTGCCTGAGTTGGTTATTTCATGAATATGGCAAAATAGTGACTTTCTAATTCTATCACTTTTTCTGTATTTACTGTCAGATTTCTGTAAAGAAGAGTTTTTCCCGACAGTCATTTTGATGACTGAAAAATATAGTTCTTTCGAAGACTTTTCTTTAATTGTCAATTTTTAGGGCAAGCAGTTGGTATCCTAATAACTTTCAAAGGGTGTTTGAAAGGCATTTCATTTTTTTTAAAGATTTTATTTATTCATTTGAGAAAGAGAGAGAGAGAGAGAGAGAGAGAGAGAGGGAGAGAGAATGAGCAGGGGGAGGGGCAGAGGGAGAGGGAGAAGCAGACTCTCCATTGAGCAGGGAGCCTCATGCAGGACTGGATCCTAGGACCCGGGGATCATGACCTGAGCCGAAGGCAGATGCTTAACCGACTGGGCCACCCAGGTGCCCCTTGAAAGGTATTTCTAAGCATAAACCAAACTCTATGTTAACTACCTCCACTATTTTTTAAGTTCTAGTTCAAGTTTCCTATGAAGTATTTCTGGAATAATTCCAGTCTCAAATGCTTTTCTTTACTCTCATTTTCTAAAAGATTTATGTATTCTGTCCATTTCACATTATATTGGAATATATGAAAATTTTAATAAATGCAATGATCAGTTTGAACTATACACCTCAAAACAGGCTAAACAGGGATGATCACTGTCCCACAGGTGTCCCCCAATTTTCCCAGGACATCTGTTTACTGGCATGTCTACAAGGCAGAGCTGCTGCTGAATGAGTGGAGCCCTCCAGAGGCCAAGGATACTCTCTACTCAAAGGAAAAATGGGAGAGAATTGTTTTGGGGAGAAAGTCTATTAAAGTGATCTAAAACACTCTTATTTATGCCAACGGGTCAGACAATGTTAGTGAAACAGATCATTCGGTTTCTGCGTAAAACTTATTTAACTTTTTTACTTTCAGAAATTAAGCACAAGCCACAACATAGCTTATCAGTGCAGCAGCTGGAGTCTGCGTCTGTGGGAACACAAAGGAATATGTGTGTCTCTGTGGTAGTAAGATTAAGAACTGTTGAAGGAGAGTACCGGTCAGCTCTGATCTGAGGCCAGTGTGATGGGGGCTTGAGTCCCGGCAGACATTTGTGGTACATGTGCTTTGGAACATAAAACCTATCTATGGATTGAATTCTGGGAGAACAACTCAAAGCATGTCATATCCGTGGCAGAAGAGTGGCCCTTCAAAGATGCCCACACTCTAATCCCTGGAACCTGCGGAGGTATTACTTTCCCTGGCAAAGGGGACCTTGCAGATGTGATTACAGTTATAGACCTTAAAATAAAGAGATTACCCTGGATTATTTGAGTAGGCTTCATCGAATCACATGAGCCCTTAAAAGTAGAGAACATTCACTTCCTGGAAGCAGAAGAAGAGCATGGCTGAAGGAGAAGTGAGAGAGAGACCAAGCCTGAGAAAGATTCCACACTTGCTGGCTCTGAGATGCAGGGGCCCACATCAAGCACTGAGAAAGGCCTCTGGCAGGTAAGGGCAGCCCTTTCCTGTCAGCCAACAAGGAAACAAGGGCCCCCCTCCTACAATCCCAAAGAATTGGATTTTTTTCCAACAATCTTGAATGAGCTTGGACATGGTTCTTCCCACAGCCTCCTCATGGGAGTCCAGCTGGTCAACACCTGGGTTTCAGCCTCCTATGACCCAGAACAGAGAAACTACATGAGTCAGCTCAGACTTCTCACCTACAGAACTGTGAAATGACAGATTTAGGTAGTGTTATGCCATGAAGCTTGTGGTAGTTTGGTATGGTAACAACAGAAAACTGAGTATTGACACCAGGTCTACAGTATCCCTTGGTAGAAGGCCGGTGAATGAATCACCCACCAGTGCTCCCTGAATGTAGAATATCGGAGTTATTGTGATGCAGATGAAGAACTGCCCACAATCCTCCCCCTCGACTCATGCCCTCTTCTTCAATACAGTTTGGGGCTATGATTTTAGCTATATTATTTCGTTGATTATTTTCTTAACTATGTTGTTGCTATTCATTATTATTAGTAGTATTATCACAAGATGTATTATTAGTAAAAGTGTTATAATTATTTTATGTTTGGTGTTGCCCTGGGTACCCAATTATCTTTTACAGCACTAATTTTTATTAAAGAACTCTTTCTTTCTTTCTTTCTTTCTTTCTTTCTTTCTTTCTTTCTTTCTTTCTTTCTTTAAATCGAAACACTGACTTAGCAGTGAATTTTTAGAACACCTTTTGTTTGAAAGTTAAGAGCTGCACACATTTTAAACAGTCATGACTATCCCAGTGGCATGTAAACCTATATACTAAAAGTAGTAAAAATTTTTACATGTAAGGCTAACTGATTTCATAATCAACAGGTTATAGAAAATGAGGGTTTTAAAGGGCATTATGAGTATTTAATTAAATAATGTGCTTCTCAAGCTGTTTTCCCCAGAGAGAGTAATCAGGAATGATTATTATCAAACTAGGCTAGTTTCATCCTTTCGCAAAAAAGGAGGAGAATGTGGTGGGAATAATGCTGCAGCTACAACATTTTGATGGAGATAAATGCATAACAAAGTTCAGTCCTACAGGCAAAAAAAAGACGAAAAGAGACACCAAAATAATTTCATAAATGATGAAAATCATGTAACAAAAGCTTTCTAGATGATGGGTTAATGAGATGTTACTAATATAAATTTTATGCCTTGTTTAACTTTTTCTTCTGGTGGAACTTTCCAGTGTGACACCCATATTTAATATCAGAGTTTCCAGGAAAATAAAAGAATGAGAATGACACTTCGGCTGCATATTCCTTGTAAGATTTGGGGGGACTGAAATATCAAAGTCACATTAGAAAATGTAATTAACTTAAATCCCTTTTGGGAAAGACAAAAAGAAAAGTGAATCAGAAATAAAAATTATCTTACAGAGAACATTTAAAAAGTGCCAAACAGTAAATGGTAGCTATTGTTCCTGAGAACTTTGTCCTCCTAGCATGTCGACTTTATAGTCACAAGGCCCCGCACCATCGTATTGCCCAAACAATTTACAGCACAAAGGAATCATAATATTCTTTTAAAATGAAGAGCAGTGAATTAATAAGAACCGTTATTGTACCAGATTCCTTCAATCTCAATGGAATGGCCAAATGCTAGCTGGGAAAATGACTTCAGACTGCTTAACTGCTATAATTGAAGTGAGATTTTCCTCCATGTGTGCATGTGCAGAATATAAATATTTTAATTTCATCAGTTCAATGAGTAATTTCACAGGACTGCTATTTTACAGGACCTCCAATGGAAAGTTAAAGGGTGAGTTTGGGAACGGATCATATTTTTCTAGAGAGCACTTTTTTTTTTTTTTTGCTAAGAGGTCTTGTGGACACGAATCCATTTCCTTCTCATGCCTTCTCCAAGAACAGCAGGAGTGATCTGTGTTTCTGCCCCAGAAGGTAACCCTGTTGGATGCTATCAACACAACTGTGAAGCTATTAATGATTACACTTAAAAATTCTAGCTACCTTCTGCTCCAATTAGTTTCTTCTCTGCCACATACACACACATGAAAGTTTAAAGACATGACTATTTTTTTCCCCAAAAGGGTTTTTATGTTATTAGAGATTCCAGGCATATACCATCCCCTTGGCTTGCTAGGGGACTATATCAATTACCTGGTGAAGGAAACAGTGATGCTGTGACTTTCCCAGGTGGCACCAGCATTCATAAAGGTAGTTTTAATGAAATTACTTATTACTATAAAATCTCAAACCAACCCCTCTGGATGCATTATGACATCGTGTAAGCCCACCTGAACCTATTTTTTTCAACTTAGTATGATGAAACATCTCGTTTTCTCCCATCAATTGAGGATTGAATGTTTTTCCCAAATCTGTGATTTAATTAAATTCTTCTTGCTCTGTTGGGACCAGGTGTCTATAATGTAATTTAATATCTTGTCTTGTATGTTACCTTCTTTAATATATAGCATGTGTATGTTTTTAAAAATCTATAATTTGTATGTATGTCTATACATTAGTTATATATTACATATATATAATATATGTATTAGTATATGTTAGTTTATACCAATAGGGCACCTTGAGTCATGAAAACAGATGTTCCTTTGCTTTGTGAGAATGAGAAGCAACCTAAATATAAATTTCTCCCATTTCCCATAGTCAGCTAAAATTCTCCTATTAGACCCTCATTCCTATGAGTCACTTACCCCTTAGAGGTAATGACTTATCAGCTCCTCTTGAGAATCAGCTAGAGCAGAGCAAGAGAGCTTTAGTGTCTTTGTCCTCAGAGGCTGAGATGGCCCCAGAGTGGCAGATGTTGAACAGATAATTTGGGGCGACGGTGGCTGAAAGCAGACTGAGCTCATGCAGCGTGTTTTTCCAAAGAAGGGGCAGTTCCTCTGCTGATTCTTTTTTTTTTTCCCATTACTATAAATTTCTTTTCATACTTCGTATAAGGACTCTCAAATTTAAATATTCTCAGGGGAACCATGCTTCTTCTGCAAAGATAAGTACTTACATCAAGATTAATGATCATTTTATGGTTAGATGTTATTTTTACAAACCAAACACTTTATATTTTTGGGAAAATAAATTTCCCTAAAGGTAAAAAAGAATATCCGAAGTGCAAAAAGAAAGAACAAAGTAAGAAATCTGGCCCAGGAACCCTTGTCTCCTTATGGTTCCTGGAACATCCCAGACACAGACTTGCCTTAAGACTGTACTGGCTGTTTCCCTGGCTCTTCCCCTAAATAGTCACCTGGAAGATTCTTGCATCTTTGCCAGGTCTGCTTCAATGTCACCTCACTGAGGCTGGCTCCCCCAACTATCTCCGTAGTCTCCAGCTCCCTTGCCCTCTTACCCTACTACTATATGCTTTGTCCTATAGACTTCTCTTTGGTTACTGTTATAGTGTTTATGTTACTGTGCTGTGTTTGGGATTTATTATTGCATTTCTGTTAGAATGCAATATCCACAAGGAGTGGGAGTTTCCTTCTCTGTTCACTTATGTAAAACAATAAGTACTCCAGAAAATTTGTTGAATAAGTGACAAAAAGAGTAAAAAAAAAAAATCTCTTGTAATAAGGATATTGAGATGCTTACAAATATAATCTGAATTATTTGGGTCAAGAACTGAAAATAAAATCCATGTGCATCAATGAATTATTAAGGAGACATAATGGACATATCATAGGAGAGAGCCACTGATCTCAAACTCCTGTCTCCTGTAAGGCTTAAGCGTATTTGATGATCATGCACTTAATTAATCTGTAATACAGTAATGATTATTTATTATCAATACAGTACTTCTTCCCTGCATTGCACTTTCCTTACGGTGAGTTCTCCTAGGCCAAACATTGCTGAAGTATCATCATTTCAGGAACCGCTGAGATAGGAGGCAATTGGAAAACCCAGTACTTGATGATACCGTGAAACAGTAATTCTTTAAAGATACTGTGGTCCACATGAGATTGATAACCGGAGAACACGACAGCTGAGAGTTCGTACCTTCCTTCTTGAGGCTTCATCTATCAATTCCGAGCACGTACACTGTAATTGAGCACCTCTCAAACAAGACTGCCAGCAAGGGTCTGACTCCTTTATTTGGCCTTTGTTGATGTAGCTATGATGCCATAAAAGTGGGGAGGGGGATCTGGTTCTTGCTTTTCATTAACAGAATTGAAACTCTTGTCGCTCTTTGTTAGAGTTTGATATAGGGACTCAACCAGTCACATATTGCTCTCAAATAAGTTAGAAGCAAAACTGGATATGTTTTAACCTTTTGAGGGATAAAATTGCATTTAAAATTATAACAATCAAAATAACATTTGAAATAGCTTTTGATTTCAGTGATCGCTTCCATCCACATATTCTAAAATTGGAAAGATAACAGGGTCAGGAAGAAGGCATGGTCTCTATTGTTCATTCATCTTGGGAGGATAAAAGATGGCTAGGACAGCATCAGTCACATGTCATCAGATTATACGCACATTCTCACAAGATGATTTCCAATACTTATTCTGCTACATGTCTTTAATACAGACTTCTGGTTAAGGCACTATTTTTTTTTCCTCATCTAAAATTCTCACAAAGGGGAAAGGCTGCCTTTTTATAATGCCAATATAAAAATTATTATTAGATTTTCCTGTCCATAATAAACCACATGGATGGACTACGTTATACAACATACATGACGTTGTCTGGAGCACTAACTAAGCATATTTCCATGACAGGATAAAATATGCCATTTATGTGGCAAGCTCTTTTTTTTTTTTTTTTGCAAGCTCTTTGATATACTAATTTTATCCTCGACATAAAACGTAAGAGGTACACGTAAGCATAGCTTGTTTGGCATAGGAGACTAGAACTAGTGGAAAAAGTAGCTTTCCTAAGATCATATGGATTGAAATCCAAGTCTATACTCTCTACTCTGCACCCCACAGTTGTGTGATCTTCCAAAATAACATGCTTCCAAAGTGCAGGAAGATTTTATTGTAGTATGTTCTGGTTGAAAGTTTTCTGAAAATTAACCAAATAACGTTTATTTAAGAAGAGGAACTCAAGAATTACATTTTGGAAATAGTTGGCACTTGCCATGGAGAGCAGTGCTGTAAAATAATATTTTCCAGCAACTGCGTGCATTGTGTTTTTAAGCGTGCATTGAATAAAAAAATGGAGCAGGATGGAATGAGCCAACTCAGTCACATTTACAAATGTCCACTGAAAACAAGACCAGCAGTTCCTGATAATACTTGACACCTTGACTCAGAAATCTAAATGTGACTGTGCTGGATCAGAACCAGATGGAGTGAGGGTGCTCTGCGTTCTAACCTAAGCAGGAAGATCTTGTATATGGTCAACACTTTTCAAAAAATGGAGGAAAATTAAGTCTATCTCTGTAATGTAGATTTCCTCGCTGACAGCATCTTATTGTGTTCAATATCTACACAAATCACAGCATAAAGTACCAGAAAGCAATATGGAGCGAAAATAAAATTGTGAGGCAAAGAGCCGATAATTGATGAAAGAAACTTCAGCTGAAGTTCCAAATGAGAAAAAGAAAACAAAAAATGATATAGTGTTTGGGGAATTAAAAAACAAGCAGGTCCTACCACTTGCCTCTGAGTTTTCTATATTATTAGAAAGATAAGGCATGCTCATATCTAACCATAATTGAAACCAGGCTATAAGTTCCAGAAGTACATCGCTATGAATCTTAGAAAGAGAGAAATTCCATCTTTTTCAGGAGGATCAATAAAGAGTTTATGGAAGAAGTCGGATATAACTGAGTCTTGAAGATTGGGGAACAATTACACATTACTGTTAATCCTGTTAACAAATAAGTTGTGTTCTGGCAGCATTATGTGGCCATAAATTGTACCACCAAACAAGGAAGTAATATTGGAAGTGCAGACATTAGTTCCAAGATGTAGGGAGAATCATAGAATGAAAACAGGAGCTGGGGACAGGCAAGAGTGATCAACAATAACCAATTTACGAGAAATATACTGAAGAAGTTCTAATATACACATTGTAGTACTGGGGAGGGTGTAAAGCATAAGGTGATGGGAAGAGGAGGAAATGCAGTAGATAGTCTCCAAAGATGGCCATCAGCAATTCCTTATCCCCCAACGTGCAGGAGAGATGGGATCCACATCTCCTCCGTGACTATGGGCAGCCCGTGACTTTCTCTGATGAGCTCCATGCTGCAGAACCATTGCTGTGCCCATCAGGGGCCCAAACAGTATGAGTCTCAGTAGCTTCCGCCTTCACTCCCATGGATCTTAGCCAACAAGCTGTAAGGAGATCCAGAATTCCTGACAAGGAGAAGCCACATGGAGAGGCCCATGTCAGTGGGACATCACACAGAAAGGGGGGCATTTGGAGGAAAACTGAGGTGCCCCAAGAGATTTACTATCAACATCACAGACATGTCCACCCCAAATTTATCTATAACCACTTAACCGAAGTCTCAGTTCTCTCTCTCTCTCTCTGTCTGTCTTCCATAAAGGACAAGTGAATAAATTACTAAAGAATGAATCAAACACTTTTTGAGCACTCTCTATGTGACTGGCAAAGTGATAAGGGGGCATCAATGAGAGTATGATAAGACTTCTTTAGAAATCAAGTATCTCCTATTTGTGATTTAACACTTAGCTCAAACCAGCTCTTAGAGAAACTGTTCTGACTCCCACATTAACAACCAGAGTGTGTTAGGGGCCCCTTGTTTATGTTCCTAAAAACCCTTATATATTCTTCCATCATATTCTAATCTGTTTATTGGCCTCTCTTACCTACTAAACTCAACTACCTATGTACAGAGACCAATAACTCGTATTTCAGTACACAACAGATGCTTGCTAAAGAAATATAATCTCTAGAATGTGATTAAGTACTGGGCTAAAACGTACTTTTCTGGAACACAGCACTTGATTGATTGACAGATGGATGCATGGATGGACAGAATGACTAAGTGTCCTGGGAGCACAGTGGAGACTTAAAATGCATCCTCTGTAAGTTTCAGCCAATTAGTCAAGAACGGCTTTGGATTATTTTTCATTACCACCAAGGGGAAGTTTCGGAAGGCATGAGTACCAGCACAAAAGGTCTAACCAAGAGGAAAATCCGGGTCTTGGATTTCTGTGGTGCTGCTGAGGACAGTCAGCTTATGAGAGGAGATGCTAGTGGATGAGCAGGGAAAAGGCAGCTGGGACAGAGCACAGGGTGGGCGCACTGTTAGAGGAGCTAAGACAGGAGGGTGGGAAGTGCTTCGGAGGTCATGCTCGGGGCTCCTTCATTTTATCCTACATGCAACATGAAATCTCCAGGAGGTTTTGGGGGGCCGTAAATGGATGAGATTTCAAACTGTGGGGTAGTGTTTCACTGACCCAGAGGTGGACCAGGATGAGGAATAGAATTTCCAGTGTGTGACTGTACATTTCTTAGTGGGAACATCCTGGTCAAGTAGACATGGCCACCAACTATCATTAACAGATTTTTTTAAACCAGGGACAGTTCAACACTTAGAGAATCTGTCAAGTTATCAATTTATGGAAACACCATTATATATATATATAGACCATATATATAATATATCCCTGAGAAACATTCATGAATATTATTTATATATATCCCTGAGAAACATTAGTGAATGCCTTTATATATCTGGCAGGTTCCTAAGTATGTGTTTCTGGTACTGGTAAAGATCTAGATGCCTAATTTGGAACTAGATTGGATCAGAATTCAACTAAAATGGGCTGGAAATAAACCTCAGCAATTCAGAAAAATTGCCCCCAAGCAGTGGCACTCCTGCCTTGTATTATCTTATATTGTTAAGAACACAGCGAAAAGTGCCACGAGCCACGCAGAAACCCGAATTCATATTCTCACTTAAACTTAAAAAAGCTGCCATGTAAATGAGTCAAAGAAATTAAATCCAGGCAATAGGGGGAATGAATTTGATTCGTTTTGCTATTGTGGGGAAAGCGCTGGGCCAGATTACTGGGTATTAACACAGGGTTTCTGCAAGATGAAGTGGTGATCTCCATGCGATTCCTGCAGACAAATATTCACATTAAAACATCCACTTCTCTAAATGGCAGTAATTGGCCTCCAGCTGACAGCCTCAAAACAGGCCAAGACGTGGGAGCTAGATGGAGTGAACTGAAATGAGACAGATTCCTTCCAGAACCAGGTGGAGACTTCCCTCTGGCACCGCGGAGTAAAGCCAAGCTGTCCTTTGTTTGATGTCATCCCTGCCTTTGGAGAGCTGACATGTATTTGCTCTCTCCAAGGTCAGCAGATCTCCAGTGAGGTGACCGTTCGCAATGACAATGAGATGCTCCTGAAGAACAAGAGTGGCGCCTCTGCCCAGGCACAGCTCGTGGCTTCTAACCCTTTACCGGAGGGACCCGTCTATGTGAGCCTGGGACCATGCCACCAGCGGATCCAAGGGCAAGAGAGACCCACGGGGTGTAGCCCCATCAGTACCCAAGGGTGCTGGCTGCCCCTCTGCAGATAAAAATGCAGGGATGTGCACACCAGCATCCTATGCCCGACAGCAGAATCTGGCTCCAGGCTGAGAAACACTGGACTGAATGCGGGGCTAGAGATCTCAGTCCTTTGGGTGCAGATTTTGTGGGGGGCTGATCCTCGCTAAAGAGAGGGAAGAATGGACATGCCACACGGACAGGGTGCTCTATCTCTGGAGTTCTCACTAAAAACGTGTCTAAACCAGTCTGGCCTCTTTCCCTCATATAACTAAAGGGATGTGCCTTAGAGCCCTTTCCCTTGAAGCCATTTCACTAATTGCCACTACCCTAAGGTTTTTCTCTTGTTCATTTACTATTCTGTTGGTATCACTTCCTTTCTCTCTTTATTAGGTTTTCATTTCAATGATCTAAACTATTACTATTTTTACTACAACTGCTGCTGCTGCTGCTGCTTCCAAATAGTGATTATTCCTTCCTATCTGAAGTGAGTAATGGTTTGGAGAAGTGAACAGTCACTGATACATGTTCCTTCTCGGGGGTGGGGGGGATGTTGAGCAACTCCATAGTTGCTGCCAGAGGCTGTGTACCTATTTACCATGCAAATATGTGACATGCTTATAAATTATGATTGTGTATTAATATATAAATATTTACAGTACGGGATAATAAGACATAATATCCTCTCTATTTTTGAGCACCCTTTGTACGAAACTTAATTCTGATTTGGAACCCTTCTTTGAGGTGATATGAAGCACATATCCCAGACTCTGTATATACCATTTTGTCCTCCAATATTTGCTTTGAAGGGCCGTGCTCAGTCCAAAGCTTCCTAAAGATCTTTCTCAGTGGCTGCACACCGCAATGGGTTGAGAGCCCTTCGAAACTGCTGGGCAATATTGTGTCTTCCACGTGCTATTGGAAGGAGAGCTGAGGTGTTGCTAAGGTGTCTGGAGGCTCACCGGAATAAGCACAGGGAACCTCAGACATCGAAATGAAGCGCATCCTTCAAAGCAGGCTCAGCAGGAAGTTACTGACACTTTTTTTTTTTCAGTGATGCTGTCATTGCTTAAGATGCTTTTCTCTTTGGAAAGGGCCTTGAATTTACAGCTCTCATTTTATGCTTCGCAGTTTGCAGGGCAGACGAGGAAAAGAAAATCTGCTTTCATGTTTGCACCAGAGTTTTCGCCTACAATGATATTCCTTTTTCTGATGGGCCACCTTATTCAGCCGACTTGGATACAAATGACTTCGGGCAGGTTCCCCAAATCAAATCTGCCCACAACGATGAAGATTTTTATCTAGCACATAGCATACAATAAATATTTGATGACAGCATGATTGAATTAGACACTCGAGAGGATAGTCAAAATTAGGTGCTATTGCTCCAAAAATGGAGTGAAAGAACTGCCACAATCAATGGCACTATTGCTTCGTTGTCTTATATTACTATCTAATTTAATTTTGGCACATGCTCTGTATTTGTTGTGTGAAGAATTTATGTGTTCCATTTCTTTCGTACCCATCCTCAAGTGCCATGGCAAAAGTCTGTTAATTATTTTTTCTCACTGCATACATCATTTGGTATAGAAGTTCCACTGAAAGATTTCACTGCAAAGATCAGGGTGGAGAGAAGAAAGCAGTATTGTGCCTCAAGCATAATCCTGACTGGTTAAAACCCGCCATAACCCGACCCTGACCTCCCTTTTCTGCCTCGGGGATCCATCCAACCGTGGGCATCATCTCTGAACCACAGAAGTCTACCCACAGCTCCCTGAACACAACCTCTGTTCCGCGTATCCATGCTTGGTTCAGGATCTTTGCATTGTCTGAAATTCTAATGACAACTTATCCATCTGCCCAAATCCTAAACTATTATTTCGTAAAGTCTTTTTGGACTTATTGGGTAGGTAGGAAAAATCTCTCTCTCTCTTTTTTTTTAATTTATTTATTCATGAGAGACAAAGAGACAGAGAGAGAGAGAGAGAGAGAGAGAGAGAGAGAGGAGACAGGCAGAGGGAGAAGCAGGCTCCATGTAGGGAGCCCAATGCGGGACTTGATCCCAGGTCTCCAGGATTACAACCTGGGCCGAAGGCGGTGCTAAACCACTGAGCCACCCAGGCTGCCTGGAAAAATATCTCTTGCCTTGTTTTATCTACAGGACTTTATAGATTAAAATACTGGAGTGTTTTCATGAATTTATTTACTTGTTATGTCATAATGGAGACAGAGAGCATGGGGCCCTTGTAGGGCTGGGGCCATGTCTTCTTCACGGTGCTCATCCAATACTTAGCTCCCTGCATGGTAACGATGAGGAATTACTACATTACAAGGTGAATGAATGCCTACAAGACTGCTGATGGTAGCTACTTTCCTCACGACTGAGAAAACCTGTGGCTTTTATTCTAGAGTTTCCACCAATTAGTGAAAAAATTCTGCCAACACATCCTGGGAAGTAAACAGGAAGTAAATATCTACCACTCTTTCCATTCTTTCACTTGTTCTTCCCTGGGGAGAAATGACTTATATGGGTGAGCTAAGAGCAAAATAATCTTCTTGTTCCTCGTTTTATCCCTCCCGGATCTCTCCCTCTCTCCTGTTGCCTGGCACATGGATTTGTGGGAAAAGTTGGAATTACACATTGGCTGCTTTGGCATGTGGTAGGCACATGAGCAAGAGTCAACACCAACAGGCTTACCGTCACTTTTGTTTTCTTTGCCTGTTGTGGAGGCAAGTTAGTGCAATGTAGAAGGAGGGAAACAAGTAGAAAACGCTACTTAACTTTCCCAGGGATCCCCTGTGTTGGTTTATAGAGCAGATACTCTTGATTACAATTCGATATTCATTTCTCCTCTCCCTTTTTCTTCCCTTCTAAAAATCTATTTCTCCCAAGCAGCTGAAGAAAAGGTGACTTTATCTACAGGTCCAGAATACTGATTTGTCTAAACCAATCACGGTAATCCCATTACCCCTTGCCAGGATTTAGGAATGGCATGTGACCCATTTCTGGCCAATGACACGTGAGGGACAATTAGTAGGGGCTTCCATGAAAAATCTGCTTACTCCTAAGTAAGAAATAAGGCTTTCTTTTTCCTGGATGTTTTTGTGTCTAGAAATCGTACTTTTAACTAACATAGCCCTTTTACTCCCACATAAGGATGAAGCCAGCATGTAGAGGAGGACAGAAACAAGAGGATAACTGAGGATTAGTGCGGAAGCCCTGATATCCTGGAGAAGATCTCCCTATGAACTTGTTATGCGAGGTGGTAAATTGCTTTATTTTTTAAGCCAATTTTACTTGGTAATTTCCATTCCTTATAGGCAAAACTATGCTAATTAACCCAGTAATAAAGCTGGTACTATATTTAATTCCCCATCTGACCTTTAGATCTATTTCTTTATTGGCTGGCACCCACAAGAGAAAATAATATAATTATATTACTGGAATATTCATATTCCTTTTGCCAAACCTAATCAAATTTGTACTATTGATCTTAAAAAAAAACTCTGTAAAATTAAGTGCTTTGTGCAACAATCTCCTTGGTAGAAGTATGGTCAATATTGTCTAAAAGAACACACTGTACATTATCTGTAGGTCTTACTAGCTTATAAGTAGCTTAGCATTTTGTTTTCTATGTAGAAAGAGAAGTTACAGCTATATTGCTTCGATAGTGTCAGAAATACTTTAAAAATACTTATATTAGTTGCTTTGTGATGGTCTTGGCCTATCAATAACCAATGTTGTGGCTGGACCACTTTTTGTGGCTCTTAAACCAAAAAGATTTATTTATTTATTTGAAAGAGAAGGAGTGTGAGTGAGTGAGCATGAGCATTGGGCAGGGAGGGGCAGAAGGAGAGAGAGAGGGAGAAGATCAAGCAGACTCCCCACTGAGAGCAGAGCCCAACCCGGATCATGACCTGAGCTGAAATCAAGAGTTGGATGCTTAACTGACTGACCCAACCAGGCATCCCTGTGGTTCTTATTGTAATTGCAAGATGTCCTTCAATAACAACCACCAGAAAATTTCAAAAAAATAGAGGTTTATTATTTATGAGACCTAGAAATTACACAGTAGACCTGGGGCCACACAATGAGGTCATGGGTAGAGAGACTCCACACACAGGCTGGGGGTTCTATTTGTATTGGAGTCAAAGATGGGAGCCTAAGGTTTGTAAGTTCACTCCTTATTAGTAAATTTAAATTATAAGAAAAGGAATTTAAAGCACAGGGAAGAGAAAAGACAAGTGGCCCAAATGGTCAGTTATCAAAATCAGCCAAAATTCTAACCTAAAGGAGCCTCATCGGGGGGAGGGGTCTGGCTGTTTATCTGGTTAGGTGCCTGGCAATGTGTTTATTCTAGATAACTGTCTTTGAAATGGGTCCCTCTTTGAAGGCAATCAAAGCTTAAATCAGGCACTTGAATTACAAAAAAGAAAAAAAGAACTGTCAGGGTTAACACTGTATCAGAGTGCTGGCATAATGCTCTTTGAAGGATAATTATAGGCACCCAAGACTTAAATTACTGCTTTGTGTTATTATCATATTCTTCAGCTTGGATTGAAATTCCTAATCTATTGGTTTGATGTTAAAATTTTGATAAGGAGTTTTTGTACTATCTGGAAATAAAAGTAGTAAACAAGAGCTAGTCTGCACAGTCCAAATATTTTTCTCTTCCCCTTTATAAATTTATGTCAGGACATCGCTCAAAGGTATTTTTCAAAACATCAGTCCTACTAGATGCTCAATGAAAAATGTCAGGACAGAACTGGTGCAGTCACTCTGGAAAACTGTGTGGAGGTTCCTCAAAGAGTTAAAAATAGACCTGCCCTACGACCCAGCAATTGCACTGCTGGGGATTTACCCCAAAGATACAGATGCAGTGAAACACCGGGACACCTGCACCCCGATGTTTCTAGCAGCCATGTCCACAATAGCCACACTGTGGAAGGAGCCTCAGTGTCCATCGACAGATGGATGGATAAAGAAGATGTGGTCTCTGTATACAATGGAATATTACTCAGCCATTAGAAATGACAAATACCCACCATTTGCTTCGACGTGGATGGAACTGGAGGGTATTATGCTGAGTGAAATAAGTCAATCAGAGAAGGACAAACATTATAGGGTCTCATTCATTTGGGGAATATAAAAAAGAGTGAAAGGGAATAAAGGGGAAAGGACAAAAAATAAGTGGGAAATATCAGAAAGGGAGACAGAACATGAGAGACTCCTAACTCTGGGAAACGAACTAGGGGTGGTGGAAGGGGAGGTGGGCAGGGGGTGGGGGTGACTGGGTGACGGGCACTGAGGGGGGCACTTGACGGGATGAGCACTGGGTGTTATTCTATATGTTGGCAAATTGAACACCAATAAAAATAAATTTATATTAAAAAAAGAAAAATGTCGGGACATTGCATTATATTATATTCCTTTCCTGGAGATTCATAATTTACACTAGCCTACCCAAATCTCTAATGAGTCCTAACATAATCAAACCTGTTTAACTTTGTTTTACTTAATGTTTCCCAAACTTATTTTGACAAAATATATATTAAGCAATGTTCTGCAGAACATATTTTAGGGAATGCTGTCATAGAATGGTTATTATCAAACAGCTTAAAAATGAAAATGTTATATGGTTTGACTGCGTACATGCATTAAATCAAGTATCACCTATTGTTAAATACCCTATTCACTGTTGGTCAATAAGAACATATTTGGTTGACTTTAAGGGAGTTTGAAATGCAAAATACTAAACTGAATAAGTTTTCATGAAACAGTAAAGTAAATTGAGAAATTGCTCCAAAGGATTAAAGACTAATACAATATAATACATGATCAATATAATGCATGTATAATATAATACAATATGATCTTGGGTAAGTTTAGGTGTCTTACTGAGATAATTTCTTACAAAAGTAATTATGGAGATGAAATGAGTGCTCCTTCAACTAGAATTGTAAATAGGAAGAGAGGCTTTACAACTTAGAGCAAGTAACAACAGGGATGAGGGTGGGACTGACACTGGTGGACAGATAAGCCTGAAAATATACATATCGAGATATTTCTGTATCCTTTAATCTATTAAATTATTGAAAATATTTCCATGATTTTGATCAGTAAGTAACTGGAACACTCAGTTGTCTGAGATCCACTCTTTATTCATAGTAGTAAATGAATGAATGAGACTAACAAAGAGAGGTCATAAAAGTCTACATTGTTCCATGAAACAGCTGGACCAGGAACATTTTTAAAGATGTTAAAGAAATGTGCTGCAGGAGGGCATCAGCACGAAGCTTTTACAGACTCATCATCTTGGCTCCAGTCACCCCATGCATCCCCTCCAGCGCTTTTGTGTATCCTTGCCCAGCTGTGCTCAGTTATGGAGAAGTTTGTTTGTTTTTTTGTCATCTGTGGTTTTATGTATATTCGATTGTTGGTTATCTACATGAAGGTTTTCCTTGTTATGGATAATTCACAAAACATTTTTCAATCCTGGACCAGTTTCCTGCTGTAACCGACATGCTTTGTAGCCAGGGCTTCTACCACACTGTTGGTAAGTGCTTAGAGAATAGAAGCTCATTTTAATACCATCCTAGATAAAATATAATTAGGTAAATAGATCTGTCAAAAATCATATTAAAATTCCAAGCCAAATAGAAATGTCTTTGGAATTATTTGTGCTAAAGCTCCCTTCCATTGTCATTAATAATTAAAAGTGCCTCTCTGCATTTACTCTCCCTTTCATTTTCAAATGGGACCTATTAGAGTAGAGATCATGTCTTCTTAGTATATAAAATAGCACATAAGTCACCATTGAGAAGTATACATACTGTAGATAACCAATGGATAATGGATTCGCTAACAAAATATCTTTACAAAATAATTGGACATGGGTATAGGACACAAAGTGCTTATACTAATGAGGCATCCTGGACTGCCTTATAGTAATGATCATTTCAAAGTGTGTATTTCCTCCCATCCTTATGTCATGATTGTTCACACACAAGGGGATGGTCTGTGGGATACTGCTCAGTGGCGTAAAACAAATAATTATTTTACTATGGTATAAATCTAGTTAAATCTTGTGCCCCAGGTCACTTCAGTTGTAGATAAGATTGCCTAACCTAAGAGACAAAAGGTCTGACTCTACCTGGTTCATATGCTTAGGTATTAAGGGTCATATAATCATTGTATTCCTACAATTTTAATATACTGGTATCAAAAGGAATATTAAATAAAATCTAACTCAATTTCTCTTTCATTTTACACTTAAGAAAATCAGTCCAAGAGAAATACTGACTATCCTATGATCATACAATTGGTTAAAAACAGCTATGACAAAAGTCCAGATTTCCTTACTAGCACCCCCCCAACTCAGTCACTGAACCAAACTGAAAAGATGTCCAGGAGGGAAGGATTTGTGATGAAACTCACAAATATCCACCATGGGTGTTGCACCATATTCTGAAACACAGACCTGGAATAGAGAACTTCTGGTTTAAAATAGGTGAGTAAAGGCCTCTGCTTCTCCTTGCTTCCTGAAATCAACCAATGCCAAGAAAGAAAATTAGAAATTAAAAAACACCAGAAAATATTTGCTAAATGTAGTGAAAACAGCAAAGAAAGCACAGAGGAATATAAAAGTCATGAGAAGATAGAAAACAGAAAGTAAAATGGTAGGCATAAATCCAACTATATTAGTAATAAGATTAAAATTGAAAGGGTTGAGCAATCCAAAAGGTAGAGATTATCAGACTGGATGAAAAAAAATAAGATCTAACTCTATGCTCTCTCTAGGAGATATCCTTTAGATTAAAAAATATATATGGGTTGAAAGTAACAGATGGAAAAGATAGATCATGCAAACAGTATCTTAACACACTGAAAAAAAGACGAGAAAGCTAAACCTTGGGTAAGAATTGGAAGGAAATGATATAGGAGTGGAGATAAACAAAACAGAGAACAACAATAGACAATCAACAAAACCCAAAATTGGTTCTCTGAAAAGACCAGTAAAATTGACAAACCTTGAAGTAGACTGAACCAAGGCAGGGGGACAGAATATATTCAAATTATTAAAGTCAGGAATGAAATATGGGACGTTACTATAGACCTCACAGAAACAAAAAGGATAATAAGGGAACTCTCCAAACAACTATAAGTCAACTAATTATGTAAGATGCAGTGGGAAAGTTCTTAGAAGACAAAACTACCAAAATGTCTCAATAACCTATAGCAAATAAGGACTAGTATGTTTTTTAGAAATTACCCACAAAGAAAAGTCCACACCCAGATGGATTCACTGGTGATTCTATAAAACAATTAAGGAATAACTAATAGGAATTCTTCACAAAATCTTCCACAAAATAGAAGAGGAGGAAACACTTCCTAATACTATGTGGTTAGTCTTACCCTCGTACCAAAACCAGAAAAAGACATCATTAGAAAACAGAACCACAGATCTATCTCCTAAGAATTAGATGCAAAAAATTTCAATGAAATGCTAGCAAACCACATCCAGGAATATAAAAAAGGATCATGCATTATGAATGAGATGGATTTACAAAGTTGGTTTACTCTCCAAAACTCGATGAATATATCATATCAATAGGTTAGGACTAAAACCACACTGCTGTCTCAATAAATGTGGCAAAAGCATTTAACAAAATTCAACACACTTTCATGATAAAAACACTCAACAAACTAGGAATAGAAAGCAACTTCTTCAAACTGATAAAGGGTATGAAGAAAATAACCACAGCTAACATTACACTCAATGGTAGAAGACTGAATGCTCTTCTCCTAAAGTCAGAAACAAAAACGAGGATGTCTGTTCTTGCCACTTCAATTTAACATCTTACTGAAGGTTTTCAGCATGGATCATTTATAGTCAACTGATGCC
Organism: Nyctereutes procyonoides; assembly: GCF_905146905.1. Lineage (NCBI taxonomy): Eukaryota > Metazoa > Chordata > Mammalia > Carnivora > Canidae > Nyctereutes > Nyctereutes procyonoides. Next base: position 39,405,690 of record NW_026575120.1, on the reverse strand, counting down.
AAACAATTTAATTGGGGGAAGAATGGTCTTTTCAGTAAATGGGCCTGGACAAATGTATCTACATGCAAAAAAATGAAGTTGGACTCCCACCTCAGACTATATATAAAAATGAATTAAAATTGATCAGAGACATAAATATAAGAGCTAATACTATTACATTTTTAGAAGAAGCTATGGCATAAATCTTTGTGACTCTGCATTAGGCAATGGTGTCAAAGATATGACACTCAAAGCACAGGCAATAAAATGGAAAATAGACAAACTGCACATCATAAAAATGACCATTTTTTTGTTCTTTAAATGATCCCATTATGAATGGAAGAGAACCCATGGAAAGGAGAAAGTTTTTGAAAACCATATATCTGATAAAGGACTTTTATTTATGATACATAAAGAACTCTTACAACTCAATAATAAGACAAATAGCCCAACTTAAAAAATAGGCAGAGGATTGGAATAGAAATTTCTCCAAACAAGATATGTACCTGGACAATAAGCATATGATGAGATGCTCAACATCACTTCATCAGAGAAACAAAAATAAATACTACAGATACCCACTTCATATTCATCAGGAGAACCACAATTAAAAAAGAAAAACAAGGACAGTAACAAGTATTGGCAAAATGTGAAGAAACTGGAACCTTCATATAATGTTGGTAGGGATGTAAGATGGTGCAGCCAGTTTGGAAAACAGTCTAGCATTCCTAAAAATGTAAAAAGGAGAATTATAATTTTGACTTTGCAATTTGCCTTGGTATAGATCCAAGAAAACTGAAAACATGTGTCCACAGAAACCCTTGTACACATATGTTCATAGAAATGTTGTTAATAACAGCTCAAAAGCGAAAACAAACCAACTGTCCATCAACTGATGAACTAAATAAAATGTGGTATATTCATACATTGATATATAATTCAGCAATAAAAATAAAGTTCTGACATTATGACATGCGTGAACTTTGAAAAGAATCTGCTTAGTAAAAAAAGTTAGACAAAAGGCCAAATATTGTATGATTTTACTTATCTGCAATGTCCAGGATACACATGTCTGTAGAGGCAAAAAGTAGATTACTAGTGGCTTAGAGCTGAGTTGGGGTGAATAGGGGATGGCTACCAAATGGTATGAAAGTTTCCTTTTGAGTTGACAAAAATGTTGTGAAATTGATTGTATTGATGATTGCACAACTGTATGAACATATCAAAAACCATTAAATGACATAATTTAAAACAAGTCATATAGTATGTGAATTACATTTCAATAAAGCTGTTATTAAAAAAGAAACTCTGTTTTTAATGCCATTTGGAAATGCCTGAAGAACATACCAGAACTTATGAAGAAAAAGATTGTGAGACGGACAGGAGGTGGGGGCACAGAGGGAGGACTGTAGCCCCTGTAGAACTTGGGCAGAGCTGGAAAAGCTAAGAATCCTTCTAATCGGAGAACACAGGCAACGCCCTTTATGAACCTGGCCACAGCAACTTCTTGCAAGATACATCCATGAAGCCAAGAGAAACAAAAGCAAAAATGAACTATTGGGACTTCATCAAGATAAGAAGCTTCTGCACAGCAAAAGAAACACTCAACAAAACTCAAAGACAACCTACAGAATGGGAGAAGATATTTGCAAATGACCTATCAGATAAAGGGCTAGTGTCCAAGATCTATAAAGAAGTTATTCAACTCAACAGCAGAGAAACCAACAATCCAATCCGGAAATGGGCAAAAGACATGAAGAGAAATCTCACAGAGGAAGACATAGACAAGGCCAACAAGCACATGAGAAAATGCTCTGCATCACTGGCCATCAGGGAAATACAGATCAAAACCACAATGAGATCCCACCTCACACCAGTGAGAATGGGGAAAATTAACAAGGCAGGAAACCACAAATGTTGGAGAGGATGTGGAGAAAGGGGAACCCTCTTAGACTGTTCATGGGAATGTGAACTGGTGCAGCCACTCTGGAAAACTGTGTGGAGGTTCCTCAAAGAGACAAAAACAGACCTGCCCTACGACCCAGCAATTGCACTGTTGGGGATTTACCCCAAAGATACAGATGCAGTGAAACGCCGGGACACCTGCACCCCGATGTTTCTAGCAGCCATGTCCACAGTAGCCAAACTGTGGAAGGAGCCTCGGTGTCCATCGAAAGATGAATGGATAAAGAAGATGTGGTTTATGTATACAATGGAATATTCCTCAGCCACTAGAAACGACAAATACCCACCATTTGCTTCGATGTGGAGGGAACTGGAGGGTATGATGCTGAGTGAAATAAGTCAATTGGAAAAGGATAAACATATGGTCTCATTCCTTTGGGGAATATAAAAATTGGTGAAAGGGAATAGAGGGAAAGGAGAGAAAGTGAGTGAAAATATCAGTGAGGGAGACAGAACATGAGAGACTCCTAACTCTGGAAAACGAACAAGGGGTGGTGGAAAGGGAGGTAGGTGGGGGTTGGGGTTGACTGGGTGATGGGCACTGAGGGGGGCACTTGGCGGGATGAGCAGTGGGTGTTATGCTAAATGTTGGCAAATTGAACTCCAATAAAAAAAATTTTAAAAAAGTCCTCAAAAAAAAAAAAAATCCTAACCAAGGTAGTAGCATCCTAAGAGGAAAACAACTTGGAACAACAAGATCCAGTTTCATGTTCTGTGGACCCAGCTTTCCTATGCCTGGTGTGACAAGGAGCAGCTGGGAGCAGAAGGCAGGATGAGGAACTAGGAGCCATGACAGATTTTCTGGAGTCAGACCATCCACATGGCCAAGGGGAGGAGAGCTTGTGCAGGACACAGACTTCCTGAAATGACAGTTTTGCTAACTGGAGAGAAGTGAAAGCTCAATCGCTGCACAAAAACTTGTCCTGGGTATCTTACACAGCCAGCCCAGAGCGGATTCAATGTCCGGGGCAGAGACCCAAGAACACCCTGGAGACATCAGGACAGACTGCAAACTGTGTTGTCCTGAGGTACTATCCTGTCCCTTCCCCACACTCTCTCTGTGCAAACAGCTGGAGCAGGACAAAGAATTCCTCTATGCAATGAGTGAACACGAAAAAGGAGGAACATGAGACTTATGGAAATATGCCTAAATTATCATCTTTTTTAAGTACACAAAACAGAAAGCCAGGGGGCAGGGGAGAGAGAGAGAGAGAGAGAGAGGGAGAGAGAGAGAGAGAGAGAGAAAGAAAGAAAGAAAGAAAGAAAGAAAGAAAGAAAGAAAGAAAGAAAGAAGGAAGGAAGGAAAAGAGAAAAAGAAAGAAAGAAAGAAAGAAAGAAAGAAAGAAGAGAGAGAAAGAAAGAAGAAAGAAAGAAGAAAGAAAGAAAGAAAGAAAGAAGAAAGAAAGAAGAAAGAAAGAAGAAAGAAAGAAAGAACATGTATCAGATAAGAAGTGCTACAAAGCAGATAAAATGTACAACCATATGTCCTGTAACTAACAAGAGCCCAAAGAAAGGGTTAGGGGGTAGAAGTACTCTGGGAAGAGGTGGTAAAACAATAGAAGTAGCTGAAGAGTGAGCTGATAGATCTTGGGAAAGAAATAGAAGAAAAAAATAAGATTACAGAAATGAAAGTCACCTAAAAATCAGCACAAAGGAAAAAATAGGCTCTACTGAAAATATAATCAGAAGCATCTAGCACTAACTAGATGAAACGAATAAAATGAAATTCAAAAGGACAACCATGTTAGTTAGTATTAATAAAGGAATAAGAATAATGAAAGACAGCAAATAGAACTAGAAATCACAGATGACATTTTTAAAGATTCATAATATAACAAGAAAATATTTTCAAAAGAGAATTAAATCTGTAGAAAGCATAAACTTCCTAGTGAATACTTGTAGAAACTGATAAAAAAAAAAAAAAACAAACACCTGAGCATATTGTAGTGAATTTACTGGAAAATGATATCAAAGAATTCTATGGGTATCCAGACAAAAGAACAGGAAGTCAAGGTGGCCTGAGTTCTCTTAGGTGGAGCACCTTCTTACCAGGAGATAACAGAATCAGGTCCGCAAAATTTTCCAGAAATAAGGTATGATGCAGTAATTGTTATACCCAGAACAAGTGCTACACAGATGGAGGTCCATATTTCCCAACAAACAATACCTTTGGGACTTTAATTCTCAGGATCATTTCTTTTAATCTTTTTTTTAAGATTTTATTTATTTATTCATGAGAGACAAGAGAGGCAGAGACACAGGCAGGGGGAGAAGCAGGCTCCCTGCGGGAAGCCCGATGTGTGAGACTCGAGCCCAGGACCCTGGGATCATGACCTGAGCCAAAGGCAGATGCTCAACCACTGAGCCTACCCAGGTGTCCCAGGTTCATTTCTTTTAAAAATGATGAAATTATAAACTTCTATCAGCCAAGAGTTGGTAAAAGATATGGTAAAAGAAACAGTGGCAGATATCAAATCCATGCAAATGCAGAACTTTCTCTCAACAACTCAGAGACTCAGTGAAGGTAAATACTATTGTTTATTACAACAATACCCGTGAATGTAAATATTATTTATTACAACATGGAAATGATAACATGATCAGTATAGTTTGAAGGAGAGCAGAGAGTAGAGAAAGCAGGAGGTAATACAGTGAATCAGATTTTCTTGTTTCAGGGACATGAGTCAACTTAATGTTTAGAGCTTCAAAATAAAATTACGGTGGGAGAATGATATTATTGTCCTTCGTTCAACAAATATTTATCAAACTTTACTCTTTTTTTGTTTTTTGTTTTTTCAAACTTTACTCTTATATGCAGGTACTGAGGATCCATTAGCGAGCAAGGTCAAGCTCCTTCTGCCCGTGTCCTAGTAAGAAGATGGAAAACAAACAAATCTTATGATCTTATCAGTGATAAGCTTATCAGTGATAAGCGTGATGAAGGAAAGCAAGCTGGGTGGCACAGAGTGCGGGTCCCAGGGGCGGACTGGGAGCTATTTTACGAGAGTGGTTGGGGAAGGTTTCTCTGAGCAAGTGGCATTTAAGCAGGAAACCAAGTGATGAACAAACAGCAACTGAGGATTTGGGAGAAGGATGACCCAGGCAGAGGGAAGGACTTCAAAGCTGTAAGTAGTAGATTCATCCGAGGGGCTGATGAAGTGGGCAACACAGAATAAGTCACATGCACAGAGGTGGGCAAGGGCTGGACTGCTCAGGAGCCTGCAGACCCTGTGAGGAGTCAACGTTTCCTTCTAAGGTGACGGGAAGCCACCAGGGGATTAGCCCGCGGGGGTGATCGGATGTGTATTTCAGAATATGAAACACCCTACTGTGTTGTCAATGGAAAGGCCAGTGTGGACATAGAGGGGCCGACCAAGAGCAGTTGCTCTAGGGCAAAGGGAGAGCTGCTGGTGGTTTGGATCTGCTGAGAAGTTAGATTCAGGGGAGGGCATAAGGATGGCAGGAATAGGTGCTCATTTTTAATTTTAAAATACACCCTCTTGGATGATTCACGAGACTCCATGAGATGTGGGGGCAAGGAGAAAGGGGACAAGAGGCTTCTGAGTTTTCTGCATCAGTATCTGGGTGCATGGTGGTTCCCTTCACTGCAATAGCCAAGGGGGGAGTGGGGCAAGTCAGGTCATGCCAAGGCTGAGATGAGTGTGAATCATTGGAAGGGAGATGTTAATAGCGAGTTGGATATGGAAGTTTCCAGCTCAGGGAAGAGGATGGTGTGAGTGATTGAAGTGTGGAAGGCATTAGCATATAGATGGTATTTAAAGCCCTGGAAATGAAGACATCACCTACAATGCAATTCAGTGAAGATCTACACATCGTGACTCTTTGGGCAGCAAAGAGCATAAGCATCAAAGAAGCATGGTCTGGGTGTGAGCTCTTAATCAAGTCTCGCAAATTCACGATGCATGGGTTAGTGAATCTGGAAAGTAAGTAGAAGGCACCAGCCCCTAATCCTCCCGTGGCCTATAGGGCCATACTATAATTACTGAGTTTCGTAGAAGATAAAGCCAGATATTTTATTTCCCATGAAAGGTTGCCTCTTTTTTTTTTTTTTTTTGAAGATCTTCAGAAGAATGCAGAAATTAACTAGGACGGTTCATGGTTCATCAAATTACACAATTGAAAGGAATCCACTCAAGTAGGTGTTTGGAACCCTACACTTAGTTGTGGGTTTCTTGAGCATGCAACAAAGAATTTAAGCAACCCAAGATCCTACACATATAACTGGAAGGACGGTACTTTCTCTTGCCGCTCCTGGTGGCAAACTCTTACAATAATGAAATGCATCCTGTTCAGATCCTCTATCCAAGCAAACAAAATTGAGTCTGGCTTACAATGTCAACTCAACCCTTCAGGGTTTACAAACAGAATGTTCTCCCACGAGTTGAGGGAAGGAACTCTATCTTTCAGCCCACCTCGAGTCATTATTTTTGATCGGAGGAGTACCAAAACTTACACCTTTTGGCTTAAGCAACTTACGCCTTTTGCATAGTCATTACGACATATGCATTAAATGGGGTTTGAAAATGAGTCCAGTCTAATTTCTCTAATAAAAAAAAAAAGTGATTACTAGCTCTCATTATTGCCTAATGTGGTTGGCTAATTACTTATTATAAAAATGAAAAAAGTCTTACTAATGGGATGTTAGTAACTAGCTTTCTCTTCAGTGTTGTGTGTATGTGTGTGAGAAGTTGGCTATTTTTCCAACACCTTCAAAAATTACCGTCTCATTCCCCATTTCTGATAACTACTTCAAACGGGTAAATCTTGTAGCTTTTTGTTCAAGTACAGCTCTAGGCTATAGCTCCATGATGTAAAAACAGCTAAAAATAATGAATACTTCAAGCTATTAATAAGTTATTTTAACCATTTGGTATAAAGCAACTATCTTGGAATTTGTGCAGAATTGATATTTGGCTTTGATAGTCATCCCCCCCGCCCCCCGCCTTTTCTCCATGAAAGCAGTATGTACAAAACCATTCCTATAATGGTGTCTGAAGTTTTAGTGGCCCAGCTGGACACTTCTGTGGGCTGTGCCTGGCTGACCTGAATCCACCAGGCCACAGCGAGCTGCCATCTGACTTACCACCATTGTCACCTGGCTGAGTGGGACACGTTCTCTGGCCACTCACAGCAGCAGAGCTGATGCCCACATGGCTGCATGCAGTCCTGTTTTCATCATTTCGAGTCAAGCAAAAGCCTGGCTCTCAGGCATTCATCCTCTGCTGCGCTATCATCCTCACCATTTGGTTTGTTCTTTCCTATGCATCGATCCCTGAAATCCATAAAACTCTCCAGACTCTGTTCCCCTGCTGTCCCATCTCCTGCTCTGTGCCCTGACTGCTGCCTCCCCTGCAGCCTTCTCCAGGGGGGCTGCCTCTCTCCCACCCGGGTGACCCAGGTTTGCTGGTGGCACTGAGACTTGACCCTCCCTGGCCACGTCCTTACCCCAACTCTTGTCAAGCTCATGCCACGTGGCCTGTCACCCTGTCTTCTCCTTGCTGCCATCCTGACCTCTCTCATCTGCCTCTCTGGGCTTGTTTGGGCCTGTCCACCCAAGAGTATGCAGGCTGCCCATCTAACAAGATGGTTTCCACTGATTCCTCTCCTTGTTTTTAACAATCTTTTCCTGTCCACTTGTATCCTCAGTACCTCCCCTTGTCACCGCATGTTCTTCATCTCCCCCAAATCTGGACTTCAAGCATTCCTAACTCCTACCCTGGCCTCTGAGTTTCCAGTTTCTCTGTTCATTTATGCATTACCAGCTTTATACATTCTCTGCTCCCCAATCCGCCTCTAACTGACTTTGCTCTGGCTTTCTCACCTATCATCCCACTTAGGTAGCAACAGTTAGGGCACAAGGTAACTCCACATCACTGAGTTCGCTGGGTCCTTTCAGTTCTCCTCTCATCTGACCTCTAATATCTGCCCTCTCATGCTGACTTCTAGGCAACATTTGGCTCCTTCATCCCGAACCACCATTTTCTCATGGCTTCACTCATCCAAGGCTCCTGAGTTTTGTTTTACTGCTCTGCCTGTTAAAATATGTTCTTTTGCCTGGGAACTAAATGTTGGAGTGTCTCAAAGATGATTTTTAGGGATTCTTCTCATGCTATTTCCTCTCCCTAGGTGACAACTCACCCACAGCCAGAGCTCTGTCATCTATACACTGACGACCCCAGAATGTATACATCTGGCCAAGGCCTGAGTCTGAGCGCCAGATGGAAGTCTATGACTGCCTACGTACTATCTGCATTGCAGTATCTCAAAGCCATATCCAACTCAACACTTTCAAATATAAAACCATGGTTTTTCCACACAAAACTGATCTTTTGTCAGCATTCCTACTCTTGAACTAGGAATTAAGATTCATCCCTGGTGATTTTCTTATCCTTAATCCCTATCCCTGCTCAGTCACAATATCCTGCCCATTTCAACTTCCAAACAGCTACTGAAGATATCTATCAATAACTACCAGGGCCGCTACGGCACAAGCCACAGTGTCCTCTCAGCTGGACTTCTGCAACAGTTTGCCAACCACTGAAGCCTGGCTCTCATCTGTTCTCAACACTGCAGTCAGCATAATTTATAAAAATACAAATTTGATTGTGCCACATGTCTACTGGAAACCCTCCAGTGGTTTTCCATCCTCTTAAAATAATGACTCTTTAACCTGTCTCATTCATTTCCTACTCTGCTCACACTAGCTCTTGGCACTCCAGCCATACTCAAGTTTGATTTTTCTGTTTGTTTTTGAACACACATTCTCTCATGCCTTTGGGCCTCTGGAACTCCTGTTCCCTCCTGAATGAATGTTCCCTTCTGTCTTCACTCTGATCCCAGCTTTAGATCCTTTGGGTCCCTCCTCAAACATCATCTCTTTGGGGTAGGTTTCATTGACTTCTCTTCTCTTAGCAGACCCATGAGCTTAAATTCGCCTTTTATACCTGCTCATAGCCCTAGCCCCTAGTTCATTCTATATAAGTGTCCAAGTAGTTGTTTATACTGACATGATTACTTGATTATTTTCTCTTACTCCCCCAGACTAGAAGTTGCACAGGCCAGGCCAGAGTCTCTTTCAACATCTGATAGTATCTGTAGTGCTCAGAACAGTGCTGAGCACTGCAGGTTTTTCATAAATATCTACACATCAATGGGTCAATATATGAATGACATATGTGGTCATGTAAAATTCAAGGGACAAATTTGAGTTCCTTGAGGAAGAGATACATGACTGCATACACATGGTAGTGACACCAAATCATCTGCTTTATATGCAAAGGTCATCTTCTCCCAAAACATACACAGAAGTGATAACCTTAAATCATTGTTTTCAGCTCATAGAGCAACATGGATGTATGTTTTTCTTTGTGCCTTAACTTTTTCTTTTTATTTAGTTTTATCGTATTAAACTATCTCTGTTATGGGTTGAAGTGTATCCCCCTTGCCTGCAAATTCACATGTTAAAATTCTAACCCCCAATATCTCAGAATTCGACCTTATTTGGAAGTAGGTTCATTGCAGATGGAATGAGTTATGTTGAGGTCATTAGGGTGCACTCTAATTCAATATGAGTGGTATCTTTATAAAAAGGGGAAGTTTGGGCAGAGATAGACTTTCACATAGGGAGAGGACCATATGAATGTGAAGGCAGACATCAGGGAGATAGGTCTATATGCAGAAAGGTTGCCAGGACAGCACCAGAAGCCAGGCAAGAGGCCTGGAAATCTCCCTCATAGCCTCAGAAGGAACCAATCCTGCCAACACCTCCACTTCTGACTTCGAGCTTCGAGAACTGAAAGACAATAGATTGCTGTTGTGTAAGCCACCTGGGAAACTAATATAAGTACTAAAAAGGATTTTGACCTTAGTCTTTCATTTGGAGGGAACAACATTACCCAGGGGCTCTGGTCATGGTAAATCTCTTAAATTTCTATGAAAAAATTATTCTTAAATGAAAATCTTAAAATATGCCTGCACATTCATAAGCGGCAAACAAATCAAAGCCAACAAAAAACAGCAGCATCTACATTCTCTGTAAAACCTATAATTTGAAGGAAAAGGAGTTAAAATAGTTTCATGAACTCACTACTAATTACATGGTCCCACAAGTTCCCACTTGACGTAATTTAGATGTCAGTATTAATTTATAACATTATACATTCTTTTCTTGATTATACCCTAAGGATAGTTTAGGTAAAAACTAAGTTCTTTCTTTTGACAAATGTTTGCTTTATGCATTATTTTGGCAAATATTAGGTGGCTGTTAATGTAGCTGACAATGAATAGACTGAATATTCAGAGACAAAGAAGATGTTGCTTCTTATTGCAAGGTCCCACAATCCCAACTTGCCAAAAAATGTAATATGGACACAATTCAGACTTCAGCATTAATTTCCAACATTATGTATTATTCTCTTGATTACATCCTAAGGATTGTTCAAATGAAAACCAGAGGAAGCTACCACTACCCAACCAGATAGCAGCCACCTGGTCATGATTCAAAGAGGAAGCGACATAAATAGGTGAAATATACCTTCAATGCTTTTTTGGCTGCAAGAGATACTTGCCAAATTTTGGGTCAGAGACTCTTAAATTTTAATTTTTTTAAAAAAATTTATTTATGTAGTTTCAGGCATACACCATAATGATTGGATATCTGTGCACATTGGGAAATGATCAGGAGAAACTCTCGTTTTGCTTTGCATCTTCTTGTTCTTGCAAAAATACCTAAACCTAGAAAAGACACTAGACCTTACCAAATTCAAGTTCTATTTATTTTCCATTTTTCTATTATATTTTTATTTTAAACTCACTGTCATGGTGAGACAGATGTCCATGACCTTCCACTGAGGCACAGGACATACACTGATACAAGATCAACCCCGTGGCCCCAGTGAGGGATTGTAATTCATAGTCATCCCAACTTGATGGAGATTCTATCAGGTACATACAAGGCTGCATTGATTCTGAAGACTCTAAGGATCCTCTTTGCCTTGTAATTTAATCTCGATTCTGGTCTGATTCTAAAGAATATGCAGATGGCCCCATTATTCTGTGGAAGTTCCCTTTTCTTCTAAGCCATTCATGAAGGATGGGACTGGAGACACGAAGGGGCCCTTCTTTAGGGCACTGCCATCACTGGAGACTGGATAGACAAATAACTTCATTTTCTTTGAAGATTCACCCTCCCTGGGGCTCACCCAAACCTCACCCAAGACTACCCATATCTGGGCCAAGCTCACTGTTGCTGGAGGAGCTGGAAATCCAATCTCTTCCTCTGAATGATGAACAGACTGAGCCCTAGAGAAGTTAAGTGACTTGCTTGCAAAAGTGACAGATTTGAGATTCGAGTCCAGATTTGCCAGTAAGTGTCCAGTTTTCTTTTTATAAGCAGTCTACCTGTAATAACTCATTTCATTAGGTAAACTCAGTTTCAGCATTTATGGAGACAACCTAAGGAGCTCCCTTAACATTTGAAAAATGATTCAAAGAAAGAGAATACCAGCCCTGTCATAGAGTAATTTGAAAATATGCACTTTTTCATTATTTTCACTTTGTTAGAAACTTGGAAAAAAGCGTAAGTTAGCAACTTAGTCACAGAAGCTCAGAGGTCTTGCTGTACTGAGTGTAGTGTAAGCGTGTGGGGAGCTATAGGGGCAGTTTGCCCAGAAAGTACTATCTATAGTGTGAGCACAGGATTTCCCTGGGCCTCTGTTCCTTCATTTATAGCTGGAGAAAATATTACCTCCTTTTATAGTACCTGGAAAATTACATATTTCACATTCAAAAACAAAACAAAACAAAACGAAAATATACACCCTGAAAGACACGCCCCAAAGCCTTACTGTCTAGTAGAGCCCACTTTGTACATTTAGCTCTATTAGACTTAGAAACCCCATTAGTTTGCTAGAAGAAGAGCAGAGCAAAGCACCAAATGGGCATCTGCCATGAGTTTGGGCAAGTGTTGTCCAGACACACGACACACAACCTGAATCATTCACTTGCTGACAGCAGCAATTAAAGTATTTACATGCATCTTATTTCTTTTGTCCTCGACACGAATAATTCAAAATAAAGCCGGTAATTACTCTTAAGGACCAGGAGATAGGAGACTTTATTTCCCCAGGAAACTGTATTTGGCTTTTCAGCAGCTAGAGGCACATCTGTATAGGTTTAAACACTGACTTCGGAAGTACTCATATAAGTCTTGAAACTTTTTTTCTAGACATGTTAATCTTTAAATCATCACTGTTGCTTTTTTTTTTTAAAGTGTGTATGCATATATTCATTAATTAATTCCATGCAGTGCAGCAGCTGCTGCTGATTCTATTAGGATGCCTCGCAAATGATTTTCGTCTTCATTTCTGAGTGGTGAGGACCTGTATCAAGCTAGGACAGGCAATTTTGCAGACTGACGTTCTGCTCCTTTGGAAAATTCCGTGTTGCCTCTGTGCCTGTCATTCAGAGTAGCTTTAAGATTAGCTGTCTATAGTCTGTCTCATCCCCAGCACTTTCATTTACAAATATTTGATGATAAATAATTGCACATGCCAAAAGACCCCTTGAAAATCATTTGCAGGAGTTACACAGGGTATGTGGAAAAATGATTTTGTGGCATAAGGAAATAGGAGAAAGACCACACTAAAATCACCCTACGTAGTCTCACCCTGCATTAGGGTGGGATCTGTACCTGCTAAAGGGGAATAAATCCTGTTCTCAAGGACCCTTACAATTTCTCAGAAGTCAAGTGTGATGCTTTTCTGTTCACTTTAAAAAATTCCCACGTAAAGAAAGCAGTTGAAAAAGGTAGACTTTTGGTGAACTTCTGGTGACTTGCGAAGAGATAAAAAGTTTTAAGGCAGTCTCACAAATATTTCAAGACCTATCACTCTGCTAAAACATTCGCTACTCTGCCAAAAAGATTGTTAGATTACTTTCAATTAAATACATCAACTTCCCCAAGTGTAGAATTTTCAAAGTATGCGTAAAAATTTAAATACAGGCCTTGGAGTCCTGTATCTAAAAATACAGGCTTTTGTAAAACCTGTAGTATAAAAATACATTAAATACATGTATCAAAAAAAAAAAAACATGGCTAGGAGTCCTGATTCAATCATTTAACAGTTATATAAGAGCACCTGTCTTTGCATTTGGGGATTGCTATCAAAGAACACTTGAAGAAATGAAGCTACATTATCCTAACATCGGCTGCAAATCATGAGACAAAGTGTAAAGGATGATTGTTTGTTTTAACTCTTTCACTTAAAGAGAGAGAGAGATTTTTCTCTTACCTCATGTCTCTCCTTCACTTAGATATACAAATTTATAAACATATAAAACCAACATGAAAATTCACATTGGCCTAGGTCACGTGTGACACTCACACAATATTGATTTTATCAGCATCTTATATTTATTTATATTTGCTTTCACTCTCCACCCCTTCCTTCAATCCTTATTTGAGGCTCATAAACACTAAAAGGATGGGCCCAGGAGGATGTGCTTAGTAGCACCAACAAAACCAGCTGCATGGGACACATAATGGTTCTGGAAAATTATAGCAGCTATAAGCTTACTTTCTTTCACTGAATTTTTTATTCACTATTATCTGGAGGGTGCATCCTCTTTGAAATGGTTGCATTATTTACAAGAAAAAAAATGGTTGCACACTCATGTCATAGCAGGAAAAGAGTAATTTTGGTAATTCTCCCAGCCTTTTTAAAGCTATTTTTGTGAAAAGCTTCTGTTTTGATTATAAAAGGTCATCTAGCCCGCAAATAGGTGAAGTTTTAGAAAATGTAATTTGAATATCTGATTTGGAATAGATTGTTAAAGGAAACAAAAAAAGTGCTTGGGAGGCATATCTAAGTTATTGTCATGATGGTGTAGAGCTGAATCTTCTACCCTGGTTTCTCTTTTCCACACGTACAGTGCTGGGGGGGGGCAAAGCACGGGTTAGTTCTACCGAAGAACTCTCACATGTGCTGCAAAAGGCAGTGATATACTCGCTGCTTGAATTTCATAAAATATTTGTCCCTTTTGGGAACATGTGCAAATCAAAGCTCAGTTCTCCCATCAGGAAACAGGGGTGCCACCCACATGACTGTGGATCTTTGAAACTGAAGGCACCTCTAACCTGTCATACCCTGTCAATGACCAGGGGGCCGATAACCGCTTCTTTCCCCGACATTTCAGTTCCACAGGAAATAGGCCCAGCTTTCCTAGCATGACATTAATGTCAAATAGTTACTCCTGAGGATAAATACCCACAAACCACTTTATATATTCCTTGGCTTTAATTATATTTACTCCAAATCATTCTCTGAGCGTGTCAAGCGCATAAAGAATGCAGCACGATGACAGCAAAGTAAATTGTGGTTCAACATTTCTTCCTTCCACAAATCGTCTATCTTGCCTTTTATTCTGAAATGTGACTACCATATTAAAAAATTATTATAGTGCCACTTGTGTCTGTTTAGAAAGCACCAGAGAAAGGCATGAGTACATATTTTTAGTATATATTTTTGGTAGCCCAGTAATCAAAAGGCAATAACATAATTCTGAAAACTAAGTATTCTGAAAACTAATTCTGAAAACTAAGGGCCTGGTCTACCTGGGTGCCTGATTCTCCCTAAGCATGTAGATGAGTTTGGGGACAGAAGAGGGACTCAATGCTGACGCATGACTCAGGTGAAAGCACTGCTGAAGTCCAATTCGCTTCAAATTTCTTTAAAATACGCAATTCTCATCAAATGGCAGAAGTTCTCTAGAAAGAGTAAATTGGAATAAAGGAAGAATAAACCAAAGGGATTAAGGCAGGAAGAAACAGATAAGTGTGTGTGTGTAAATAAGCTCTATAATACAGATGGGATCAGATCTACAAATATTTGAAAGCTGCAACAGGATGAAGATGTATTATTTAAAACACTGACTCCAGAACAAAGTGAGGCGCTAGCAGAAAGCTGCAGGAAGTAAAGAAAGTATCAATGTCTATTATTTTTTTTAATTTATTTATGATAATCACAGAGAGAGAGAGAGAGAGAGGAGAGAGAGAGAGAGCAGAGACACAGGCAGAGGGAGAAGCAGGCTCCGTGCACCGGGAGCCCGACATGGGATCTCGATCCCGGGTCTCCAGGATCGCGCCCTGGGCCAAAGGCAGGCGCCAAACCACTGCGCCACCCAGGGATCCCTCAATGTCTATTATTGCTGTGTTTGGAAAAGGAGCAGTGATATGTGCATATGCTTATAGGCCTGGAGGCCTAAATTCCTACCACCAGGTTAGGTGACGTCATAAAAGCCCTTTTATCGTGCAGATAGTAATTGTCAGGGAAAATGTCTTAGACCACTATTAGTCATTAAGGTCATGGCAGAGATTTTATTATCAGTTTTATTACTGTTGCTTACAAAGACCTTGAAAACAGAAGGAATTCACTGAAGTAGGCTGGAGAGGACACAGGGCAGGGGCTCAGTGCACAGGCTGCTGCCCTACGGGGCTGCCCCAGGTAGGAGACATGCGGCTGACCCTGGAGGTAGAGGTTGCTGGGAAGTAGTAGGTCCCTCCCAGGTTCTCCTTGATCGGGGCCATTCCTGTGGAGGGTGGGGTGGGGGGGCTCTTCAGGAATTTATGATGGCAAACCTTCCAACATGTCTCATTCTAAGTTATTCTTTAAATGACCATCCTTCATTTCCATATTCAGGACAGGAGGGTCTTATTTTCTCTCTTCTTTAAACATTTCCACTCCAGCGTTTTAAATAACATGCTACCCTTCAACAGATTCATGGGGTTTATGTGTTTACACATGTGAGGACTGTTTAGATCTGAAGAAGGTGAATTTTTCTCTTTTCTTCCTCTATAAATTCCCCCAAGTACAGGAGGCAGATTGGTATTTGGGTTTGACATGCTGTATTCTAATATAACCCAACCAGAGAGGCATTGGCATTATACCGAATACTTATGAACAATATGGAATTCTTCTTCCCTCTTTCTCCCCTTCACATTCATTTTAGTCATCCAAGGCCTTTCTGCTCTCTACCCCCTGCAGGGGTAGATAAGAAAGATAAGAAAGATACAGAGAAGAAAGAACCAGCCATCTGCACTTGATTGTGACATACTCACCATGAGAAATAATGATCCAGTCCTTTGCATTCATCGAATGGCAGACTCTTCATGCTGGAATGACCTTTTGAGGTCACCTGCCTTAAATCACTTCCTAAACAAGACTTCTTCTGATGTTGGGAACATTTCCAGTACTTTTCAATACATTCTAATTATTCTACTAGGGAACATTTTCCAGGGATAACAACACTAATTTTTTCCTATATTGAGTCAAAGACTTACTTTTGTGCAGTATCTGTGCACAGAGCTTGGCTCTGCACATGAAACAATACCAGATCAATCTCTCCTCTCACCTTTATTTTAGACCTTCGAAAGTCTGAAAATAGGCCCATGTTCCCCTATCTGTTCACTTCCCAAACTGACCCTTCCCCATTCCTTTGATGTTATCTCTGGACGCTAGTCAGTAACACGTTAAATGTGGGATCAAGGAATAGGTAACGTGCATAATGCCATGCATGTGTTCCCAAAGTGCTGAATACAGAGGGGTGGGGTGGGGTGGGGGGCTCTCTGATTACAGTACTTCTTTTCTATTAATTCAGCCTCGGCCCATAATAGCTTTTTGAGTGGCTTTGTCATGCAGCTGTATCCATGCTTTTTCAATGTGTCTAGGAAGCAGGGCTCTGAGAAATCATGGGATATTTTCTGGAATATAGTGAAATTCTGAGTAGCACTCATTCTATCTTTTGAACCAGGATCAATTGTGCTAGCAGGAAATATGCCCATATTACATGTTTCCAACCTTCCACACCTCCCAAGGGCAGAATTACTTTTAGAGAATTATGGTTCAGAGTTTTTCCCGTAATATTTGGGTACTTTTTTCCTTTTATATCTTTTCATAGGGGTAAGAAAACTTTATTGGCAAAACACATAACATTTTGGGAAAAAAGCCAATTGAATACCTGCTCACCCCCTTAATACATTGTAAAAAGATGGCTATCATCAACTTTTAATGGCAAAACTCCTGGTACAGTCTTTGGAGAAACAGAGTTCCTTGAGAATAATGTTTGAGAACCCCTGCCCTATACTGATTATATACTATAGAGATTGGTATAAGAGTCAACATAGCAAGTAAAGAAAGCACTGAGCTGCAACCTGTAAATTGAGTTTAATTCTTTTATATACTGAATTTGTGACCTTTGGAAAGTCATCTGATTTCTCTGGCTTCAGTTTTTTCATCAGTCAAGTAAGGAAATTAAGTTTGATGATCTTTTAAGGTACATTTCTATCTTAGTCTACTTGGGCTGCCATAAAAGAATACCACAAAAGGGGAGACCTAAACAAGACATTTATTTCCCACAGTTCTGGAGGCTGGGAAGTCCAAGACCCAAGACGCTGGTTGATTCAATTCCTGATAAAAGCTCTTTTTCTGGCTAACAAGCGGCTGCCATCTTGCTGTGTCCTCACATGGTCAAGACAGGGAAAGTGAGTTCTCTTGTCTCTTCTTCTAAGGACACTAATCCAACTGGATCATGGCCCTACTCCTAATACTTCATTTAAATTTAATTACCTCCATAAAGGCCTTATTTTCCCAATACAGTCACATTGGTGGTTGGGTGTTAATACATGAATTTTGGGAGAAATCAAGCATCCAGAGCATAGCAATTTCTATCATGAAATGTTATTATTTTTTTAAATTTATTTATTTATGATAGACACAGAAAGAGAGAGGTAGAGACACAGGAGGAAGGAGAAGCAGGCTCCATGCGGGTAACCCGATGTGGGACTCGATCCTGGGACTCCAGGATCGTGCCCTGGGCCAAAGGCAGGCGCTAAACCGCTGAGCCACCCAGGGATCCCCTCTATCATGAAATATTATCGTTTTAACTTTCTCGGGCTGCATTTTAAAAAATTTAAACCATGTTAAGTCATGTCTGCCCCCATTTTATAAGTAATATATCAAACCCAAAAGCAAATGATTATTTCTCTCCATGGTATGTCTTATTTATTCATAACTGAGTTCATAAATGAGTATCTGCCATTCACCAGACACTGTCTGAGGTTTGGGAAGTTATTAGGAAACAAAAAAATGACCAAAATCCACTTGCACATAGAGCTCATACCCTACTGTGTGGCTCACAATGTGTTAAATACTATTAAGAGTTAAAGCACCAAAATAAAGGAGGAAAGAGGGTTATTAAATATTGAGATGGGAGAACTGGAGGTTTAGATGGTAGCCGTGTGGTCTAAAGGAGACTATTCCAAGCAGGAGGTACAGCGAGAATCAGAGGAGTATGGTTGGTTGGTCAGAAAACAGGACAATATCACTGGAACAGACTATATGATCATTAGGGTAGTGGGAGATGAGGTTCAAGAGTATGGGAATCACATCCTGAGATTTCAGCTGATCATAAAAACGACTTGGTTTTACTAAATACAATGGGAAGGCATGAGAGGGCTTCAACTGGAAGAGGGACAAGGTGTGACATGTGTTTCAACCATGGCATTCTGACTGGGTGTTGAGAAGAGCTTAGAGGGACCAGTTAGGTCACTGACATTGTCCAAGTGAGAGATGAGGGCCTAAACCTCTGGGGTGGCAGTGAAGGCGTTGAAAGGTAATTAAATTCTCCAAATGGGGGATCCCTGGGTGGCGCAGCGGTTTGGCGCCTGCCTTTGGCCCAGGGCGCGCTCCTGGAGACCCAGGATCGAATCCCACATCAGGCTCCCAGTGCATGGAGCCTGCTTCTCCCTCTGCCTATGTCTCTGCCTCTCTCTCTTTCTCTCTCTGTGACTATCATAAATAAATAAAAAAAAATAAATTCTCCAAATGGTATGAAGATAGAAACAGTAGAATTTTCTGTTGTTTTGCACCCTGTATTTCTGACTAGGTCTAGCAGATTTATCTTCAATTCCAATTATTTTTTCTAGTGTATTAGCCATCACTCTGGTTTTGGGTTTTCAGCATCTGTAGTGAACATGACTACTACCCTTACTTAAGTGTTCCTATAAAATCTCAGGTGGCCTCGGGTCATGAACAGACCTCTGCACTAGCACAAACCGTCTACATTTTTACTTACTGATCATTCACTATGCTTTCGGTAACAAATGTTCATTCATCAATGCAGCTGAGTTCAAGTCAAATCCATTCTCTGCATTTTAGTTTGTTTTTAAACATCTCCCATGTGCACCTGGTCCTGTGCTAGGCAGAGGGGTGGTGGCAGCAGTGGGGTGAGGGCACTCACTCACGATCAAGACATTATACTCCCTAAGAAATGCTGACAATCTGATAGGCGTCGGACACAATCACAATGGTGGTGGATGGTCTGTAAGGAAGGCATGTTAGGGGGATGGCTAATTCACCCATGTGACCACAGATGATGAGGGTGCTAGGTGACATATGAGGGACCAGCTCTGTGTTGCAGGCAGTGAGAGGTCACAGGTTGTGGAAAGGCACGGCTGCATCTGTGATGTAGGACACCACTCCAGAGGCCGTGCATAGAATAGTATGAAATACCAGAGGGCAGGCTGGTTATGGTCGCCTCTGTTCAGCTGAGAGGGAGGGAACACTGGGAACGGAAGAAGGGGACGGTGTTTAGAGAATTCTGAGAGCAAAGCAGAGAGAATTTCTTGTGGAATCAGATGTGAGGCATTAGATTAAGGTAGGAGTCAATTCAGATGTCTGAACTGTGCAGCTGTGATGCTGTCCAAGTCGAGACAGAGAAGACAAAAGAAAAAGCTTGTTTTATTTCGAGGGGAAAAAAATCATATCCAGTTAGGGACTCTGAAAGGCCAGAGTCTCCTACTATTAAATCCCAGTCACAATCATCAGGTCATATTTTTTCCTCTGGTTCTAAATTTTCAAGGTCACTGGTGCTTTCAAATATTGTTGGTAGCAAGAAAAATGTTACGAGGTATTTTAAAAGCATAACATGATGTATCCACAATGACCTAGTTATCTCACTCCTGAGAATTCATCTAAAAATCCAATAGTTGGTAAATTCCATCCAAGAGGTCTCT
Organism: Nyctereutes procyonoides; assembly: GCF_905146905.1. NCBI lineage: Eukaryota > Metazoa > Chordata > Mammalia > Carnivora > Canidae > Nyctereutes > Nyctereutes procyonoides. Next base: position 39,385,655 of record NW_026575120.1, on the reverse strand, counting down.
GCTGAAATTCTGTCATTATGAAACCATGGGAAGTAATCCGAAATTCATCACAATGGGGGAATGGTAGGCCAATTAGACTAAAACCTGAGCAAACTGTAATTATCCAATAGAAATATTATGTAGGACATATATTTCAGCCTGGAAAACTATTGGTATAATTTTTAAGGAATGCAGGAAGGACATAAAATACACCTAAATCACAAATCTATGCCAACTCTAAGGAATCATTTGGTAAAGATTACAAAAGGTCTTAGGAACATGAAAAGAGAGCTAAGATGACATCTAGCCTGCAGCCTGGGCCAGATGATTTCAAATACCCTCTGAAATACGTATGAATAAAAATAAAATAAAATAAAATAAAATAAAATAAAATAAAATAAAATAAAATAAAATAAAATAAAAAAATAAAATAAAATAAAATAAAATAAAATAAATAAATAAAATAAAATAAAATAAAATAAAATATGTATGAAGACGCAAAGGAAAGTGAAAACCAATGACATTACTGAAAAGGAGAAATGATACCCTATATAAGGTAGAGTGTGAACAGAATTCTTGAGTACTATGTCATGTGGCCTCCTTGTAGCTGTCAATTAGAAACAAGGCAAACCCAATAGCTTTACAAAGTAGAAAGGCACCCCGTTTGTTAATGTTTATTGTACTTTATTGTTCTATGTCTCATTTTAAATTGAGCATTAAGAGAATACAATATTTTAATTGTAACTCAGCCAACATTTATCCAGAAGTCCATTATCATTTTGTCTTTTAAGGAATTTTGTACCACCCCCAAAAGGCTGGATTATATTTCTTTCCTGGTTGTTGTATTCCTTTTAATTTTTTTTTTCTAAAATATAGTTGACACACAATGTCACATTAGTTTCAGGTGGACAACATGATTCACCAATTCTATAGGTCGTACTATGCTCACCACAAGCAGAGCCTCCCATCTGTCACCATACATGCTCTCCCAGTGCCATTTCCTATATTTCCTATGCTGCATTTTTTTATCCTGTGACTCATTCATCCATAGCTGGATGCCTGTACCTCCCACTCCCCTTCACCCACTTTGCTCATGCCTCCATTCCCCTTCCCTCTGGCAACGACTGGTTTGTTGGTTTGTTTTCTGTATTTATGAGATACCCTGTTCTTTTACCTATGGCCTCCCTACCTTAGAGATGTCATCCCTGCATTAACCACCAGTGCTCATTCAGCTCACTACTGAATAAGAGTCCTTTGTCAGAGTTATATGCTAATATCTTTATTTCTGTCACTTTCCATTTTATTTATGGCATCGATTTGTGCACAGAAAGTTCTTAAGTTTTTTTTTCATTATGAGTTGTACTTATTTTTTGGTTAAAAATTTGTTCTATCCCAAGATTACTGAAGTATTTTCCTACATTATCTTCTGAAAGCCTTATAGTTTCACCTTTCACATCTAAGGACTGCTTTTTGTGTAGGGTGTGATGTAGAAGTCTGATTTCATTTTTTAATATGTGTACATAATAATCCCAGCACCGTTCATTAAAATGGTATCGTTACTGCAGCTACTCTATTACTACTTCAGCCACAGATGGAGCATTCATAATGCATGTTGAATTTTGGATTCTTCATTCTATTCCATTGACTTACTAGTTTATTCTTATGTCAAAACTATATTCTTCTTATGACTTTTTCCTTATAATTAGTTTTTCTAGATGGTAGAGTGGGGATCTTTCCAATTTCTTCTTTCAGAATGTTTTGGCTGCTCTTTGCCCTTTGCTTTTCCATATACATTTTAATTAATTTTTATTTTTAAAATTTTTTACATATTTTTTATTGTATTTTACTTATTTTAATTCCAGTATAGTTAACATACAGTAATTAAATTCGTTTCAGGTATACAATATAGTGATTCAACAATTTTATACGTCACTCACTGCTCATCAAGATAAAGGTATTCTGAATCCCCTTCACCTATTTCACCTATCCTCCCACTCATTCTCCTTTAATAACCATCAGTTTGTTCTCTTTAGTTTAGAGTCTATTTTTCCCTTTGTTCATTCGTTTTGTTTCTTAAATTTCATATATAAGTGAAATCATATGGTATTTGTCTTTCTCTGACTAAATTATTTTGCTTAACATTAAAGCCTCTATATCTATCCATATTGTGGCAAATGGCAAGTTTCATTCCTTTTGTGGCTGAGTAATATTCCATAATATATAGACTGCATCTTCTTTATCAATTCATCTGTCAATGGACATTGGGTTGCTTCCATATCTCGGCTATTGTAAATAATGCTGCTATAAACATAGGAGAGCATGTATCCTTTGAATTAGTGTTTTTGTATTCTTTGGGTAAATACCCAACAGTGTGATTACCGAAACATATGGTAGTTCTAGTTTTAAATTTTTGAGGAGCCTCCATACTGTTCTCCAGGCTAGCTGCACCAGTTTGCATTCCCATCAACAACGTACGAGGATTCCTTTTTCTCCACAACCTCATCAACACTTGTTTCTTGTGCTTTTGATTTTAGCCACTCTGATGGGTGTGAGGTGCTATCTCACTGTGGTTTTGATTTGCATTTCCCTGACTATTAGTGATGCTGAACATCATTTCATATGTCTGTTGGCCATCTGGATTGTCTTCTTTGAAGACATTTCTCCATATACACTTTAGAATTAGCTTGTCTATTTTTTTTTTTTTGCAATTTAGATTGCAATTTCATTAACTCTATAGATCAATTTGGCAAAAGTAATATCATTAAAATATTCAGTCTTCCAACTCATGAACATGTTACATCTCTCCATTTTTTAGATCTTCTTTTATATCTCTCATTAAGTTTTATAATGTTTCCTCTGGAGTACTAACACATCTATTAGATTATGCAGAATTACTTGATATTTTTGATACTATTGTAAAAGGCATTTTACAAAATCTCATTTCCTCTTTTATTATATCTCTTTCTAGATCTGTTCTGAGATAGAAAATCAAATAATATGGAAAATTTAGAAAGCTACAAAGCAAAATATACACCGTTCCAGCCTGTTCTTTATCATCTTGAATGTATATTTTATCTCTGTAGTGAAAATTTTTAAGTTTCTTTGGAATCCTTGTTAATCATACCTATTCCCACATTCCTCCTCCATCTTTATTTTTCCATCTCATTCTGTTAGACAGGAAGTGGAGGGGGGGAGCCCACGGTGCCCTGGAATGCACTATCAGGCAGAGAATGCTAGAAACCATTTGGGTAGCAGTGTGTACTACAGATTGTGGACTGTCACAGACCACCTGTGATCATCCTGTGATCTAGCCACGTAATGGAGGAAGCAAGTGAGTTCATCATGGTGTGACAGAGCCATGGTGAGTGACTATGAGTCAAGAACAGAGCTAGGAATTATGACCATCGATCTAACCTCAGTGAGGATTTGACTCATACCCAAAAGAATAGATGCATATAGTGTTTCACATACACACACATACTGATAATCAATAAATTTTTAGGGCTCTTGGGTAGTGGTTGAGCATCTGCCTTTGGCTCAGGTCATGATCCCAGGTCATGATCAAGTCCCGTATCAGGCTCCCTACAGGGAGCCTGCTCTTCCCTCTGCCTATGTCTCTGCCTCTCTCTCTCTCTGTGTCTCTCATAAATAAATTAAAAAAATCTTTAAAAAAAATAAGTCTTTAAATATTTTCCCCCTTTAAGGAAAAAACAGGGGGAAAAAAAGAGACCAATACAGAGCCACAATAAGAGTCATCACTTCCTGAGTGTATACTAAATGATTTACATGTATGAGCTCATTTCATCTCAAAGACTCTGGTAAATAGTTATGTACGTTGAGTACAGAGATATATTAAATATATTAAATGAGTTATATTAAACAGAGATATATTAAATATATTAAATGATGTGGCCAAGATTACACTGCTCTGAAATGCCAGAGCTGGGATTGAAATGAGACAGTTGTGTTCTAGGACAAGCTCTGAATCTCTAAGCTCTCATTCCTTTCTGCCCAAAGGAAAACATGCCGTAGAATAAAAGAAAAAGAACATTCATCTAAAGGAAACACTTTTGAAAGGGTACAGGAACTAAGGGCAGGGGGTCAAGTCCCTGTGAACTGGAAGCAGGTCATAAAAGAAGAGGGTGGAATGAGATAGAACAGAGAGAGGGAGCAGGGATGCGTAAAATCAACAGGGATGTCTAAGAAACTAAAAATGTCATTACAGAATTAAAATTTGGATTTGAGGCAATAAAGAGTAGAGGCTAGAAGCTTATAGTTTTGCTTTGAAACTTTTTATATTTTCCAAATTCTCTATTACATACATTACTATTATAATCACAAAACATTAAAATGTTAAACATTTTCCATACTATTTTCCCCTAGCAATTCCACTTTTCTGAATATATTTTAAGGGAAAAATTCAAAGATTTATTTATATGGAGATAAGCAATTTATTTCTAAAAATGAAAGTGGAAAACTTCTAAATTTACAAAAATAAAGGAATGTTTGAATATATTGTAGTCTATTTACATGACAAAATATTTTATTTATAGCAAAACATATGCTTCCAGAGAATATTTATTGTCACAAAGAAGTTATCATCATACTGGTAAATAAAAGAGCAAGATGAAAAACATCATGTCTGTAGTGCGCTTACAGTATGTCCTAGTGTTTATGAGTACGTGTGTGTGCACACGTGCATGCATGCACCTGTCTGAAAAGTTACCTTGGCGTTCACATTTTTTCCTACCTTTCAAAATTTTTACACATTCAGAATACATTTAAGTCTTTAAAAATTATTTTAAAAGGATAATAGGTGATTTGTTAGAAAGATTATAATTATGTTGCTTTTATTTCTGTTATCAGTGCTTCAAAAGTTGCTTGTGCAGGGGCACCTGGGGGGGTTCAATCAGTTGAGCATCCTACCCTTGGTTTCAGCTCAGGTCTTGATCTTGGGGGTCCCTGGGATCAAGCTCCATCCTGGGCTCTGTGCTTAGTGGGGAGTCTGGGGTGCCCTCCCACAGCCCCTCCCCCACTATCAAGCCTGTACCCAGGTTCGTGCCCTCTCTTTCTCTCTAAAATACATAAATAAATCTTTAAAAAAAGTTGTTTCTGCAATACATAGGTTTCAAAATATGTTTCTCTTTCTTCCTCATGCTCTCTACAGTTTCAAGTCTGAGTTCCAAGAATTACTTCTTTTAAAAAATTTTTTTCATTGGAGTTCAATTTGCCAAGATATAGCATAACACCCAGTGCTCCTCCCGCCAAGTGCCCCCCTCAGTGCCCATCACCCAGCCACCGCAACCCCCCGCCCACCTTCCCTTCCACTACCCCTTGTTCATATTCCAGAGTTAGGGGTCTCTCATGTTTTGTCACCCTCTGATATTTCCAAGAATTCCTTCTAAATCATTTTTCTACTTATTTCTTCTTGAAATAATAGGCTGTTACCTCCACTATTGTTTTCCTTTCTGTCTGACTGCTGTTTTCATCCATAGCATTGAGCTTTATGGTTTTATCTGTTCTTTTTTCTTTCACTACTCACATGTCAAAACAAAGCCATCTTCATCAGTTTTGGCAAGTCTCCCTCTGAGACCGTTTCTTTTCATCTTTCAAGAAGCTCTTGGCTGTGTTAAAGGAGTCCAACTTTCTGGTAACTTCACTCTATTTTGGGGTCCGATGGTTATTCCCCAAATAATCTACTTTGATTTCCAAGGTCATAACCTTCAGTGAGAAACAAAGATGAATACTCTGCCTCTATCTCTTCCGATCCTTCAGGATTTCAGTACAATGAAGACAAGTTCAGCTTCTCCCTTTTCTTTGGACGGATACCCCAAAGTGGGATTGCTGGGTCTTATGGCAGAACTCTAATTTTTTTGAAGATTGAGTGATATCTGCACATTACCAGGCCTCCAGCCACTCTCCAACTCCGCAGTATTGAATCTTAGCAAATGGAAGTTATATAATACAGGTCATGCATATGAGATGCGATCTGCCCTAAAACCTATCCCTTGACCCCAACCAAAGCCTGGGCATGCTGACTGAACTAGAAACTTCCATTACCCATACTTTCTCAGTGTTGGTGCCCTCTTTTTACCTAAGTACTTCTTATATGTGTCTTCAGTCTCTCCAAGTCCAGACTGTAAAAAAAATGGTAATGCAAGCCAAACAATGTGCTTTATGTGTGTCCCGTGAGGCAGAAAACACTAGTCCTACGTAGCTTCTTCAACTAGAAACGTGAATAGTGGTCATTACCAGACGCTTTATCTTTAAATCCCAAGATGTATTTTCACTTGCCCATCCTTTCAATAGCAGCGTCTCCCTCTACCACATTAACCCCAGCATAATTTTGCCTTATATCTACTTTAGTTCCGTTGCAAATAACACCTTTTCAAATATTGGCTTTTTCTTCGACTAATCAAACACTCCACTATAGTTCATGTGAAGTATGCATGCTGTTCAAAATAACTAAACAGAAGAAAAATGATATTTACATTGTGTTCTTTGAAGAAAGTTATTATTCTAGACATTGCTGATGTTTAGATCTCAGATAATTCTCAGGCCTTCTCTCTGCTCACAAATACCATATTATACACTGTTCAGAAGAGAAGAATTCTTTTAAAATAATCATTTGGTTAGAATTCTCGAAGAATAAGTTCTTAGAATGTTTCTCTTTCTTCTGATAATATATTTTTGACTTGACTCTATTACTTACCAATTAGCATGAATGACACCCGTCGTGAAATCTATTAGAAGAATCACATTTCTATCTTGTGTGCTAAATTTTTGCTAGTATAATTTTATTTTCATTTCTAAAAGGATTCTTTAAGAAAGGTTAAAATGTGTTTTTTTTTCTGTGAATAATTGCATTTTGGTTTTTAAAAATTATACAAAATCCTTGTTTCTCCCATCTCACCAGATGGAAAAGAGAAAGAGAAAATAAGGTCTTTGGAGTGGAACTCTAGATATGTCTTTTCCAATGATGACCTGTATTATAATTTAGCAAAAACTGCTTACTAATTATGAGTGTCTGGATTTCGAAAGGTGGTATTATTATTATCATTATTATTATTATTATTTTGGCTCATAGTATTTTTGTAGCTCATACTGAAGAAAAAAATAACTGCAACAAGCCCTTGGCTGTGGTTTTGTTGTAGTAATTGCACCTTCAAAAGGCATCATTAATGCCATTAAAGATAAGTTTCCTGGAACCTCAATTGTTTTCAACCCCAGGCCATTTATGAGTAAATCAGTCATCAACTACTTATTTGCTTCTTTGTAAATAGTTCAAATCAGCTATCTTTCAAGAAATGCCATTTCAAAGACCTTGAAGGAATACAAACAAATACACACTTTGATAACAAGAGTTCAGAAAATCATGGAAAATAAAAAATATTTTCCTATTTTTCTCATTCACTGGATCGATCTGCATGTATCAAGTCTAATAAATGATGTGTTTAGCACTAAAAGTATTTACGATGTTTTACATATGGTAAATAAATGCATTAGAAATATGGTTTCAAAAGATGCATTTTTAACATGATTTGTTTAACCCTAAAATTCCTCCCAACTGACTAATTCCATTTTAGAATCCGACCCTCCTTGTGTCCTTCCCACTCTGCTTCCTGGAGCTGGACACTGTGAAGCCAAGGAAACTCTGCACTCCTTGGCTTCTGGAGCTGTGTTTTCTGATGAGTAATACTGCAAAAAGGCTTTCTCTGCTGTTTCCCTGTGGTCTCAATCTTTTCACATTAGACATTAGGAAAAATCTGACTCCAAAATGTCGAGGATATCCTGATGAGTTTCTTGAGGGAATTCTTTGCTCATTTAGTGGAGATTGCCAAGATTATGTAAAAATGTGGTTCCCTCCCTAGGACAGTTCAGGTTCCTATTGCTGCTTAAAGCAGCTGGAAAGCTGCCTGTGACTAAGATACACACTCTAGGTGTTTCCTTCTGTTCACACACTGCTCATTTCAGTTCAATTGTCATGTTCCCACAAAGTATCATCTCTTTCCCATCTCTTCCTCTCATTCCCTCTCTTGAAAGTTTCTGAAAAATTCTCATAACACACAACACAAGTGTATCTCTGGCTCATTTTTCTCATAAGAAAGCTTTTGTTTCTTGTAAAAGCACACTGATTCCTTTTTACATGAGGACGCTTCACCTGTCGGGATACTAAAAATACTACAGAATCACCTCACCCTCTGGGTGTCCCTGGGGTTCCTCCCTCTATTTTGTATGGACGCCTTGAGGAATACGGATGATAATGCAAATAAAGCATATAACACGGCCCTGGGCACAATGTAAATATTAATCAGTAGCAGTAATAATAAGTAATAAAATAAGAGCTTTTCTTGAAAGCAAATCCATTCTCAAATGATGACACAACTGAACATAAAAGGACGAGAGAAAAAGGAGAGGAGTGACCCATTTATTTTATTTGTGGCATAATTTACTCCCAAATTTGTACTTTATGAGATTATACGTATTATGATCATTTTTTTCATTGATCCTAGAGTCAATGCAGAGCTGTCAGTGACACATTCAAATGGAGAAGGTTGTTTTAGTTCAAACGTCAACTCTAAGAAGTGATTTTTAAAAAAGTATTACAGTCAAAATATTCTTCTGCATGCATTCAAAATTCTGTTATATATTGCATCCTATAAATGTAAACAATTTACAAGTATATTTTATTTGTTTCATATGGAGGGATTTTTTTGTATCTAATAGGTGTTTGTTTTTAAAGGACTTCTGGTAGTAGCTGGGAATAACGGTTTAGAGCAGGGATGACATAAGCATAGCTAAATTAGTTAAATGTCAACAACTCACTGGGGAGAAAAAGTGGTACCTAGGATATGCTGTATTAATAATTTAGCAATAGACAAATAGCCAATACTCACTGATGTGTATTGGCACATTTCATAGAATGAACTTTTATTCTTATTTTAGAAATCCTTTGTTAATTTTTCAGTAACCTAAAATCTTCCCAAAAAGACTAGGAATACTTCATTCTTATTCATCTAAAAAAGAAAAATCTTCCAGTTATTAACTGGAACCCGTGACCGGTATAGGAGAAAGGATAAGACACAGCAATTTTGAGAATAAATCTGCTGATCTCTATGTAACCTAGTTCACACACGTTGCTTTTGGGTGCATACTGGGGGACTCAGAGCTAAGAGACAGAATGCCCCAGATAGAATTAAGACCCTTCCTAAAATGAAAAAAAAAAAAAATACAGTAGACTGAAAGAGTGAATGTCCTTTACGTTACGTTGGAGTAAATGTTATCAAAACCCACATTCTGTCCTGTCTTTGGTTAAAAAAACAAAACTTGGGTTAAAAATGAATGATATTGCATTGAGGACATTTTCAGTTGCATTTCCGACACATTCTTTAGACATTTTCCTACAGTGTAAGCCGTGGTAGCACTGCATCAAAGTCATCCTTCAGATTATATATTACTAGGGTGGCCATGGTCCTAGTTTGCCTGGGACAGTTCTGGTCTTTGCTTGTTGTCCCAGGGTAATTATTAATAGCATCTCCTTTCTTAAAATGTCCTCGGTTGGGTAGTAAGTCCAACGGCTACCCTACATTCTAGCAACTGGCCTGTGAAACTGGCTCCCTAACGATTGTGATAGCTTGGCTATTTGGCATTATCAGGAACATTCTGTTCTGGATAAGAAAATTTGCCAGCTAACTTGAGGACAGTGTCTTAAGGGCAAACACAGTATTTCAACTGCTTTTCAGGTCTTTCAAAAGTGATGGTATGTTTCTCTGCCTTAAGAGGGCACCCTCAGCATAATTAAATCTTTTCTTACTCAGCATTGCCCTGTATTTCACTGTGCTGTAGAGACACATGCAGACGGATGAGGCGAAGAGCTAAGTGGGTGCTGGGTTCACATCTGGCCCCAGAACTTCCTTTCTTTAAACAGTTTCCAGGATAAGTTTTCTTTTGGATCACTTTCTATTCTCTTTTTTTCAAAGCTGATAAACAGATGATATTCAGCGGCTTTCCATCTGACATTAACATAACAAAACAAGCTTCAGGCAAAGTAACTTGCAGAGTTAAAGGTTTAAAGTAGCAGCCTTCTTCCAAGTGGCAGTTTTGACCTTTGAAATAATTTCTGCCTTAAATAGATCATCAGTACAAGGGAACTTGGGCAACTCTTTGTGAACCTATAACGTCTCTTCTACTTCATCTACACAGTTATTATTCAGTGAGTGTGAAGGAGCAGTATCACTAGCAATATCAACTAACTAGGTAGCAGGTTTTTATGAAGAACTGATTCCATAGCTTAAAAAATATTGATAGTTAATAAAACATTATACAGATTCCTCTAAAACAGGTGCCAGTTTTTTCAAACTTTTCCTCAATTTGTTTATTTTGTTATCCATCTTATTTAAGTGTAAGTTAATATATCATAAGATGTACTAATTTTCAGCAGATAGCTCAATAGGTGTCGACAAATGTATACATCTGTGTAACGACCACCTCAGTCAGGATATATAACCTTTCATCATCCCAAAAATTCCCTCTGCTTTCTTATGGTCAATTCTCTGACTCCTCTTGGCCCCAGACAACTACCTATCTCCTTTCTTCTATCACTACCGACCAGGTTTATCTATTCTAGAGTCTCATTTTCAGTGGAATTGGTACCAACTCTTTCAAGTTTGGCTTTTTTTCATCCATGACGTTTTTGAGATCCACATTATATCTACCTAGTTCACCCTGTGCCAACCCCCCCACCTTTTTTGGCTGGATAGCATTCCATTATATGGATATATCATACTTTGCTTATCCGTTTACCTCTTGATTTGGACTGAACATTGAATTGTCTGTAATTTTTAAGTATTTTTAACGAAGAGAGACATTATGTAGATATATGTCTTTATTTCTTTTGGGTAAATACCTGAAAGTAGAATTGAAGCATTTGACTATATGCTTCATTTTATAAAAGAATTGAAAACTATTTTCCATAGTGTTCCTAACATTTTACATTTCAAACATCAACATAAAAGTTTCATTTTCTTCCCATCCTTGCCAGTTCTTGGTGCTGTTGATATTTTTGAGTTTGGGCATTTTTAGTGCATAGTTGTATATCGCCATAGTTTTAATCAACATTACCCTGCTGACTGATGATAGTGAGCATGTTTCCACATGCTTTTCCTTAATTCTTTTTTTACTTTTAACTCCCCCCCCCAGTACATAGTGAGTTTCCTAACAGTATTACAGTAATTTCAGAGTTCTAAAATTATTTTATGATAAAGATGCAAAAAAGATACAGAAAATACTTTCTTGCCCAATGTCTAATTGATATGTTCATTTATTTTCATTCACTCATTCACCACGTGATTACTAAATCTCTTCTGTGTGTTCACTATGCAAATGGTAAGAAGCACAGAGTGAATACAGCATGAAACACTTTCTTTCAGAGCTCACTTTATAGCAGTAAACTGTAGATAAATGAATGCTACCTTTAAAATGTTAAGGGTGACAAAATGTAATAGTTGTCAAATGTTTTATTTCATGGAAGCTCAGAGAATGTGCACAAAAATAATAGTGCTTTAGCCAGGGGCATGGTATGATCAAAATACGAAGCTTTAGAAAACTATTTTTATTTTATTAAAACCACAGCATTGGACTCATGAGTATACAAAAGGATAGGCTTTATAAGTCTAATTAAATCTGACCAGCTTCAGCAGGATTATGAAGTTATTAGATATAAGTTGTTAGAAAAGACCACGAAATAAGGACTTATGTTTATGCTCACTATCCCTAGGTCTCTAAATGCTGTAATTCACTTTGAGGAACCAAAACCAAATGGGACTGTGAACCACGTTTGCTCTGACTAAACCTCTTGGCTCTTCAGGTAGCACGGAGCAGAGATGGAGTGACCTCTGATGTTTTTTAAAATTAAGAATTAGTCATAAAACACACCAGCTAGTTCTGATTGACTCATGGACTCTGTTCAGTGAGACCAGCAATTTAGTTTACAGATTCTCCAGTATATTTAGTGACCTTTCTCAGCGAGTACTATGGCATATCACAAAGACAAACCAGTATTATATTGATCCATCAATATTTTCCTACATTTAACCTTTTGAATTTATGTAAATATCTCTATGTTCACTTTTAAGGCTAACACAACTTTCTGACTCAGGTGCCCTTTGCCTTTCACCAGGAAATACGAGTGAGCCATATCATCGCTTTGTCTATGCCAGGCTGGGAATCCAGATGATGATGGAGGAAAGTAAGAGTAGGAAGGATTTGAAATGCCTAAGAGAGTAAAATTAGATGTGTGGCATGTGCTCTTATGTATAGGATTTGAAAGCAAAATTAGACATGTAGTCAGAAGTGCTGGGGACTTTCAGCAGGAGTGATGGGGTGACCAAACAAAAGAGCCAGTGGGGCACTGGCAGGCTTGGAAGAGCCAGTCCACAGGGACGTAGGTGCCCTACACCACTGGGGTCTGGCAGCTGAGAGCTGTGGTGCAGGGTCAGGCATCCAAGCATGTATGAAAATGACCTGTAGCAAGACAGGAACCTGCTTCTGGAATAAACAAGGTAGAGCATTCAGAACGAGGGAAAAGTTGAGAACGGTTTTCGAAGGAGTCGAAATATAAGGGAAGGTCATAGAAAGAAGGCAGGCCTGGAACGGAAGGAAGGAAGGAGGGTGGAGGAAAGAAGAAAAGAAAGAAAAAAACGAAAGAAAGAAAAATAAATTAATAAAGAAATTAATTAATTAATCAATCACAGAATTAATTAATTCTGTGAGGTGGTGGATATGTTAATAAGGTTGTGGCAATTATTTCACAATGTATATATTATTAATCATCAAGTTGTGCACCTTAATAACATACATTTCTTTGTCGATTATACCTCAATAAAGCTTGGAAAAATTCTTTCTGAATAAACAAACTGAATTTAAAGTGAATATGGATATAAACCAAAATGTTAACAGTGCTTAAGTCTCTGGGTAATAAAACTAGAGTTGAGTTTTCTTTTGGTTTACCTGTATTTTCTATTTTTAAAAAATACATGAATCATTTGAAGGAGGAGGAGGAAGGAATCCCCTCGGGATCCTTCCTTTTTGACTAAGCACTGGATGGATCCCAGAAGCTGGAATGCCATGGACCCGTGGATGAGCCCAGGCTGCTGGACAGGAAGCAGGGAGGACGCACACTTGCTAAGGCCCTCTGGGGCCGATGCTGAGGACTTGGCGCTCATAGCCCTTCAAGCAAGAATATTCTCCTGAACTAGCCTGAGCCCCCCACACGGCAGTTCCACTGGGCAGTGATAGTGAAGTGTGAAGTGTTCAGCTGTCTCCATACAGTTGTGCCCCAGGAAACTACTGAAGCAGGAAGGGCTTGGCTTGGTCTTTCAGCAAATGACTTTCTGACCCCCTTTCCACTCTGTAGAATCTGCCATATGTGATGTCTTTAGAGAAACACAAGGCTAACCTCAGAAGTTACTGATGCCTTTCATGGCCCTTTGCCTCTCCGGACAGGAGAGCTGCTCTATCTTGTCTCCTTCCAGCTGCCTCTCTTCTCCACTGTCAGAATGCAAGCCTGCCAGGATGCTCTTCTGATCTCTACTGCAACGTCAGTCTCAGAGAAGAGAGAGAAACGCGCAGATTACTGCACGCTCTTCTTCTTGTCGTTTCTCCCAACACCATCGCTTTCATCCCCAAACAGCCTGCATTTCATGGCTCTAGTTGTTCAGTAAGACGCTCTGTTCCTCTGGTTCGCAAACCACCTGATCACAGCGGCAGCCCTTGGGTGTGATCATTTCTTCTCACTTGTTTTCTTCATCATTGGCTGCTTAGATGCTGCTCTTTACTCTTGGCAGCTTTGAAAGAATACTGTTGGGGTGGTGGAGGGTGCCCAGAATTTAGCCTCATGTCTACAAATAACTGTCCCTCAACACAACAGATCTTTAGTGGAAATGTTCAGACTAGAAAATTTCAAGAGACAAAGTAGCTAGAAAAACAAAATTGACCTTACCTTCCTCCCTTCCTCTCTTCCTTTCTTCCTTTGTTTAAATAGCTCTATATTCATCATCAATATAATTAATATAGTCAATTCAGTTCAATATAATCAACTACTGTTAATTTAGTAATTATTTACTCAATGTATATTATTGTATGGAACAAACAATAAAAAAAGATATTTCTGGGAATGGCTCATTAGGCCATATATCCAAGTTAAGACTTCCTTCGCAGGTGTGCGTGTCCAACTGTGTCTGACTGTTCCCAGAACAGCTCAGATTTAGTAGGTTTATAACTGAACTCATCCTATTTGTCTTCCAGCAAGGTCATAGTTACTCTCCATCTCAAAAGTCCTCAGTGGCTTTATAGAACTTACTAAAATATAGCCCAAACTCTTTTGCCTAATACTCATATATTCTACAATGGGTTTCTAGCCATACTACTGTACTGTTACTATTTTCTGCTACTATTGCCGATAATTTTTGCTTCGTTGTTGTCACATGATGTACACTTTCTGAAGCTTTGCTTGTGTTATTCCTGTTGACTAGAATGGTGTGTGTTTGTAAGAGAGAGACGGAGGAGAGAGAGACAGAGAGACACAGAGATTTAAGCGAAGTGGGCGATTCTGCTCTGCCTACACTCAGTGCATACGTGCCCCGAGTATTAGTGAGTCTGGGATGAAGTCTCACATCTGTGTTTGCCTCACTGTTCCACAGTTTCTCCATGTCTCTCAGTATGAGCATAAAGCTGTGCCAAGGCTGTCTGATATGTGTGCTTTCATACAACGTGGCCCGTACCGTAAGCCATTCATTTTATTTGCTGTTCAGTTGAAGAATCTGTGCCCTGTTCTAGTCCTAGAGGAAAATCTGACTGTGTTCGGATCATTAGATTGTTTCTATTCTGATCTATAAACATGACCATATATTCTATATTTTGTAGGTGAACTAAATTTTTTTAAGTGTTATTTTGAATATATAATTTTTGCCGCCTTCTCTGATTTTAGAACCCAATGTGTGGTAAGATACAGTTCCATGCTGCTGTGATTATTTATATCTCCCCTATAAGTTTATAATCTCCATATGTACAAGATCTTGAATAATCATCTCCTGACTATCTAACATGGATCTTCTATAGGTTGGGACTTGAAACCCAGTAGTCAGATGAAGGAATGGGAAGGACTTACAATGGTGACAGTCGATGCCCCAAAAGAGGCAATTTGGGGACCAGAAGACAGAACTGTCCTTTATCGCTTCATACAGTTTCTGTTTTGAAGGAAACTTCTAAAACCTCACTATATTCAGAACAGAAACTGAATGGCATTTTTGCATATAACTCAGACTCCAAGAACAGGAACCTCCATGTGCCTGCAGTTGGAAACAAGAAAGCAGGAAAGAGAAAGGTGATAGGGCTTCTCATGCCTTGAATAGAAAATCTTTGATTTGAACCTACTCTCTAAAATTTAAATCATTCAAAGGAAAAAGAAAAAGTCACTCAGTATGAATTCAGAAAGTTTCCAGTGTGCATTTTAGGAGACAAGACATTTGTCATTATCTATCATTTCAGATAACTTTATAAGCAAAGTATTAACATTCTTATGTCAGTATTTTCAGAGCAGCTTGAAGTTTATGGATTTTTCTATGATGCTGGATGATTAATTTCATTGTTGAATCTAGTAAAGAGTCTAAGCCATATAGCATAATGCCAGGAGTTGGCATCCATAAGGCAGTCTTCTTTTGTTTGTTAGTTATCTTTGTTGAATAACCTCATGAAAATCTAACTATAATAAAAAGCCCAATTCAAGGATCCTTTGGCTTATTACAATTTGTAATTGGTTACATTTGTTTCCTTGATTCTTCTATACATCTTTATGAAACGGTCAGAACCATAAGGGCAGTAACCATGACTGGGTAGGCTGTTCCCTACTGCATCCCCAGCACCCAGGATAATACCCTCCACAGAATAGGGGTCCAGTAACAATTTATTGACTTAATAGACTGATAGACCAGAACTACCCAGGTCAGGTGATTTGATTTCAACACAGAGGTTTGCCTGGAGATTTAGCATCTGAGGACTCTGTCATCCAAAGAACCAAAGGGATAGGAACATTACCTAGATGGTTTGACACAAAACAGGAAGAGCTATAAAAATAAGCCAAAACAATTTGTTAATTTATTCAAACCAGATTCTGTAATTCTGGTCCAAATGTATAAATTTCCAACATGTATATATTTTATTTCCAATCATTTTTTTTGTTTGAACAACGTCTCTTCTTATACTCTAATTGGCTGAGAGTATGTGAGAATGTTGAAGATTGACCATAGAGAGAAGATTCTGAGATTAGTAGGAAGACCTGGCAATAATTCCAAGACTAAAATTTAAGGAGAAAAGGCATCTTAATTCCTCAGCTGATAATAGTAACCAGTCACAAAGACTGGAAAAATTCTTTGGAAGTTCTGCTTACTTTTTTTTTCCTTAGTGAAGCTCAAATTTTGTCACTGTCAATAGTGACAAAAGTGTTATATAGTGATTCTGAAGGTGTCAGTTACAAATGATAAATCATTATATGGAGAGCACCATATACCTAAAAGCACACAATATAATAATATTTGCTACAGAGATGAGTCATGGGAAGGAAAGCCTTTGTAGCTCAGTTTGTTACCCCTCTCCCTTGGGGATGCCCAAGAAGAGCTGAGAGAGAAAAAAGAAATCAATACCCAACAAAGACTCCTTGTAAACATGCTAGTCAGACCTCCTAATGGTGTTTAGTAGCAAAGAGATAATGAGAGCCCTTCCTGTGGAATCTTTCTAGCAGTGTATATCCAGTCTGCCTAGGTTGTTTTAGCAAACAAATGAGGAACTTATGGGTTTCTGGGATATGACCCATTGGAAATTGTTAGTTAGGTCAGCTATATAATTATCCATGTATCAGAGGGAGGCATTTGATAACTGCATGTATCACTTATGGATCCCAAGCATTAAATCTGGACGAGATCACATCCTAACGTTGCATGGAAGGACCCTGGGGGCTGACTAGTCGTTGCAGACATTTCCATGCATTGCCTCTGTCTTCACTTGTGTATTAGTAAAGTTTGATACTCAATAAGATCTCTGCTTCTTTGAGTCTGATATGACAATCTGGCTTGTTGTGCTATCTCAGGTCTGGAAATAAATTTAAATGGATAATGGGCACTTTTACAGCTAACAAACGGATTTGGTAGAAAGTAAATTTAACATTTCTTTCTCAATGGTAGGCTGTACGTACTCATTTAAAGAGCATGGGGCTGTCAGTAATTCTTTTTTATTTTGCTTTAGAATAAATTTTATTTTACTTGGAATGTCTAAAGTTTCTCTCATGTTACAAAAATGCTGTACGAGAGAAACTGTCTTATGGGATTCGGAATACTTTGACTAGTCTAGATAAACAGGCTACAGGAACTAAGGGAATTTTAAATGGATTACTATATTTACATTGAACATAATTTATTTTCCAAAAGTAATTTCATGTCTATTAGTAACATCCAAGACTTAATCAGGGAGCAAAGGCAAAACCTACTAATTAAAAGGTTTACATGTGGGAAGTAATACTGGACTGTCCTTAGGAACAGTAAATGGATGTAAACCTAAAAATTCTTTTTTTTACTTTTTCTTCAAGGTTTTATGAATGGTTTATTATCTGGAAAATGCAGTGAATAAGGTAATAAAAGTACCTTATTACCTTGATAAGTGGAAGTCTTTGGGAACTAAGAAGACTGTCTTAATGCAAGAAAATCTAAAGAGAAAGAACAGCATTCCTTCGCAGTAACCTAAAGCAAATGCCTGTGGCTGTTAGAAGTAAAGTATTTATTAAGTTGATGAAAACCAAGTTCAGAGACTCGCTACTTCTCTTCTCTCTGACCCCAACTTCATCCCAAAGCTGAACTGGCCTTCGACAGGATATTTGGCTCTTCCTTGATAATTCTGGGCATCAGAGCCCAAGCTAGAGCTTAAGGTAAGGAAATCAGTTGGAATGTCCCTCACTGCCTGGAGTGTGGGGTCTTATGTGCTTCCTGGAACTAAAGGAGAGACAGGAACACTATCAATACGTTTCTAGAAGATTAATTTGTACAAAGAGGAGTAAAATAGTTATCAGATGTCCCAATTTCCCTAAGAAACAGACTTGCAGCTGATGTTAAAAGAATTAAATTTCTTCGTTACAACTATATTTTGCCTTTGTAACCAGTTGTGTAATCAGATTGATGAACCTGAACGACTATGTGCCCTGAAGTCTCATAGAGAATTTTGTTCCTCATCTAGGTTTAATTCACTTTTTAATTTTACTTTGTTCCATGCTAAGAAACTAGGAGAGATATGTATATAAACTTTCCATTTCTTTTAGTGACAATTTCTTCCTTCCTAGTTGTTTTAAGCTAATCTATCTTTCCAGAATTCCAGGTGTTTTTTTTTTTAAATAAAACTTTCTTAAAAGTATTAAATATGCCCTCCAAGTAGGAAGCTTGAAGACAATGACCCTTTTATATCTATGCCACCTGCCACCTTTCATTTCTAATTTACCACATGTTAGTAAGTTGGCTTTTGATCGTTTACAGTATTTATGTGACTGAACTCAGTCTTTGGTGTGTTGGGTATAATTATTAAAATCCAGGCTCAGATTTTTGTCTGAAGGTTTAAAGGAACTAAAGAAAATACAGAAACCATGAAGAAAATACAAAAAGAGAAAAATAAGAACAGAAAATTTAAATCTCACAATGTTGAAAGAAAGAAGGGCCATATGCACTATTATTCTGTGTTAATTCATGCTCTGGTTTTCCGTTCTATTTATATTGAGAGAGATCAAAATTAAGGTACAAATGGAATGTCTCGGGATTCAAATGAGCCTTCTTAGGACAAGCCATGAGAAGCCAAGTAGGACTGAAATGACATGGAGTTGCTACAGAGAAGGCAGTGAAGCCTTCAGTCTTTGAAACTAAACAACATCTGAATGTAAATTTCCTTCTGCCTACAAATTCATTTCTTTGGTTAATTTAAGGAAATGTCTTATTCAGAAATAAGTACTCTTTAAAATGGAGGCAAACGAAAAGAAAAAGAAAGGAAAGGAAGGAAGAATGCAGTCACTTGTCTGGAAAAGTCAGGCAAGCAGTAAATCAAGACTGGAAGTAAGAGTAGAGAAATATTTGGACAAGGGACTGGTGATGGGCCACTCCAAAACAGTTGACAGAATTATGAGTCACTTGGCAATTTGCAGCATGTGGGACATAGGTCTCTAATGTTCTCTTTCTTATACACATTCACAAATATCAAAACAAAAAATGGCGTGACAGATGCTTCCCCTGGTCTCAAAATTAATACGTAAGCGGACTCTGAGGTTATTCAACCAGAGGGCTTACTAACTTACTTTCATGACACAGCTACCTGACCATTTAGATAATCATCTTCCTTCCTTCATGTCTAACAGACTTATTTGAATATTCTGGAACTTTGAAGTTCTCTCGCTAATCCAGAGATGAATCCAGAATCCATTTTACATTTTCATTTAGTTCTTAGGTGGAAGCTAATGCTCTGTAAACCTAAATAACAGCCCTGGGTAAACCAGCAGCAGTTAAACTATTACCTCCATGAACTGCTCAAGTAGTTCTCATGAAGAGGAAACAGATTCCTGAAAACAATATGAGATCATGACAATAGGCTGCAAAGACTCCACAGGACATGACAGTCTGCAAACAACATCTGATAGCCCTCTTCAAAATAAAACATTTTGCCTCCCTTCACTTAAAATGCCTTTCACAACACTTTGCATCACACTGAAGAGATTTATTACAACTGGACTTGCAACGTAATTAATTGTGAGCATAGGTTAGTGTAAAGAAGTAGATTTTAAATAAGATGTAGGTTTCCATTCTGGCTCTATCTCTCACAACCATATAGTGTTGAGCAGGTTAATGACTTCTTTGAACCTTAGCTTCATTATCAATAAAATAGGAGAGAACAATAGCTAACTAACAGGTTTGTTGTGGTAATTAAATAAGGAAAATTTTTCAAAAGAACAAACAAACAAAAAACAGTACCTAGAATATAACTGATACCCAATAAATGTAACAGGCTAGAACAATTCCTTCCTATTTCATTTAGATTTAAGACATGGCTTGTTCACCTGTGTATCTTATCAACATAGAGTATGCTACCTTGAAAGTGATTAATAAATTAAATATAAGATGAAAGAATTGACTATGCATAATAGCTCTGCAGAGTTTAAATACCAAACATATCCCTATCCATAGACATTGTCTACCTACCTAGAAAATGACTCTTCTAAAGGAAAAACTGGTAAGGGGTTAAAATGTGAAATCCAGTTACTTATGATAACATATAGGTTGTACTTAAAATTCGTAAGAAGAATGACTAAAAATTCAGTTGATTTGGGAAAAATAATAAAAATTTGGAAAAAACCCAAATTAGGGTCAAATTTCTTATAATGTACAAATACACCTATCAGTTGTAAAGATCTAAGTTTAAGAATATAGTTATTAAGGTATTAGAAAAAAATACAGGCTTTTAAAAAATAGATTGGGATGAGCAACTTTTTAAGAAAATTAACTCAAAACCCCAAAGGAAAAATGTAAAAGATTTAATGACACAGCCATTAAAACTTCTGTATAGGTAAGGATAATACAGGAAAAGTTGAAAGAAAACTGACAGGCTGGGCCAGCATGATGGCAACACATAACAACTAATTAGTATTGCTTATACAGAAAGAGTTTCTACAACCAGCAGGAAAAAGGCATATGATGGAAAAAAGAGCAATGATGCAAGCAGATGATTCCCACAAAAATAAATATACAACTATGGCTGATAATCTCATAAAAGAAATGCAGATTATTTAACCAAGAGAGTAAAAGATCTATACAATGGAAACTGTAAGACAGTGATAAAATAAGCTGAAAAAATACACAAATAAATGGACATATATTTGTGTTCATGGATTGGAAGCATTAACATGTTAAAATGTTCATATACCCAAAGTAACTTATCTACAGATTCAGTACAATCCCTATTGAGATTCCATGGCATTTTTTAAAAAAATAGGGGGAAAAATCCTAAATTTCACATAGAACAACAAAAGACCATGAATAGTCAAGATAATTTTGGAAAAAAGAACAAAGTTGAAGGTATCATACTTCCTGATTTGAAACTATATAAAAAAAAACCTATACTAATAAAAGCAGTAGAGTATTTGCATAGAAAAGACACATATATGAAAGCAACAGAGTAGAGCCCAATTAATTTACAACAAAGGAGTCAAGAATATACAATAGGGGAAAGGATAGTCTCTTCACAAATGGTGTTGGGAAAACTGGATAGCCATAAGTAGAAGAATGAAATTGGACCCATATCTTATGTAACTCAAAATGGATTTAAAACTTGATCATAAGACATGAAACCATAAAATTCATAGAGGAAAATAGAAAAGTTTAGCTCCTTGACATTGGTCTTGGCAATTACTTTTTTGATTTGACACCAAAAGGAAAGGCAACAAAAGCAAAAATAAACAGGTGGAACTACATCAAACTGAAAAGATTCTGCACAGCAAAGGAAACAATCAACAAATGAAAAGGCAAGCTATGGAGCTGGGGAAAAAGTTGCAAATCACATATTTGATAAAAGGTAATACCCAAAATATACAAGGAACTCATACAAATCAATAACAACAACATCAACAACAAAAAACAACCCAATTTAAAAAGGGGCAAAGGATGTGAATAAACATTTTTACAAAGAACACAAATATATGGTCAATAACTACATGAAAGGTGCTCAACGTCATTAATCATCAGGAAAAAGCAAATCAAAACCTTAACGAGGTATCACTTCATATCTACCAGAATCCCTGTGATCAAAAAACAAGAGATAACAAAACCCAGCAAAGATCTGGAGAGAAGAAGACCCTTGTAATTGTTGATGGAAATGAAAACTAGGACAGTCGCTATGCAAAACAGTATGGAGGTTTCTCAAGAATTTAAAATTAGAACTACCGTATGATCCAGCGAACCCAATCCTTGGTGTATATCCACAGAAAACAAAATCAGTATCTCCAACAGACATCTGTATTCCCATATTGGAATAAATATAAATATAAATAAACAAACGGATTGGAAACACCTTAAATGTTCATTGGCATATAAGTAGATAATGAAAAATGTAATATATATACACAATGGAATATTAGCCTTAAAAAAGGACATCTGCTATTTGCAACAGCATGGATGAAAGTGGAGGACATTATGTTAAGCGACATAAGCCAGCGAAGGACAAATATTGCATGATATCATTTATCTGTGGGATTAAAAATAGTTGAACTCATAAAAAGAGGGATTGGAAAAGTGATTTGCAAGACTGAGGAGGTGGGGGAATTAGGAATAAGTTGGTAAAAGTGTGCAAACTTCCACTTGTAAGGTGAATAACATCTGAGGATCTACTGTATAACATGGTGTCTGTAGTTGATAACACTGTATTATATAATCGAATCTTGTTAAGAAAGAACTTATTTTTTTTACCACAAAGTTAAATATGTGAGGTGATGGATGTGTTAATTAATTCAATGAATTTATTTCACAAAATGTATTTGCATGTCAAAAATCTCACATACTTTGAATATCTTAGAATTTTGTCAGTTATACCTTCATAAATTTGAAAAAAAGAAATGTAAATTAAGAAATGCAAATTAAAAAAATTTTTTTTGCTGATAATATTGGAATTGAAAAAAAAATCAATATATGCAGCATTGTCAATGGTCAGGGAAAATAGTCTAAAATCACTTTTGGCAGAAGTATATATCAGCACAATTTTGGGGTGTGTTCTAAAATGTTAAATGTATTACCTTATAACCCAGCAGTATAGCTCTAGGAATTTATATTCAAATAAGAAAAAGAGAGGGAGAGAACAATGATAAACATAAATATGCTATCTACCTGAGAGAAAAAGGTAGAAAGTGGTATCAATTTGAGAGGCTCTGATTTAGTTCCTTTCTTTACCAAAGATCACATGAAAACCCACCTAGAAATGTAATGGAAAATTCCTGTCTTTGCAGTAATAAAAACTAGTGACCAGATGGAGTTACCGTAAAAGGTTAATTCTTAAAAAAACAACTTCCTGCCAACAGTTATAAGACTAATTTCTTATGGAAAGTATTCCTTTCTAGAAGCATCTCATCAATATTGGAAGAATGAGGAATTATTCAAAAACAATTTCTTCTTAAAAGTTGACCTTAAGGATTACTTTTTAAATCTGTTTTTAATGGTGATTAGCTTACCCACGTCTCAATCTTTCGTCAGTGTTCTTAGACCATGATGAACTTTGGCCCTGTGACGAAACATCAGCCATCCTAATCTTCTGTACCCAAGAGTACAGACCACATGGTGCCAAGTGTCTTTTTGGGTGACTTCACTAAAGACTTCCGAAGCTGAGATCGTTGAAAGATTGCTATTAATCGGATATCACATTGCTATTAAAACAGGAACATACCAAATAGTAACTCTGCATGCTTTGCTAGCACTCCCTTAGTAAAAATACGCTTTTATAACAGGAAAAAAATAAAGCTACCCTCAGAAAAGGTATTGATGTGCATTACAAAGACTGCCAGAAAAACTATGTATAGACAGGGTTTTTTTTTTTATTTATTTTTTTTATGATAGTCACACACACACAGAGAGAGAGAGAGAGGCAGAGACACAGGCAGAGGGAGAAGCAGGCTCCATGCACTGGGAGCCCGACGTGGGATTCGATCCCGGGTCCCCAGGATCGCGCCCTGGGCCAAAGGCAGGCGCCAAACCGCTGCGCCACCCAGGGATCCCTAGACAGGGTTTTTTTTTTTACAGCTCACTGTTTTAGAACTACAAGCTCACCTCTATGTGAAAACCATATTTTAGAACAAATTCTTGATCCGATAATCATCTTTTAAAATTGGGCTTTTGCCTTTGAGTGTCATGTTCGTGGAATTAATAGTGCCCTGAATAATAATACAGTGTTGGAGGCTGTGTTTGCTAAGCCGTCCCCAAAGGAGTTGGGAAGTTGAAAAACCAGAGGTATCATCACATAAGTGACTCCTTCAGGTGAGTGGATTGTAAACAATCAAGCCTACAAAATCTATTCTCTCCCACCATACACACTTTAACCAGAACTGGCTGCCTAATCTGGAGGGCCCAGTGCAAAATGAAAATTTGAGGCTCTCTGTTCAAATGTACAAGAGTTTCAAGATGGTGGCAGCAAATCATTGAACTGACTGTGGGGCCCTTCCAAGCAAAGGCCCTGTGGCTGCACATATTTATCACCATGAAGCTGGTCCCGACTTTAATACTATTTATTGTCTGCTATTACATCAACACTGATGACCTTTTAAAAGCAAAAGCAAAATACAGCAAAAATATGTGGAATGTGACAAATCACCAACAAATAGCTCTCTCTGTATTTTTTCTCCAAATTTACCGCATGTCCAACTCACCTATGGAGATACAGCTTAGGGAGTCTCCCCAGCAATTCTCATTACTCAGATGAATCTAAGCTGCCGGCAGGCTTAAGTTTTCTGCCTAAGGTCACAACTCAGCAACCTTTTTTTCTTTATTCCATCCAATACCTGTATAGGCACCATTTAGAGCTCACAATCCTCTCTTTCATATAAAGATTTTGGGGAACACTTATAATTGAATAGATCATTGCAGGTGGAGCTCGTGTCTCACGGTCTATTACCTGGCTTTTTTGTGTGTGCCTCAACAATGCTTTCATTTATTTTTAACTTAATATGAAAATTTCTAAGCATGCCAAAAGTGGAAAATAGAGTCCACGTAGATCTATCGCTAAGCCTCAAAACTATTACTTCACTGTTTTTGTTTTGTTTATTTCTATCTGTTCTCTATGCCCCGCCTTCCTTTGGCTGAGATGCTTTCGATCAAATTCCAAATATCAAGTAGTTTACCCACAAATACTTCAGTTTATACTATTTCTTCTCTTCTATCATGCAAGGCATTATTGCTCCCACTAAAATTAGTAAATGATTCTTATGATCACCTGACACCTAGTCCATATTCAAATTTCCCCTGTCATCTAGAAATGTATGTTTTTTTAAAAAAGAATTTATTTATTTATTCATGGGAGACAGAGAGAGAGAGAGAGAGAGAGAGAGAGAGAGAGGCAGAGACACAGGCAGAGGGCGAAGCAGGCTCCATGCAGGGAGCCCGAACTGGGACTCGATCCCAGGTCTCCAGGATCACGCCCTGGGCTCACGGTGGAGCTAAACTGCTGAGCCACCTGGGCTGCCCTAGAAATGTATGTTTATGGTTTGCTTGAATCAGGATCCCCAAATGTCCCAAGCATTATATCTGGTTTTTAATATCATTTGTTTCTTTTTTAAAAAATCTTTTATTTATTTATTTGAGAGAGAGATAATGAGAGAATGAGAGCAGGGGGAGCGGCAGAGGGAGAAAATCTTAAGCAGACTCCGAGATGAATGCACAACCCGACAAGAGGCTCGATCTTACCATCCTGAGATCATGACCTGAGTGGGAACCAGGACTCCAACCCTTAACTGACTGAACCACCCAGGCACCCCCCTCATTTATTTCTTCAAAGCAATAACAGCACTCCATCCTTAGCTTTTTTGTCTTTTTTCTTTGACTTATTGAAGGAACTGCAACAATTAATGTGGTTCAAGTCTCTGCCGTTTGACATTTGCCTGATCGCTTCTGGTGGATTAGCTTGATTCTCTAGGCCCTGTATTTCCTGCAAACTGCACTTTAAATCCTCCCAGCTACCTCAGAAGTGGTCCTCTCTACCTGACACTGCATAATCTCGGGGCAACATGAAGTCTGAGCGACACATCGGTGAGGCTAAGATAGCTCAGGGTGGGTCAGGGAGTGTCACCCTGACCCCATCACCCCCATTTCCCATCAAATCCACACTAAGGTTTACCATTTGCTGATGACCAGAATGGCCAGTTTCACTAGGGGTTGCATAGGTGACCTGCTTCAATCGGCTGTAGCCATTCTTGTTTTTTTTTTTTTTTTTCCATTCTTATTTTTGAGGTTGAAATTGTATCATCTTTTTGTCTGCAGGAGCTCTTTATGCTGGCTTCTAGGTCCCTTTGAAGGGACATCATTAGCCTCTGTGTTGTACTGAGAGTCCACCCCCTGGGCTTGGTGATGTGTATTGCTGCCAGTGGTTTCAGGCCTTTTCAGTGAACATGGATGGACATACTCAGGTTCAAAATAGTAAGAGAAAATGAAATGTTTACATTGATACTACTCTATGAGTCCTTTTAAAAGTCTTCTTTATTTTCTGTCTCCCTTTCTGATATTTCCCACACATTTCTTCTCCCTTCCCTTATATTCCCTTTCACTATTATTTATATTCCCCAAATGAATGAGAACATATAACGAACTAGGGGTGGTGGAAGAGGAGGAGGGCGGGGGGTGGGGGTGAATGGGTGACGGGCACTGAGGGGGACACTGGACGGGATGAGCACTGGGTATTATTCTGTATGTTGGCAAATTGAACACCAATAAAAAATAAATTTATTATAAAAAAATAAAAAAAATAAAAGTTTTCTTTATTGATACTAATAGTCTAAATTTTATTTTTGGATTGTCTTCAAAATTTAGTTATTTTTTATTTTTATTTTTTTTTTTTTAGAGGGGAAGGGATAGAGGGCAAGAGAGAATCTCAAGTAGACTCCCCTCTGACAGTGGAGCCCAACACACTGAGGGACTCAATCTCACAACCCTGAGATTGTGACCTGAGCTGAGATCAAGAGTCGTTCAACTAACTGAGCCTCCCAGGAGCCCCTCAAAGTATGAATTATCGGTCAGATAAGACCATTTCTGTTTTGACTTCTAATTCACCCTTACTTAGTTCAGACCAGATTTATGTACCTCTCTGTTATGCAAACTTCAGGTTGTCAAGGTCCTAGAATCTGTCCAGAGGGTTTAGAGATCTTCATCCCTTTTGCATAGGAGAGAGGATGAATGCCATGGAGAGGACTTTTCGCCTCCATTACAAATTATTTCTAATGCTCCTCAACTTATTTCCTGTCTTAAAATCCGATTTTTAAATTTTAAAAAATTTCAGCGTCATCGGTGAATGGTGATTAGCTCATCAACTTTTCCAGTTCTAATGACTCTCACAGTTCATTTACATAATTTATTTTCATTGTATCCACCGTCATTGAATTGCTGTTGATTCAGCCTGCACGTAATTTTTAGTACGGGAGGGAGTCTCCGCAATCGTCCAGTGCTTCAGAACTGAGGTGAATCCGCACTGTCTGGGGGGTCTCAGAGAGCATTTCACACCAACCCATACAGATGCATGGGAATCACACACTGTTTCTAGTGACAAGTAGAGTCCCAGCATTAGTTTCAGTCTATTAGAAAAGCTACCTGAGAAGGACTCCAAGGAGCCTGCCTTGTCTAACTTGATTATGCCAGTCTCTTCTTCTGATGGGTAATCGGCTTTTAAATTCAGTTCAAAATAGAAATAAATTAGAGACCAGGTTCAAATCACAGAAGAGTGAGCTGCCCTCTCTATATAATGGATCGTGTATCTAGAGAACAAGTCTATCCCAACCCGTCAAGATTGGTATATCACAGAGAAGAAAATATGATCACCTTTATTCAGGAAACGCGATGTTTATCTTAGTAGCCAGGAGAGAAATTGGCCCATGTGAATCAAGGCTGGACAGCAGGATGTGAGTAGAGTGAATTCTGTTTTTACAAAAAGAGGAGGGAGGTTTCCCTTTATCTCTTATTGCACGCCATGCCCTCCAACTGTTTTCCCTGATACAAAAACACCAGTAGAGAAAAGCACTATTCAAAATAATGTGGTATTTAAACTCTTGAAATTGGGAGGAAAATCCTGGCAGATGTTTTGATCCCGGGAAATGTAACGTCTATAAAGGCACGGTTCATTGTGCTATGATCACATCTGGAATTGGACTGCTATGCAAACCAACCCGGCGACTGATTTAATTACAAAGCAGCCTGCCACAACTTCAAATCTCTACTTTTCAAAACCCAGATGGACATTTAGAGATCATTTCCCACCACCCTCCCTTCTCATTTTCTTGAGCTTCCAGATGAATTGTCTGCCTCATGCAATTACGGAAGGCCCCCTCCTATACACATCACACACAGGGGCACACCCTACGGACCAGCCTCCCAGCTGATTGAATGATTGGCTCCATTTTCACAGAAGAAACAGGAATAGGACCAAACACTGCCTGTCACAATTAAGCTGGCTCATCTGTCATCATAACTTCTGGTGGGAGTGCTCCTTCGCCGTCTTTGCACATCCTCTATAATCGGGGGGGGGGGAGGTTCAAGGGGAATACTTTGATGATTATCTTTCAGGAAAAGACAAAGTACAGGTTTTCTTTGGGCAGAACAAATTATTAGACATTCTGAAAATATCCTATGTTACATGAGTTGATAATGTGCTGCTTCCTTTAGTTAAAAAGGAAGTCAATGTTAAAAAGGCTAAAAGGAAGTCAAATCTGGGTCAAAGAAACATACTCTACAGAATGCCTTCTGGTGTTGAGCAGACTCATTAAGTCAGACGAGTAATTCCACCGAAGCCACCGTGATCCTCATTAAGCATCCACAGCCCAGCATGTTAGGGGCTGGGGACAATGTGTTGTTCCTCAGAATAAGCTGTGGCCAGATTCAGATCCACCACATCCAACCCCCTCCCCTCAACGTGTACATTTATTTAACCTCCAGGCCTTGATTTGGTCCTTTGAGTAAATGGGAATAATACCATCCTAACGCTCAAATGTGGAGATTAAATGAGATAATGCGGGTAACTCCCAGACACACTGCCTGCTACGATGCAGGCATTCAAGGGAGGTATTCCTCCTAGTATTTTCATAGTAAAATGAAAAGGAAAACATGTTAGAAAAATACCTGGGTTTTGGCCTGTGATTATTTTGGGCTTAATATATATTTGGAAACTTCATGAACTTTATTAAGAAATCAAGACTCATCTAGAAATTACAGAGCACAAGACGGACAGCTGGTGTTTGCACATATTCTATCCATGTTTATCCTGGCTTCTCACAGTGGTGCAGAGGGATCACGACTGCCTCTCATGATTCAAACTCAACAGTTGTGGCAATGAATTCACACTTGTGAATATGAATTCCCATATTCTCTGATAAATACCTAATCAAACATTTATCCAAAACTTTTTTTTAAAATAATAAATTTAGTTTTTATTGGTGTTCAATTTGCCAACATACAGAATAAGACCCAGTGCTCATCCCGTCAAGTGCCCACCTCAGTGCCCGCCACCCAGTCACCCCCACCCCCTGCCCTCCTCCCCTTCCACCACCCCTTATTCAAAACTTTAAGAAATTTTTTTGAGCATAGATAAACTATCAAGGTCATAGATTTTATATAATTTTAAAGACACGTTCCCTTTAGTGTTTTTTTTTTATTTTACCAAATTTGCTTTTTTCAGATTTTAAGTGCAGAATCAGCCACCACACTCCTTCACCCCAACTATGAATAAATAGTCTAACAATGTATTTTAAGATTTTGTTAAAACAAACAAACTAGTAACTAACTAAATAAGTATGTTTCCTCTACATCAAAAGTCTCATTCTTTATATTACAGGTACAGGAATGTAAAAGGGTTTCAATCTAAAGTGGAATTGGAGGACATGAAATAGAAAATCTCATGCATGCACCCTCAGAAGAATGCATCTAAGAACTAAGAGACCGATTTCCCATAAATGCCTAACTTATCGAAGACAGACTTATCTCTACCAATGCATCTCCACCACGAATCTCTCCCCATCCTCAAACCAGTGAACATACTGCTTGCACTCTGGCTGGATTTCCCTGCCTTTGCATTCCGTGCCCATAAATACAGCCAGCCCCAAACCCTCAATAGACTCATCTGTGGTTTGGTAGAACATGCATTTTCTAAATTGCAGTTCCTCTGCTATTCCCGAATATGCACAATTTCTGACAATATGCCCTTGCCTCAGTTTAGTTTACTTCTTTACTTACTTAGCTCGACAAGAGCTTTCAGAGAATGTTTTTACAAACGGAGAGCGGTACCTGAGAGATCATGAGTCTTGCCCAAGGTCACATAGCCAATTATGGCAGAATTTCTAGCTTTTTGATTTTACAGTCTGGAATCTTCTAGTTGTTTTAGTCTAATCTTATTGATGGTTTCTTTTTCCCTTGATCATTTTAGCTGGTAGCAGTCACCTGACCCGTACGCTAGGGATTAGCAGACTCTGTTCTCGAACTACTGGGCTACATGGCTTTGGGCAGGTCACCTAGAAAGTACAGGACTTGCTAAAGAAGTTCTTGCATAATTGGGCGCCTGGGTGGCTCAGTCAGTTAAGAAGTTCTTGCATAATCAGATTAAAAAAATAAATGGTATCATAACTCTGTGTGATCATATAGATAGCAATACTCTTGCAGAAAATTTGAGCCAAAGAGAAAAACATGAAGAAAGCAAAAATCACCCAATGGTCTCCAACTAAGAGAAAATCACAATGCATGTTTTGGTTGACGTCATTTTGGATCGCTATGCAGACACACACATACATATATGCCTCATTTGTGCTACTTAATCACTTGCTCATGTCAACAATTTAATCTATATTTTTCCACTTAATAAAAATCATAAAAATTATAATAACTAGGACATGGTAAGCTCTCCCTGTGGAAAAACTAACTTAATGCTTAGATGCTTAATGCTTCTTAATGCAAAAGAACTTCTACAGCTAGGAATCACGGATAAGCTATTTGCTCACGGGCACAAAGTTGTTACTGTTTAGGGCTGAAGTAGAACAAGAACTCAATATGGACGATACTGACTCAAGATACTCTTTCATAATGATTGCAGTGGACCCACTAAATAAATATCCACGGTTATTTTAAATTAATACTGGTGGGTATGAGTACTTAGATTCAATATTTCTGATGCTTTTATAACCGTACTGATGATCATCAAGCATAATTTTGTGCATTTGATCAAATACCTTCTTGGCTAGATTTCCAAATATAGAATTTCTGTGTTAAAGGGTGCACATCTTCAATTTTGATATATATTGCCTAGGTTGAAAACTACAGTTTTATGGAATAGTCATTTCCCTATAACCTCGACAACAGTGAGTGCTGTCCATGCTACAATGAGCAGAGCTTTACTTCATTAACACAAACTCTCTCCTTTGGCTTTGTAGCTTAGAATTTAAAACATACATTTTGCTGTGGGTTATAGGCTCGTTCTCTAAAATTTAATACATGCTTATTAAGTGATTTTAATGATAGGCACTGTAAGGAAACAAGGATGCTTGCTTCTCAAACCTCATAATTTAATTCCAAAAAAAAAAAAAAAACATTTACCATCAGTACTAAAGATCATCTCACCATGTTGCTGGTAAAAAGAGTAATATTCTGTGTAGAAATATCACAACAGAGACCAAGAATTTTTATATGTTCATATTCTATCACTTAGTAATTCCACTAGAATTCAGTCTTAGGGAAATGACAAGAGATATGGTCCCCAAATGTTATCAGAATGTTATCTATGAAAATAAAACAGAAAACTTAAGTTTGAAAAACAGACATAGATCACTGACTAGAGTACATCCACTCAATGCGCTATTACTTGGCATTTAAAACTTTTGTAATTGTAGATGAGTTTAGTCACGTGCCCAAGTATTTTCTATGTTTTACACAAAAATGCAATGTTGATGTGGAGTAATTTCGATTAGTACACACGTGTGCTGTTTGCATAAAGCACAAAGGAAATTGCCCCACATGTTATTAGCGGTTATAGTTTTCATTTTCTCCCTCTGACTTCTGTGATTCATCTCCCCCACTCCAATGTGCTACGATCAGTTGTATTTGTTTTCTGTAAAGGCAAATAAATAAACAAAAGTCCTTCTTGGAAATTTACCTTTGTCCTATTACTTATTGATCCATACCTCAGAATCTGGAAAACTCCACGTAATCCTCCTTCCCTGTCAGCCCTATAAACCACTTGGATGACTTCATCTTCTCCCAAATCCTTCCTGACTTACACCTTGAATCATCACGATCTCTCCCGGGAGTCTGGAGGAAATGTTCTTCCTTGCTGCTCTTTCCTGGTTTCAATACGTCCAGCACTTCTTCCTTTGGGGAAGGATCACCCCTTACCCCACATAATCTTGCAGAAATGTTAATCAGGTGGGCCTGTGTGCCATGCCACAGAAGATCCCATCCCCTGGACCCAGAGATTAGCCTGGGAAGAGGCACGGGACGCCATCAGAGGTGGGCTCTGAGTCCCAGGGAGGTGTGCCAGGAATAAGCTTGCCAGCAGAAAGCAGCATGAAGCCAAGAAAGGCAAAGGACAACCGAGAGGAGAGATAAGCGTTCCAGATGATAACTTGTGAGTCCTCAAATCCACCTTTGCCCCAAGCTAGTGCAAGTCTGAGGACTTCTTAATCACATGGGCTCCCAAGTTGCTTTTTCCCTTTGAACAGGTTTGAGTTGTAATTCAGTTACTGATCTCCCAGAATTTAACAAAGGATACAACCAAATGGTGGCGTCTTTAGATTCGCTAAGGCACATGCTCAGAAAAGAACAACAATCCTAACTCAGATTCAGTAAGTTTCTTACATGACTTTTACCTTGCAGTGACTTAGACTCTATTTTATGTATCCTTACTTTTGAAACACATTTTAATGTACAACTTAACCCGTATCCCTATTAAACATCACTAGGTTCAGTGCTCTAGCGAGTTTCTTCTTAGCCTGTTGTGAAGGTCATTTACATTTATATCTCCATCCTTCCCACACACCTTGATTCAATCTGCAAAATTAATGAGAATGTTCTTTTTTATCATGCAAATCATTCCATGTGATTATTGCTCTTGAATGGGAAAGGATTCAGCAGGGGTGCCTGCTATGTGAATGACTGGCAACCGCTGAAGCTCCAGTTTGGTGTTCTTCCATTCTGGGGATGCGTCTGGCCAGTCCAGGGCCCCACAAGCAAGATAAACTTTATCTCAGAATGGGCAGGGTGGGTCAACAAGTAATTACTTGCTCTCAAGGAAATCTCCTTAAAGCCACTGTAGATTTCAAGTTGTCCCCAGACTGGTTAGAAAAGGGACATAATGCTGTAATTAAATTGTCAATCACAAACGACATAAATTTGTATGGAGATTCAGTTCTACAAGAGAACTTGGAGCATCTTTGAGGTGGAATCGGTAAAACTTGGAACCCTGAAAAGTTTGTGGTTTCAAATATAGAAAGAAAGAAGAAAAAAGAGAAAGAAGACCGAGGAGCTGTCAGTGTGATGTCGTTGAGAGGGAAAAGGAAGGAAGGATCAGGGTTTTAGAATAATGACCCAAACGGAGGAGCAAGGAAGACATGATAGAAAGGTGGGAGATTCCCAGATGGGCTAATCAGGGTGTGAAAACCATCTCAGAGGAACTGAGGGAGATTATGCATTTCTGGTGCAGACCGGAGGTTTGTCAGTGAAATACTGTGGCTAGACTCCATAGGATGCTTCCTTAATCGAGGCTGAGTTCTAAGTAAATAGGACATGTAAAACCAAACTCAAAAGTGATCCTCTGTTACGGAATGTACGAGAACTTTCTCCATGGCGGCTCTACTTATATCCCTTTATGTGATCAGCTAGGGCTTGGCAATGAAGCTAAGGGGAATTGGCCAAAAAATAAAAGGGAAAAAATGAAAACACACACACATGTATATGCACACACGTACACAGTGATGGGAGACTAAAATACGATGGGCTTAGAAACATCTCATGATCACACTGTGTTGTTTTCAGAGTATTGTAAAATTGTGCACTTGGAACACATCTGATCTACCAATCACTCATAAAACTGAGACTCCATCACCCTTAATAAGATACGTCTGTTTTGGGCAGACTTCTGCTTAGGCGGCCAGGTGGCTAGGACAGTAGAGATGGGAAAGGAACAGTTGGTCCCAACTGTCCTCCGTGGAGAGCTCCTGCCTACAGTCTTTCCTTTGTGGCGAGCAAAGTTTCCCAGAAAAAGCAAGGTGAGAAAAGGAGGAATGCTTTGTGGGTGGAGACTGTGGGAGAACCGGAATGAGTTCTTGAACTCTGAACGAGGAAGGAAGGGGTGGGGTTGCAGGCTGGGGAGGCTTCATTTTTCATGACCTATAAACATCCCTCCCTGGTCTCAGCAGAAGATGGGTGAGATCAGCTTGCCCAACTGTGCGGCATCTGTGGGACTCATTTGATCCTTTGTGAAATATTTATCGACGACCTATATCTAAGAGGTTCAAGCAATAAAACATTGGGTTTTACTGCTTGGTTATTCTGTGTTCAAGTCCTGCACTGGTTTTGTAGATGGTCAATTTGGTAGCATTCACGCAGTCGAACAAGCACAGGGTGGGGGCCAGATAATTTTTCTTGACGATTTCAGACTACTTTCTGCTCCATACCCAAGTTCCAATCATTGTCATGACTAGAGAGATAAGAAGAGTTTGCTATCCCCTCACGGGAAAATCAGGTAAAGGGGAGACAGGCACTTGATCGATGTCATTACACATAGAAACTCGTACATTCGATCCTGCGTGCTTCTATTCTCCATCCCCAGAGAACAGGGGTGATTTCTTCATTATCATTTTCTTTGTATAAAACAATTTATATGGATTACCCTCATGAAAGAGAAGTCCTTTGACTAATATACCATTCTTACCTACATGTCCAAAACTATTGATTTTAAAGATTTCTGCACTTAGAAACTATAAAACAGATATACTTGAAGGTGGGAAATGATTTTAATAATTCCAGTTCAGTAGAAAAGAAGAGCTGTGCTGATGAATACTCTTGAATTTATTCCTTGCGTCTCCTTGACCTGCTTTACATTAAAGATGTATGCAGAAGAGTCTTAATGTCGCTAGTGTTAGCATGTCTGAAAAAAAAAAAACTTTCTTTTTCTTTTTATCGAATAGCACTGACTTCATCATAATCACGCTTCTCCATTAGTTACAAAGAAATACACTCTGGATGTTTGAAATTAAGACCTGAATGGAAATCACTTTAATTTCTATGTTCAGACATCTTGTAATTGGAATAAAGCAACACACACCACGGAATTTCAACAAAGGAGAATTCAATCTTCTGTTAAAGATGTTCTTGATTGGGGTCTGTTGATGGGTGACAGTGGCTTGTGGGTTGAAGTTTTCTCTTTTAACATATTCAAAATCATGTCTGATCAATGCATTGATAGTGAAGTTCACATTTTAACATGAGTATTCTTTGAAAGTATGCTACATAATTGAACTGGAGATGAAGATTGCCTTCTCTGAAATGGCAAGAATATATCAGGTTCAGCTTTTAGCTGGGAGCAAATGATGAACATCGCAGCACCTTACCTTTGTCGAGCTCTTTTATGTCTCACAACAGCTTTGAGAGCACCATTAGGCTTCATTTGATTTAGTCACAGCGAGGCAGAGTGACTTGAGCAATTGATTTACTTAAACTGCAATTTCACTGCAGAAGGAAAATTAGAACCCGGATATCCCAATTCTCAGTCCAAGGTCTTTGAATGCTCACATAATGCTCCTTTTCCCCTCTTTCAGAAGTGTTTTTATGTTAATTTGTAAAGGATGCCGTTCACCTAAAGACTTGAGCTGGGTGCGCCCTTCTTGCAGCAAACTGTTACTGGTCTTTTATTTTTCTGATTTTCTTAGAGAGAAGTTTGCTAGGGAAAGGGGCAGAACATTTCTTGTCCTCTGACATCTTCAAGAGTTAGCTCAGTCTAACATAGCATGAAGGAGAGCTCTGCATATGCTTTAAAAATGAGCTGCTGGTATATAAGACAGGATAATAGCAATAACGCTATTATTTCTAGAAGTTCGGACTGTGTTTCTGTACTAACAAATATATAGTTGATGGTTAAGTCAACGGAAAAGTCATATTTAATAATCATATCAAAGATTCTGCTTATTGCATTAATTTAAAAAAATGTTTTTAGTTTTTAAAAGGGGGAGATAGCAGGGATTTCACATTTCTTAGAAAAAATTGTTCATCTACCTAAAAATTTCCCAACCCCACTAAAGTTCTTGCAACATCATGCAGCCTGTGATATCACCACTCATCATCAATATTGCTGCTATGCTAAGAATATTTAACTCTGTGCTAAGCTTTTTACAGGTATTATCCTACTTAACATTCACAACCATCTTTTGAGTTAGACACTAATACTACTTCCTTTTGCAAAGAATAGAAAATGAGAGGTAGAGGGATGATTCCAGAACTTGGCCAAAGTCACACAGGTATTACAAGACAGACTTGGGCACTAGTGGAAGATCTTTCAGACTCCATGGTCCTAACCAATTCTCTGCTCAATAGCAGCCACCACCATGCTGAAGACAGGAGGAGAGAGCGGAGAAGGCAGGGATGTAGATAAAACTAAGTATTGAAGAAATGACTGGAGCTGAAAAGCACCTTGGTAACATAACAGGAAGGAGGGATTGGCATTGGGCTAAATGGAAAGAATGAAAGCCTGAGTAAAGGCAGCAGGAATAAAGCAGAAGCCAAAGAACTAGAGTTTGGTGACTACTTGGATAAGTGGGGTAAGAGAATTTGCATCCATATGACCCAGAGTTTTAAAGATTTGGTACCTGGGGAAAAAAGTGATTCCCTTAAATGAGAGGAGAAGGCATGAGTCTGGGAGGGGGTGCAGGGAAGCAAGTATTGGGATATCCAGCCTTGTAGCCTTGCCCCAGTGCTTCCCACCAGCTCTAGATTTGGTATGACTCTGAGCGCCTGAACAAAGTTGAGCTTGTCTGTAATTTAAGGACCTTTATTTCTACTCAGTGATAGTCTAATGAACTAATCCCTATCAGCTTCCCTCTGCCAGCCCATATTCACTTTTTAGAAGAGATTTCTGATGTAGAGGTTTTATTCTCCAAAAGAGTAACTACCATAGAGGGATCTCATCATGCCCAGGTCACAGAAGATCTACTAGGGGCTGGCAGGTCCTTGGGTTACTCTCACAGTACAGCAGCTAACTATACTATTGGCTCTGGCCTTCATGTGTGTTAAAAAATATATGAGGTGGAGACCACATTAAGTTTGCAATTTTTTTTTAGTATATTCTGATGATAAATTTTATTACAGAAACATCTGACAGGCAGCATTGACTTTTAATGTGAAGTGAAAATGGAATTCTCACAGGAACACATACTGTCCAGGTTTTCTTCCCAATTTTCAGCTTCTCAAGGCTTCTGACTGTTTGGGGACCATAGCTAGGATGGCTTGCTCTGAAATAAATCCATGAAATTCACTAGTGTATTAAAGCCTATTAGAGAGCCTTTCCCTTCTCTCACTCTATCTTTGAAAAAGCTGTGCATTTGTTTTATATAAATATACTTTATTTCTGAGAATGGGCAAAGTCACAGAGAAGGATTGCTTTAAGACATATTTTCAGAGACAGCGAGAAAAGTTACAGGAAATTCTTAACTTGTGTATTCAGCTCGAATACCCAGAATCCTGCTCTACTTGAGCAAAGTCTTATTCAAAGCCTGATTCTTGTTTCAAAATAGGATGTGCATTCTGGGAATTTACAGTTATGTTAAAGAGAGGAGTACTGGAGAGAAAAGGAAAGAATGAAATGCCTCCTTTGGTACATATGCAGACAACATATGCTCTGATTCTTGCCACATCCTGTGGAAACACTGCAGACAGATTCCAAATGAGCAAGAGAGAAGAAGTCAAGAATTAACAAGCAGCTAGGAGACTCTATGGTGAATCATTATTCAAAGAGTAAGTACACTTGACTATTAAAATAATGACAAGATGTTCCAAAGAAAGAGAACTGTAGACCAATTTTTTCATTTGAGTGTGTTTTCAAACACCTACTATGAGCTGGTACAGTGATAAGTATCTTGGATGATGTAAAGATAAGACTCATACTGTTTGCCTTCAAGACAACACTAATATGAAACAGAATAGGAAAAGCACCGTAGGGAGATTTAAGCAGAGGGCTGTGATGAGCACGAAAGGGTGAAGAGATTAACTTAGATTAATATCAATTAGCTCTAAGAATACGAGACTGTTTTTTTTTTTTTTTGGAGGGGATAACTTTAACCATAAGACCGTTCATTACTGGGGATCCCTGGGTGGCTCAGTGGTTTAGCGCCTGCCTTCGGCCCAGGGCGTGATCCTGGAGTCCCGGGATCGAGTCCCACGTCGGGCTCCCTGCATGGAGCCTGCTTCTCCTTCTGCCTGTGTCTCTACCTCTCTCTGTCTCTGTGTCTTTCATGAATAAATAAATAAAATCTTTTTTTTTTTTTTAAAGACTGTTCATTACTTGAAAGAGTCAAACACTTGGCCATTTGGAGCTCACTGTTGGTATTATGTCAATCCTATAGTTTTATTTTATTGTTACAGTGTATACCTTAATACAGAAGCTCACAATCCATGAGTTAATAGTTTCATAAAAAAGGATTGTATATTAATTTCTGATTAAACACTTGTTTCAACAGATTCAGCAAGTTTCAAATATTCTATTTCTATATTATGGAAAATTATTTGTGGTCCATGTCAGGATAGAAGATGACTTTGAATTTAGCATCCCTTCTAGATCTCATTTAAGCAAAAGAGAAAATCACAGATTAAACTGCAATCCAGCAGCTAACTTTCTCATGCGCGACCTGTTGTCCTTGTCATTATATTCCTGATGATTTGAGCCTTAGTGAGGAGGTAGGTTTTGTGAAGCCAATGTCTGAAATGACACCCAGATTTCTTGCCTGTACATGAAGGACAGCTTGAGGTCCATCATAGCAGATACTGCCATGGTTAATGTTGTGAACACCCAGATTCCTTCACATCCCTTGTAACCAGGTCTGAAAATCTCAACCCAAAAATCTCTTAGTCAGTTTGGGCTTCGGTATCAGAATACCACAGCATTCTCACAGTTCTGGGGGCTGAAAGTCCAAGATCAAGGAACTGGAAGATTCAGTGTCTGGTGTCCTCCTAGTTCACAGACAGCTCCTTCTTGCTGTGGTCTCACATGGCATAAAAAGACTAGGGACATCCCAGGAGCCTGTTTTATAAGGCCACTAATCCCATTCACAAGTGCTCTACCCTTATGACCTACTCGCCTCCAAAGGCCCACCTCCAAATACACATTGGGGTTACATTCCAACATACAAATTTTGGGGAGACACAGACATTCAATCGATAGCATCATGGAGCACTTTCAATGACTACCAACAATGGTACACTCTTGACTATCCTCTGCCTACTGGAGCTTCCAAGGATCAGAAGTACCTGGAGGCTGACGTCTTCCACATAGCTTAGTAATCAATGACTGTTGGGTGTGGGAGAATGATAGACATGTTCTGACATCTCCAGTTGAAACAGCTCTATCTCATTCCAGAGGTCCCCTGCAGGATTGACTAAGGTCTACCCACTGATCTCAAAGACTTTTGACCAAGATCTCCCCTTTTCTTGGCTTCCACCTCTTTCCTGCTGTGCTTCCTGGTGTCCTTACATTCCTTCCCTTAATAAGTCTCTTGCCCACAAATCCTCACCTCATAATTGACTTCTGGGGAATCTCACTCAATAAAACAAAACCAGTTTCATTATTTAATAATATGTTTGACATTTTACTTCCAAAAATAACTTATGAGAGTTGCTTCTGATATTTTCCCCTAAGTTCATAGAGTTTACTTGTCTACGCAAACAATGAACTACAAGTTTCTATTCATAAGGCCCATATGGGTTTACCCACTATGGAAACAGTACTGAGGTTCCTCAAAAAAGTAGACAGAGCTATCATGTGATCCAGCAATTCCACTTCTAGGTATATATCCAGAGGAGATAAAATGACTGTCTCAAAGACATAGTTGCATTACTGTGTTCACTGCAGCATTACCCACAATAGCTCAGAAAGGGAAACCTTCTTACTGTCCATCATCCATCGATGGGTGAATGGATAAGGAAGATGTGGTATGTACATAATGGAGTATTAATCAGCCATGAGACAGAAAAAAATCCTGGCATTTGCAACAATGTGGATGAAGCCTGCCAGGCATTATGCTGAGTGAAACAATTCAGGTAGAGGAAGACAAATACTGTATGATCTCACTTACGTGTGGAATCTAAAAATGTCTACTCATAGAACAGAATGCTGGTTGCCAGAGGCTGAAGAAAGGGGGGATGCCAAAGGGTACAAGCTTTCAGGTGTAAGATAAATAAGTTCCAGGCATCTAATGTACAGCATGACTACAGTTAACAATACTGTATCGTATACTTGAAAGTTGCCATAAAATGGAGCTTTAACTTTCTTGCCACAACATTACCAGCAAAATGGTAATTATATGAGGTGAATAATGTGTAAGTAGCCTTATTATGCTAAACATTTCACAATATATATTCGAAGCAAATCATCACTTTGTACACAAACGTACACAATGCTATATGTCGATTTTATTTCAATAAAGCTGGAAAAAATAAAAATGAAAAATAAAACCTATCTAGGACTGCCTGAAGCTTATCTTTATCAGTATAGCAATTTATTCTTTACATAGAAAAGCTCACAGAATTCACTGTATTACCCCTTTCAGATCTCTTATAAACCTATTTAATAAAGCTATTTCTAGCAGCAAGCCTCAGTGGGTCTGTGGGTCAGGGAATGATGTGTGACAGGGGTGAGGCATTGCTGTCCAAATATTTTCCTCCACTTAAACATCTATTTTTACTATTTTTGGTTTGTTCCAAAGAACAATATTAAAAAATAAGTCTTGAGGTTGAAATTTAATAAAACATTTAAAATTCTAAATTAAAAAAAAAAGCTTGCTTCACACATCATAACCTTACAAAGATTGCGAAAACCCTTCCACATGGCCAGAATAGAATGAGAACCACTTTCACCTGCAAAGCACCATCTCGCATAGGAGCTAACCTAATTAATCTATTTCTCTGACCCACAGTGGGCAGTGGGACTAAAATAAACTTGAAGCCAGCTCTCTGTGGATGCCTGGAGGAAGGGAAAATGCCCATCCTACCTCTCAAGCTATGTGATCCGGTGCAGTCACAGCTGCCTGAGCCTCCAGAGTTGTGGGGCAGAGAGAGCCATGACTACGTGAAGGATGGCCAGCCTTGGGCAACACGGAGGACTGAGCAAACACAGAGCTATGACCTTGGGAAATGAAGCCATAGCAACTGGATGGAAGTAGCCCAGAAGAGAGAGGAATTGAGATGGTTGCAAATGCTGGGACCTCATAGGTCTGTCCCTTCCCAATAGAGAAGCTCTGCGTGACAGTCCAGAAAAGCAACAAGGAAGCCTGGGCTTCCCTTCCCTGGCTCTCCATGCTAAGACCCTCATACTTGCATCATGCGCTGTGTTCAGCACAAAGTTTTCACTGCCTACCTGCTGCCACAATCCCAAACTTTAAATGAATGAATGAATGTCAGACTCTATCCCAAACCATTAGACCCACCACTCCAACAAAAAAACCCACCAAATATTCTTATTTAAGTTTCATGGCTGATGGGGCCAAGATTTGCAATTTCCATAAAAAGAAACCCAC
This sequence comes from Nyctereutes procyonoides, assembly GCF_905146905.1. Lineage (NCBI taxonomy): Eukaryota > Metazoa > Chordata > Mammalia > Carnivora > Canidae > Nyctereutes > Nyctereutes procyonoides. The sequence goes on along the minus strand of NW_026575120.1, from coordinate 39,344,116 downwards.
TGTTTTTATTCCACATGTTAACAACTTGTATCATATCTTTGCACTTGCTTTTGATGAGAAAAAGGCTTTGAGGAAACTTGACACCTGAAGGAAAACTGAGAAGGGATGGGACTTGCCCCCAAGGAGAAGGAAAGGGCATAGATATTAATGGTAACATCTACGTGCACACGCACACACACACACACACACACACACGCACACACACACACAATGATAATAAAAGCACTTGGATTTCCAGTGGTTTGCAGTTTTGTCTTGAAGATCTTCTTTCCCCATCACAATAGCCCCATGAAGTCAGGAGAGGAAGGGCTCCTACACTTTTTACAAAAACAGGGACAGGTTTAGAGTGAAGAAGTGACGTGTCTGAAGAATAGCAGCTGCAATTGAAAGCAAGCTGAACTTGGCACTTGGTTGGGGTTTACTGGTCCTTCTCAATGCACCATATTGTTCAGTAACCTTGAACATCTGAAGTGGGGCCAACTCTTTGAAAATGCTTTAATTCCAATGAGAGCAGCTAAAATAGCAGGCCTCAAAAGATCTTCCATGTGCATAGTGAAGTACACATGATCAGATGTGCTAGTGCAATAGCCTAAATGTTAAAGTATTCTGCAGTGTGCCAGGTGAGCTCAAACTCCATCCTCCTAGCCACACAGTAATGGTGGGACACATATACGTATATCTCCTTTCCGCTTCACTCAGTGACTTTCGAATCCATCAACTTCTTCAGCTAATGGAGATCACTTCAAACAAACTGGGCAGAGGCATTGTATTTACAGTGTGAAAGGTAAACCCTAATATCCTCACTGGTCTCTCGCTTTTTCCTTTTTTAAGAATTTATTTATTCATGAGAGACAGAGAAACAGAGGCAGAGACACAGGCAGAGGGAGAAGCAGGCCCCATTCAGGGATCCCAATGTGGGAATCGATCCCGGGACCTCGGGGTCACACCTTGGGTTGAAAGCAGGCGCTAGACCACCGAGCCACCCAGGCATTCCTTGTCTTTTCCTATAAAACCCATGTTCCATGATCATTCCAAAGGCACTCACCCAAACATAAACCTGACCATATATCATCCTCTGCTTAAGCACGCCATGGTTTTCCATTGCCTCAGACGGACCTATTTTCCCCAGCACAGTACTTGGGTTTTCTATGATGGGTCTTGAGTCCCCAACCTCATCTTACGAGATTCCTTGTTGTACAGCATGCTTAAGCAGCTCCAAAATCCTGTGGTTCACACAGTTTTTCTCGGTCTTCTGCTGCATATCCTTTTTTTTTTTTCTCAAAGCAAATACACATTTACCTAATTCTATGTAGTATCGTTAGACGCATTTCATGTTGTATTTCTATTGGAAGACTTGTCTTATCCTGGCGAGCAGACTTAGCAGCCTCTTCTTATGCTATTAATCATTTCCTGTCCACATCTCTGGGTTGGAACCATTCAGTTCTTTTATACATATCTGTACACACACACACACACACACACACTTTTTATATATACTTTTTTTTCTCTCTTCTTCTCTAGGGTGGGAGGCCTTTTGCAAAGAGACTTGCATACAATGATTTATTCATCATCTTTGGGTTTCTAGCTTCTTGCTTAAAGCTAGACATATAGTAGGTGCTCAATAAATGTCTGGATACCTGAAGTGAGGTAAGTTTAAATTATCTCTTTTAAACTATATTTTCCCTTTTTTTTCATCTTTGATTCTATTCAACTTGATCTGCTTTTTTTTTTTTATGATAGTCACACAGAGAGAGAGAGAGAGAGAGGCAGAGACACAGGCAGAGGGAGAAGCAGGCTCCATGCACCAGGAGCCTGATGTGGGATTCGATCCCGGGTCTCCAGGACCGCGCCCTGGGCCAAAGGCAGGCGCCAAATCGCTGCGCCACCCAGGGATCCCCCGGTATCATTTTCTTTTTAACCTTTCCCTCTCATCCGATTCTCTGCTGATTCTTTAAAGTTTTGGCATAAAAACCAGAATAAAGTAACTGATCTGAGCAGGATCATTCACTTTTCCTTGACTCTAGGCCCATACACTAGGTTGACATAGAATACTAAAAGAACCCACTGTGTTTCCTTAAAGATTCCCAGGCCAATAAGCCCAGTCCGTTTTCTTCTCTAGAAGTCTCAATGTAATGACATTTGCAGGAGGGAATTGGTTGAGTATTACAGCATACATTGCCCACTGGGCTCCCTGATCCTTCCTTATTTTGCACCCTTATTAATCATGCAATAAAGGGGCTGCTGGAAACATAAGGGAAACTGTCATCAGCCTCACTGATTCAAGATGGCAGAAACCCGCAAGGTGTGCCACAGCACGATTTTGGGCCTGCTATGATGCTCATTTTATATTTATGGGAACTAAGTGACTTACGTATGGTTTTATTTATGTACAGTTATAACCAAAAAGGGAGACTGAATCTCAGTTTCTCTTTTCATAACTTTAAGAATTCAAGTAGAAGATCTTTTTTGAAATTGATACACCAAAAACATTTCCTTGCAGGTGCAGTCAGGGATCAGTACCTCACTATATCTATGTTTGGCTTCCCCTGAGAAAAAAGAATTAGAGCTATTCATTCACTATTATAACTGCCAAAAACTTTAAGTGAAAAAGTTCAAATAATACTTTTTTTAAAACAAAGAATAGAAAGAACAGCAAAGGATACAGTCAACAAAACTGAAAGACAACCTACAGAATGGGAAAAGATATTTGCAAATGACCTACCAGATAAAGGGCTAGTTTCCAAGATCTATAAAGAAGTTATTCAACTCAACAGCAAAGAAACAAACAATCCAATCATGAAATGGGCAAAAGACATGAAGAGAAATCTCACAGAGGAAGACATAGACATGGCCAACATGCACATGAGAAAATGCTCTGCATCACTTGCCATCAGGGAAATACAAATCAAAACCACAATGAGATACCACCTCACACCAGTGAGAATGGGGAACATTAACAAGGCAGGAAACAACAAATGTTGGAGAGGATGCGGAGAAAAGGGAACCCTCTTACACTGTTGGTGGGAATGTGAACTGGTGCAGCCACTCTGGAAAACTGTGTGGAGGTTCCTCAGAGAGTTAAAAATAGACCTGCCCTACGACCCAGCAATTACACTGTTAGGGATTTACCCCAAAGATTCAGATGCAATGAAACGCCGGGACACCTGCACCCCGATGTTTCTAGCAGCAATGTCCACAGTAGCCAAACTGTGGAAGGAGCCTCGGTGTCCATCGAAGGATGAATGGATAAAGAAGATGTGGTTTATGTATACGATGGAATATTCCTCAGCCATTAGAAATGACAAATACCCACCATTTGCTTCAACGTGGATGGAACTGGAGGGTATTATGCTGAGTGAAATGAGTCAATTGGAGAAGGACAAACATTGTATGTTCTCATTCATTTGGGGAATATAAATAATAGTGAAAGGGAATAGAGGGGAAGGGAGAAGAAATGGGTAGGAAATATCAGAAAGGGAGACAGAACATGAAGACTCCTAACTCTGGGAAACGAACTAGGGGTGGTGGAAGGGGAGGAGGGCGGAGGGTGGGGGTGACTGGTTGATGGGTACTGAGGGGAGCACTTGACGGGATGAGCACTGGGTGTTATTCTGTATGTTGGCAAATTGAACACCAATAAAAATAAATTTATTATTAAAAACATAAACAAAGAATAGAAAGAACTGATCACTTACATATTTACATAAGCTAGGATTACCCATTCTCATTTGAAAATGCATGAATTGCAGTTCACTCACTGGACTGAGTGGAATATGGCCCTAGTGAGATAAAGGACATAGATGGTGCATCTATAACAGCCTGCTGCTTTATAAGGGAACATCATCTGTTATCATCTGTGGTGTTATCTGGACCATAAGCTGCAGCAAAACCCCTAACAAAACGCACATTGATGACCACAGGGGTGGTCAGTGAGATGTTCTTCTCGCTGGATCGATGTAATCTATCAGTATTGTTAGAAAAAGTCACTTCGGGCAGACCTTCTCTGCTTCCTGCCCAGGTCCCCCATAACTCCATTATGTGATGTCAGAAATAATGCTGGATTAGTTGGTAGGGGAAGACAAAGCCAGAGCAGTAGAGTGGAAAGAATGTGGACTTCGGGGATAGTCTTGTTTCCAGTCCCAGCCCTGTGGCAGCTTAGTGACAAGAATCTGGGCGAGTTCCTTAAACTCCATAATCTGCTTCTTCACCGGTAAAAAAAGTGTCATAATTCCTAAGTCAGTGTTCTGGAGAACGCTGGTAAATAAAACGGAGCTTATAAGGTGCCTAGTGTAGTCCTACCACATAAAACTTTCAGCAAATTCTTTCTGTTTCTCACTCATGGAATGCAGAAATAATAACATAATTAAACATGATGAATTGGAATAATCAGATAAAAATCCTACAACTGATGACTAACTCATTAGATTAATGACTGGAATTAACATGGCCAGTGCAAGGTTAATCATATGTGGAGAGGAAGCAGGATGTAGGGTCTCTCTGCTTGTACCTGCAATTTAGGTCTCATATTCTACTCTCGGGAAGATAGTTCTTTCAGTTGTTTGATTCAAATACTGATCAGTAATTGTGGTTTACATACCAACTGCAAGGTGCCCAATGTACCAGGTACTAAGAAGACGGAGAAGGCAGACCCAGTTCCCACTGACACTCATCGAGCTAGTCTACTAGGGATTAGGTGGGTTGGGGAGGCACTCAGGACATTACCTCTCTTCTGCTGTCTTCTCTTTAAAGGAAAATGCCCCCTGTGAGAGATATGTTAAGCTTTCACCAATCAGAAACAGTGTCCTCATAAACTGGAAAAGACTAAAAGGCATATATGCTCTAAGTCGCCCTTTGGCAGAGAGGGGAAGAGAGGCCTCGAGTAGATACATGATTTTTTACATTCATAAAATCGGTTTGGGGGCGGAAAGAGGCTAGGAACACAGAAATGTTCATCTCTAGTCCTATGTTGGGTCTGCAACGTTAGGATGCTGGCTTGGTAGAAACCTATGACCTTACCTGAAAGATAAGTCAAAGCCCATGCCCTACTTGGAGTGACTCTTACCTAGAGGCATGAAGACTGCTCACATAGACATTCTGGTGGAGACCCAGCTTTCCGTCTTGTTTGTTCGATATTCAGGGTCAAGGTCACAGAGAGAAAAAGGTCAGTGATCTCCCACTGAGCTTCCTACCAGTAGTGACTCTTCTTTGCTCCCTGCCCAAGACAGAACTTTAATATAAAAAGGCAGGAAACCATTTTGATCATCAACAATTTCTGAAGCGTTAGGATGACAGCATTACTGCAAGACCTGCATTTACGACATCTATGCTTTCTGCCTTTGGTTCCCTAGAGGCAAACAGCATTAATTCTACTAAATATACATGGTTAGATCCGAAGAGTTTCTTTCGTTGAGATTTTCGTGCAATTCCTGCATATCTTTGTGCAAAAAATCATGCTAAATAATGAGTTTAAAAGTTCAAAATGACCCTTTTTTTCTTTTAACCATGGAAAAGATAGTGACTCTTCAAAAGTTAAGTATTTTATAATAGGTTCACCTCTAAATTTCTACCCCAGAGCAGGAAATGAGGGGATGATGTGTCATCTCTCCTTGCTGGAGTGGGGCAGCTTTTACCACATCATCTCCGCAGATGGGGGACAACCCAACAAAACATCTCTGTTTTTTTTATCTGTTTGAGAAGATAGAAGATAAAATAGAATGGCAATCCTGTGACTTAATTACCCCCAATTTGAGGAGTTTAGAGTACATGGGCTGTGTCTGTGACACAAGGAGGAAGTGGTTACTAGAAAAAGCACTTAGTCATTACTTCTAAGTCATCTAATTATGTTAGTTTCTGACACTCAACCTTTTCAACAACTTTACAATAGTGGCGTGGGGTTTGACAGTTTTCTGTTTACTCCACTTTTTTTTTCCTGGCAATACTTTTTTGAAGACGTGTAATTCTAAAAAGGTAAATAAGGACTATATTTTTGAACTCTAGCTTCAGAACTATAATGTGGGAAGCAGAAATTACATTCAGTGTATTTATCCAGAAGGATTTAATGTAATGGTCTAATTCGTATATATATTATGCATGGATCAGAGGGGATTCCAGTGGTGACTTCTAAGGAACAAGTTCTCTGGAGAGAGGGTTTAGTCAAGGTTAGCACATTCATAGGGAACGAATCTAGCTGCCCCTTAAAGAGGCTGGGGTGGATTGGTGTGCAATACAAGGACAGTGAGATTGAAAACCAATCTGCAGGTGTGAGGCTTAAGAACTTCTTCCCGTTATAACCAAAGGGTCATACCACCTACCCGAATTTACTAGATCATCCTTTGATACTCAATCCATTTCATTCATGCTCAGGGTTCTTATGATTCCTGCAAGACTCCACAGAAACTTTGAAGAAGAAAGAGCAAGAGTGACTTTATAAACACCAGATTGGTGTGTTCAGCCTTTGAGCTAGTGCCTACAGGCATTTTTAAAACACACATACAATTTAACATTAACTGCAGTTTGAATTTTGGTAGGCCTTCTCTCAAGAAAATTTCTGTATGCTATAGAGTAGTGGAACTGTAGGGCTTTTCCATATGTATATGGAAAATGTTAGAGCCCCATTTCTTCCTCCTCCTCCTCCTCCTCCTCCTCCTCCTCCTCCCCCTTCTTCATCTGATACATGATGTTACAGTAGTTTCAGGTGTACAATGTAGTGACTCAACAACTCTCTAAGTCATGCTGTGTCCACAACAAGTGAAGCCACCATCTGTCACCACACAACACTATTACAATATCATTGACTATGTTTCCTATGTTGTGCCTTTTATTCCTGTGACATGGTCATTCCATAACTGGAAGCCCATTGTCTTCTATCAGTAATGCTTTCAAAGATCTTGAAACACATCTGGATGGGTGCAAAGAAATGAAGGGACAAGACAAACAGTAGATGAAATGAGGAAAACACACAGCCCAGACCAGAGGGAGAACTCCAAAAGCATTTTAGAAGTTGCAAAAACACCTGAAAGCATAGAATGACAAGAAGTGTGCACTGAAGACGGAATGAGATGAAGTGAAACGGCTCCAGATACTTCCAGATACAAGAAGTGGGCAACACATGAAAGATGGCTGCCACTAGCAACAGTGACAGATGCAGATTGAGCCTCTTTCATGTGAATTAGAAGTAGAATTTTGAAACTACGGTTCCCCCAAAAATATAAAGCCTACTATTCTGGGGTGAGAGAGCCTCTCCATCTACAAAGAGCTGGTGCCTCCTTCTTTACCAACGTCCCAGTAAAGGTGAACTGAACAGCAGTGAATGTCAATGACAAAAGCAGAGCTGTGCTTCTCCAGGTCTTATTTCCATTTTTATTAAATTTCTTCCTTGCCCCAAACCCTTGAATTTCTTTAGGCTTGTCCTTATTTCATTTTAGTCCCCGGGACTGTGAATCGACACTAATTTGGCTATCTGGGTGCTAGTACACATGCTGTTTTTCATCTCCCTTTGCATGTTTTCTGACTTTAATATTCTGAAATTTCTGTGAATAGGAGTTGCATCTCATCAATCAGATTAACTTTAAAATATCTTTGATTTAAATAAAAATACAAGAAAAATTTCATGGCATAGAAAAAGGATGACAACAGGAGAGTTGATATCTCATGTCAGTCACTTACTGACTGTGGAAAGTTTGAGAAGTAACTTCATTTCTCAAACCTTATGTTTCCTTATCTGCAAAATGTAGGTGTTAGCCAATAATTTCCAAGGTCCCTCCAGAGCTAACAATCTTATTTTTTTGAGATAATAATCCACATCATTCAGTCGGTGTGATGAGAGTGAAGCAAAAAAGGAGAATATCCATAGCATTATTCATAGAACACCAGAATTTTAGACTTACACGGGACTGTACTGCATTTCTAGCTCTTCTTAATCTTGACATTTGAGAACATAGATGCCCAGAGAGATGAAGTGACCTGTGACATAGCTTACAGAGTAGGCATGACAGTTTAATATATAAGTAATTCAATGAGCTTCTGGAAACTTCAATGGTTTAAGCAATAATGCTTAAATGCTTGAGAACAATCAATTGACTCATTCAGGGTTTGGAGGTATTAAAAGGCAAAATGTTGGAATAGGGGTCTATTAATTGATATATATTTATTCTGTATGGGGAACTGTCTCACACAATTATAGAGGCTGAGACATCCCACATTCTTCAGTCTGCAAACTGGAGACCCACTCAAGCTGATGGTGTATTTCCAGTTTGAGTCCAAAGGCCTGGGAATCAGGGGAGCCGATGGTGTAAATCCCAGCCTGGGGCATGAGAAGACTGGTGTCCCAGTTCGGGCAAGGAGGAAGAAAACAAATCCTCCCTTCTTCTATTTCTAGTCTTATCCAGGTCCTTGAATGGGTTGCATGACGACCATTTATATTTGGCAGGGCCATTTGCTTTATGAAGTTTACCGATTCAAATACTAATGTCATCCATGTTCAGAGACACACTAAGAAATAATATTTAATCTGGGCACACAATGGCCCAGTCAAGTTAACATATAAAATTATGGTCTCATCATGGTCTCACATAAATCTGCTATATGTCGTTTATAAATCTGTAAGACAGGTGATTGAAATGGACAAAAATATCTATATAAAGTAGACATCCATGAAGGAAAATATAGCTTGCTCCACATGCTTGTTGGTATAATTAGATGAAGGAATTTGCAAACTGCCTAATTTTACACGATGCTCTGCAACTATGGTCAAATCCCAGGAATATTATTTTAGAAGGGGTTTTAAGAACTCAGGCGCTTCACAAGGAATTATCAGCCACATAAATCTCTTCAAAAATAAACCACATGCAATAATGATAGATGCAATGTCTTGCTGATGATATTTTGAGTGCTGCCTTAGAAACATATTGTGGTCAATTTAAAATGTAATTAATGTGAGATTAATTGTTATCTCAGAAATTGGAACACATCACTGACAAATGAGATTACAAGTGTGGTGGCCGGTATAAAATCTAATGTCAGAGAAAAGGGATGGATCTGTATCTTTCCAGCACTGTTTATGAGGAGGGTCCATGCTAGTGTTGGTTCCTTAAAGAGACATAGCCAGGAGTGGGAAAAAATTGGTCATCAGATTGGTAGGAAATCTCTTTAAATACCAACCCACCTTGTTTTCTCTCTCTCTTGCATCATATGACCTTTCGGTCTATAGCTTACAAATTTGCAGATCAGAAGGGCATGCCCTATCCAGGACTAAGATGGCTGGTATAATTTTCCAAAGTTCAGTAATAAACAGAAGCACTGGTAAACAATTGCCTGTAAGTTTATAATTCAGTGTTCCAGACCTTGATTGCTCCTTGTAAATCATGGAAATATGTAGGTTACAGCAGTTACAAGTAACTCTTGAGCCAATTTTCCTCCTAAAATTGCAGCCATCTTAACAGGACACTATGAGCCTTTATTCTAATTAACATCTGCTTGATTTCCTACAGACGTTTCCTCTAGGATTCATTGGGGCAAAAGAATAAGAAGGGTATCAAATCAAAGAGAAATTGGTAAGTTTTTAGATATTAGAGGAAATTCCTTGAAGAAATGGCACAAAGTTGAGGTAAATTTTGACAAAACAGAAGAAAGTAATGCTCCTTACAAGTCATGGTTCCACAGGGGCCAAAGCCAGTCTGGAGGACACAGGATAGCGCCGCATAATGGAGAAAAGGGAAAAGCAAAGCGCAGATACCACAAACCTCACTGTTTTGCTGAAGCTGACTCTACTTAGATGAACAGACATCTTAGTGACTTTCTTTTTTCACTTGAGGGGTAAAGTTAATGATTGGGTTAAGCAAATGATTGAAAACTATAAAAAGCCTAAACAGATGTATCTTGATTTGGTCAGCTGGGTCCCAAACCAAAAACAAAGAAAACAAAACAAATAAAAATGCTGTAATGTGACTATTCATGTGGAAATATATGGGCAAATCCCCGCCCCCTCAAAAAAAAAAAAAAAAAACCCAAACAAAAACCCCAAAAGCATTGATTTTCGTGCCAAACCAATGACAGATTAGGTATGACTGCACACCAAACTCCCAAAGATTCTGTTTAAGTCTATGTCTTAGATTTATTTTGTTTGCAAACAGCATCTAACAGGGTGCTGAGCACAGTTAAAAAAAAAAAAAAGGACTGAATAAGTAATTGTTGAATTAATTGTTAATTAATACATTTGGTCAATTTGGAAACCATTAAGACCAAGACACCATAGTCTACAGCATCCAGACTGTGGACCATGGCTCAGTACGCTCGCTCACAAGAGCACCAGAGAGGCCTGAAAGCCCATATTAAACTTTGAGAAGAACAGGCTTTTACAGTATGGTGCGTCCACGAATCCAAATGACCTTCTTTTGTTTAAAATGATCCCACATTTTAGGGTTATTAGCTCGTTTGGTGATCCTCAACACAACTGGAAGAAAGTAAATTAAAATATGATGCATGTAACATTAACCTTCTTTGGGGTCTGCTGTTGGCTTTTGAGAGGTTATTTTTAGAGTAACTTCTCTCCCACAGATACAAAAGTATTTTTTTTTCTCTTTTATTTTCTTATTTATAGGATAAAATTGAGAATTGTTAGTATTTAGACGACTCTCGACTGGAAAAAACATACACATACATGCCATTTGATATCTGGAAAACTGGATTTTGTAAAATCTGTGTGATTCACCCTGTGAATTTTACAAATTCTCAGGGTGCAGGGGTAATGGATATTGAGTATGAGAAAGAAAAAATGAAAGAAAACGAGAAGAACCTGGGATGAGCTTAGGTGATAAACACAAAGAATAGAGGAGTGCCTGTCAATTAAAATGCACAGAATGGGTTTGTCGGTGGCAGGGACACATCGTCGTCAATGTGGATGATGGGCATATAGAAAGTAGGGGATTTTCAATGGTCGTAGCCGTAACAAGGACACAAAAGATAAAATCTCGTCTGGTGGGCGAACCCTAAAGATGTGGGTGTTTCAATCACAGAAGCAGTAATGGAGCTCCAGCCCTGAGGAGCACAAGCCACAGCATGGTTGGTTAGGAGAAGGATGTTGGGCAATGAAAGCATGCTTAAGGTTTTCACTCTGGTGTTTGATATTTAGATATTAAATAGCTTATTCCTAGTTTCAAACTCAAGCTGAACTTTCATACTCCCTGTGAGATAATTTACGATTTCGTGTGATGGTCTTAGCCAAACTAAAATATGACTCTGTGTAAAACATTTCAATTCATTCCTTGCTGTGGCTGTGCTGTACTCTTATTACATTTACGACCAGTAGTAGTTAGGTGGATAGTTTAGAGACAGCCAGAGGTCTGTGTACAGTAGCTAGCAGATTCACCCAGAGTCTGTCAAATTGTCATGGAAAATTATTATTTTTATTTTAAGAAGATTTTATTTATTTATTTGACAGAGAGAGAGAGAGAGAGCGAGTGTGCACAAGCACAAGTAGGGGGAGCAGCAGAGGGAGAGGCAGAAGCAGGTGCCCCGCTGAGCAGGGAGCCCGATGCAGGACTTGATCCTAGGACCCTGAGATCATGACCTGAGCTGAAGGCTGATGCTTAGCCAACTGAGCCACCCAGGTGCCCCTGTCATGTAAAATTATAATTAATAGGAATATCAGTCAGATTAGAGCAATTTTAATTAACCTAGGGGTGGGCTTTGCTTTTAATTTGCTCAAGCAGCCAGGGTTATCCGCAGTTACATCTAAGAGAGGAGCAGGCTCAGCAGTTCTATCAAATATGAGAAACATGAAAGGCATTTTTTCCTGCCCTTGTTTACCATTAGGGCCAGGATTCTTGGCTGGAGCATTTGGTAGTGCCCAGGCACCCAGGACCTCCCCAGCAAACCAGGCCATGCAAATTCCTGTGGGCAACACAAAGTCGAGTGAAGGCACTAACATGCACATTTGTAAATATGAAATAATAACTTCTTCAGATATCTTTTAATAAAACTTTTCCTATAGGGCAACCTCCAAATATTAGCAACTCTTTATGTCCATTTTATGCTTTATTTTCCTTCTAAGAAAAGCCATGATAGGGGGGGTTTTCATAGCTTTTTCTTTAAAAATCCTTAAGGGAAGGTTATTAAAAATGCTTATGTCTCAGTGCAATAATGATATTAAAGCTCTTGAGATATATCCAGAGCATCGTTACAGCTGATTGGAACTTACATGTGTTTACAAGCATCTATGTGTATAATTATATTGTGACACTATTACACTGGGCTCCGGAGCGCTGCTCTGCAACCGAAACTTAGCATTTATATCTGTAAATGGCTATGTGATATTTTTTAGTAATTATTTTCTACAGGAACCAACAGTGGCTAGTCTAAACAAGTGCAGTGAGAACACTCATCATCCTCTATCCATTTGTATGGCGCTCATGGTGGAAGAGTGGGAAAACACCCTTCAGATACAAAAGGAGTCAGCAAGAATAGGTCTCAACAAAAATGATCACAAATCCTGCTTTTTGAACTTGCAGTGTCTAATTATTTAACTCTCTGAAGATCGAACTGTATTTTGTCCCTCTTTTTTTTTAACGCTAACGCTCTGATTCTTACATGAAAACTGAAAACTTAATAAAATAATATTACAGAGTCAGTAAGCATCACGCAGAACGAGTATTTCCCCATGTCACCGTGCAGAGTATCACAAAGTAACTAGAAAGCTAAAAATATCCTTTAAGAGTGTTTCCATTTTTAAAAATAGCCTGTGTTTTATCAGTTGTCTGTGTGGTGTGCGCTCACACAAGTGCCTATGTTCTGTGTTGTTTCTTACCCCAGCTACCCGGGAACAGTGTTTGAGGCGGTTATTCTTAGCTGACACAATTGTCCTTCTGCGGTCAAAGTGAAATAAATAATTTAATTACAATTAATCATGCTGACATTAGCATTCATAAACCAGGCACTGTACCAGGCAATACAGTTCCAAAGGGGACCATGAATTTAATCTTTGCTTTGAAGGAGCTTACTATTCAGTGAAGGGTGAACAATTAATAGGTAAATAGCTATAATATAACTGGTGGAAATAAAAATGAATTCAGAAAAAAACAAAGGGAATGATGGCATTGGTGTTACCTTTGCATTGCCTTTTATTTTATTTATTCCTTTTTTTTTAAAAAAAAGATTTATTTATTTATTTTAGAGATAGAAAGTATGAGCTGGGGGTGGGGGGAGCGGGGAGTAGAGGGAGAAGAACAAGCAGATTCCACACTGAGTGCAGAGCCTGATGCAGGGCTCAACCCCAGGACCCTGAGATCACGACCTGAGCTGCAATCAGGTTGGATGATCAACCGACTGCACCATCCATGTGCCCCTTCGCATTGCCTTTTAGAAACCCCCCATAAAACTGTCTTCATTTTAATTTTACATTTATTTATATTTGTATTGCCCAATTCAAAGTCAAGTTAGAAAATACTTGTGAAATTAGGTGAGGATACTGCCTGTAAATGCAGTCTTCCTGGGCCACTTTTCTACCATATTGAAGTACGAGTGTGGCAAGTGTAAATCTTACTCCGCCACACCTGGAGGGTTGTCATTGAGCCCTCTGCAGACCCGATCTGCTGCAAGCAGGAGCAACCCTACACAGGCTGTGTCACTGCAGCTTTCTGTGTGGAAGGAATATGACATTTCATTTAAATGCTAGCTACCCAACCCTTTTAGCATCAACCACAGTGGCTAAATGAAAGGCGATTATTTTTTTCTTCTTTTTCTTTAGAAATCAGAGGGCTTGTTCCACTCACAGTTAGGTCAGAGTCTCCAAGAATTCTGCTGATGCTGATGGCAAAATATTTTGTAAAGACACCAGAAGGATTCTTCTGTGTTTGCTGAGCTTGCAGTGCCCAACCTCCTGACTTTATTGAAGGGAGAGGTACAAATGGGAAGTTTATTTCAAGCTCAGTACCGGACTGGCCTTGCTGCGATAATGCAGCGCAGGGACGCTGTTTTGATGTCTAAGACATTATAAGATATATCGTCCAATTCTTGGTCCTAATAATATGACAAAACCACTGAAGAAAGCACAATTACAGAGTGGAAAGACAGATGCTACGTCGCGTTAACCGCCTAGAGTTCCAGCTCACCCATTCAGGTGAAGCGTGAGTGGGAATTGGCTGCCTTGTTAGTAGTCTTAGCACAGGTTAGACCTCACAGAAATATAAATCCAATTCCAGCCAACTAATTTTCTAAAAATGAGCAAGAGCAATTCAATGAAAGGAAGACGGACTTTCAATGATGGTGCTGGCCTGGCTGGATGTCTGTAAGCAGAAAAGCAAATATATAAGTAAATGGAGTCAACTCTGACCTTAACCTCGTACCTTATACAGAAATCAACTTAAAATGGACCATGCACTTAATGGTAAAACCTCATGCCATGGAATATCCAGGAAAAAAAAAAAAACAAGCAAGCTAACAAGCAAACAAACACACACACACAAAATGGAGAAAATTTTCATGACCTAGGACAAGGCAAAGAGTTCCTAGACTTGACACCAAAAGCCTGGTCCATAAAAAGAAAAATTGATAAACTGGACCTCATCAAAATGAAAAGAAATTATTCTGGAAAAGACCCTGTTGAGGATGAAGAAATACATCATATACTGGGGGAAAATATTTGCACATCACATATCTGACAAAGCCTAGTGTTCAGAACATATAAATAATTCTCAAATCTCAGCAGTAAAAGACAAGTATACAATTAGAAAATAGGCCGAGGATGTGAAGAGATGTTTCAAAAGAAGGGCTCTGCAGGTGCCACATGAGCACATGCCAAGATGCTCAATGTCATTAGTCATTACAGAAATTAATAGTAAGACCACAATAAAATATCACTGCATGTCTATCAGAATAGCTAAAATAAAAAAAAAACAATGCTAACACCGAATACTGACAAGGAGGTAGAGAAACTGGATCACTTACATACTGCTGGTGGGAATATAAAAGGCGGGAAAATAGTCTGAGAGTTTCTTTTAAAATTAAAAACAAACAAACAAAGGATTCAAACTGATAGGTAAATGTTCACAGCAGCTTTATTCATAACAATCCCAAACTGGAGACTGCCTAAATGTCCTTCAGTAGGTGAACATTTAAACAAAGTATGGTACATTTATACCAAGGATCAGTACTCAGGAACAGAGGGAAGAAGTATGGGTGAGCACAAAGACTTGCATAAACCTCCAAGAATCATGTCAAGTAAAAAAATGAAGGACAGTAAAGGACACATATTAGAGGATTCCATATATGAAATCATATAGAATGATTTGAAATAACCTCATACAGAAATGGAGGACAGATTAGTGGTTGCAATGGGTTAGGGATAGTGGGGAGTATGGCTAAAAACTGGTAGCATGGGGGAGCCTTGTGATATAGTTAAAAATCTGGATTGTGGTGGTGGTTACACAAAGCTGCACATTTGATAAACCTGTAGGGAAACCCCCTCCTGCACACACACACACACACACACACACACACACACACACAAATAAGGACCCAGATGACTAGTGACATCTGAATAAGCTCTATGATTTTTCCATTGTCAAAATGAAAACATATACAATCCTCCCTGCCAAAAAACACATTTCTGCTTAGTTTACTCAAAAACTTCTAAAAGAAGTTTCTAAAAGAAGGTTCCCCACTTTAATTGCCAGCATCCTAAGTGCTCTTGTCATCTGTCTGGCGCTCCAAACTCTCTTCTTCATAATTACTGTTTCCTATTCTGTATTTTCTCCCAACCCACATCAAACCAAACCAAACAACCAACCACACGAAAATCCTCTCTCTCTCTCTCTCTCTCTCTCTTTTCCCCCCATCTCTACAACTATATCTCCTCTTGCCTCTCCCAGTAAGGGTCTCTCCCCTTTCCTCATGGTCCCACTAATCTACAGATCAACTCTTCCTTACGTAGATCATTTTAGCCTATTCTGGATTATTTTAATTCACTTCTCCCATCTTTGGCAGCAGTACATAAAGCTCCAGAACTTAATAAGAAAACACAAAACCTTTTAGGAGAAAGAGAAGGATTTGAATATTGACAAGTCAGTATCATTTGCCCTTTTCGTTACCAAATGGAGACATAACACCCACCACACTCACAGGGTTATTGTGAGCATTAAATAAGGTGTCATATGTACAGCACTTAATAGAGTGCCTGGCACACAATAGGTGCTCAATAAATACCAGCAGCTTGTAATAGGAAGCAATTGGCACACAAAGGAGCAGTACTAGTTCTGCAACTCGACAATCTAAAAATATTCATTAGTGTCTAATATATTCTTAGTGCTTTGCTGGTACTATGAAATAGCCAAAGGGAGAAAAAGTGTAGAGTCTAAATGAACACATGAAAAAGTAATGTCATTAGTCTTTAGGGAAATGCTAATTAAAACCGTGTGATACCACCACACACCTATAACAACGGCTAAGATGCTGAGCAAGGGGATCTCATTCACTGCTGGCACAAATGCAAAAACGCTGCAGCTATCACATGGAAAAGTCTGAAAGTTTCTTCTAAAGGCGAACATTCACCTACCTTGCTACTCCACTTCTAGGAAATTATCCAAATGAAATAAAAAAAATGTTCAGACAAAAATCTGTTTGGGAATTGTGTACAGGGGCTTTATTGCACCATTTTGGAAATTACCCAAATATTCCCCAACTGGTAAATGTATGAACATACTGGGTATGTCCATACAACGGAGTACTTACTACTCAGAAATGCCAAGGAGTGTACTACTGACTCACGCAACACAAATGCATTCCAAACGCATCACACTAAGTGAAAGAATCTACACACAAATGTCTGCTTTCCATATGGTTCCGTTAGTGCAAAACTACAGAGACGGGAAATAAGCAAGGGGTCATCAGGAACTGCAGGTGTGAGGGGGGCTGACTGCCAAAGGTCACAAAGGAAACGTCTGGAGCAACGGAATCCTTCTATATCTTGATGATAGTTGTGGTTACGCAATTGCATGCATTTGTCAAAACACATAGAAATGTACAATAAAAAGGGTGAATTTTACCTTATGCAAATTTCACCTCAGTTTTAAAAAATTGGAAAAAAAAAAGAATTTTAGCCAAAAAGTTAAGGACACAGATCTCGCCACTTGCCTTCAGATACGATGTGAGAGATGGGACTAACTGATGCACATCAGTAAGAAAATCATGCGTGTAATTTGTTGTTCAATTATGAGGCTTAGGTTGCTGACTATGAATTATGAGGTTTATAGATTGGATTTGAAGAGACCACTGATTAACATGGGAAGAGGGCCCACCAGGGTGCGATGGGGCTTCATTGTCAAACGTCAAAAGAATGGGTAGGACCTCGCTGGGCAGAGACAACTAAAGAGCATTTTGCCCAAAGCCATGTGAGTAGAAAACACGGAGCAAGACTGAAGAGTCTAACTGGACTGCAGCAGGGCTGGTGGTGGGAGGAATGAGAAAGTGATGTGATAAAGACGATGGATCTAGATCACAGAGGGTCTTATGTTTTAAATATAGCCTGTGACTGGATGAAAGTCTTTTCATGACACAGTTATAGTAAGGCCTTGAATGGGGTGTTATCATATCAAAGAAGTATTTCCAGATCATTATTCTGGAAGTAGTGTCTCCTGTAGAAGGAGGAGAGAAGGAATGTTCTGGCGCAGCAGGAAAGGGGAATTGATGCTCCAGACCTAGATTCCCTTGCAGCTTTTGAACTGACATCTTAGCTGATTGTCTTAATAATAGATATCCTGTGTTAAAAATGGAACCTTTGAATGTTTGGCAAAAGGAAAGCACAGCTGCCTCTAGCAGTTTATTTCTATAGCTCCTGGGCATGAGACATCATATATAGAAATGGCTGCTCGGGTGGCTGTTTCCTTTTAGGCGTGTGGGGACTGCAGCTGTCTAGATTGCCACGTGGTCAAGTCATTACTGATCTCATAAATAATGAACACTTGGAAATCCTACAGCATAGGGCTGTTCTGCTCCAAGTTCAAATGCATTTTGACCCTTGTATCGAGTCAGTGAGAAGGGGCACCCATTCCTACCCTGGAAGCATGCATGTGAGTAGAGGAGAGTACAATTCTGAATCCTTGCTTTGGGGATCATTTGTGCTCATGAATGCCTCAGTTCTTGCTTCTGTGGTTTTAGCGGACAGTCTTTATTTAGAAAGATGGTATAGTTAAGTGACAAAAGCTCAAGAACGTGGGTTTCTTTTCAAATTCAGTATAAAATCCTGGAGAACATATCCACTGTCCATTGCTATAGAGCTCTACCCAAAATCTTCACAGGAACAAGGGAGCCTTAATTGTATGTTAGATTATCATTTAAATACACCATAATTATTGAGAGTAAAGATGTCAAGATCAACATTCAAAGCGCGCTGATGTTAAAGTAGGTGTGTCCCTGAGCCTTCCAGAAATCTCTTAATTAATCCGGGGATGTGCCGTATTAGGCGAATGTCAAATGTCTTGCTGAGCAGCAGAGAGATGAACCCTAAAACACAGCTTCAAGTAACAATGAGGCTAATATCAAATGCCCTTCATCAGAGAGTCCTAGAGGCCTTTACAAATGGCATAACATTAATCTGAACATCACTCTAGAGAAGCATCAAATTAATTTCCATTTCAGAAATGGAACCCCTGAGAAAGCAGCATGTCCATGATCACAATTAAACCTACTTTTTAGCATACTTAAGGCCAGTTCCTTTCAGCCATCTGTTCTGACAGCTAATTTTAGGCCCCGAGGTAACAGACAGAGAGCATGAAGATGTCAAAATGGAAAACAAGCCACATTCATTCCACAGTTCTGGGCTCATTTAGATACGAAGTCACATAACCCAGGATCATAGTTCTCAGGGTGTTTACAATATATCTGGGGGGTAACCCCAATTAGGGAACAACATGGTGGGGGCTATGGTAAAAGTGCGATTGAAGTTTGGTGGTAACACATGAAAGAAACCAAACTAGGGGATCAGTGAAAAGTTCACTTAGGAAGTGATGCTTAAGCTGAGCTTTTTTTTTTTTAATTTTTATTCATTTATGATAGTTACACACACACAGAGGGAGAGAGAGAGACAGAGACACAGGCAGAGGGAGAAGCAGGCTCCATGCACCGGGAGCCCGACGTGGGATTCGATCCTGGGTCTCCAGGATCGCGCCCTGGGCCAAAGGCAGGCGCCAAACCGCTGCGCCACCCAGGGATCCCTTGAGCTGAGCTTTGAAGGATTCTAGCGAGTTGTCTTTAAGCAGAGAGCAATAAAAAGGATTCTGTGGACAACAAACAGCACAAAGAATGAAGCATTATAATTGCCAGGAGCTGGAACACTAGCTTGTGTAGTTGAGTTGCAGAGGCCGTGAAAGGGGGAGGCATGCCAGGAATTAGTATGTGACCTATGGGCTACACTATGTGCTACACCAAGGAGCTTAAGATGTGTACCAAACGCTAGCCAAGGGAACGGTTCAATGGTCAGTGCCCATATTCGTGGGACATGCATGGCTCCACCAGCATCACGATACCGAGCGGAAGTTGTAAATGTAATTTATAAGAACTCCAATGGGCAGAAACACAACTTCCTCACATACCCGTATTCACAACTCATGCTTGTGTGTGCTTTAGGAGATGCAAGTCAGTTATTTTGCCCAGGAGGAAAAGAAAACACAAGTTGGGCACAACTAGCGCATCTCTGCCATGGAGCTTGAGGCAAAAAAAAATCAGTCAGGCATGGTCTGATCAAGAGGAAGGCAAGACATTTCAGGGAAAACATAAACAAAGCTGAGTGATTAATTGGACATGAGGGGCCAGATAAAAAAATTAGTGGCTGAAAGTTTGATTCTAAGTCACTGGGCTTTTTGAGCTTTTCAGTGAGTTGTGAAGATAATAAAATGAAGGAAGACATAATACTTAGGTACTAAAGGTGGCTCCATGAACATGCTCAGTTTGCAATGAAGTTAGAGTCCTGGGTCCCTCGTGGGGCTCGTCTCTGGCCCTTGTTTGTCTTCCAGGGACTCTAATTTTGAGCTCAAGGTTGCTCAATACGCCTCCAATGCTCTTTCCAGAGGAACAGTGTTTACAGAAAACTGCGGGAAAGTTAGGTGGGGTGTCCTCTCTTCTCGAATAAATCCAGGCCGAGAGCTACACCCCATTTTGCTACACTGCTGTCCTCTCTGTCGTTGCTTCCATGAAATTTGCTCAGACTTTATAGTAGAGTCTCATCTTAGTAAGAAGGAGCTCCGTAACATTCACCTTTGCATTTACTGTTGGGATGCTTTGTAGATTGTGTTCTCTGGGAGACAGGCTGAGATGGAATTAGGACTGCGACACTGGATGGGGGTGGGTTTAGCATCAACGATAGAAAGGAGCACGGTGCTGGGCTAACCTATGCTTGACCAAATCTTTGTCAGCCAGGGAAGAGCTCCGGAGCAAAGGGGGCGTGATGGAGGAGTTCTGCAGGGGGTGGAAATGCCCCTGCCTAGTGCCATTAATCTGCTGTCATTGCTTGAGGCCACCTGGAGAAGAGTGTGACCTCAGCTTGAAAGCCCAGACAGACCCGGGAGGAGCTAACGGCTGGAGGCGTCAGCTGATCCCACTCCTCTCTGTGAGGCAGCCAGTGCTTTCTTGAAGCTTGAAACAGGATGTGCCCATGCATCTCTGTCGCCACCATAGAGGTTTGAAGACTCATTATGCAATCCTCTTTCTATGAGGCCCTGGGAAAAAATAGCTCTCAGGAGCAGGGCTAGCTGTGCAGAACCTGCACAAAGGACATGCTCCTTTCTTTTGGACAACTATTCTCTACATTATCTGTCTACACTTGATCTTAGCCAAAAGGCCGAGAAGCGATCTACATTATCTGTCTAAATTGACCTGCACGATCCCGTTATGGATCCTAGTCCAGAATGGACTGTATTGAATTTTCAGGTTGGTCTGCTTCTGAGCCAATCCCAAAGTGGGAGAGAGTCACCAGTTAACTACTTCAAACATAGACATAGATAGAAAGATAGATACTATCCCCACTCTATAAATAGCAAAATTATAAATCTGTTCCTTTGTGGAGTTTTGTTGATCTGTATTCCTAAAAAGCCATTTACTTAACACTTACTTAACCCTCCCGTTGGCTGTCAAAAACTTAAAGGAGAAATAAAATTCTGGAGGCTCCTCACGTTCCCCCTTTTCCTGCTAGTACTTTACTGGTAGCAAGGATACGATCACTCTAGAATTCACTTCCACCAGAAGACCAGTATGTGAGGACTGTTTGGCCATCACTTGCCTTAGCTGCCAGTATCTGAGGTCGTGTGATTATTGTGATTTGGGCTGTAGGACAGTACGTCATCCTCTCTGGATGAAGAAGAGGGTTGGTGATGCAGTAGATGTATGAACAAGTGTTAAGGAGGGCCACTCCTCAGGACAGAGCTGTAGTGACCACAACGGGCCTGTCTTCAGAATTGAAAAGCACGAATTTGTTATGTGGCTGACGTGGGGGTTGCGGCCAGGAAGAGGATGCTTCTCATCCCATGATGAAACGATGTACTTAAAGAGTACTCCTCAAAGGAAGAAGAAGGAGATCAAAGAAAGTGGTATGGAGTGCTTGATTTTATTGCTACAACAGGGCTGGCTACTGTAGGCCTAGTAGGAAATGAAAATGCAAGTAGGAAAAGGCCCTTGTCAAAAAATCATTAAGAACTTCAAGACAGTGATAGCACGGCATTAAAATAAGCGTAGGGTCATTTTGTAACTGCACAGGTCACCTGTCCATGAAGCTGGCCCCAGATACAGACTCATAAGATGGAGAAGCACTTTTTCCCAGATCACCAATTAACAAAAAGTTCTGCTCCTATTACTCTGCCCTTAGCCTGCTCTGACCTGGTGGCCCTCTGGGCTTTGGGGAAGGGAGATTACCAATGAATGCAGCAGTTGCCAAGTCCCCATTCAGTCCCAACTTTTTTATCAGGGGAGAAGTTGAGGGAGCATCATTCCCCGTTCGAATATTCTGTACCCTTGTTGGAATATATGTTGGACCATATCTTACACTACACATCAAGATTTTTGGTCCAGAAACTGGTTGGTTGTCATCATAGACTGAGAACAGCTAACTCATTTCTCATCATGGAGTTTCAAGGGATCAAGACTTTCCGGCTAGCACTGGATGTCAACACTTTTGTTAACATTATTGATGCTGCTGCGCTGTTACAAACGCTGCATGAACAGCTAAGGTGTTTGCAGAGCGGGCTTGTGGAGCTGGACCAGAGGAGGGATAGCACTGCCCCAAAGGGAATTTAAGAGGAAATGAACCACCCCAAGTCTACTGACTCAGAATAGTGTTGGGGGGGTGGGGAAGCAGGGAGGTGTGGACAAGTATATATTAAAAAGAGGGGAAAAAAGGACAGCTGGGTGGCTCAGTGGTTGAGCATCTGCCTTTGGCTCCAGGGTGTGATCCCAGTCAGGGGATCAAGTGAGGAGCCTGCTGCTTCTTCTTCTGCCTGTGTCTCTGCCTCTCTCTCTCTGTCTCTCATGAATAATAATAATAAAAATATTAAAAAGAAGAAGAAGAAGAAAAATTCTCAAGGTCATCTCATGGTCTCCTGGTTAAGAACTACCAGGAGACCCGGGTGCCCAGGGGGGGTAGTAGCTGAAGCAGCCAACTCTGGGTTTCAGCTCAGGGTCCCGGGATTGAGCCCTGTGTCGGGCTCCATGCTCAGTGCGGGGTCTGCTTGAGATTCTCTCTTCTCCATCTGCCCCCTCTGAGTTAAATAAATAAATCTTAATTAAAAAAGGAGCTACTGCTCTACTTCAAATCCCTCTTTTTTCCTCCCAGATGAGAAAACTGACCAGAGAGACAGGTGCAGTGACAAGCTCGTGTTCACACAGATAGAGCTGGACCCAAAACCCAAGTACAGTATGTCCCTGACAGAGCTCTTTGCACCGTATCAGAGTTTTCACACTGCTTTCGTATTTATTACTTCAGGGAGAACGGTGACAAACAGAAGGCGATTCAGATATATATAGTGAAGAGAAAAGAGTTATTTTAGTGTCAATTTTGGCTTAGATGTGTAAATGTGTTAATGAAGGTACACCACTGCTGCTAGGCTTTGAATATTTCAGTTGGAGGTTCCCATGATCTTAGATACTGAGGGGTAGGCCCTGTGACCAAAATGAAGTTTTCTGAAGTGTATTTGGTGTTGAACTGAAACTGAATATACCACGTTTGTTGGGAGGAGAAACTTAGAACTCAGGTTAATGAATACGTGTCCTTAACTGAAAGGTAGGATTAGTATATAATCTTTGATTCTGTTAAAAGACTAGCAATGGTCTCATGTAAGAAGCCCCCTTCACTGTAGATTAACAGAAATTGAAAAAAAAAAATCAGAAGACAAACTTCCAACCTGATTTTCCTGGTGTACTCTGTTTTGTTATGTAGTTTAATGAAATATATCTATGGGCAAGTCACCCAGTGAATTTCCAAAAAAATCAAAATACTCCTTAGCTGGTAACTAATTGTTATGACTTTTTACGGGCTGTATTCCCACTCTCACTGAGTCACATGAAAAATTAACGTTATAGTAAAGCAAACGGATTCTGGAACAGTTACTGTGAACTTAAGGCAGCGCGTGACAGATTCCTTTACTCAGAAACGTGTAACGGGAGAGTGAGTTTTCCTTGCAAACAGACCTAGTTTATACTTTACGCAAGGGTCATTTTTCCATGAAAGTAAAGAAAGAAAAATATTCAGCTAGCATGGTCCAACATCTAAAATGTCTCAGCTTAAGTGAAAAGAGCCTCTGACAAATTGAGAGCCCTCCCTAACGAAATGCATCTCTAAGGAGTTATGGGTGTGATTGAGAGAGGCTTCATGAAGAATCCTCATGGCAATTTGGAAATATTTTTAAAAATTAAATTGCTTTCTGTACATGCGGATTCCCAGAGGAGCATGCTAGACTAAATGCATCCATCCTCTGAGCTTCGGATTTCACAGCAGACACGGGGGCCTCTGGTGCTGCCTGGCACTCCAGAGCCTGTGACGGGGAACCACTCATCCCAGCACAAGAGGAGGCCCCATGGGCCAGAAGATGAGCAATAGTTATTATTATTTCTTTAAAGATTTTATTTATTTATTCATGAGACACACACACAGAGAGAGAGAGAGGCAGAGACCCAGGCAGAGGGAGAAGCAGGCTCCATGCAGGGAGCCTGATGTGGGACTCGATCCCAGGACCCCGGGATCACGCTTTGAGTCAAAGGCAGACGCTCAACCACTGAGCCACCCAGGTGCCTGAGGAACAGTTATTAGTAGATGTACTAAACGATACCAGGAGTTTAGGGACCTCTCTCATTTCAAGCCATTTCTCTCAAGGAAATGCTTAACACCGGCCTCATACCGTTCTTATTTCAGCTTCTCATTTTGAGGCTGGCACTTCCTTGGGGAAAGCACTGTGGGAGCAATTGTGTCTCCTCGTAAAACACCAGTGGGTCCCCAAGTTTCAATCACTTTTCTTCTGCTTCTATTTCTTCCCTTCTGCTGTTTCTCCCATGTAGCACTAATGCCACGACTCCATTCTTTCATCATTCAGGTGCATGTTTTGTGGCTTTTTTTTAAAATTTTTATTTATTTATGATAGTCACACACAGAGAGAGAGAGAGGCAGAGACACAGGCAGAGGGAGAAGCAGGCTCCATGCACTGGGAGCCCGACGTGGGATTCGATTCCGGGTCCCCAGGATCGCGCCCTGGGCCAAAGGCAGGCGCCAAACCGCTGCGCCACCCAGGGATCCCTGTTTTGTGGTTTTTAAACTTCTTGCCCTCTAGAATAAAAGCAGGAAATAGGGAGAATAATTTTGGGGATGCATGGGAAGTGTATCAGATATAAAACGCAGTCGGATACTGTAAAGTAGCTGTAACCATGAGGGTGACCGAAGGGGACAGCTATACTCGTGGGCTCACAGTGCACAGCTGTGGACCACGAGGGGAGTGGCCCTCCCTGCAGCTGGACCATCCTGCCCTCCATGTGTTCTTCTGACAATTCACAAGTATCCCAGGGAGCTTTCTAAATCGTTTTCACCCATGATAGAGTTTACCATCACGCTCTTACTGATATCATTACCAATTCCACGTGTTTACATTTACTTTTTGGATACAACTATGGAATTGAGAGAGGGGAAAAAATACCTCTGGAGAGAACAAAACTTCAGCCCCACTTAGGACCAGAGATGATTCAGGCTATTAACAGCACAGGGTAAGGGACAAAGAAAGGCTGTGAATAAAGCAAGAAAATCAGAAGGTTTCCAGTTTGTTTGTGTCACGACTTGAAAAGCCATTAAGAAGCAGTGGGTGGATGAAGCTCGAAAATATGCTAAGTGAAAGAAGCCAGACACAAAAAGTTACATATTGTGTGATCCTGTATATATGAAATATTCAGAATAAGGAAATCCATGGAGACAGAGTGCAGACTGGTGGTTGCCAGGAGCTAAGGGAGACAGCAATGGGGAATAACTGCCTGATGAGGGTGGAATTCCTTTGGGGTGATGAAAACTTTCCAGAGCTAGAGGCAGAGGGTTATGGCTAATTTATATTATGAGAATTTCACCTTGGTACCAAAAAAAAAAAAAAAAAAAAAAGCTAAAAAATAGAAGGGAAATCCATTGTTGCAATTTTTCTGTAATAGTAAAGTTATTCCAAGAAAAAAAGTTTATTGAAAAAAATTTTAAAAACATTTTATTTATTTATTTGAGAGAGAGAGTGAGCACAAGTGAATGTGCATGAGCAGGGATAGGGCAGAGGAAGAGGAAGAGGGAGAAGCAGACTTCCCCTGCTCAAGCAGGGAGCCTGACTTGGGCCTCAATCCCAAGACCCTCAGATCATGACCTGAGCCAAAGGCAGGTGCTTAACCAACTGAGCCACCCAGTTGCCTGAAAACTTTTTTTTTTTAATTTTTTTTTTTTTTTATTAAACAGAGTTAGTGGGGAGGAGGATGAACTTTGACCTTGTTTGGCTTTCTTGATGCACTAAGAACAACCATTCAAATATTCGTTCCTTTTCTCTATCAAGTTATAGTTTTTCAAGTTAAGTAAGAAGCTATTATTAAGAGCATTAGCCCTTTTCCTCTCATATATGTTAATGTTCATATGTAGTCAAATTTATTAGGCTCAGTTGGTCAACCTTTTGCTTCATGATTTCTGAGTTTTGTTTCCTGCTTAGAAAGATATTTCTCACTCCATCATTTGCCAAGTTTGTTGTTGATGACTTTTTTCCCCTAAAGTTTTAATTTTTTTCTTATTTCTCTTTTCTAATTACAGTGGCTAGCATCACCACATCTCTAGTGGTGATGTGCATCAATCACTTGCCACTGGTTTTATAGGAAGCTGAGTAATTAAAATACAGTCCTGAGATGAGAAACTTAGGGATGGAAGGGAGAAGAGTGAGAAGAAACAGCGCATGCACTTATTTCCTCATTTTTAATAGAAATCTGGCATTAGACACTATTTTAGAACAAATCAGCCACTAATACATGTTTAGGTATGTTATGTAATGGTATGAAGGCAGTGACATGTTGGAATCTTTCTCTTCTCTGACCTCTGAACTAGTATGTAAGAAATGGCTGTTAAGTTTTCAGGACAATTGCAAATTTTTTGTTAAAGAAATCCATTATTAAACATTAAAGTACACAAACCTATAATTAAACAAATTATAACAACACAAATGTATAAAATACTCAAAAGTCATGATTTTTACATTTTTACTACAAACTATATTCTTGAGGCTGCTTACATCATTGCAAGTGCATGAAAAAATCCTGATAACAGTGTGCCAAGGCCCATCTCTTCCCTACTCTACACCCTGGGAAGACACGCAGGTAGCTTGAAATTGGCCCTGGTAGGAGAAACAACATTGTAAAAGTTCAGTAACCTGGCAAAACAGGGTGTGACATTGCTCCTTTAACTCAAGTAATGAAGAAAATATTAGTAATGCAGATTAAACTTAAAAGTGTGTCTGTGTCCATTGTGAATAGCACACATACACAAAAAAACATTGTTGAGAAAACATTCTTCTAGAATGGGAAACCTATTATCCGATTTAGTGACTAATTCATATCATGGACAAATGAGTGAAGTCCTGACACTGGCTTGCATTGTTGTCCTTTTGTTTTGCTCATTAACATAAATAAAAATATCAACTAACTTTCTTGTTGGAACCACACTCAGACAGCTAGTTAGCAGCACACTAGCATATAAAAAATAACTACTAGAAAAACCAAAATGACAAACACAACAAACCAAAATCCTGGGGCGAAGAGGAAAGAAGCATAGTAAGCAATAATTACATTACAAATGCAAACAAAAAATCAATTATAAAAATTCCATTGCAAATACAATTTAATTTCCTCACCTTCTACAGTGAAGAATCAATAGATATGGTTTAAGGTCAATACAACTAAAAGTCGGTGATTAATTATATTATTAAAATATGTAACCAGTAGAAAAACTAAAAAGGTTTATAAATGATTCCAACTTACCAAAAGAAACTCATGAATATGCAAATCTACATATTTCAAGGGGCTTTCTTGACTCCCAATGTTGCCTCCTACCACAATAACTCAAAATTTATTCAATTTCCATGCTCCATGTTCTTCTTTGTAATTTCCATTTATGACATGTTTAAAAAAATCAGTTGCATGACTATCTAATGAATATCTTTTTTTTTTTCTAATTACTCAAAAGCTTTCAAAAAGGAGGGGTTCATGGGCAGCCCTGGTGGCTCAGCGGTTTAGTATCTGCCTTCGGCCTCGGAGAAGGCCGAAGTGATCCTGGAGACCCGGGATCGAGTCCCACGTCGGGCTCCCTGCATGGTGCCTGCTTCTCCCTCTGCCTGTGTCTCTGCCCCTCTCTCTCTGTGTCTCATGAATAAATAAATGAAATATTTAAAAAAATAAAGATAACTCATGCTTTTTTTATTATTTTTTTTAAAGGAGGGGTTCAGGTCTGGTTTGGTTACTACTGTCACAAACCCTGGGCACAATGTCTGAGACAGAGCAGTTGCTCAGTAATGATCAGTGGCAAGTCCCTGCCCTCAAGGATCTCACAGAAGTAGAGGGAAGGCTACACATAAATTCAACAAATTGAAAGGAGCCTGTTCAAGTTTAAAGAAGTGCAAAAGGATTAGTGCATTCTACTTAGGTGGGAGCTTCACAACGAAGATGGCGTCTGAGTTGAATCTAGAAGAATCAGGCAGTTTTCCTGGCTAAAAGGGCAGAGAATTTTTAGAGAAATGAAAGAGCCAGCAGAGAGAGAGATAAGGTTAGTGAACAGGATCCACGTCACGGAGAAGACTATAGACTATTCTACAGTATACACTTCATCCAGTATAACTCATGAGAAAATGGTGAGATCAAACTCTTTTTTGATTATTGTGGTCAGAACATTTAACATGAGATCCATCCTCTTAGCATATTTTTGAGTGCACAATTCAGTATTGTTAAATACAGGCATGATGTTGTGCAGCGGATGCTCTAGAACACATTCATTTTGCATAAGTGCAACTTTACACCTGTTGAATAGCCACTCCCCAATATCCAACCCGTCTCCCCCAGCCCTGGCAACCACTATTCTCTTTGCTTCTCTGAGTTGGACTACTTTAAACATCTCAAATAAGTGGGATCATGTAGTATTTGTCTTTCTGTGCCTGGCTTATTCACTCAGCATCCGGGTTTATCTGTGTTACTGCATATGGCAGGGTTTCCTTCTTTAGTAAGCTTGACGAATATTCTATTATATGTATATACCACACTTGCTTTATCCATTACCCACTGATGGACATTTAGATTGTTTCTGCACCTTGGTTACTGTGAATAATGCTGCAATATACATGGGAGCTCAAATATCTCTTTTTGCCTTTTAGGAAAGCTATTTTATATGTATAAATAAGTGTCTGCAAAGGTGTGGAGACCCTGGAATGCTGTATGCTGTGGGTGAGAATGCAGGATGGCACAGCTGCTAAGGAAAACAGTATGGAGGTTCCTGGAAAAATTGACATACAACTACCACGTGATCCAGAGTTTCCACTTATGGGTATTTATAGAAAAGAATGGAGATGAGCTTCCTTCTTCTCTTAAAAGATTGATTGATTGATTGACTGATATGAAAGAGAGAGAGAGAGAATGAGGGGAAGGAGGGGTTGAGGGGAAGTGTCTTCAGGCAGACTCCCCCCTGGGCGAGGAGCCCCAATGCAGGGCTCAATCTCAGAACCCTGAGATCACGAAATGAGACAAAGTCAAAAGCCAGATGCTTAACTGACTGAGCCACCCAGGTGCACTGAGATGAGCTCCTTTCTTATAGCACCTTCTGGATACAGTGAGGAAGGAGACAGAGGAAGGCTGGGGGGTGAGTTTGGTGAGAGCTACCCCGCATTATTTGCCTGCTATATTTTATGTTTCTCAGGCCATGTAATGTAGAGAAATAAAAACATTGCATAGTTGCATCTGTCCCTAGGTTCATCTGAGCATTCCTTTTGGCTTAAGGGAAAACTATTGCTGAAATATAAGGAGATCACGTTCTGGTATTTGAGTCCCGCTTCCCCTAATGGTATCTTCTTCAATATGAAATTGGTTTTTCATTGTTCCCCTGAACATCTCCTGATTCAAATCCTGGCTCCTCCAGGAAAATGTACCTTCTTCAATAATCTCACCCAACTTTTACCACATGTGTATTCTATGATCACAAAATTTTCAGAAGGTCATGTTCCTTAATGCATGCCCATGACTTCCCTCTAGATTTTCATACCTTCGGAACCAAAGATTTGATTTCTTTTGTAATCATTCACAGTACACAATAAGATGCAGAGCACAAAGCAAATCTTGCTAACTGTTCTAACTCACTATTTATAATAACACAATGACAAATGAGGATTAAAATAGGTCACTATGGAGTAGAAAGAAATAGGACAAATGTGTAAAGAGAAAAACATGAGAGACAGAAAAGACAAGATCCTTTCCTTTAATTATATTAGAGGTAGATCAAAGCAATTGTCACTTACTCTGATCTCAAAGAATAAAAAATGAACATTCTGTAATACTTAAGGAGTGATACTGTATTTGATTCAAATATTGTTTTTCCCCTAAAAATAGAGTAAGACCCAGAAACTTGGAATTATACAGCTTGTGATGGAAAATTTGGGTAAACAAGGTGAAAACTGTTTCTTACAACATGAACTATGCATTTTTAATGGCCACTTGATGGTACTTTGTTCTTTAAGAAAATTACTAAGACCTCAAAATACTGGTGTGTGTATAGTATGAAATTCAAGAGTATCATTTGGGTTAAGATGTGTGGCTGATGGGCAGCCCCAGTGGCCCAGAGGTTTAGCGCTGCCTTCAGCCCAGGGCCTGATCCTGGAGACCCAGGATCGAGTCCCACATCGGGCTCCCTGCAGAGCCTGCTTCTCCCTCTGCCTGTGTCTCTGCCTCTCTCTCTCTCTCTCTCTGTGCCTCTCATGAATAAACAAAATAAAATATTTAAAAAAAAGATGGGTGGCTGAGATATTTATAACAGTTACAAATTGCTAGAACTGGACCAAAACAACTACTAGAACCTAGAGTCACTCACAAAATTCTTGTGTAATCACAGTTCTGTTTCGCCTCCCCTCCTCTTGGAGACACAGCATAACCAGAGCAGCTCATGAGGTCTCACTCCCTGAGATTCATGCTCCACCTCATGCTAGGCTCTTGGTATCTTAACCCTATCTGTCTTAGGCTAATATTTTTATTTTCCTCTTATCCATTCCCCTCCCTAGGCGTTAAAATAATGTTAAAAGAGAAGCTGCTTTCAGGCAAACAGAACAGAAGAAACACCCAAAAATGATCAGTTATGGTGTGTAACCTGCTAGCCTGTGCTGGAGTTGGAGCTCTCATACATAGGGAAGGGGGACTTGTGGGTCGTGGAGCTGCCTTTGAAGAGACAGAAACTGGGATTGCAATGTGAAGTGAGCACAAGTTCTTCCATGAAGAAAATCACTCTTTTAGGCATTATGTACTTTTAGAGTTTTGATGTTTGTTTTTTTTTTTTTTTCCTGCTGTTTTCTTCGCTTTTTAAAATGAGACCTCCTTTTTGGGGTATGGGCATTTTATTCTTTAATCATTGCTTTCTCTCTGTAATTTCCCTCCTTTATCTATCTCCAGGAATGTCTGCTGCTAAAAAAAAAAAAAAAAAAGCTTTTCCAGGAATTTTCATTGGTCAAATGGCAAGAAGAGAATTTTATAAAATAAAGGAAAATGTTCTAAGGGAGAGAGATTGAAAAAAAAAAATGTTAGGGAAGGGCCATGCATCCCTCTTGCCCATTACATTTAGTGCATTCTTCCTCCAGAAACATGGCTTCTGTCAGCGTGGACTATATGCAGAGCATTTATAATCATTAAGATTTCCCTACGTAAGAATGCCCTCCTTGCAAAATGAGGCATAGCACAAATAGATGAGAATCATTCTCAATGGAGAGTGGAAAATGCTCTACTGTGTCATAACATGTGCATACGCAGATCTTTTCTTTTAAATATGGAAGTTATCACTGGTAAGATGAGAGCTCACTTCCTCAGTGCACTAACTCTAATGTCCTTGGCTCTTCCACCTTCCACTCTCTCTTCCCCATGCCTTTCCTCACTCTTCTCCCATATGTGGTCATTACCTTCATTGACGTGTATATAATTCCCTTGCTCCTCTCTTGTTATGGTGTGCACAGTTACACAATCCCCAACAATGTTTATTTATTTATTTTTTTAAATCTTTTTTTTTAAATTTTTTATTTATTTATGATAGTCACAGAGAGAGAGAGAGAGAGAGAGAGAGAGAGGGGGGCAGAGACACAGGCAGAGGGAGAAGCAGGCTCCATGCACCGGGAGCCCGATGTGGGATTCGATCCAGGGTCTCCAGGATCGCGCCCTGGGCCGAAGGCAGGCGCTAAACCGCTGCGCCACCCAGGGATCCCCCCAACAATGTTTAAATTACTCCTTCTGCCTATACCAAATATAACTCTAGAAAAAAACCAGTAATAGCACGAAGAATAGTTTTCCTTTAATTTCATGACCACTATACTCATGTGAGTCATCTCTACTGCCATCTGGCAATCCCACTGTACACATCTAGTCCATTCATTCTTCCTCTCCTCTTGATGGCTATTAGCATGGGTTTTCCTTCTGAAGCTTCTACACATTCTCATCTTAGCTTTTCTTTTCTTTCTTTCTTTCTTTTTTTTTTTTTTACCTCATCTTAGCTTTTCATTTCACTGAGGGAGAAAAAAGAATCAGAAGAAATATTCCAAAGCTTTCATCACAATAACCATGAATTGATCTGCACATGAACCCATAGATCCTTCTGCCTCTTCTATCACTTTGGATCAACAGCCCATAAAAAGCAATGCATCTAGGGGTGCCTGGGTGGCTTAGTTGGTTGAGCAACCAACGACTCTTCATTTCAGCTCAAGTGATGATCTCAGGGTCAGGAGATCGAGCCCTGGATGCTGCACTCAGTGAAGTGTCTACTTGAGATTCTCTCCCTCTGTTTGTCCCCCCGGCTAGTGAGTATTCTCTCTCTCTCAAATAAATAAATCTTAAAAAATAAAGCAAGGCATCTACTTGTGCACTATATTTCATAATTTTTTGTACAGTCATGGTCAATTCTCCAGAAATTCTTTTTCTTCCTTTCTCATACATCGTTTATTTTTCTCTCTACTGATTCATTCAAAAAATAGTGCTATTTCACCTAACTTTAGAAATTGCAGTTTTTTTTTCTTCCCTTCTCCCCCTCTAGCTAGCATATTTCTCTCCTGCTTTCCTGTTATGCAAACGTTCACTATATCCAATTCCCCTCCTCCTATTGTCTTTCAAATCCATCATGACCACAATTTCATTGCACACCTCCAATAGAAACATCCGTCCTTTCAGGGTGACTTCCTCTCCTGGTTTTACTCCTATTTACCTGGCTACAGCCTTCTTTTCTGTTTTTTTTCATTTACAAACTTTAAATCTTGGAGAGTATGGGGCTCAGTCTTTAAATGTCTCCCTTTCTTTATATAACTTTTGATGATCTTATTTAGACATATAATTTTAAATATCAGTTTCACAGTAATAAAATCCAGGTATATACCTCTAGTCTGAACTTTTTCTCAGAAATACAGATTTCAAGATTCAGCTGTCAACTGTATTATCTTCTTACATTTTTCTATATCCTAGTTACCAGCAATTCTATGCTTGTTCAAATCAAATACCTTGAGGTTATCCCCAACTCATCTTTTCTCTCACATTTTATATTTCAACCACTACAAAAAGTCAGTTGGATCAAACTTCAGAATACATCCAAATCTGACCAACTGTTACCACCTATATCACCATCATCCATGTCTAAGGTCATCATCTCTTCCTGGAATGATGCTTCTTTTGTCTGTGTATAGCTGCTAAAAAATAAGTTATTGTTTATTTATTTTTTAAAGATTTTATTTATTTATTCATGAGAGACACACAGAGAGAGGCAGAGACATAGGCGGAGGGAGAAGCAGGCTCCATGCAGGGAGCCCGATGTGGGACTCGATCCCGGGACTGCAGGATCATGCCCTGAGCCGAAGGCAGGCACTCAATGGCTGAGCTACCCAGGTGTCCCTAAGTTATTCTTTAAAAAGAGTATAACCTTTCATCAATCTGCACAAATGCTGTCAATAGCATTTCCTCTCACCCTAGTTAGAGCCAGTATCCTTGTTATTGCTCACAAGACCCAATAAATCTGCTCCACCCTTCCTAGTAACCTCAATTCTGCCTCACTGGGCTCTGGCCACACTCCTCTTTGCTCCTCTCCAAACATGCTCCAATGTCAGGTCTTTTATATCCCCCAGTGCCAGGGCCTGGAACAAACCTCCCCCAGATATCTATATATTTGGCATTGTCATCTCCTTCAGATCTTTGTTGAAATTTTAGCACCCCAAACCTATTCCTGCACTCATTATTTCTCTTGTTTTATTTTTTCCAAAGCAATATTACCACCTGTCATGCTATATAATTTATGTATGCATGTATGCATGCATCTGCTTCATTTTCTGTTTGTTTGCTTGTCTCCCCATATAGAATATCAGTTTCATAAGGTGATTTTTTTTCACTCATTTTATTCATTACTGTATCCAATATGTGGAGAACATGCCTGGCATAGAATAAGCACTCAAAAAACACTCGTTGTTGAATGACTGAAAGAACGAAGTAAAGCTTATTATCATTGTTTGGATCTGAAACATATTTTACTTATGATTAAGAATGAGCACCTGGAAAGTCACAGAATGAGTGCATTCTTCTAACTCTATCATTTTGGATTATATTTTCAAAGGAAGTCAAGTCCATTCTGCTTCTCTTGGAAACTCTTCCAATCATAAGAATGTGGCAAGAATCATCACTCTGTAGCATAAAATGATTTTTCAGCAAGCCATTAGAATTTGAAGAATATTCTTCAAATCGGCTTCCCTCATGCAGGTGGTAAAACAAAACAAAACAAGAGTCTCTATCTTCAAATTCGAGAATGCTAATTTTTGGTATTCAAACAGTTCTGTTTTAAAGCATATGATAAACAGGCCCAAGGGAAAATTTCTTCACTGCTGTGTTTGCTTTTATAGTTTTAAACACTGTGGTTTTATGTAAGAGGAAATAGATTTTTGAGATGGCACAACAGGTGAAATAGGATGTGAAAAAATATTTCAGACCCTCACATGTCAACAGTATGAAATGAATCTCATTTTGAAGATGTCTTCCTTACAGTTCATACTTCTGATTGTGTTTTTAAAAGTTGCATGAAAGGGAAATAATCTAATCACACTTAAAAACTCAAAATTCTTAATAAGCAACAATCAAGGTGACTAGTAACCAGCCTAAAGCTTGATAGGTTTTAATTCTTAAGTTATAAGTTCTCATAATAGCTCCCATCAATAGCTAACTAATATTTTTTCTTTTTTTAAGATTTTTATTTATTTATTCATGAGAGACAGAGAGAGAGAGAGAGAGAGAGAGAGAGAGAGAGAGAGAGAGAGAGAGGCAGAGACACAGGCAGAGGGAGAAGCAGGCTTCATGCAGGGAGCCCGACGTGGGACTTGATCCCAGGTCTCCAGGATCACACCCTGGGCTGCAGGTGGTGCTAAACCACTGCGCCACCAGGGCTGCCCTTTTTTTCTTTTGTTAAAAACAAATATGGTAAACTCAATCCAATATAAAGTGTCACAAACGTTGGAATATTTAAGTTAACAGAATGATGGTTACATAGTAAATTTGTATCACTAATTTCCTAAAACTTAGAATAGTATATGATACAGTTAATATTATAACTTTCCTGAGCATATCTAATAATGTAGATAGCAATTCAAGAGAATACAGTATCTCAGGGTGATTAACGGTCATCGTATTAGAAGTTGCTAAAGTATTAAACAGTATAATTTTAAATAACTATGGCCTACTATGTCATTGCCCATTGATAACTTAGAAAGTGTTTCAGGATGTAATTGAAAAAGGAAGAGGTGTATCCATGTAATATGTTTGCCAATACTAAAGAATTCCTGTTGATTCAGAATAAATCTTCAGAAATGATCATAAACAAGTAAAAAAAGGCAATAGGTTCATGTTTATCAATAGTTACTTTGCCTGTAAATGGACTAAATGTTCCAATCAAAAGGCACAGGGTGATAGGATGGATAAAAAAACCAAGACCATCTATATGTTTCATATAAGAA
The DNA here is from genome assembly GCF_905146905.1 of Nyctereutes procyonoides. Lineage (NCBI taxonomy): Eukaryota > Metazoa > Chordata > Mammalia > Carnivora > Canidae > Nyctereutes > Nyctereutes procyonoides. Next base: position 39,308,396 of record NW_026575120.1, on the reverse strand, counting down.
TCATTTCAGACCTAAAGACACCTGCAGAATAAAAGTAAGGGTTTGGAAAAACATTTATCATGCAGATGCATATTAAAAGGAAGTGGAGTAGCAATACTTACATCAGACAAAATAGACTTTAAAACTTTAAAACAAACTTTGAAACAAAAAGTTTAAAACAAAGACTGTAACAAGAGAAAAGAAGGACACTATATAATAATAATCCAACAAGAAAATATAACAATTGTAAATATTCATGCACCTAACATGGAAGCACTCAAATACAATAAATGGTTAATAACAAACACACAGGGACTAATCTATAATAGAAGGATAATAATAGGGAGCTTTAATACCTAACATACATCAATGGACAGATAATTTAAACAGAAAATCAAAAGGAAATAATGGCTTTGAATGATACACTGGACCAGATGGATTTAACAGATATACTCAGACATTCTATCTGAAAACAGCAGAATACGCATTCTTTTCAAGTGCACATGAAACATAATCCAAAATAGATCATGTATCAGGCCACAAGACAAGGCTTAACAAATTCCAAAGACTGAAGTCATATTATGCATCTTCTCTGACCATGATGCTATGAAACTAGAAGTCAACCACAAGAAAAAAAGCTGGAAAGACCACAAATACATAGAGGTTAAACAACATGCTACTAAACAATGAATGGATCAACCAGAAAATGAAAGAGGAAATTAAAAAGTACATAGAAACAAATGAAAATGAAAACACAAGAGGCAGCAGAAGTGGTTTTAAGGGGGAAGCTTATGGCAACACAGGTCTACCTCATGAAGCAAGAAGAATCTGAAACAACCTAGTCTTACACCTAAAGGATCTAGAGAAAGAGCAATAAACAAAACCTAAAAACCACAGAAAGAAAGAAAAAGATAAAGATTAGAGCAGAAATAAATGATATAGAAACAAAACAAAAGTAAACAAAAACAAAGACAAAACAACCCACAACAGATCATGAAAGCAGGAACTGGTTCTTTGAAATAAAATCAATAATATTGATAAACCTCCAGTTAAGACTTATCTAGAAAAAAAGACAAAGGGCCAAAGTAAATAAAGTCACAAAAAAGGAGAAAGAACAACAAACATTACAGAAATACAAACAATTATAAAAGAATATAATGAAAAACTATATGCCAACAAATTGGACAACCTGGAAGAAATGGATAAATTCCTAGAAACATATAAACAACCAAAACTAAAAAAGGAAGAAATAGAAAATTTGAACAGACTGACTGCCAGCACAGAAACTGAATCAGTAAAAAACCAAAAAAACAAAAGACCAAAAAACAAAAAAAACTTCCAACAAACAAAAATCTCTAGGATCAGATGACTTCATAGGCAAATTCTACCAAATGTTTAAAGAAGAGTTAATGCCTATTCTTCTCAAACTATTCCAAAAAGAGATAGAAAAGAAAACTTCCAAATTCAGGCCAGCATTACCCTCAAACCAAAACCAAATAGGCACCACAAAAAAAAAAAAAAAAAAAAAAAAAAAAAAAAAAGAGTTACAGGCCATTATCTCTGATGAACATAGATACAAAAATCCTCAAAAAAATACTAGCAAACTGTACTAGCAAACTGAATCAAAAAGATACATTAAAAAAAATCATTCACCACGATCAAGTGGGATTTATTCCTAGGTGGCAAGGGTGGTTTGATATTCACAAATCAATCAGCAGGATACATCACATCAATAAGAAAAAGGATAACTACCGTAGGATCATTTCAATAGGTGAAGAAAAAAGCATTTGACATCCATTTGTGGTAAAAACAACCTTCAACCTAGCAGGTTTAGAAAGAACATACCTCAATGCCATGAAGGCCATATATGAAAAACCCACAGTTGACATTATCCTCAATGGGAAAAACTAACAGCTTTTCCCCTAAGGTCAGGAATAAGACAAGTATGTCCACTCTGACCACTTTATTCAATAGAGTACCTGAAGTCCTAGCCACAGCAATCAGACAACAAAAAGGAATAAAGAGAATCCAACTGGTGAGGAAGAAGTAAAACTTTCACTATTTGCAGATGGCATGATATTATATGTAGAAAACATGCAAGATTCTAACAAAAATCTACTAGAACTAATAAATGAATTCAGTAAAGTCACAGGATGCAAGTCAATCTACAGAAATCCATTGTATTTCTATATGCCAGAATGAAGCAGCAGAAAGAGGAATTAAGAAAACAATCCTATTTACAATTCCACCAAAAATAATAAGACATCTAGGAATAAACTTAACCAAAGATGTAAAATACCTGTGTTCTGAAAACTATTAAGTGCTAATGAAGGAAATTGAAGATGGCACAAAGAAATGGAAAGACATTCTATGCTCATGGTTTGGAAGACACATATTGTTAAAATATCTATACCACTAGTCAAAGCAATCTATAGATTTAATGTAATCCTTATCAAAATGCCAACAGCATTTTCATAGAGCCAGAACGAACAATCCTAAAATTTGTTTGGAATCGCAGAAGACCCCAAATAGCCAAAGCAATCTTGAAAAAGAAAAGCAAAGGTGGGGGCATAAGAATACTGGACTTCAAGTTATATTACAAAACCGTAGTGATCCAAGGAGTATGGCGCTGGCACAAAAACAGACACAAGATGAATTGAACAGAATAGAAAATCCAGAAATAAACCCACAATTATATGGTCAATTAACATTAAACAAAGTAAGAAGGAATATGCAATGGGAAAAAGTTTTGTCAACAAACGGTGTTGAGAAAACTGCACAGCCACACGAAAAGGAATGGAATTGGACCACTTTCTTACACCATACACAAAAATAAATTCAAAATGGAGTAAACACCTTAACTATGAAACCTGGGATCATGAAAATCCTAGAAAAGAGTACAGGCAGTGACTTCTCCGACATTAGCTGTAGCAATGCTTTTCTAGATAGGCTGCCTGAGGCAATGGAAATAAAAGCATGAATATACTATTGGGATTACAACAAAATAAAAAGTTCTGCACAGCAAAGGAAACAATAAAATGAAAAGGTAACTTACGAGAGGCGAGAAGATATTTGCAAAAGACATATAAAGAACTTATTAAACTCAACACCCCAAAACCAAATAACTAACATATGGAGGCAACCCAAGTGTTGATTAATTCATGAATGGATGAAGAAGATATGGTGTGTATAGGTATATGTACACACACACAACGGAATATTATTTAGCCAAACATAAACACACAATGAAATCTTGCCATTTGCAACGACGTGGATGGAGCTAGAGAGTATTATGCTAAGGGAAATGAGTCAGAGAAAGACAAATACCATATGATTTCACTAATATGTGGAATTTAAGAAACAAAAACAAACAAGCAAAGGGAGAAAGAGAGAGAGAGAGAGAGAGAGAGAGCAAGAAACAGACTCTTAACTATAGAGAACAAGAAGGTAGTTACCAGAGGGGAGGTGGGTAGGGGATGGGAGAAATAGCTGATGGGGATTAGGAGTGTACGTGTTGTGATGAGCAGCACGTGGCTGAAATAAAACCTTTAAAAAAATAAATACATAAAAAAATTCCTATTAAATCAAATTTGCCTCATTGACTTTTATAGGGATCTGAAAGTCAAGACATAAAACAGCGTCTACTTGAAAATGATCCTTTGAAGGTTTAAAGTTCTTTTGGGGGAACTTTAATATTTGTAAAATAAGAAACTATTTATTTTTCAATATGTTTAAAATCCATGGTGATTAAGCATGTGGACTGTCTCTAAAGAAAGAATGTTGAACTTTTAACACATTGAAAACGTATATGTTGATAAGGGCATGGTAGAGGCTAACAACAACCACTGTAACATTTTATTCTGAAATGGCAAATTGGGTCAGTCTTTTAGAAAACAGCCTAATTTGTGGAGATACTGGGTCTGTCACCATTTCTTTAAAGTGGCTGTCCTCGTCGTAATAAGATGATCTTATTACTGCCTTTCTCACATTTAGGATAAAATAATAACCTAACCTACAGAATAAAAGTGGTTTGAAATTTTTCTCACGAAATCTCAAATCTGCATGGCCTCTTTTTATCATCCATCGATAAACTATCAAAGAATGAAAAAATACACATTTAATTCACGTGTGGCTTTAAAATGTAGACCTGAGTCACTGTATTGAAATGTTGGTTCTTGCTCTGCACTAACTGGGTGTCCACTTCGTGCCATGGATTTTGGCAGCACTGAGGAGAATAAGAAAGAAGAGAAGAAAGTCTCTTCATGCACTGTTCTGTTCAGGGGGAGGACTGGAAAGTAATGGGTTTTGTGGGGCTGTTGTGCTAGCTGACTATTCAAAAATAAAAAAATAAAAAGCTTGGGGACATTCGGGTAATGTAGTCGGTTAAGCACCCAACTCTTGGTTTCAGGTCAAGGCCTGATCTCTGGGCTCTGCACTCAGCCTGGTGTCTGCTTGGATTCTCTCCCTCTCCTTCTGTCCCTCCTCCCTGTGATCTCAATCTCTCCCTCTCTTTCTCTCAAAATAAATAAATATATCTTTTTTTAAAAAAAAAGCTTGAATGCGTACACAGAAGTTGGGGATTCTTTTTTAAATTACTTTCTTTTTTAAATTAAATTTTTTAATTACTATGCATATACCTGCTTTATTACTTAGGCAGCTTCTCCAGTTCTTTCTCATTTCTTTGAAGCGCCCTAAGAACCCTGGAAATGTTGATGCTGTAATGGTCATTACTGACGTCAGCATCTTCATGCATATAGGAAGGTGAAATTAAGCTTAATAAAAGAGTGGTTCAGGTAAGAAAAATCAGAGAAAAGGGAACATAATATGGCAGACTTGGTAAGAATTAAATTTCTGTTCAGTGTACTATTCAGGCTCCCGCAACCACTCTTCTTCTTCTTCTTCTTCTTCTTCTTCTTCTTCTTCTTCTTCTTCTTCTTTTTTGCAACCACTCTTCTTAGGTGTCTTTGTTTCATCCTATTTACATACATCATTCAGGCAAGAAACTCAAGATACAAAGCCTCCGTTCCTATTTTTTTCACTAGGAAGTATGGATCACAGTCTACATATCTCAAAGTTCTATAATTTCACCTATTTAAACTGAGATTCAATTAATTACATTTGTACTTCATGAGAATGATGGATAAACACGAGGAATACGGATGGACGGTATGAAGGTAATTTATATTAATTGATATGTTAGTTTATGTTAGATATTAAGTGAAAAAGGATGTCCAAAGTGTTTCTGGTACTCTGGCCAGCCCATTAAATTAATTTTCAATAGGGTTCTAATTTTGATTCCATTTGAGATCTTGCCAAAGAAATAAATAAGATGATCACCAGAGTTCATTCTATTTCCTTCATCCTTCATGTGTGTATAAACCCTTGAGAAGTTTGTTTATTTATTTATTTATTTATTTTTAACCATGACAACTGTGAAGTTGCATGTTGCTCTCTGGCCTTATAAGGTACTTGCTCTATTAAAATAAACAAATCTTGACTAGAAATAAGAATAATTCTTTTTTTTTTTAAGAATGATTCTGTGTTCACGCGGTACTTGCCATAAAACAGGCACCTCTCTCTATAACTGCAGACTTAAAATTTTAAGAAATATGAATACTTTTCCTCACTGTGTATAACGAGGCAACTAACTGTTACTGAGGCGTCTGAGTGACTGCCAATATTTCTGAAACAGGTACTTGGGTGTGATGCATGTGAGATGTAAACACAAGAATCTCAATAATGTTGGAACAGCTGACGGGCTCTGTCTCACCCTGCACTTAGGCACCAAATCTGTACTGATTTCGTGGTGTGGCTTCTAGTTTCTAGGCACAAAGTACTTTCAAACTAAGTTAAATTTGCAACTAATAACTGTAATGGATGTTACTACTTTTCCCTACTTTAACATTTGTCCTTTATTATAAAATACTGTATACATGTAAATTTCACATAATTACCCTGGATCATCAATCTGTTATTTCCCAATTACATAACAAAATAGTTACCTAACAAGATTTACGGGTCAAGTGCTAGGAAATATTTTTAAGGCTTCAGAAACCTTTATTTGCATATTCTAATTAGCAGTTTATTAATCTTAAATGCATAAGGAAATTAACTGCAGCTTAATCTCATAAAATTCATCACTGTACTCCTTTATTACATTGCCTTGATATACGTTAATTTTTAGCAGCTCATGTATTGGAGTAATGGCAAGAAGATAGAAAAATCCCATCTCCTCATTCCAATTATAGGTCCGTCTCCATTTACACACTCATCTACATTATATTAAAATTTTTATACCTTCTAATAACCTAGGCTTTCAATAAATTATTTCAATATTTCTTTTTCTCCAATAACCCTTTCTAAATCCCCCCTTTCAGAGAATCCCTCCAATATTTACATCTTTTTCCTGAAAAGTAGACACAAGGATAACTTTGTATAGAGAAGATAGCCTTTTAGATCAACCAGGTGATAATGTTCATAAATTATGTCAGTTCAGAAAACACGGAAGTCACTTCCATGTGCCAGAAACTGGGTGTCATACTCAGGATGGAAGGTCAACTGGAGAAGCTCATAGTTCTGGAGCGTTGTAAAACATGGCTTTTGGGAAGAGAAGTGTAAGTTCTCCTCATCCAGCCCTGCCTGATACTAGGAATACGCTTGAAGAAGTTCTGCTATGCCTCAGGTTCTTGAGGTTTATGCCTGGGGCCTTCCTCCCTGAAGCCCAGGAGGTTCTTCTGCAGCCATCAATGAAGAATGCTTTTCATTTAGGCACTAAAAAAGGGCCCTGTTTCATCATACTGGGAAGCTCCACACAGTTTGGAGATTTAAGAAAACCCTAAGTCTTTACCATTTCACAAGGTTCATAGTGAGTTTCCAGGTCCCATCTATTCCCGTAACAACCAAATGAAACAAACAGAAACAGCTGAGGACTGTAAAGATCAAGCTCTCCAGTCTCTCTTTCATGTAAAACTTGTCCTTCTATACATACGACATACATATATTAAGCAGGAAAAGTATAACACTCATTATAGTCGTTAGTTGCAAACAGAACTGAGAGAGAGAGAGAGGGAGGGAGAGGGAGAAAGGGGGGGAGAGGGAGAGAGGGGGGGGAGAGGGAGAGAGAGAGAATGAGAGCACAATGATAGTAATGTTTGAATGACTCTACTTTCTCAGAGTGACTTTTTTAGACCAAAGTCTACTTTCTTTGCTTTACATGGTCCACAGCTATTATTTAGGGGATATGCCCTGGTTTGACCATATATCAGCTGTTAAAATATACAAATACTTCTGTACAGTTGGTCAACAGCTACTGCTTAAGCCCCCTGAACCTAGTCCCAGTATGCTCTGTACCAAATGTCTTGGGTCCTCCGCAAAAACCCTCTCCCCAAGAGTTTCCACATCTTAGAAATGGCTAGGGCCCCAAAGAGAGTGCTTTAGTGCCGCGTTAGCACTTGACCAGCATCCATTCTAAATGGGTCAGTGCCCAAGATATATGAGTGGTTGGATACTGTAAATACCACCCCTGATCTGCCCAGATATGCTTGATTAAAATCACCACCATCAAGACAAATAGAAGATAGTCCCATGATGTTATAGCCGTGGTCCTTTAGAAGCACTGCAGTTAGTAAATGGATATGCATAGTAGCCCAAATATGTTTAAGGGATTAGAGTGGGTAAGCATACTTCCCTATCTTTTATGTCCCACATCTACTACTTCCTTAAAAATACGCTGCACATGGTCCTCTTTCTGGTTCCCATCTTGGCAAGTCTGATACCACATCCATATTATTCACTGCTATTTGGGTGATAATTGTGTAAGTGACTGAAGTGGAGATTTGAATGAAGGTATAGGTTACAGATCAGCTTCAGGGAAGAAGGAGAGGATGAAATTCAGAATCTGTACCCAATAGAACTAAAACAAAAAATAAAAGCAAAAGGAAGCAAGAGAAGAGAAGCAAGGGCCTTCAGAGCTGACCAGTTCAAATCAGCACAGTCAAGAGCATCTTTTCCAATGTTCACCTTAGTTGATTTAACTCAGTTCCTTTTTGCAATTCTGATTTGAGTTTCTTGGTTCATTTTAATGAGTTCCGTATCTTCAAATTATGATCCTAGCCTCAAAGCTACAGACTTCTTAAATCAACCAAGGTAAGTGTTAAAGAAATAATATAATCCCAAAGCAAGGCACAAGGGCATCTTTTGAAAAAAAAAATGGTATTCTTCAGTTCCCTGAAAGGAGTCAACCGAGGTGTGTGTGTGTGGGGGGGGGGCGGTAGGCACGAGAAGGTACTTATGAGGCAGATTTAAAACATTTTGGTTGGTTCCACAGATCAAGACCAAGAAGCAAGGGCCGTAAAATAGTGAGGAGACCAAGCCTCCAGACAATTAGCAACCAACTGCTATTTTTATTGGTGAGAAAATAAATAAACCGTTACAACATGGCCAGGTTTTTGAAATACATTTTCCATTTTTTTCTAAGTCTCTTTTGAATCTACTTCTTCAATGTATTTTTCAATTAATAGCTTCTAGGAAGAAACTTCTAAAAAAAACCTCCAGATACCTTTTTCCCCCTTATTGTCTGTTTATGATTTGTTTGTTTCTCTGTAGGGAAAGCAAAACCAAGAAAAATCAAAATACAAGTGTTATTTAGATGATTGGCAGACTATTTCCTCGGTGTATGATATTATAGAAATGGATGTGCCTGAATCAAAACCATAAAAGATCTTTATTATATTTCTGAAAACATTTGTTTCCTTAATTATGTTTTTCAGAGCAGTCCTTCCCTAAATCTTCCAGATAATGGATCACACTGTAAGATGTCACCTCAAGTTATCACACTCATACATCACTCTGCTCTTCACAGTGAAACTGATAAAAATGGATAAGTCACCAGAGAAGGAATGACATGGTCTCATTAAAAATAGACATACCACAGACTTCTTTTGAAAATTCCACCAAGGTAGGTACACTAGTTGAAAAGAGGTTTGAAATGTCATTTTCAAACATTTCTATTTAATTATGGCAAGACTCAATGTGTAGTGTCGCTCGGCCCCATGGTTTTCTAAAGGAAAGTTTCAAACGTCTTTGAGTTTCTCCTGTAAGATTATCAAGCACACATCTCTAATTTAGCTCTTCCCCCAGATGCACTTATGCTGTGTGGACTGAATCCTTCCCCACCCCACTTTATATGTAGTAAAATATATGTGTTTTTAATTGCTCTTTAAATTTCATAAACCAAAATAACATATGGCTGCTTACAAAGACCTAATTAGCACATTTACCGAAATATGCTTTCATGGTTCTGAAGACATGAAAATTAAAATGCAAATTGTAATGTGTGCATATGAACCAAGGGGGAACGACTTTAACCACAGTGCCTGCAGGCATTAGCATCTCCACGCTCTTAGCTGGCCATCTCCTTGGATCTTACCCTAAAAGAAGGCAGAGCCTTTGTCTCCAAGCCTTCACTCTGTAGTCTCTCAAGACAGTGTTAACAAAGCTGAGGCCCTTCCTGACTTATCACTAACGCAGCAAAGAATCAAGTCAGATACCCAGCATCTTCTGATTAATGCCATAAAAGAAACCAATAACAAAGAGAACAATCATTAGGGAGGGAGAAAGTTCAGTTATTAGGAAGATGATTCTAGCCTAATTCATTTCACGGGAGATCCAACCAAAGAGGTTTTCTGGACAAGATACAACTTCAGAACAATTTCGAAGCCATCTGAGACCGTCAGGCACTGGTCTAAACCAGCCAGAAGGCAATACGAATTCTGGGAGAGCAGAGTTTTGATGAGCTTTCACTGAAGACTCGTGTTGCAGTCCTTGGGAAGGTGTGATCCACACAGTAACAGGATTCAGGGCAAGTCAGAAAGAAACCACCAGCTGGTAGTAAAACCATGATTGGTTATTAATTTTTGATGTGTGTGGCCTATTTGTGAAGTCATTAAACTATATCTGTGTATGTATTAATTGTTTTAGGGGATGATGAGGTTTTAAAAAAGAATTCGTGTTGCCCTTGTCTTTGTAGATCCAGAGGGTTTTAGGGAATTGTGGATAACAGTAGCTAACAATAAACACTAGTCTAAGCACTTCACAAATACTACTACCGTTTCACCCTTATAATAAGCCCATGAGGAAACATCCTTCTAATTGGACAAAATTAATCATATTTCTAATATTCAATACAGAGGTGATTCACGTAACTTTGTCTTTTGTAACTTCTGTTATATGAAGAGAGTTTCTATAGAAACTGAAGCTGATAAAATTACTCGTTGAAAAAAAAAATAAACAGAAAAACACACAGTATCTACACGATCTAGTATCTCAAACAATACTGGGAAGCCAATATAATTACCACTCACACCTCACAGAGGAGGGAAACAGAATTATAGACATGATGGCACCTCCTCAATATAAGTGGCAAAGCCAGGCTTCTAGCTGAGCTTTGCCTAACTCCCAAATCTGCTCTTAACCCCTTGATACGGATTTGAATGTACATCCCCCCCCCCCCGCCGCTGCCAAAAAAAAGATACATCCAAGTCCTAACCCCTAATTCCAGTGAACGTGATCTTACTTGGAAATAGGGTCTTTGCAGATATAATTACTTTAAGGATCAAAAAATAAAACCACCCTGGATTTAGGACAGGCTGTAATTCCAGTGACTGTGTCTTTATATGAGAGCAAAGACTGGAGACACATGGAGACACAGAGGAGAAGGCCACGTGAAGACAGAGGCAGAGACAAGTGATGCCACCACAAGCCACGGAAGGCCTGAGGCCCCAGATGTTGAAAGAGGCAATTGTCACCTAGAGCCTTCCAAGGCAGCCTGGCCCTGATGATACCTCAAACTTTTGGTCTCTAGAATTGTTAGAGAATACATTTTTGTTGTTTTAAGCCACCAAGTTTGTGGTACTTGGTGGTGGTTCCCTGGGAAACGAATCCACCCTTGGTTAAAAAGGATGATTCTCTAAGTTCAATGATCGAAGATAAACAGCTGATTGGGAGGTAGGAAAAAAATAGCTGATTATACGTATTTTTCATAAGACACACTAAAATCAGAAAAATCTCCAAAGAATGAATTGAATGGTCTAAGAACTTTTTCAGCTATCAACTGGAGAATCTCAACTCTATGTAAGGAAGCTCGCAGCTTACCTTACTTGGGGAAAAAAAAAAAAAGTGACAACCTTTATTTTATGTTGTGATAAGGAATGGATTTTATGTACAAGCTCCAACTACTAGTGTAAATTTCTTTGGGTCTTATCATGATGAAGATAATTACTTGAACTCTATCGCATTTAAACAACTATGTAAAAGATGTTTTCTCAGAGATTCTGCTATGCATTATCTCAAAAACTCAGCATGGCACACGGAAATGCTACTTCTATGAATAACTCTCTATAAATAATATTGTATTGTGATACTGCTCATTTTTTTTTCTACAATAGAAGGAGAGCTTTCTTTATAGGGAAAAACTCTAATATCACGTCTTTTCATTGCCTGCAGCTTTAAACATTTTCAGAGGCAGAAACTATAGTAATAGCAGTTTGCAAATGAAGTGGTTCGAAAATCTTAAACTGCAATTTTCTCCCAAACAAAACAACAACAACTAAAAAAAAAAAAAAATAAATCTCTAAGGAGAGACGAAACTGTAAAGTCTTTTATTTGGTATTCAGATGTTGCTGGATATGCTTTCAACAAAAATATTCTCCATTTAAATAGCATCCACATCTTTCCACCAAAATCTTTTCTTCCATATTATCTGCCCACGATGAAAATGAGGCTTAGCATCTCATGCTAGCCCAATTATTCAGATGCATTATTCATTTCCTTTCTGCCTCTGTATTCCAGTCTGAAATTTGCTTCAGAATTAAAAAAAAATAATAAAAGTAAATAGTCATAGCTATAACATATCTCTTGTTTATTAAACCTCTCCCAAACAGTCAGTGTTGTTAATGACACACCACTTACCATTTGTACATTTGAATACACTCAAATGCATTTTGGCACATTTTTTTTTTTATTGTCATCTCCTAAGGTTTGAATTTTTTGGAAAGCTTCAACCCATTATTCTATCACTTAACATGTACTAGAAGTCATTTTTTAAAGTCCTGAAGAAATACAGTCCTGATTTCCACCTCTTCAACTACCTCTGATTGTTTTTGATGATTTACTTAGACTCACGTTCACTTAAAACATAGTCTCCCCCCCACTAGTCTGCATCTGGGAATTTGATATCCCTGCTGCCAGTCTTTGGCTCTTCTTCCAGTTTGTTCCCTGGAATGATGGTAGAGCCACCCTGGGGCTGCAGCCATCACCAGCAGCGGGAGTTCCATTTCGATTCAACTGGAACTAAGTGAAGCTGGTCGCCGAAAGAGGGAGGACCAGAGGCCACTGTGGTTTCCCAATGGAGTAGCAGAATAATGAGATTATTTCCTCTCTTATGGCTAGGAGGCAGCGCGCTATAGGGGAGAGGAGGGGCTTTAGAGTCATTCCAACTTAATCCAGACTGTTGATTTGCCCTGTCCGTGGATAATTACTTCACTTTTCTGGGTCTCGTTTCTTACTTGGCGAAAAAATAGAATGAGCATGTGGCAAGGATTTAATAAGATAATGTGTGTAATGCATAGCACAGCACTCAGAGCGTGAATGACACTCAGTCACATGATAATTACCCAGCTCCTGACTCCCACAACAGTGACTTTTCCGTCTACCAAAAGGCAACACAGACTCCCAGAGGGCTTCCCTTAATTTGGGGAAACCCTCTCCCTTTTTAATGGTTCTTCATAATATCTGCTATGTTAATGCACTGAAGACTGAATAGAAAGTTCTATAAGTGGGTGTAGCACACAGGCGGGTGTGATCTCATATTGCCCCATTTACTTGGGGCCCATTCCATTTTATTTAGCCTGTCCTTCCCTTCGGCAGGGACTTGGTCACTACCCAGGGGAGCTCTTTCACGGGGGCAGGTATAAATCTTGAGGACAAAGTACTTGAGAGCCCCACAAAAATCTCTGGACCCGAGTCACAGGGAGTACCAATATTCCAAACGTTGTTAGCTCTTCTATGGAAACAATTTGGGCTGCATTCTATATTGCAGCCTATTTTTAGGAATGCAGAATACTTATTAGAAGATATAAAATAAGCCAACCTGGTTGTTTTGACCAAATAACTTGTCTCTTTTTTTTCCTCAGGTGGGCACACCATACAGTAACTTTTCATAAGCTAGAACTTGAAAATTGGAGCTCTCAAGTCTGTGGTTATAGCCGAAGGACTGTTTTCTCAGTAGTTACTCAAACAAATGCTACAGCTTCTTTAAGAAGCCTTTTGGAGAAGGCCTCTGTGCCCACTCTTCTTCCAGCTTCCTCCTTGGCAGGATTCTGCTCTTTATTGCTGCTGCCTTGGATTCAAGATTGAGAAGGGGCTGAGGCCACAGGGAAAACAAGCAAACACTGCAGAATCACAGAGGTCGGTTTCAGATCTTTCTATATTGAGTAGCATGTTAGTCCATATATTTTACAGGTTCCCATCTTCACTTTCATCAGAAGCTATCGATAATAGGAAAAGATGTCCTGATGGAGAAAGAAGAATGAGGAAACACTATTGCTACTTCTAAAAGATAGGATCCAAGGAGAATCAAAAATTCCAGATTTCTGGAAGAGAATAGAAGAAGCAGGACATAGGGGACCTGCTATTATTGCTGTTCCCAAAGAGATGATGAGTATTAGAAAAGTAGATAAACTTAGGGGTGAGAACATAGTCTAGTTTGTGGCTGTAAGGAAATCTTAGGAGTGGATCCAAAGCCCCTGAGGTGGTAGTGATGTGACAGTCAGAAGGATGGACAAGGCCAAGCGATGATGAATGCCAGAAGTGGACAAAAGTGATGCTGACAGGAAGCAAAAGAAGTGTTGCATTATCTGAGCCAATGGATGGAGACTGAGCATGCCCAGGCAGCCAGAGTCACTCTCTAGAATAACAGGCAGGGGGATCCCTGGGTGGCGCAGCGGTTTGGCGCCTGCCTTTGGCCCAGGGCGCGGTCCTGGAGACCCGGGATCGAATCCCACGTTGGGCTCCCGGTGCATGGAGCCTGCTTCTCCCTCTGCCTGTGTCTCTGCCTCTCTCTCTCTCTCTGTGACTATCATAAATAAATAAAAATTAAAAAAAATAGAATAACAGGCAGGGAAGCTTGGTGCAAACTGAATAGTCATTGTTTCACTAATAGCAAATCTTACCAATAAACTAGCGTCACATTGACCCAAATAAGAATTCTCACACCCAGCACGGGCAAAGATGTAGGAAGTTGACAGCATGTGATAGGTGGGAACACAATATTGTTTGACAATGTTCTCCAAAAGCCTTAGAGTATATAGCCTTTGACATACACAATTCCACTTTAGGACTTTAATAAGATTAATTAATTAAGGGCCTGTGCAAAGATATGGTTATGGGGATGTTAATTTTAAAATAATGGGTTTTGAAAAAATTTTATTTAGACATTAATATTTATGCTGCAGAAATATACTTAATCGTAGCGAAAGTTTTTCACTGCATTTTTAAAAATTAAAGAACACCAAGCTAAGTATAATCTTATTTTGTATTATAAGCATAAACACAAGAAAAGTCTAATAGAGTGACCCTGGGGATGTTAGTAGCTATCACTGGGTGGCAGAAGTCAGGTGGTTTCTAATATCTCTGTTTGCTTTTCTAAACTCAATTGACAACTTTCCTTTGTTTATTTGAGTTTTATTCTTTTTTCCTACAGTGAACCAGTTAACATGAATTAGTTATTTTAAGAAAGAAATATTTTTAGAAAGAGCTGATGTCACTAACACACCATGGGAACGGCTACAGGGACACACTATCAAAGGTTGGCAAGGACATGGAGCAGTGGGAACTCTCCCACGCTGCTGGAATGATGTAAATTGGGTAGAATTACCTCGGAAAACTGGCAGGATCTAATAAAGCTCAACATACACATACACTGTGATCTCAAATCTAGAGATATATCATGTGTGTGTAGATGTTTGTGTGTGTATATATATATACACATATGAATGTTTATATGTATATGAATGTATATATGCATATATGAATATACATGTATCTATATATGAATATTTATATATGTGTTTGTGTATATATGAGTGTGTATATGTAAATGTTTATATATGTCCATGTGAATGCTTATAAACTTATATACATATGTATGCATACATGCATTCACATATATGTGTACACAAACACACACACACACACACACGAATGCCAGGCTGTTCACAGCAGCAGTATTTGGATTACTTCCAAACTGGAGACCGCGATGTCCACCTCCAGTAAAACAGAGCTCAAGCTGTAGCATACCCATACCCCCATACATAGGAATTATTTTTTTTTTTAATTTTTTTTCATACATAGCAATTAGAATGAGCTCCATTACCTTCAACATAGGATGTGTCTGATACATTTAATAATGAGCCAAGGGAGCTAGAAATAAAAGAGTCCACTCTGTAGGCTTATATGAAGTTCAAAATCAGGAAAACACGTTTGTGGTTTTCCAAGTCAGGCGAGTGGCCATCTGTGGGGAAAGTAGGTTCTGGAAGGGTTGCCAACGGTCTGCTGGGGCACACAGTAATATTTCATTTCTGGCTCCTGGTACGTAAGTGAATTTACATTGAGAAGAGTTATCAAACTTTTACACTTAGTGATTTTTACACATATCTCTCTGGATTTTATACCTCAGCAAAATTTGATCTCATGCCAAGGGCTGGTTTCAGGTTTGAGGACAGGAGTAGGGTGGGAGCTGTAAATCCCCTGCACCTGCACGGTGTGGTGTGGGGGAGGGACTGGTAACTGCTCGAGAGCACTGAGTGGGGAACCTCTGGAACTAGGTTTAAATCTCTCTGTCTCTGTCTCTGTGTGAGCCGTGTAACAACGGGATGAGGGGAAGATGAGGCCGGAGATACGGTCAGGGGCCGGGCCATGAAAGGCCCTGTACAGTCAAGATAAGGATTTTCGGTTTTCATCCTAAGTGTGATGGGAAGGCATTTCTATTTGCAGCCTAGGTCCAAAGAGATTTCTGAGGAATAAAAGACCAGCAGCCTCACTGTGCTGCTGGCGAGGGACAACGGCAATGAAATCTCAGAATGCTCCATTTAGTGTCCTGGCTAAAACACATCCTTATCTTGAAGGAGAAAAAAGACTGAATTCTGAGGATCAATCTTACAATTGTGGCAGAAAAACGAAGAAGATGCAGGGAGAGCAAGACTACACAATCCTGTGACAGATTTTTCCCATTATGTAAGAGCTTGCAGACGCAGCTGCAGGTTTAGAAGCAGGTGAAATGTTATTTTGAAATAAAAGAAAATACCTTTCCCTTTATGTTAGCCAGACACCCTGCTTCCTCTTCCTTCCAAAAAAGAGAAAACTCTTAAAATAAAAAAAAAAAACAAAAACCAAACCCATTCACTTTTCTTTTGCTGCAACCATAGACAAATATCTAAATGAAATAGTCTCTTCATGCTGGCAGATGCCCTAAAAATCATTTGGCATATTTCCCTGGCCAGAGATGTGCTTAATAGAAATGCAATATTCTTACTTGGTGATACCTAAAAATAAAAATAGGGTTTTATCATGGCAATCGTGGAAATGGAAATAATTACATTGTAAGACAAAAATCTCCCAAAGTCTAATAGTTTACTTTGAAAGAAAAAGGCACTAAGAAAATGAGGTAATTGAAACTAACATTGAGAACGGCAATTTGAAAGTATAAAAATCTAAAAAAAAAAGGGACTCAATTTAAAATTTGTGACATTATTTGACAGTTATGAATGTTAGAATTTGTTGAAACATCACTATATTGAGGGAAAAGGAGTAAAATGGGCCAAGAAATTATGTCCATCTAGATTACCACCACTTTACCTTAAAAAATATTACCTAAGTTTATAAAAAATTCTCCCAGAGAAATAAAATTGGAGCTGTGTTTGTGTTACAGCAAAAAAATCAATCATCACGTTGATTTCTGGGTATCTTTGATACATGTAGTAATAAAAAGTATTGTAAGGAACTTGTATAAAATCCATTAGGTTTGACTTCTATAGACAGGCAGTTTTTATTCTCAGAGAATATGGTAAATTGTTTCATAATATTCTCATTGTAATTGATAATTATGTAAAATATAAACATGAAAGTGATGAAATGAACTAAACCTGTATCCTTTCATTATCCAAAATTATCCTGTGCTCTACTGACTTTTCTGAACTGATCCCCTCTTAATTCTTAGAGGCAAGACGAACAATTTCATTGATTAGTCCTGACTACGTCTTCTCTGACCTTTTAATACAAATTCAAGAACAGAAAGCACTGGGGTCCTGATACCACATTTCTTTCTTTTCACATGAATTGCTGGGAATATTTCTCAGCAAGAAAAAAAAAATTAAAATGTTAAATTTTTGGTTTCATCAAAGATAGAAAAGAGAAGACCTGCTTTTACGATTCCAACGTCATCACTTCATACACTGAAGCTAAGTGACAACCACCACTCTAATCCTCCTCTGACAAGCAGGCATCTTAGGTGTGATGAGTTTAGAACATGGTGACTCAGCGTATCAGTAGGGCATCCAGAAGAAAGGGTAGGTTCCAGCATCCGGATGTGGATGTGTGTGCCGGCTCTGCTGGTGAGGGGCTGAGGGGCACCACTTACATGTTCAAACCCATCAGAACCTTCATTTTTCTCATCCATATAATATGACTAATAATATCTACCTCCTAACATTCTTTGAACAATAAAACAGGTAACAGGGGTGCTGGGGTGGCTCAGTCGTTTAAGTGTCTGACTTCGGCTCAGGTCATGATCTCAGGGCTTGGGATTGAGCCCCTGCATCAGGCTCCACACTCTGCAAGGAGTCTATTTGATATTCTCTCTCGCTCTCTCCCTCTCCCATTGCCCCTCCCCCTGCTCTCTCTCTCAGATAGATAAATAAAATCTTAAAAAAAATAAATAAAACAACAAAAGACAACATGAAGTTGCCTGGCAAAGAGTCAATATTATACAACACTATTTTCCTCTCTCCTTTGTGCGTGGAAAGAAGATTTAACAATAATATCATATTATTTATCCACAGTACTGTCAAAGGCGCTGCTCCTGTGGGTGGAGTCCCAGTTACCGCACCCTGAAATCCTACAATTTGGAGTAAGATGATGACTCTTACTCTTTTTTTTTTTTTTTTTTTTTTTTTTGTAGTTAGCACATTGATCCACCAGGGGAAAGAGGGTATATTCATTTGCTAGGGCTTCCATACCCAAATTCCACAGACTGGATCCCTTCAGTGATAGAAATCTATTTTCTCAGAGTTCTAGAGGCTCAGTGATAGAAATTTTCTCAGAGTTCTAGAGGCTAGAAGTCCAAGACCAGGACCTGGGTGGTTCTGTGTTTTTTTCTGAGGCCTTCTCCTTGGCTTGTGAATGGCCATCTTCTTGCTGTGTCTTCATGTGTTCTCCTGTGCACATTGCTGGTGTCTCTCTGTGTGTCCTAATTGATTCTTCTTATAAGGACACCAGTCAGATTGGATCAGAGCCTGTCCTAACAGGCTCATTTTAACTTAAATTCCCTCTTTAATGGCCTGATCTCCAAATGCAGTCACATTCTGGAGTGCTTGGGGTCAGGGCTCCAACAAACGAATTCGGTGGGAGGACACATTCATAGGCACATAAATTGCAGCGGTGGGTATAGGAATAATTTCAATATTTTCCATTATTTAAATGATTTTAATCCTACAAAGGAGCAAAATGATACTTCAGGGGAGAAGTTTTGTCCCTAGGGTAACACGGAAGGTCCAAAAATAACATAATGCAAGACAAGGTTAGACATCATTCATCACCTGGCCTCCAGCCCTTCAAGACAGGGCTCCTCTGCTCCCCCTACTCCAAATTTGGAGAAGTTTGGAGTGTCCGTTACAACTGGTTAAAAAAAACCCAACGAAGTTCTTTCATGTCAAATCTGTTGTGGACAATAATACCTCTGAGTATCACATGTGCATTTCAGGGATTGGCGGGGCCCATGACGGCAGCTGTACCCTCTGCTTTGGGGTGATGCTCTTTTGCACATATCATATCATGTCTGCTTTTTTCTTCAGCCAAGGCTGAGATTCTTAACCTCACAGCTGTGGGTGAGCATGAGGAGAGTCTAGTGCTTCTCTGAGATATACACAAAAATGGTATGTGTGAACCCACATCATTTCCCCATGAAGATGTTTAATTTGTCTTCTCAGATTATCAAAAAAGTTTTTTCTATGCTTCAACCCTTCAACTACTCTTTATTTTAATAATGTTGATGACTATGTGCTGGACATAGTTCTACACGCCAGTAATACAGTGATGACTAGAAAGGCAACATCTCTATTCTTATGGAGCCTAACATTCTTGATCCAAAAACAGGCTAGGAAGCCCCGATCTAAAGCTTAAGGTAGCTTTGTTATCAGTGTTTTCCTTGTATTCCAAAAAATGAATAATTACCCTACTTGATTGGTTTACAAATGAATATTTTCCAAGTCATTTATAAGCATTACGAGGTTTTATTTGTTACCATTAAAGAAATAATAATGGGAAATCATGTTTACTACTTCTAAAATTATATCTCCATATAAAATTATATATATGCATATGTGCTTATATAGAAGTTCTATATTTTTATATATATGATTACATGAAAACTCTCCTGTTTTAAATTATTTCACTCCTATACATTTCCACTCCCTAAATAAAATGATAAATATATATTAGCTTAGTATTCTCTTAATATCTCAGTGATTTAACAGATTCTGCTACACAGAACATTGGACTCCACTTTCATTCTCTATAGAACTTAGCAAAGTGACTTCTGTGGAGTAGGTATTCAGGAAATGTTGGTATGAAGAATTGGTGCATTATAGGGAGAATGGATGAGTAAATAAGTGAACAAGTCCACATTTAGAAATAAAGGGTTTTAAAAACTATACTTTTTTTTTTTTTTTTGTGGCTGTAAATTACAAACAGTGTACAAACTGGATCTCCAGGATTAACACTTCAGGAGGGACACACAACTGAAAGCCAGTTCCTACAGGCAGCATGTTCTTGGCCGGGCTCCTTCAGCAACCTAAGTAGGCTTATTATAGATCAAGGGAAAGAATAAACTAGACCTCTCATCTCATTGAACCCATCTTTCGGTAAACAGAAGCCACAGACCCCTTCTGGTCTCGGGTTTCCCTCTTCCCAGAGCATTCTTTGAACCAAGAGGGCTTTGTTTGGCTTTTCTTTTTCTTTTTCTTTTTTTTTTTTCTCACAATGCTGCAATAACAGTGCTACTTCCAGGGCCACATGCAAGGTCTTTTGCCACAGGTGCACTTAGTGGGGCAAAAACCACATGCTCGACCTGAATAGTTTTCTCTTTTCTAAAAAAAAATACACCATAGAATTTTATTTTCACCATAGAATTTTTAAGGAATAAAATGAGAATGTATCACAAATTGTTGGAGTCATGTTGGAATCAGTTGACTTCCTCGGCTTTGGATACATTGATAAAAATTTTAATTTGATTGTGTTGATTTGCTAGGTGTTCTAGGTGATCGAATGATAGAGGCCATCAGGCCCAGAGATGTTACTGAAATTTTCCAGAACTCTTTTTTTTTTTAATGTAGTAACTGCACTAGCCCAAAGCAATGAAAAACACAGAAATAATGAACTATTAAGCTAATGAGCTAACGCCAATAGGAATTCCTATAACCAAATTCTGAGCAGGCTACACTCTTAAGGTAAGAAGTATCCATTATTCACCCGCACTCATACAAGGGTACCATCTGCTACTTGATGGTATCACTTGTCTCTTTGCAAAAAAGAAGCCTTTAGGGATGGTAGGCCTGATGTTCTGGGCTAATTATAAGTTAGATAATTATATCTTGCTTAGCTACATTTCCCAAGTAGTTTTATCTGAATTTCCTGCCTAACCCCTACACCTTAATTTTATTTCCTATTCTGAGTCTTGCCAAGAGCTGTGATGCACCATTAATCAGCTCCTTGATTCAGGAGCAGATGTAGGGACTGTGCCATCCCATCAGTGGACTAAATGACTCCTGACAACACTGGGATGGTGTCCTGTAGGCTGTGGCATAGATGCAGAATCTGGAACATGGTTTATAAAAGACAAAGGGTCTTTAAAGAGGGGAGGGCACTTATTGGGTAAAGTGTCTGATGTTGCCTTTATGTTAGATAAATCACATTGGGGCTGTTGCACATTTGACTAATATTTGTACCATCTGAGAATTATACACTGGTATTGAATCTTCTAAGAAAGGATTGGCCTTTCTTGCAAGCCTACAAGAATGCCAAGACAAAGACGCATCTCCTGCGAGTCTAGGGTGTTGGACCACTTAGCGTTTGCTATTTTTATTAGTGTCAGATATATGAAGGGCAGATGGCTTTGGTGACTGACATAGAAGTCAAACCTTCCACTAGGGTAGTGCTCTGTCATGGCACAGACGGGTAGACTGGAGGGTATTTATACTGAGAAGCAATCACAGACAAGGACCCTGAATTTGGAAGGTCAGAGAAGAGGAACTTTCTCCAAAGCCCACACTACCACTAAGTTCTACTGAAGCACTCAGGGAGCTGCTTAGCCAGTGTATCGTGCCTCAGAGTGGGCAGCTGACCTTTACTAAAAGGGGTTAGACATTTCTTTGGCCAAAATTCTGTCTCCAGAAACCAAAATATACAGCTGAGAGTTAAAATGCAAGGATGTTAGAAAAGAGAGGTTATAGAAAGAAAATGACAGTATATTCTCTAAAGATGACATCAAATGTGCAATAAACCCATTTGGGTCCTTGAGACAAAGGAAGGGAGACGCTGAAGCTAGGGAAGTCTGGGGCTGGGTTAGGAGGTGCCTTACCTCTAGAATATGGCTGAGAGGGCAGGGCAGGGCCTGGCACAGGAAAGCAGCACAGGATAGACACCATCATCTTCAGGAAACTGGTTTATAATAGGTTTATAACAACCACAAGCAGGAAAGCAGTCCCTTGACGACAGGATATAAGCGCTTACCATTTAAAATGTGTGTTGGGTGGCTGGGTTGGGGGCAGGGGGACGCTAATAGGGAAGAGTGCGCCAGGTCCCATCTGTCCCACACATCCTTTAATAATGACTTTAGTCAACTCTGCCTTTAGGGCCAGTGTCGTGTGCAGTGTGATTTCAGAGGCTCACCCGTCTCCCACCTTCCTACTTCTCTTTAGAAGGAAGTTGTTTAAAACAGCTTCAATATGGGGCACTTGAATGGCTCAGTTGTTTAATTAAGCATTTGTTTTCAGCTCAGGTCAGGATCCCGGGGCCCTGGGATCAAGTTTCTGAGTCAGGGCTCTCTGCTCTCTGGGGAGTCTGCTTCTCTCTCTGCCTCTGCCCCTGCTCTCTCTCAAATAAATAAATAAATAAATAAATAAATAAATAAATAAATAACATCTTTAAAAAGGAAAGAAAAACAAACAAACAAAATATAGCCCCAATAGGAGATCCCTCCCTTAGGAAACCAGTCTTCATTTCTTTCTTTCTTTTTTTCTTTTTTTTCAGTCTTCATTTCTTAACCAGCCACAATAATTAGCTTAGTAGGGCAGCCCTGGTGGCTCAGTGGTTTAGCGCTGCCTTCAGCCCAGGGCCTGGTCCTGGAGACCCAGGATCGAGTCCCACGTCAGGCTCCCTGCATGGAGCCTGCTTCTCTCTTAGCCTGTGTCTCTGCCTCTCTCTCTCTCTCTCTCTCTCTCTCTCTCTTCTCTGTCTCTCATGAATAAATAAAGTCTTAAAAAATAATAATTATTATCTGAACCTAGAAAAAATAACTTAAAAAATAATTAGCTTAGTAGCTTAAAGAGAATAGATGGCCAACAAGCACTGGTTCAGAGAATAAATGACTAGATGAAGGAATGGAAAGTAATTTCAAAATTAAATATGAAGGGTTTTTAAAATATTTTATTTATTTATTCATAAGAGACACACAGAGAGAGGCAGAAACACAGGCAGAGGGAGAAGCAGGCTCCATGCAGGGAGCCCGATGTGGGACTCGATCCTGGGACTCCAGGATCACGCCCTGGGCCAAAGGCAGGTGCTCAACCGCTGAGCCACCCAGGAATCCCAAATATGAAGGGTTTTAAATGCAAAACAATATGTACAAGGTGATGCAGGGGCTGGAAATTTTATGCTAAAATTTAATTAAGCAACAAATGTAAAACGTGGTGGAGTCTTTCCCATCTCTGTAGGGAAGATTTCAAAGCAAGGCAATATGAGCGCTAGGTCTCCTATGAAATTGTGAAGGGAGCAGCAATGGGAGGAGAAACATGGCGCTGGGGTAACTGTGTAGCCTAAACATGAGAGCATTAAAATTGTTTTCTAGTTGGAGAAGCAGAGTTGGCCAGAAAACAGGCACCTCCAGGTAGAGAGGGTTCTCCATTAAAAGAAAAAAAAAGGTGCAAAGCAGAGGGAATAAACTGCAAAAGACAGACTTCTTTGGACCACTGTGATAAGGGCTGGCTGATTTACAACTGTGCATAAATCAAAGGTGTGTATAGGTATTTGTCCTGCACAACATGGCATAATTCACACGACCACTGCCTTGCTTGGCTCATAACCAGACATGAACATTTTTTTATACAAGTGGCATAGTTATAGAGAAATCTAAATCCCAACGTATTAATTAAAGTATCATTTTACATTCTGAGGACATCCAGGTGGGCTCTCAGGAGAACAAATGAATCAGAAGATGGGAAATTATTTTTAATATTTGCAAACACTGAGAAAATATTTGTGTTTTGTTATTTTGTTTTCCACCTCATTTCAGTTTCTTTGTTATTCTTTCAAAGCAATCTCTTAGGGAAAAAAGGCATTATGCAAATTTCACATCAAGTGATGTTTTATATTACATCACCTCATTAGGCACATCCTAGTAGGTTTCAGGAGCTCTTTAAAATAAAATCCATTCGCTTCTCTCCTTCTCCTTCCCAGGGGTAAATCTGCTGTCAATCTTAAACAAATTTAATATGTCTGGCTATAAATTAATTGTATTCCTCTCCAGTCAGTCCCATTTATATTTCTTCCACCTTATCTTGCTTTGTATTATCATATGATAGCTTTCCAGTGGAGTTCCATACAGACCATACATGGCCTGCCTTTTATTTTCAGCAGTAACACATGGATAAGTCATAAGGCTCATTCCTACCTCAATGGTTTCTCCATCGTGGTAGTGTCTGCTATCACAAAAGCTTCCAGGGAGTAGATGGTTGAACATTAAGACTTTTTTGCTGAGCAAGAGCTTCTTCATCTTCACAGTCAGTTCCAAATTGGAAGCTCTAGTATGATGAAAATGATCAAAATATCTATAAAAGCTACCAAGAAGTAAAGTACTTTATCTGCATATTCCATTTGATCCCCATGGGGAGCCAAAACCAAGTTTCCGGGCAATGAATGCAAACATCTCAATCAAAACGATGATGATTTCCCTCTCAGAACTAGAAAAACACTAAGGATTTACTTATACGTAGGCCACGTCTTCTAAATCCACCCAACTTTCCTTTCCTTTGTCTTTCCAAAAGGAAATTTGGTTATCTGTGTGCAATAATACAGCACAAGAAACATTCCCCCCTCCAAAAAAGAGAAAAAAAAGAAAAAATAGAGGGCTGGAAAGAACTTTAAGAAATCATCTCTGGTTTTGGTTGTCAGGTGTGGGGTCTTGAGAACGTCCCTGAAGAGTCTTAAAGATAAGATCATCTTCTGCTAGTTGAATCAAAATATCAATGCAAAGCAAGGACCGGAAGAAAATTATCACTATGTCACCAGGACTTCACTGTAATCTGATTGAACACATTAATAGAGCTAAATAATAATAGGGTGGGAGGAATCTAGACAGACAGCCCATGTGGAGGTAAGAGGGCAGTGAACGAGACAGACTTTGCATAACTGCAGCCTCAGAGAAAGGGTTCCATGGTCCAAAGAGAGCCTAGTCCTTCTCTCAAAACCTAATGCATTCCTCGTGGTCGAAGTCCATGCACAAGAAAACATCTGATTCTAATTTGGCTCCCCAGATGGTAGCCCGACAGGGAGCGATTTGGCAGGGCAGAGAACAAAAGCGTCCAGTCCCTCCAGCATTCCATTTTTCATTACAAACTGATACGTTGGCATCCTGGCTTATCTTTGTCTCTCTGTGTACCCTGCCTGCATAGAAGGTGCTGGCCAGACCATCCTATCCCTTCAGCAGTTATTCTTCTCATTTTAAATTAATGTATAGTGGCATTTTGATGGTAGATCTCAATCTCGCAGACTCTGATTATATTTGAGATCCAACTAGAGTGTGCTGATAAATCAAGTTCTATCAAAAGAATCACTTCGAATCGTAGAAAACTCATTAAGGTAATGTCAGATATCTTGAGAGACAGCCTTCGAGGCTTCTCCACATGATGTAATTCCAGCTACTGGAATTTGATGCAAGCTACGTTTCTTTTCCTTTCTGAAACTTCTACGCATAGGCAAGCCTTTCATCTACGCTATCCTAAGAAGTTGCTTCAGATAAAATCTCCACTAAATCCTTTCTAATATAAGTGAAGCCCAATGTCTTTGTCTTTCTACTTTCTTATTAAAAATGAAATTTCCAAGGTAGTTCAGCATTATTTTTATTTTCTCAAGGACTTATTTTTTTAATAGACCTTTCTCCTACATATATAATCCCAATTATATTTCTCCTCCTCAGATCACTTATGCTTTTTAAAAATTTCTCTGAACCATGCCTATACATATTTTATACATTTATCCTGGGTTAGATTGTCCCTGTCTTGAGGTGATGCTCAAAACAGGATAACAGCAATCCTTAGTGGTAGCAGAAAATCACTTCTTTAAAAAAAAAAACAAAACAAAACTGGTTATATATTTCTGGGCTATTCTTACTCCAGATTATTTTTTTTAAATTCATATTTAGTCTGTATTACTTTAGATCTTTATTTCTCATATTTGACCAAAGCTGACCCCTCTCCACTGAATAGGTATCTATCTGTTCTTGGTAAAATACTCTGGCGCCAACTGTATGGTATCAAGTTATATTTACTCTTAATTTTTTCCACTTTTGTCACTTTTGAGCTGAAATTCACTTGTAGTTAACAATGTAGTAAATGATAGCCAATTTTTAGCTATTTCCAGTCAGATTATTTTCCCCACAAATGATGGTTTTCAACTTCAGCAGCAAATACCTACTCCATATAAGTAGTTCGATTTCCTTGCAATTCAAATAAGCTCTATGAATTGTTACTTTCAAGAAGTCTATCAGAAATAATCAGTTTCATGGAGGAATTCTGCTTGACCAAGTTATTTCTGGAACCAGGTAGGGTGTGTGTGTGTGTGTGTGTGTGTGTGTGTGTGTGGTATTTAGAACACATAGAGATACCTTAGATTATCACAGAGATGCACGGGTATATACCCCATCAGGTGAAAAAAATACATGTACACGTATAAATAGTGAAGGTGGATCCTTTTCCTAAACTGAACAATATCTACTGTAAGACTAGAAGGAAGAAGAATCACATCCCCAGGGATGGAAGGAGGAAAGAAGTCACTGCCGTTGAATATCTTGTAACTTCATTATCATGTTCAGATATACTTTTAGATATTAGTTACACTCTAATCTTAAACGTTATAACATTCCGATGCCAAGTATTTATATTAAAATCATCTACTATATTGATTCATGTTTTTGTTGCTTTTTGTGAGTTTGTATAGTATGCATCTAGTGATTCCAGAATTCAGGTCATCTCTGAAAGTCTACGAGACCTGTGGGTAGTGATTGTTCATTTAGGAAGTACACACTTGTCCTCTGCTTTGGTGGGTTTTATTTCATTAATACTTCCTATTTTTAAATTAAAATTTATGAGTTATTTTACCAGTTCTCTTCATGTAAACTCATAACTGTGGTTAGCGGAGCTGAAACTTCTATCCATGATTATATATTAAGCTTCGTTTAATAGATGCGCCAATCTCATAGCATTGATCCTAAGAAATTTTGTTGCTTTCATCAGCTTACCATCTTGATGTTTTGCAATGGAACAAAATAAAAGAATTTTGGTTTCTGGAGACCTTTACATGGCTGCCTTCTAAGAAGAAAGAAAATTGATTTTAACATTGGGTCTAACTAGATCAATATGATTTTGTAAAAACCACGAGACACTAAATATAATCCACAGTCTGGCTGGACAGAATGCAGAGTGGGCTGTTCTGGTCTAGTTACTTCTCCATATTCCTTCTGGCTTCTTCCTTCTGCCCCGGGCTCTTGCCTCCACTGCCTGCATACTGAGACCCCTTCCTCCTATTACCCAGCACGAGCCACCTCCCCTTGTCCATTCTCCCTCCCACTTATGAGCCTGGACTGAGAGTTATTTTATTCTTTTGACAGAAAACAATTCCCTGTTGAAAGAGAATAGATTTCTGTCTCTGTTGGCTGACTTTTATTTCCGTGTCAGTGTCCTAGGGCCACCCTTCAGGCACTGCCCAGCCACAGGCAGACCCGGTCATCTCTGCCCTTCCCCATTCTAACAGGATCTCTGAGCGATCTGTCAACAGCAAATTCATAAGGTAAGAATGCAGCGTTGGGCATGGCATGTGTGTTAGGCTCAAGTGTGTGAGTTTCTTCTGAAAAGAAAAAGAAAACGTCAACATTTTGTTTTCATATCTCGTCTGAAGAGTGGATAACCTTTTGCAACATTTTTCTATTTCATCAACATACAATTCACCTGTTCTGTTTGAAATACCTTGATATTAAAACATGAAAGTCAAGTTGCTCTATAGAAAGAGAGGCATGTTCCTATTTCTTTCACATCAAATGTTTTTCAATATGGTTCCAAACAAATTGTCATCTAAACCATATTTTTTAATATACTTGTCAGGGCCAAATTGAGGATGTTGGGGCGGGGGGAAGGTAGAATTTCAAAATGAAGCAGTTGCAAGATCTCATAAATGTCCCTTTTGGCTTCTTGCTTAACAAAGTGCTTCAGTCTTCTGTTTTAATTGTGCTAAAAGCACATCTTAATTTTACACTTTAGGAAAAAAAATTAAATTTCCCCAATTAGCTTATTAGGTGACCCCACTTTGTTTTGTTCTCTTTCCTTCTCTCTCCCTCTCTCTACCATCTCCTCCCTCCCTTCCTTTTTTTTTTTTTTAACATATTGTTAGAAAATATATACGAGTCTAGAGGCACATGAGCCTAGATCTTAATCTTGGTTTGGACTCTAAGCACCATTTTTACTGTTTACCTTTGGTGAATTAACCCTCCCAAAGTCATATGTTTCTTCAGGTATAGAATGGAAATAATAATATATAATTTAAAAAGTTTTGGGGATAGATATAATGAGCCAATCTATATAAATGTCTGTGGTAAGCAATTAATAAACACTAATGTCATTTCTCCTCCTTTCATCATAATTTAATTTAGAGGTTTAAAATATTATTTGTCTAAGACTAAAGAGGACAATACAGTAAGCCTGAATTTCAAATGCAGTACCAATAGGGAAAAAAAAAGAGTTCTTTAAGAGAATTTAAGATACCGAGTGAAGGTCAAAATAGCTATGGCATTTCTATTTGACTAACACTGCGACATTAATCACTGTCCTATAAAAAGTGGTTTTGGTAAATCATAGGCAAACAGATAATAGAATCCAGCTGCCTTTTTGGAGACTTATTATTTTAGAGAAGTTCTGTCATTCACTGGTGGGAAATAACAAAACTTGAGAATACAGCCTTTGAAATAAAACTGGTGTTATTCTGTATGTTGGTAAATTGAACACCAATAAAAATTAATTTATTAAAAAAATAAATAAAACTGGTGTATTATCTCATTCTTATCCACTCTTTTAAAAAAGTGAGTTCTTTCAACTTTCTCTGAGCTTCCGTAACATTACTATTAGTTTGCATGGCAGTGGGATTTGATTCAATTATAAAAGCAAACCCAGAGAAACACTGGAAAATAATGTGGATGGAGTCAGGGAACCATTCTGCAGCTTTCCTAAGGTTATGTATACGGAGTACGCTCATTTGGATCAATGGAGATGCTCTCCTTTAGGTAGAGCTCTGAGCCAACAATGAGTTAATATTGCCAGATCCCAGGTGGACACAGGCTACCTTGGTTAAAATATGGAATAAAGGCATCCACAATTCTTTTTTGAGACAACACAGGGAAAAGGAAAACCTTTGGTTTTGACTTCTTAAGTTGATGTACTTGACTCCTTCAAATCACCACTGCTCTTACCATATGAAATGATATTTATTTGTCAATTTGACACGTGTGCCCTCATCATAAATGGAGAGACAGGAGAATGAAAGGTTTCCCAACACTGCTAACAGGTCGATCTGACCTGTCTACGTTGACAGAGAGAGCTGTATGTTCCACAGTTGAGGGAATAAATCATTGCTCCTCTAGAAATGGGTTTCTCGGTTGTTCACTTAAAAAAAAAAATCTTTGCTGACTACGATGATCAGTTTAATGTGCAAACTGATCTGGGTTGCAGTGCCCAGTCATCGCACGAACACGAATCGAGGTGTTGCTGTGCAGGTGTTCTGTAGATGTCGTTAAGTTCATTATCCACTGACTTTAAGTAAGAGAGATTAGGTGATGGTAAACTGGACAGACCTGATTCAATCAGCTGAAAGAAAGGATGAAAGGCCATGGTCTTCCTTGAAGAAGAAATTCTACCTGTGGGCAGCAGCTTTCTTCTCATTCCTCAGAGTTCCAGTCTGCCCTCATGTTGGACTTGCAATGCCAGGTCCCACTACTGCATAAGCCAATTCCTTGTAATAAATTTATAAATACCTATATTCTTACTGGTTTTATTTCTCTGGTTGAACCCGGACTGGTACACTGGACCACGGAACTCAAAATCCCTCTCTCCTAGGCTTCTCCAAACAACTCCTGACCTTCTCCCCAGTACAAAATACACATATCAATTTATTTAGAAATTGTTTTGAGTTCTCTGTGTATTCAATCTCTTATCCAAGATATCCCAGTAAAACTCCTTCTGTGTTTATATCATATACAAAATGACTTTATTCTCATTACAAAAAAATGTTTCTAAAATTTGAGGCAAATGCTGTTTAAGAACTATTCTTTGCTCTCCTTCATTCTCACAGCACCTAGCAGAGTCTTATCTATTTAACAAATCT
Organism: Nyctereutes procyonoides; assembly: GCF_905146905.1. Lineage (NCBI taxonomy): Eukaryota > Metazoa > Chordata > Mammalia > Carnivora > Canidae > Nyctereutes > Nyctereutes procyonoides. The sequence continues at coordinate 39,278,228 of NW_026575120.1, read as the reverse complement.
TTGCTGAGTGTTTCATAATAAAGCTCTAGAGATTTGCAAGGGATTTTTATAGTAAAATTCTCTAAAATTCTCTTTTTCTTTTCCAGTATCCTGTTGAGGAGAGAGGTACTTTTAAACATAATTTACACAATCAATTAGGTTTATCTTCATCTTATGTCATTGTAGTGGGCAATTTTAAAGACGATACACGAACAAAAAATATTTATGATTTAAGTATATGAGAAGACAGTTTCCAAACTTCACAGTGTGTTATAGGATTACTTCAAAGCCTCCCTCCATTCCTATTTCAGTCATAAAAAGAAAGGCACTCAGAAAATAAAATGGCAGAAATAAAAAGTCTTCATTAAGTTCTAGAAGGTCAATGTTCTTCAAAGTCACACCTCAAAGCTCAAAAAGTTGGCACCTTGAAATGCAGTACTTTTAGAAGAGGTCAGTCAAGCTGTCCTCAGCAAATTTGCCCTTAAGATTAATTTATTAATCAAAAATATTGGTCTTGACCAAAGGTCACTTGGCAAAGAGCATTTCTAATCAGAGACAGAAAGTAAATGGCATGAAGGAAAACGTTCTTTCATAGTGGAGGAAGAGATGGGATGGATGTAAATCCTGCTTGGGGGGGGTCACTCTAACCTCACTTTGCGGGGAGTGGGGGGCACTGACCTTTCCATATGTTCATGCTCTCCTCAGAGAGTCAGAAGGCAAGTCTTGTGAGAAGATAGATTTGCATTTGAACCCTGCTTCCTCACTTCCAGCTACTGTGACCTTTAGCGAGTTTATTCACCTCCCTAAGCCCTATTTTGCAAACTGGAGATATATAAAATCTAGTTCACGTAACTCTGAGAGTTAAAGGAGATAAAATGTCAAGACTGATGTTGGTCAATAGAATTTAATGAAAATCTCTACTCTTTCCTTTATCTCTTTTCTCAGAGCAGATATTCATTTTTTTTTTCCCTACCAAGGCAAATTCCATATTCTTTTGTCACTCCTGGGGTTCCTTCATTCCTCTTCTACGTCTTTAGCCTCTTCCTCTCCACTGCCTCCTCCATTTATAAACTTACTCATAACTCCCTCATTTTTTTAAAATACAAAAAATTCCCAAACCCTTGCTGCAGCTCGTCTTCTTATTAAGCAGCAATTCTGTATTGAGCCATTCCCCTTTACTATGGAACTTCTTGAAGACCTTTGCTTGCTGTTCCTTTTTCTATTCATTCTTTAGTGGCTCTAACCACCAGACCCCACTGACAGGAAATTCCAGCAGCCTCCAAATAGCCAAAGCCAAGGCTTGGCTTGGTATGCTGTCTCATGACTGACCACACCTTCATTATTTTTTGTTTTTTCTTTCTTTCTTTCTTTCTTTCTTTCTTTCTTTCTTTCTTTCTTTCTTTCTTTCTTTCTTTCTCTTTCTTTCAAAACTCATTTGCTTATCGTCAAACACTCCTTTGCTTTAGCTTCCTCATTGTTAGGATTTCCTAGTTTGCCTCTCTTCCTGTTGCTCTGATCATCACTTGGAGTCCTGTTAGCTGAATCCACTTCTTCAAGTGGATTACCTTTTCAAATTAGTGTTTTCTTTCCTTCAATGTTCTTTCCCTGCTCTTCTTGGGATCTCTTGGAGTCATTGATGAGGGCATTACAACTGCTCATAGTCATCCACTTTATCTTTACTCCTGGGCACAAGGGAAGATCGCACTTTCCCTTCTCCTAACATTACTCTGTAGATAAGCAATCATGGCTTGTGCTGATTCTCCTACCTACACTTCAAGGAGAGTTTTCCCTCTCAGGGCCCAGGGAGCCTCTCTGACATCCAGTGTCACCCATACTTCAGTGTCACTGTGTGGGATATTCTCTTCCTGCAAACCCATGCTTCCTGAATGTTGTTCTCCACCCGACAGCTGGAATCCCCCACTTAAAGCCGTCCTGCTTGCCTCTGAGTGAAATCCTTACAGTCGTGCAGACTCTCCTTCATCTCCATCCTCTCTCTCTCACCCTCAGTGTATCTACTCTAACCGTTCTGATCTTTCTCCTTTCCTCCCAAGTTCATGTTCTCTGACCTTCATCTCACAATGAGTGCACATTCTGACATCTCTAACCTAGAATTCCCCTTGCCATTTTTTTCTTAGTTAACTGATGAATCCCCATGTCAGCTTACGTGTTATGATTCCTGATACACAAGAAACAATAAATATTTGTAGACTGATTGATAACCTCATCTATTGTTCCAGTTGAGGCTTTCATCAATTCCTATACATACTGCTGAAATAGCCTCTATTTTCCCTGTGACCGTTCTGTCCCTTTTCACCACAGTGTCCTCTACAGAGAGTCTAGTTGGTTGGGGGTGGGATATAACTAGATTTGATTCCCTAATTTTATCTCTTAGTTATTTGTCCCATTTAACTGCATCCTCCAGTGTTAGTATAATTATTTAACACAATAATTAATTAGATAAATGATTAATCTTTTGATTAACGTACTGACCAGACACAATGAAAATGCTAATCTTTAGGTGCCATCAAGCAATGTTTTTATCTATGTTGTTTCAAGAGTTAAACATGATGCTTTCTTATGCATAATGCCAACTTAGAAAATTCACTTTTTTAATAACTTCCCCAAAGTTTAAATGTTTTTTTTTCTAAAAATAGGTTATATAACTTATAATACAAGAGTCATGTTTTCTTGTCTTTTGGATGCCACTAAATCACAGTTTAGTATCATCAAAGTATATTGAATTTTACACAGCTTACTTTACAGGCAAAAATTGTGAACATAATTCCTTTTCAATAGATATAAAATCTAATAGTAAACTACCCAAAAGGATGGATAATTTATATTGCTTCTTCCAACGAAAGAAGCAATAAAACTATGACTTATGAGAATAAGACTATATTGAGAAATTAAAAGAAATGAAGCACTGGAAACCAATGAAAACAACACTAAATATAGTCAGAACAACAAGAACCATATCAACTTTACATCTCTATAGTTAAATACATCTTTATAGATGTAAGGAATACTTCAACAAAAAAATTCTTAATTAGAAAGTATAATGTTTTGTAATATAAATATATGACTCTAGTGGATCTAAGGTAAACAAATAAGCATTATAAAGCAAGCCTATAAAAAATCAGGCTAATAGCTTGTGTCCAAATATAGGAAAATATTTTACTTAAAGGTATTAGGATTGTTGACTGAGGCATTTCTTAAGTATAACCTAATGGAACTTTCTCTTGATATCTAACTTAACAAATTCAGGTTCTTAAGATATTTATTTCAGAAGTAGATTTCATTGTTTAATGGTTTCTGTCTTTCATAAGTTCATATATTACAACATTTGCAGTTCTGGGGAAATAAATATAAAACATGTTAACATCCTTTTGGTTTTTGATACCCATTAATGGTTTTGTGTAGGTAGAATTTGTTCATCCCAAAATTGGTAGGCCTCCCTACAAACGGGCTCCTCTATGGAATAAAATAACCTTATTTGTCTAGTTTCTATGTCCTTTACAAAGCTGATTAAGAATAGCTGAATTAATAGTAACGTGGCAAGAATAGATATGACCATAAAGAATGGCAAAATTATTACTTTAAAATTGATTCCATTTTTAAAATTTTGCAGTGATAAAAGAAGAGATAACATTGCAAGAAATATATTACTGCCCTTGCAAATTTGTGAGAAACCAATAATGAGCAATTCTACATTTGTTGGCTAATGGTATGGTACAACCAAACATTTATCAAAATAAAAATGAGGTCCATATGCATACAAAATCAAGTCTTTATCCTAAGTATCATTAGAAACTATAGAGCCCCAAATGAACTCTTGAGGGTAAGGCTCTTAAAATAAAGAATAACATTTTAAGTGCATAGCTATTACAAACTCATTTGATATTCATTTTAATTGCCATGGCTATAATGAATATACTTTGTATTCAAACAGATGTCACAAGTACTACTACAGAAGTTCCAATATAATTCAGTCTTAGTTAAGAACGAGTAAATGGATATTTAAAATTGACTGTTACCAGGAAGGAAGAAAAAAAAAAAACAATTACAGCAAACATTAGCTTCTTAAAACAGCAAATTAAAGATTTTTATTAAATTGTGTTCTTTCTTCTTTGGACATACACAGAACACAATCATACAGAAACACTCGCTACACCAACTACTCCCTTTCTTTGCTTCAGCTGTTCTATAGATCTAACTACCCTGGGAAACAGAAATTGGGAGTATGAAGAATGACTCAGAAGGGAAGGCTGAAATTCACTGTAGAATATTTAGAGACTGGTCTGTGAAAGGATTAATAAATATTGCAATGCCAATCTAGTTTATCTGAAGGAGTAGGTAATCATATATGCTGTTTTCTTTTAATTGGCCAGACAAGTTCTAATATTTCCTTTAATCTTCTCTAAAATGGAATATTGAAACCTTAAAGTCTACCATGAGAGATCTTCACACTGTAAATTAGAAATGGCGTTTCTTAGTGTATGGTTCACAGAACTACCAATGGATGGTTTTTTTAAGAGCAAACATTCCTGGGCCCCAACCAAGTTCTATCAAATGGGAGTGTGGCCCAGGAATCAGCATTTTGACAAACCTGAGCATTCTGACACACGCTCTTGTTTAAAACAACTGCCTGAAGGTAGAATGAGGTAATACTTAAAATTATGTATTTTCATTTCATTCCAATCAGCAATAGTTTATTAAGCATTAATCTTTGGTGAGTGAAAATTGTATTCGTGTATATGCACATTTAGGCAAGCAGCATATGATAAACTTGTTTTCAAAGTACAATCTATTAAGTACAACAATCGTCTACAAATGTCGAATCACAAAAATAATCTGCGACTGTGCAGATGAACAATTAATTCTAGAGTTCAATTTAGTATTTATTCCCCCTGAAAAGGCATCTGGAGGTTGACAAGAAGTATGTTTAGCTTATTACTAGAAAATATGCAAAAATACTGTTTAAAAACAAGTTTATCTTCTTTTTCTTGATGTTTTAGGAACCGCCGGTTTTGAAAAGGAACGTAGGCTTCTGAGGGGTTTATGGGGAAGAGACAGAGGGAAGAGAGAAGGAATGGAGAGCAAGGCCAGGAGCACTAGAGGCAGACTCGTTCTCTTACTTCCGACCTAATTCTCACAGTGCCCAAACTGTGAACTGAACTTATTTAAAAGTCATATTGTGTTTTGAAACCACTAGAGCAAAATTCAAAAAGTGGCAGTTGACTTTGGAGTTGAAGAGAAGCATGTAAGAAGATAAAACTGATGGTACCAGCTGCTATTCTGGTCAGCAGGTTGCCCTCACCCTCACCCTCGTCCACACCCTGAGGATTGAAGACAAATTGAGATCTTTGGAATGCACCTCAATAAGGAGCATTCACTTGTGAAACTCAGTGCCGAGGAAGTCACTAATTGTACCCAATGCCCTGGACTTTCTTTGATCCTTGGTTGACTTTTCCATGCATCGAAAACAAGATCCAGTAAAAAAAAGAGGCTATGTAAGTGCAAATGCATGGAAGAACAGGTGGGCCGTAGGGACTCGGAAGGTTTCCCATGGCCCACGGCAGTGGTTTTCAAAGAGTGGTCTCTACACCAGCAATGTTGTCATTGCCTGGGAACTCATGTTATTAGTTCACTCAGGCTTTAAACAAAATACCACAGCTGGGGAGCTTGCAACACACATTTGTTTTCTCATGGTTCTGGAGGCTGGAAGTTTGCAATCACGTTGCCAGCCAATTGGGTTTCTGGTGAGGGCTCTCATCCTGGCTTGCAGATGGTTGCCTTCTCACTGTGTCCTCATGTGGTAGAGAGAAAGAACTGGCTTTCCCTCTTTTTATAAGGCCGCCAATCTCACCAGCTTTATGAACTTGTTTAACCTTAATTACCTACTAAAAGCTCTATCTGAAATTCAGTCACATTTGGGGTTAGGATTTCATCACACACATTTTGGAAGGACACAATTCAGCCCATTGGACTCATTACATATGAAAATTCTGGAGCCCCACCTCAGACCCAGCGAATCAGAAACCTGTGGAATGGGGCTCAGCAATCTGTGTGTTATTAATGTCCCAGGTTATTTCAATGCCTGCTGAAGTCTGAGAAGCACCAGCCTTCAGGGGGAAAAAAAAATCCCAGTTCCACAGCAGAACACTTAGTTCATGAACCCCCCCCCCCCAAGTCCCACTCCCTCCCTGGCCCCAGTTTCTCCCATGTACTTTCCAACCTTATTCCTTACTGTTCTTACTGAACTCTGCTTTTGCTGAGCTACTTCTGACCATGACCTAAAGGGTCATCCATATTCTGTCTTCTAGACTTCTGCTTACTCTTTCGACATCCTCAAATTGTCTTTCTGCCTCTAAGCACTACCTCAACACCTCAGCCACAATCACCTCCTTTCTTCAAACAGCAGAATCACTAATTGTCTGAAACAATCATGTCCACAACCACAGATTTTACTTTCTTAGATTTCACTGGTTACACTTGTCTATAATTTCACCACAAGGCTTTGCACATTAACCCCCCCCCCAAAAAAAAAACAAACCGAATCAAATCTTTAAAATATCATATTGTTTTATCTAACTCTTCTTTGTAAGTACTCCCCACAATATTGCATTCAATCCAATACTGATTTTGGGCAGCAAATAGCCCACTGGTCTGTGATGGAGCACGATGCCACTTCTAAAGTTGCTTAATATTAAAAATAATCAATACACTATTTGCCATGTATGAAGTTAAGTGCATCAAAGCCTATAGTAAGCATTAGCACATGACCCCAGGAAATTCTCACTCACCTGTAGTAGGCATTATGATGCCTATTTGAATGAAAAAAAAAAAACACCTGGATATTAAGGCCTAAGAGTTCAATTAACTCCATCAAAGTCACTTACCTGAAGAGTGGCAAGGCTGAAAAGTGTGAACATTTGTTTCTCTCAGAGCACATCCTCTATTTCTACTCTGTTATACTATAGACTGAGGGATTTCGTTTTCAGTCAACATCCTGAATTTGCTGCCAAGAACCCCAAAGCATATGGATCTCTTGGAAAAGATATTTTGAGGGCAACCTTTGGAAATTCTTTATTTTTCTATACCCTGAACCACACACACACACACACATGTGCACACACATACATCCTGAGGCATTGTTAAAAGTAAGCTATCACGAAAAAAAATTAGGTCGAACTTCTTGAGCAAACAGATACTATTAAGTGCCTATAGATAATAACTCTAAATTTTACTGCTCTTCTACACGCCATTTACCTCGGGCAGCCTTCAGAATGCTTTCAGTTGTACGTTAAGGACAACTGAAGAACTCAGACGGTGGTACTTGAAAGTTCACAAGTGGCTCTGATACACTTTTGACCGAAGAAACTACTGATAATTAAGCACCAGAAACAGATACACACACATAGGCACAAAAAAAAAAAACTGCAAAAAAAATCTCAGAGTTTAAAACAATGCAATTTTTTCCTAAAAGCTTAAAACAATGCAATGTTTTCCTAAAATCATACTTTTCTCAGTTTCATTCTCCAGAAAACAAGTGATCGTTTACTTTTTTCACAGCTGCCTGCACTTTGGAGACTGGCCTCTAAGATAATACGTCGCACCTGTTGGATTGTTTAGGTAATTCCAAGCACCAGCTGAGATAGTAATTACAAGGAACACTCCATTCTCAGCCTACCTGGGGTGTTCAACAACCTCGACATCTTGCAGAAATAGGAGACGTACTGCTCGCAGTGCTCGGCGCTGCTGGTGACGGCGCTGATCTGGTCCATGGAGGCACTGTAAACGAGCTGTGTCACCGAGTACTTTTCTGGGCTGTAGCCCACCACTGTGGTCTGCATCTGCAAATCGTGAGACACTATGGTCCACACTTTGTCCTCTGTGGGGAGAAAAATACCAGGACAAGGGATCATTAGGATGCAAATCCTTCTTCCAATGGCCGAAAATACTGAGCTGCACTTTCCCTGAACTGATGGAGCAAAGAGCTGAGGATTGCCATCCTTCAGGTTCTATCCTGCAAGTTCTCCTTATATGTAGGTGAATTATAAAGAGATGCTTTTTATTAAAACCAAATGCAAGGGGCACCTGGGCATCTCCGTCGGCTAGGCGGTCCATTCTTGCTTTGGGGTCAGGTCAGGAGCTCAGGGCCCTGGGATGGGGCCCCGCCTCCTCAGGCTCTGTGCTCAGCATGGAGTCTGCGTCAGGATGCTCTCGCTCCCTCTGCTTCTCCCCTACTTGCTCACTCTCTCCCCTACTCTCTACAATAAATAAATCTTAAAAAAAAAAAAAAAACACAAACAACAAACCAAACCAAAATGCAAGATACCTCTTAAGCAGAGAAAACAGCTCGTGTCTCTGGTTGATGCTAAGGTCCACAGCACTGAATGTGAGGCTCATTATATTCCCACTCCTTCCTGACTCCCTAACCCATCACTCCTCTGGTACTATAGTATCTGCCTCCGAACTGAACTGTGCTCTCTCAAGCTCTGAATCTCTGTCTATGCTGTTCGCTCCAATCAGAATGTGCATCCTCCTCTTGTCAACAAATGTTCCTCTCACCCTGACCTTTCAGGTAAAATTGGAGCCTCATTCTGTGTGACTGAAATGCTCTATACGCAGGCAACGATACAAATGAGTAATTACCTTGATGCTTTGGACCCTGAAAATTTCAATGTGTGAAAAGGAGAAGCGAATCTAAGATTGATGAGGTTAAATTATGACCTGATCTATTCCTGAATTTGAATGAGAAACATAGCCATGAACCCATAATTTTTCTTTATAAAAAATGCAGACCTACGTCCTAGCTCTGTCCACTGGGAAAGGCCCCAAACAAGGACAACCTGTAGCACCAGATTATCATCACTCAATATGATTTTTCATTAAGAGGAAACAGGGCTGCTGGATCAAGTGACTGATTTCAGGGCTAGAAATGCACAAGATAAGCCTGGAACATAATGTCACATAGAAACAAATAAGCTATTGGAAACAGAGGGCATTTCAAAAAAAAAAAAAAAAAAAAACACACCAGGATCAGAGAAGAATGATTTAAACATCAGTGAGAATCTCCTGCAATGGGATAAAATACATCAGGGATGTTTAATTATAAGAGTTCATAAAAATAAAAAGAAATGTTCAGTCTTAAGGAAATGCCAAGTAACTAACCCATTATTTTGAATATTAGGAATAAGGACTAAGAAGCCAGCACTTAGCACATCTTACCAGTAGGAACCATAACATCACTAAATGCTCTCTTTATGGAAATATTTCAGTTCATAAATGACCACTAAGTGATAGAATTAGGGGACCCTCATTTTGTAACTCCCAACATGCAGGGTCTAGGCAATGGTTATTCGCAGCTGCTAACATAGCCGTGAGTCAAACCGGAGGAGACGTGTCTTCTGGTGGGAGTACACAACACCACCTGGGGAGCAGTGTGGACAAGATCAAACATGAGTTTCTCTGAGCATATGGTCCTGACTGCCAACTTCTAGGGTCCAGCTGCTCAGGACAAAGCCTTGGAGTCCCCACTATGTCCCCCCATTCTTCTACACTCATCATCCAACCTATCAGTTAATCCACTCTGCTCCATCTCCTCCATTTGGGATCTGAGCGCTCCTGCCCCCCCAACCCGCCCCTCACTGCTCAGGTCAAAGCCCCCACCTCCTCCTGCCCCATCCCACAGTACCTTCCAACCAGCCCCTTCCAAAGCCCCTGCTTTCCCCCCTGTGCTCTCACCCCTACCCTACACCCAGCAGCCAAGCTGAGCCTCTGCAAATAGAAGCCAGGTTCAGATACTCTGCTCCAAGCCTTCACGTGGCACTAGGTCTCATTCAGAGGAAAAGTCTAGCTGTTGAAACAGTGGAGGGCCCTTTGTGGTCTAGCTCCACCTTGCCACCATCCTCTCCTGCCCTCCTCACCTCCCCCCTGCTCCTCCAGCTACAAGGGAGCCTGCCTCCATATCAGTGCAGTCAGGGAGCCCCTCCTGGGAGCCTTTGCTCTCCCTCTGTCCTTGGAGGCCACGGGGCCCTCTGTCTGCCCCACTGCCACCCTCGCCTCTCCTGGGCCCATCCCCACCACAGCTCTTTTCTATCTCCGGGTCCGGCTCTGTTTTCTCCCTAGGATTTATCCCTCTCTGACCCTGCACATTTTCATTCTGGCTGACTCCCCACGTTAGATGCAGGGGTAGGCAGGCGTTGTTTCCAATGCTGGATGCGCAGTGCCTGGAACAGCAGCCGGCACACAGCAGGCCTTCACCATATATTAGTATGAATTAAGAAAACACAAGTAGAACACAAAGACCTTGGTCTAGGAACGTCCTAAAGCACTGTGGTTGGGGGTTCGGCACTGCCATGACCTTCCCGAACGACCCTGGACAAGCCCCTTGGTTCTAGACTGCAGTTTCCCCTCATGGCTTACAAGATGCCTCTGCATCAGAATCCTTTGCACCTTGCTCTTCTTAAACCAACTAAACAATTCAATTACGGTGCCTGTGTCATGGCACGTTTTCCAAAAGATAATGGTTTTCCATGTTCACCGTTGGCATGGTCAGATGGTCTTCCCCTGGCTCCTCCGAGAAAGCAAAGAAACTATAACATGTTTTAATCATCGTCTCTCTTTCTGACATGATTCTGACAACACACTGATTGCCATTTATTTACTTATTTTTTTGTTTTTTTTTTTTTTACTGATTGCCATTTATATTCAGACCTTCACGTTTACCTTCCGCTAAGTCAAGATCCATTAGTTAAATAAGGGTAAGTCATCTCTTTTCTGTTAAAATCAGCCTCTAGTATAGAGGCTCTCAGGTGTTATGACAGTACTCACTACTTACCTTTAAAAAACAAAACCAAATCCTTACCAGGACCTCATCCTTGTCCCGTAGCAATATTTCAAAACTTTCATTCTTTAAGTCATAATGAAATAGTCATTCTAACTCTGGGCCTTTTTAAAAGTAACAAACCCCTTTTTAATTTACACAAAATAATGTTCATAACGGCAGACATTAATTAAGCAAGTAAAATAAAAATGGTCACCTACTAGGGTCTCTGTCAATGACTTTAAAAATATTAACCAATTTATTAATATTGATGAGTCTCTAACATTTTGGTCCTAGTGGCTGCTGGGCCCTAAACCCTACATCCATGCATTTCAGCACACATTTTAGTATCAGTCCTCAGGGCACCATTTTCTTTATACTTGTTTTATAGCCCATTCACTCATTCAGCAAACATTACTGGGTACCCACTACATGACAGATACGGAGCTAGGGAAACCACAAAGAAATTCTGAAATTCTGAATTTTTGGAGTCTTATACTCTAGTGGGGAGAAAACAGACAATAAGCCAAAGGTTAAAATAATATATATAGGTAGCACCCAACAGTGGTGAGGAAAAACTACAACAGGGACTGGAAGAACAGGCTGTGTGTAGATTGCAATTTTTAAATTGAAGTTTAATTGATACACAATATCCTATTAGTTTCAGGTATACATCATAGTGATTTGATATTTTTATACATTGTGAAATGATCCCCATGACAAGTCTAGTTACCATCTGTCACTGTACTAATTACAATATTATTGACTATATTCCCTATGCTGTACCTTACATTCCTGTGATTTATTTATGTTATAGCTGGAAGTTTGTAGCTCTTAATTCCCCTTAACTATTTTGCCCATCTCCCAACCCCTCCCCATCTAGTAACCAAGTTTGTTTCCTGAAACTGTTCGTCTGTTTTTGTTTTGTTTCTTTTTTTAGATTCCACCATATGAAATCATATGGTGTTTGTCTGCCTTTGTCTGATTACATTTTTTTTTTTAATGCAGAGGAAACCATGACAGCCCTCACTAAGTGACGTCTGAATAAACAAAGTCATTGTCCAGCAAGCCATGTGGTTGTCTGGGGAAAAGTATTCCAGACAGAGGAAGTGCAAATGAAAACATTCTAATTCTGGAATATTCCTGGTATTGTTCAGTTATGCAAGGGGCCAGCAAATGAGAAAGGAGAAAACAGCAGGAATTAAAGTCTGAGGTGTACGCGGATGGGTGGGTGTGACCTTGAAATGAGATAGAAAGCCCTTGGCATTAGAAGGTTGGAAGCAAGTTAATGTAGCATGCTTCAACTTATTCTCTGACATTCAATTCTTTATTTCAATAAAGCTATACTTCGGAAAGGCTTGAAAAAAAGAATATATATATATATATGTACGTATAAATACACACATACACACACATATATGTACATATATATATATACTCACACACTCATAGATATATGTATAAAGATTTAAAACCTTTTAGTGTTGTGGCATTACATAAAGTAATATGTAAACTCTATTTTAATGGCATAAAGCAATTACCGTTGATGCATCTTTGCAAATTATTTTTTAATGCTTGCATGTTACGCTTGAGCCATTAAATCTTAAGTGACAAATGTATATTAACAATTTTGCAGATATCCTCCATCTCGAAGAAAGTTATACTGTATAATTTGTTCTTTGCTAGTATCATAAGTGAAAAATTAAGAATCTTATTCCCATATTTGTAACGTGTTTACATAATCTGTGTTATCAGTTATGCGCGTGATGCAAATAGAAACTACTATGTATAGCAAATTCTAAATTTCTGCCACTGTTCCATGTTCATGAAGAAGCAATTGATAAACTAGTATATTTCAAATACTCTCTTTGGATTAGTGTGTTATGAAAGTGCCTTCTGTGATTACTGAGAGCTTAGTGTCTGTCTCATCATGCAATCGCATATTTAAAAATTATCTCACTGTACAATGTTTTCAGTACAGATGATTTAGTTATATTTTCCAAATACTGGGACACATATGGAGCACATTGTGGAAATGTATCCTTCTGCTTGGCAATAAGCGGAGTCCTCAAGATTACCCAGCTTAGTTGTGTTGACACGAGTACATCAGAAAGGTCCCTCTGCTGCCTCTACCCGTGACCTCACATCCTTATCCTATTTGTAATTCTCAAGCAATTCCCTTCATGAGAACTCAGTTCTTTGGAGCTCTGGCCAGGAACTGATAAAGCCAGGAAATGACCAGTGGAAAAAAACAAAACAAAACAAAACAGAATCAAAGAATAAGTCATTCCTGGATATAACCAGCTTCTTTATCATGTATATATGGCTGTTTTTGACTCTTCCACATTATCCAATACAATCTGAGTTCATATTACAGGGCATATTGTAATAAAAGTCTAATCTAAGCTGAATCCAGTAGGGAAAAAAATGGGTATATGCATCTAAGTGTTGTTGATTTTCAAACCATATCACTATACTGGTTGAGGACCAATTTGTTAATCTGAGAGATTTCTTCCTCACCTTTATTCATCTTCTAAAAAAAGAGAATACACTGTAAACTACCTAAATTTAAAATAGTTTATAAAATGTATTGGAGGGGCATAATGAACATCTGCTTACAGTCCAAATTCCTTAGAAACCCTATTGCCTATTATGCCAGGAATGACTTTGAGTTTCTCACTCTCAGAGTAACATAATGGGAACTGAACAGGATACACATCTCTCAACATTTTCCATATTGCATGTAAATCTTGGCTGCTGAGTAAAACTAGTAGATTCAATTTTGTATATCCTTAAGTTTCTCCTCCAATAAACTGCATTCCAATAACTTTATCTGTCACTTTCTTTGGACACAGAAGTCTTAATGGCTATTAGACTGATTCCATTAATCAAAGATTGAACACTAACGATGAGAAGGAGATGAGCAAGGATCTCCAATTAAATGCTACAGCATTAATAAGAATTGTTTTTGCAAAACTTAAAATTTGCAGCGTTAGAGGAACACATATCCAAGGAAAGAAGCCTACCATTTGAAGGAAGCCATGTTCTCAAGTGGACAATTTTGAATACCAAATAACATCAGTGTAAAATCTTGAAGGACATACATTGTGACTCTCTTCTATTAGAGATTAAGAAGCCAAGTCTTAGGAGGGATAAGTGACTTGCTGAAACGACCATAAAGAGAGTGGCAAAATGATGGAGACTTTGTCTCCTGGTTCTGGATTTAGTACTCTTTTCACTCCTCATCCCTTTGACTCAGTGGTGACATGGTTGGTGACACATCAACATTTTTACTGTCTTCCCCATAGCAATCCACTAATGTTCAGGAGGTAGGGCGAACATCTGGATAGACTTTTTAAATGACAATATAACCTATTGCACTTAGAAAAATGTCATAAAACAGTAATGCACACATTCACAACTATTTATTGAACTCCTAACTGGTTTCATCAGTTATGTTCTGGGGATACAAGAATAACAGACTTGAGTTCCTGTTCTCAATAAGCTTGTAATCCATTGATGGTAACAGAACATTAAGCTTGAAATTACAAATCACCTACAAGTGCTAAAATGGAGATATGCACAGGCCACTGTGAGTTCCTACAAAGCCCATATGGCCCAGATATAGAAAGTTATGAAATGACCAGACGGACATGGCACTTGAACATTTAACTATAAAGGTTAAATAGTGATGAGCTATATGAAGGGTAAGGTAAGGCCAGTTTCATTCTTCTTATAGTTAAGACCAAATACTTTGGAGAAAAAATGGATTTAGTAGATGGGATCTAGATCAATTGGAGATTGAAGTGTCTGCAATAGTGAAATATAAGATTGCAGAGCCCCAACAATTGTGCATGAGTCGAAAGGTCTAGTGCATGGTTATAGGTGGGTGTTGGAAAATTCTGAAGATAAAATATCAACTCATATTTTAAAAATATTTCTTCAAGTCTATATATGACACGCCCATAGCTAAAATCATCCTCAACAATGAAAAGTTGAAATCTTTTCCTCTAAGATCAGGAACCTGCCAAGGGGAATAAGATTAGGGATATGCACGGGCTTTAATTTTATATTTGATGTTGTTTTTCCTAATCTGGGGGTTGGATATAAGCTAGAAATATTCCATACTGAAACAAACAATTAAGGAGTATCTTATTTTAGGTAAACTTTATGCTGAGATCCAGATCTCTACCAAAGTTAACAACTAGACCAAAATTGGTCATTTTACATGAGCTATGTGTGCTTTACTAACTCACAAAATAGTTTCTTAAATTATTAATAACCACTTGTCATTATTTGAAGTATTAATTTCAACAAAATTGCCTACAAATCTTTCAGATAGAAAGACCCAGCACAATGTTAGGTTATAGTATGGTCTTTTTTTTTTTTTTCTTTTTTAGTCATTTTAAGAGGATCTATTTGAAAATCTTATCAGTTTTTCAAGTGTGTCAGCTTGAGGACCCTAAATTTCATATATCATTATTTGGCTTGGAAGATTTTCTCAATAAGTATAATGCTACTGACACAAATTATTAGAAATTTGGTGTCACATTTGTGTCCCCCAATAGATAGTGTGCGAGCATTACAAGCCTCTCTGTAGCCTAACCTCTAATAACAGAGAAGCCATCTCACAATGGCAGGCCGTGGAGTTGGAATCATTCATAACGCCAGCTATGTATGCAGTTCAGGTGGCACAGGCATCCTGAATCACATGTCAAGAAATAAGGTATGTAAAGCAGATGGAACCTCTGCAGGAAGCAGAGAGGAAATGAGCTCAGAGTACAGATGATGTTCTGCAGGTGGTGGAAAGTGTTGATTATTTTTATGCTCACAATTCCGGCCGAGAGACGGATGACAAATCGAGGGCTGTGAACATGTATAAATAATGGTGGATCATTCTCACCCACCCGATGTACAATTTGAAGCTTATTTGTGTCTTTTTTTTTCCTAAGAAGGCATTAGCTATTTTCTGGGAAGAAGGATATTTGTTAATGTTTTTGTTCCATTGCAGGGATGTTAAAATTCTTTTACAATACAGCTGTGGTTACTGACTGCGTTTCTGTCAATACTTAGACAAGCTAATCTTCCCTTTCCTTTCCTCTCACACGAGGTGGAGATGTGGCCCCTGTGTATTTGACAGTCGGGAGTCCACCTCTGTGGCAACAAGGAGTGTTGTTCCCCTTGAGCAAGGAAATGCTACTCTTCTCTTCTTGTTGCTTGTAACAGATTAGATTCTGAGCTCAATTCCAACTTGGGACTAAGGAAATGTCATCCAGGATCAGTGACTGACCATTCCTGTGGACCTTTAAAGATAACATCTCCTGTTATTTAAGAATACCTTGAAATATGCTGCACACACTAGGTTAAAAAAAAATCATTCTTCAAATAATTACTCTCCCACACTGGCCTACCTGTTGCTGGGCTGTGGCAAGCAGCCCCATCTCAGGCCCTGGCTGCCCCCTGCGCCTTCCCGGTGACCCCCACCTGCTCTCAGGACTACCTCTTTCACTTCCGTTTAGTCTTGACTCAGATGGCAGATCTCACTAGGCTCACCCTGCCTGCCTTCTTCAAACTTACAACCCACCCTGCCCTTTACCTACTTTGTGGTTTCCTAGCACATACGGCCTTCTAACAGATAGTATATAATTTACTTACTCGAAATTCTTATTTTGTGTTGTCTGCTTCCCCTACCACTTTCCTCGAAGACCATACACTCCACTATGCTGGAGAACTTTTTTTAATAACGTTTTTACTGGTGTATCTCAAATTCTTAGCACGGTGCCTAGAAGTCTGCAGAAGTTCAAGAAATATTGTGCTAATTATATACCTTATTCCTTTCTTCGTTTAGCTTCCAACAAGCTTCTATCACTATCATCACCAGTGATTCCTGTAAAGCCCCATTTGAA
Source organism: Nyctereutes procyonoides (assembly GCF_905146905.1). Taxonomy (NCBI): domain Eukaryota; kingdom Metazoa; phylum Chordata; class Mammalia; order Carnivora; family Canidae; genus Nyctereutes; species Nyctereutes procyonoides. The sequence goes on along the minus strand of NW_026575120.1, from coordinate 39,261,515 downwards.
ATATATAGTTCATGGGGTTATGGCTCACACCAGAGAGCTCTACTATATTAAGCTTAAAAAAAGAAAAAGCATTTAGAGAGTCTCTACAGGTGAAAGAAATAAAGTGATATTTGGAATTGTAGAGGACTGGTATTGTACTTGCAATATTTACAAGATATTAAACTGCAATGATTTTTAAAAGAGCAACATAAAAATATATCTGAAGTGCAATGAGGATCTTAAAACCATCACTGTTTCTTTCTAGGTTGAATAGTAAGAGAGTAAGTGTTCTCTGCTAAGTATGAGAGGCTTCCTTCCATGGTAAGAGTTTCAGGAACAGAGGAGCTTTCATTTATGAACAACTTGCTTTATTATTCCAAGCGCAGTTCTAGGCCCTGGGCACAAAAAGATAAGTAATGGCCAGTAAAGCCACCAAAAAACTAGCAAGAGGAGAGAAGTACACAAAATAAGTGATGACGGTACTTATTTAGCAACTGCTAATTTTCAGGCAACTGCCAGAATAATCCAAATAATAAGATTTAGTATATAAGTCATAAACCCACTTATAACCTACACCGAGTTCTTTAATGGTTTAAAATTCTCTAGCATTCAAATAAATAAATAAATAAATAAATAAATAAATAAATAAATAAATACAATTCTCTAGCATTGTATTTTATACATTTTTTTTTGTTGTTGGGGAATTTTATTTTCTGTTAGTATTTAGTTTAGTATATGTGCTGCCAAAGCGAGCACTGTTAGTATTTAGTTTAAATCTGATTTGTAACAGGCTAACTTGAGAAATTACATTCTTCCTGAAGTTTCTATCTAAAAAGCTTTGATGTAGCAGCACACATAAAGCTGGAAATGATAGTTTGATTTTCTATGAACAGAATAGAATCTCACCAGATGGGCCTTCCTTTCGTGTTGACCCAAGCTCACATCACTGTCTGCTCCCTGAAAGTTTGGGAGATCAAGTTTACCTCTTTAGGGGTGGTAAAGGCTGCGGTGTAAGCAACTTCCTATCAGAGCATTTGTGGCCCTTCCTCCCTTCATCAAACCCAGGCACCGGGCTTAATTAAAAAAAAAAAAAAAAGCAAAGATGATACAGATAACATTTATCACCTTGGAAGAAAATCCCCAAATAATCAACTCCTCTAATTTTCCCCATTAACTCAGTTTCTCTTCACTGAAGCAGCCCTCATTGTGGGGGACATTAGCAAGACAGTCTGACAGATTAAGTTCCTTGGTAAGGATAATTAGCTAGAAATAACTTTTTAGGGAAAGAAACCCTTAAAATATCAGAGTTAACATATTCGAAGGGACTAAAACTGGTGTTCTCACTTTAATTTTAACAGAAGTACAAATGTGTTCCGTGGTTTCACTTTTTAGAAACGATTCTCTGTGAAGCTTCCTAAATCCTCGGTTGACTCTAAATGCAGCAAGTTCTGTCCGCCTGCCAGGAATGCTGCCTCCTGGCCCAGCTCTTCTTGGTCCATCGGGGTTCTGATGGTAAGCACTTTGTTGAAAATGCTGCCCACGTCCCAACCCCCAGTACCCTACTGAGCTCAAGTAAGATGTGCATCCATCTCCATCTGCTTCCTTAAAAGTCTATATTAACCAATGCGTTTGCATTTCTCACTTCACATTTGTAATATTTTTTGTAGTCACAGTTTTGTTAAGTCACTCACTGAGAGCAATGTGGGCATCAGTGCCATTGCTTACTCCTCCTATTGTCTAACAGAGTACCTGCTACAGGTACTCAAGTGCTCAATAAATACTAAACTACTGAAGACATATTGGGCATGATAAAGTTAAATCATACTGGGACCCACAAAATGGAGTCTGAGGAAATTAAATACTGGATATTTAAAGATATTAAGAAATTATGATTGGTTATTAGCTATGAAAATGTGATTTGGGGTATGCTTTTTAAAAAAGAACCATGATCCTTAATAGATACAGGCTAAAATATCACTAAGGTCTGGGACTTGCTTCAAAGTAATTCCATAGCAGGAAGGAGAAAGCCAAATTAATCAAAATTGGTTGTCACTGGCCACTTGTAGCAGCTGGGTAATGGGCATCCAGGACCCTGTATGATGTTCTAATTCTGGATATGTTTGGAAGCTGATCATCCAGCAGAGAAAATATATTTTTCAAACAATAACCAAAGGATCATTGTAATTTGTATTCATTTTATGTAGGAATTTTAGAGTCTATTTTTTATCTTGAATAAGCAAATGGCCATCACATGAGTATTCTCATGACTTATTGTCATTACCCCTCAATTTTTCGAAAATAGAAAACGGTTAAAATAATTAATGTGCAATTATCAAATATAATTTAGAGGTAGTCGGTATTTTGGAAACATAGAACCAGTGGGGGCTGGGGAAGGGAGAAAAGAGTGTACAAGTGCAAGTGGGAAGAAGGAAGGAAGGAAGAGGATAGGAAGGAAGGGAGGAAAGAAGGAGATAGGAAGGCAAAAAGAAGAAAGAAAGAGAACGGACAAAAAGTGGGGAGAAAAGAGGCCTTGCACATGTCCGTGTCCATAAATGAAGTTTTATTGGAACATGGCCATGCTGATTTGTTGACGCATTGTCTCTGGCTGCCACTACACCATGGACACGGCGTCAAGGAGTTGTGACAGATACCATGTGGCTCCCAAAACCTAAGACACTCACTCTGCAGACATTTATGGAAGAAGGTTACTAACCCCTCACAAAAGTGACAAGTGAGAAAGCAGAAAGAAGAAAGAAAAAGAAGAAAAACACCTAGTTTTATAGGAATGTGTAAGCTTCCTAGAATGAAGCTGACAGATGACACTTCCCAAAGAGTGACCAACCAGATAAGGGGACAAATCAGTGAAGAGTGACGGAGGAGGATTTAACACACCCAAGCCCAGGGGCTGTTCTGTTTCCTACATGTGGAAAGAATGGTAATCAAAGTATAAACTTTGACAAGTATCTGCAATTTGTTGTACAGTTAAGCTTATATTCTCCAATTTAGTTATTTCCTCTACTATTATGAGTGTAAGGTTGTTTTCAGATACAACTCAAAACACTATCAAGGTATTATCTGATGTATTTAAATCCAAGTGAATCTACTCTACTGGGCTGAACAGTGTTCTCACAAAATTCGTATCTACCCAGAATCTGTATGCCACCTTATTTGAAAATAGGGTCTTTGCAGATATAATCAAGTTTAGATAAAGTCAAACTTATTTAGGATGGGTCCAAATCCAATGACTGATGTCCCCTAAAAAGGGGAATGTGGACACACAGACATAATATCATGTAACAATGAGACAGACAGTGGAGTAAAGTAACTACAAGCCAAAGGATGCCAAGGACCACACCTACCAGAAGAGGGAAGAGATAAGGATAGGTCTCTTTAGAGCCTTCAGAGAACACATGACCTGTGGCCACCTTGATATCAGATCTACAGCCTCCAAGACTATGAGAAAATTAATTTCTCTCGTTTTAAGCCTCCCACCCATTTGGTGGTCCTTTGTCACACCTATAAATCACCTTTTTGTCCTCTGTAAGTGTTTAACTCCCATTATGTATTGTAGGTAAAAGAGGGAAGTGGTGGAGGAGTCTTTATAACATTGCCTTCTGCATGAGGCATATTATTCATTTTTTCCATCACGGTGGTAAACGTAGGAAAAAGACACAGCTAATACCCTTAACAAGCTCACAGCCTAGACCTGTGCACTGATAACCACAGTATTGCATGTTGGGGAGGCCCACAGAAGGGACACTGAGTGGAGAGGGTGTGCTTTATATGCTGATCTGCAGGGGCCAAGCTCTTATGTAACTACAATCACCACCAGGGATTTGGAATCTCTTGCCTTTTGCCTCCTATGCTGATACAATTAATGATGCTTAGAACTCCTCTCTCCCATTCCGTGAGGTAAGTGGTTTCCCCCTCACTACCTTTCACCTCAGCACAATCATAGGGAAGCCCCAGCAATTCTGGTATTTCCTTGATTTACTACTGCTGGCAATGCTGGAGGGACTGGAAAGCCTTGAGCGTCATTCCAGATCAACACTCCAGGTGGGACCGCATGGTGTTGTGTTATTGACTGGAGTGAGACACGGGTATCTAGCAGAGGGCCTGAAGCAGAAGACATAATCATCTAGTTGGATCCCCTAGACAAATATTTCTGAGTTGCCAGTGAAAATCAAATTTGCAAATTGGAAGTTCCCGCTTTTGCTGAGAACAGCCCCTATTGCTGATTAGGGAATGTGGGTTATGCAGTGGTGGTGGTGGGGCTAAAAGAGAGGAAATTTAAACCTGAGAAAGGTATTTCTCTGATATGAGCTTTGGGTATCTCCCTTCTAATTTGTATGGTATCAATGGGCATCACCAAAGTTCATTCATTCATTTATTCTTTCATTTGCTCCTCCGATAAACATGCCCCAGTTACTCTGGGCCCCTGGGCCATAAGCTTGTTCATGGTAAATAAAACAGACTTGGCCTTGACCTTCAGAGACTGTAACAGAGATGAAATATAAACAAACAAACAAACAAACAAACAAATAAATAAATAAACGAACATCCAATGGGGCAGGAGATTTGAAGGAAATAGATAGCAGTGTTATATATTCACAGGAGGGAAGCCGTCAGGATGAACAGAGGCATCAACAGATATTTAACAGAGCCCTAAAAGATGGAAGAGCTGGAGGGGGAAGATGAGGATGCAGTGGTAGCCGGGGGCCAAAGGTGGAATAGGAGAAAGTTCCAGGCAGACGGAACAAATGGCACAAAGGTTCTAAGGTGAGAAAGAACTTGGTGGGTTCAGGAAACAGAGGGGGAGGACCGGGGTGGGTGCGGTCAGGCTGGGGAGCCCTTCTGTGTAGGGCGAGGCCCTGAGGAAGATGCAAAGCGGGAGAGGACACATGGAAAATTTCCATGCAGGGAAGCAACACAATCCCATTTCTGTTTTTAAAGAATCACTCTGGCTGTTGTCCGAAGAACAGGTTAGTCAGTAAGAGTGGAAGCTGACAGGCGACACATAGCCCTGAATAAAGATGGCGGTACCAAGAAGTAGAGTGGTGGCAGTGCGAGTATGGCCAATCAGTTTGAAATCTATTTGATAAGAAAAAAATATATAAATTATTGATGGGTTGGATAAGGCAGGTAGTGGAGTAAGAGAGGTGGGGAAAGGAGAGAGAGAGAGAGGGAGAGAGAGATGTGGTATGTAGGATGACTACCGGTCAGCCATCTTTGCTGGTCGAGTGATCGAAAGTTCCACTTTTAACAAGCCAGACTTGAGATGCTCAAGAGACGTTAATTGCTTAGATGAAGCAAATTAGATATAAGCATCTGGGGGCGCAGAAGAAAGGTCATAGCTGGAGATGTGGATGTTTGTGAGGCTGCATGTAGATTGTATCCAGTGCCATGGACACTAGTGAGGGATGTGGGGCAAATGTTTAGAAAGGGCGAGGTGAGCCCAGGACAAGGCTTGGGGACTATGACTTTCAGAGGCTTCAAACGAGACTGAGGTCAGTGAAATCTTGTAAGAGTCTAAGCCAGACGTGACACGTCTGTGTTTCATGCTCCCTATCTATCTTCTCTACTCCAGCCTCAGCACCTACAGCTTCTGAGGAGGGTCTCAGGACAGGTAACAGGGCAGAAGGTAAAGCCACCACAAGCACCGTGCCAGCAAAGTGCTGTGCGCTCAAATGATCAAGTGGTGGCCGTAATCGGAAAAGCACTTTGAGAAACGAGATAAGGGTGCGAGTTATTATGGGAAGTAAGATGAAGATTACTCTCCAGCAGATCATTTGCTTCCGTCGAATACATTATTTCAAATGAGATGATGTACATCAGTAGGGAATATTTCAAGCCACCTAAGATTTTTAAGTGTCCCTATAAAAGTCCGGAAACTTTTTCAATTCGTAAGCTGGAGTAACGTTCATATGCAGACCTGCGTAACGTCTCCAAAATGACGTTTCTTTGGAGATTGGAAAATAAGGCATAACGGTACAATTGCATGCATAAATTGGCGAGTCATTTGAAAGCCCAGGTTAAGGGATGGTGAACATAGATCAGGGTTCCTAAATCTAGACGTGAGTCACAAAGTTAAGAAAGAGATGCCTAAAAAGTGAACGGACGGTGGCTCTAAGAGGAGAGTAAATGGCACGTTGAGGAGAGCGAACATTTATGGGCATATTTATAATCTCTTGATTTAAAGAGACTCATATGGAACTTCTCTCGGATCTGCCCTACCTCCCTCTCCTACGTAGTTCCCTGCAAACTACCTATGCGTCCCCCGTTCCACCTGCGCCCTAGATTTCCACACCAAGCAGAGGTGGAGGGAGAGGGGTTTTGCTGTTTCTCCTCTTCCACCTGTCACCCTCTTTTGCATCCCAGACTCCTCTCTGTCATTCTCTTTCCACATTTCTTTCCTTCTCTCCTCTCCCTCGTTCCTCTCTCTTCTTCACACATCACCAACAGAAAGGCTTCTTTTTTTTTTCTCCTTGTTGTGTGACAAGAACTTGTTCTTTTAGTCGCATTCTTCCTTACCCAAAGGCACACTTTAATCTGTTTGTGATACAACCTAGCTTTAGAAGTTCGAGAAAAATGCTTTCTTCCTTTAAAACTTCTATCTCGCTAAGAGTTCCTAAAAGCCTAATCGAGGCTCAAAAGTGAGTAATAACTCTCCATTCCAGTGAACGGAGGATGGCTCTCCCTTCCCCGGGGACAGCAGGCTTTGGTGTCAAGCCTTGCCTGAATGCCTTGGCAAGCACGGAGAAGGGATGGAGAAGGGGATGGTCTCAAAAGGAAACACGTTGGACAGTACTTCAAAGCATGTCCTTGCTCTGGTGGCATCACTCACATGTCGTTATACATACTGGGTGTTAATTCATAACTTGGAGGGACCCTTGGGTGGCTCAGCGGTTGAGTGTCTGCCTTTGGCTCAGGATGTGATCCTGGGGTCTTGATCCTGCTTCTCCCTCTGCCTGTGTCTCTGTCTCTCTCTGTGTCTCTCATGAATAAATATATAAAATCTTTAAAAAAAATAATGCATAACTCGGTAGTCAAGCCTGTCATCAAAGGCTACCTTTTTGTCCTATAAAACCTTGCTCATTGAGGCTTTTGGTGAGATGTGGGATTTAATAGTAAGAGAACTGGTAGGGACCCTCTCATGCCACCAGAAAAGCCACTGTCAGCTCTGGAAGCCAAAGACCAGAACCAAGACACCAGCAGGTAGCAGGTCCTCTTGACTCATGACAAGTGGAGCAATTTGGAAGGTGGCAATAAAGTAAGTCTTGAACGTGTCTACATGAATCCCTCTGTGTCTGTCTCTCATTGTGGAAATGGGAATTATCACAGCACGTGCTGATTTCACGAGGTTGTTTTGAGGAATAAATAGAGAAATGCACAAAAACACTTCAGAGGGAATCAGTCACAGACCAAGAACTCACTAAGTGCCAAGCACTGTTGTTGTTTTAGATGCACTTCTTCCTTTGTCAGTTTTCAAAAATCCTAGGAAACAGCCATAAAGAAACTGGATACATACCAAGTAGTCTAAGGCAAAAGAGATAAAGTTACCGTCTTCACACTCTTTGAAATCTTGATCTTCCAGAATGCCTTAGAGTTCAACTAGTGGGATTACATGTGGAATAAATGACAACATAACGAGAGCTAACATCAGTATTATTTATGAATCTAGTTTCTAACAAGTTTCCCATTTAATCCTAATGCAACTTGACACGGTAAGTCCTTTAAAATTACTAGTTTATAACTGAGGAAGTAGAAGGTTTGAAAGACTAAACAATTTACCAAGATCCCACTGCTATGTGGCCAAAGGACTATGGACGCAGGTCTTTCTGACGACAGAGTCTGCAGGTGAATGGAGAGTCTGCAGTTAATAAGAAGAGACCCGTCACTTACGGTGGTTTTGTAATGCACTTCAAGGCCTCTCAGAAGAAGGAGAAGGAGCAATTTGCCATGTTCTGGGGCTTCTCTGGGCTTCAATTTCCTCAACTGTAAGTGAGGCTATATATATACTAGATAATCTATACGATTCCTTCCATCTCTGAAAGTCTACGGCTCTATTATCCAAGTGTGGAGATAATCAGCACGTGGAGGAAAATCAGAAGGAAGGCCCCCGGACATCAGACAATGATTATTTTATCCTTTCCCTAAAATTATAATTGCTGTCGCTATCTGCACTTCTCTTAAGTGAAAGTTATCATGCAAGGTTGCCTCAAGGACAATATTTGTTTTGTTAGGGCTGCAGGAAAATGAATATATTTTGGCGATAATGCTCCATGTGATGTCATTTGGAGGGAAACAATATTTTGAGTGCTGTTTAATCCTTTCTCCAAGTCTCTGCGTCGCATCCTGCAGCTATGCAATATGTGAACCGTGGGAGCGACTCTCACCTTCGTAGCAGCAGGGTGCGCCGGTTTGGAAGGGTTTCTCGAGGACAGCTGATAATTTTAACTTGAAGTAACCCTTGATCAAAGATTAGACTGCTCATCTGTCCTCGGGGCCAAGACCCGGAGAAGTGACGAAGGGCGTAATGGAAATTTCACAGTGGCTGGAGAAGTTTATCCTCCAAGCCTTGTTACGCATTTTATTTTAGCTCCCATGAAAATGTGGATTTGTGGACAAATAATTTGTTTCAGATCCCCCTTTTTATTTTTTCTAAGCAGTGAAATGTAAAGAATATAACTTGAGAACATTGAGGAAAAAGATGGTAAATTTATTAACACAAGTAGAGAGCCATGGGACATTTCATAGAACCAAGGCTATTTGAAAAATGCAGGGAGGTAGGAAAGAGGATATAATTATACACAGACACATCACCTATCAGCAGAAAACAACCACTTTTAAATAGTGATTATTAATTTTCCATGTCTGGATACTATATACAGTGTCACAATGATACCACGTGTGCCATTTTGTAGTCGTTTTGGCTTAGTAAAACATAAGGGTTGGTTTTGAACTATAATTGATTACTTTTTCGAATATTGTCATTAGAGTATTGAAAAAACATACAAAAATATTCGTTCTATCTAGTTTTTTTTTTTAATTCATTCACTTATTCATCAAATCTTCACTAAGTGCCTAAGAGGAGCAGGAACTTAGCTGTACCAAAGCGACAAGTCAAAATTGGGACACAGTCTCTGCTCACACAGTTCTCAGAGTTCAGGGAACAGGTAATAGAACTGTATTGCGTTGGGAAAAGATACTGTGATGGAATGAGGGCACCCAGGAGGAACAGCTAACTTAGTGTTAAAAATGACGATCTGCTAACAGTTTTCATAAAGGATGATACTGAGCTGTGCTTTTTGGAATTTATCAGTTAATCACATGAAAAGACTTGATAAGAACGGAGGTGGGATTTCAGGCAAAGAGAATTTGCAAAGGCCCTGAGCTACAAGTAGCCTCCTCTTGCTGCAGCCAAGAGGGGTACAGGTTACCCGGTGAGAAAGGGACAGGAGCAGGTCCTTGAGCATCTGATATCCTGGTGGGCATTATCCTCATGACTGCCAGGAAACCCAGAAGGATTCAAGCAGAATAAAACACAATCAAGTTTTCATTTTCACATGATTATTCTGCTAACCCTGGGGAGAAGTGGTCATAAATGCATGAACCAAAATTAGGAAACCAATAAACATAAATGAAAAGAGTAGGACTGTAAGTAAGAAAATGACATTAAAAGTGGAAAAAAGGGAGATTAAACTGGAAAATACTGTTATAGGCTGAATAGTGTCCCTTTAAAGTTCATACCCTAAAGCCCTAAACTGCAGTGTCTCAGAAGGGGCCTGTAGTTGGGAGATAGGGCCTTTTAACAGGTAATTAAGGCAAAACAAGGACATACGGGCGGGCCCTGATCCAACATGACTGGATCCAGAGACAAGACCACTGGAGGGAAGGCTGCCGTCTGCAAGCCAGGGAGAGAGGCCTCCAAAGGATCCAACCCTGCAGGCACCTTAGTCACGGTCTTTCAGCCTCAAAACTGTGAGCAGATGACGCTGTTATTTCAGTTGCTCAGGATGAGGTCTTTTGTTATGGCAGCCTGAGCAAACTGCGAGGGATACTAAGGAAATAGAAATGAAAGTACTTGTTGACTAAACAGATGTTTGCAGTAAAGGGGGAGGAGAGAGACAAGAAAAGTTAAAGCATTTTGTTTGGGTGACAGGTTCATAGAGATGCCTTTCACCCACAGGAGGAAGCCGAGACGGCAGTGGCTGGTGCATTCAGATTGGCAAATGACAGTCCTTGGAACCCATGGCATATTTGGGAAGAGATGGTTAGCACGACATTCAAAATACAGTGTACAAAAAAAATCAAAACAAAACAAAACACAGTGTACAGCTCAGGGGAGGGGTACAGATTTGCTGTTCTCTCTCACTGAAACAGTTTCCTTGCATGCATGCCCCAATCCCTCATTTAAAAATGAGGGCTCAGCTCAGATGTCATTCCACCAGGGAGGCCTTCCCCGAACATTCTGTCTAAAACACCACCTCCTATCCCCAACCTTCCCTTCCCTTGATTTGCTTTTATAATACCAACCACCACTTGATCATTATATATTTCATTTGCTAACAGAATCCTTAGTATCTGGAACAGAGTATATGACACGCAATAGTTCATCAGTAAGTTTTTAATGAATCTCCCTCAAAAAAGTGGAAGGAACAGGAAGAAGGAAGGAAGTGAAGATGTCCACAGCCTGCTCCCTGGTTTTGTAAGACCCACAAAGTAAGAAAGTTATTTGTCTGTTTGTTGGTTTTTACACTTTGAAATGGTTGGAGGGAAAAAAGGAAGACTAGTACTTTGTAACATGAAGAGTATATGAAATTCCGTCAGTGCCTATAAAACCAGTGTTATTCATTTCCATGGCTACTTTTACCTACAGTAGCAGAGCCGAGTAGCTGCCATGAAGGCTGTATGTGGCCCATAAAGTCTAAAATATTTCCTGTTTAGACCTTTATAGGAAAAGCTTTCTAACCCCTGATAGACACAGTCTACAGGGTCATATATATTGCTCTTGGGAGTGCATATTAGTATCACCATTTGGGACACAATTTGTCATCACAAAGCTAAATATTTACATATTTGCTTACCTAGAGATTCTTGCTATTTACCCCTGAGAAACTCTTATACCTTTAGAACAAGAAACACAAGAATATTCACAGCAGCACAGGTCATAACAAGAAAACTGACAGACAATCCAAAAGCCTATTAACGGGGGAATAAAAATGTCACCATAGTATGGCATACACAATGTGGATGAGCCACAGTAATATATTAAGTTATACACAGCATGATATACTTTTCATAAAAAAAATTAAAAATGTCTTTGAGGTCTACATCTACATGCAAGAAAACTACACAAAAGACATGAAGGAGGGATCCCTGGGTGGCGCAGCGGTTTAGCGCCTGCCTTTGGCCCAGGGCACGATCCTGGAGACCTGGGATCGAATCCCATGTCGGGCTCCCGGTGCATGGAGCCTGCCTATGTCTCTCTCTCTCTCTCTCTCTCTCTCTCTCTGACTATCATAAATAAATAAAAATTAAAAAAAAAGACATGAAGGAAATGCATGATTCAGGTTGATATTTTCCTGTGCGTTGAAGGGTGGGGGGCAAGGGGCATGGAATGGGAAGGATCATAAGTTTAGTATATTATTGCCAACGTCCTAATTCTTTTGGGCGATGATGGGTTTGCAGGCCCTTACTATGTTGTTACTAAACAAAACTTGATCAGTTAGTGATGGATAATGAGAGTATGACCAGGGATTATGATTAATCTAATCCTGTGCACGCCTGAGCATGTATGTGTGTGTGTGTGGGGGGGAGGGTGGTGCATGTCCAAGTTCCACCAAACTTAGAGCTCTAGTCTTAGCATTTCAAGAACCAGCTGTGTGATTTGGGGACATTTGCTTTAGTTCTCTAGACATTTATTTCTCAAACAAAATACAGAGTAAGGACTTGATCATTTCTAAGGAGCCACTCAATCCTAAAGGTCTGCGGTTCTATAAAATAAGGTAGTAGTAAGATCTGTTTCCAGTTCACTGTAGAGGCAAATGTTGAATAGAAATAAACGGATCATTTAAAACATTAGGTTTTGGTGGCCAAACATTCACTTAGGAATTCAAAAGCCAATTACCCCCTCCACGAAGTAAGTAATCTACCTTCCCACTTACGATGCAGAGTGGCGCTCTTGACTTAATTGCTAGTTGCTGCATCCTTTTTGTAGCATCCCTACAATTAAAGAAGCTTTAAAGTAAGGCAATGAACCAGTAAAAATGTCTCAAACATGAGTAAGTGATGAGGCCCCTGTCTACGGAACAGCTGCTTGCCAGCACTTGTCATGAGGTTCTGCGAATTATTGATGCCATACCATAGCTCCCATAAATGTCAGTTGCCTGAGAAGCTCAGAGCGTCTCTCTTGAAGCACCACGCTGGCCCAGCTGGCCCTCCATTACTGCCTGGTGTTATGATATGGGGAAAGAACATAATGGCACATCCTATTGCCTTGGTTCTAATTACTGTATCGATACAGAGAAGAAAGTAATTTACAGATTGATGCTTTTCTTGGGTAGCCAAGAATTAAAACCAAGGCAATATTTTTTTTATATACATTTAAATACTCCAATCTTTGGGATACTAGAGCTGGAAGGGCTGAGAAACAGGCACTTCGGTTGATGGATTCCAGTACATCTGTTCACATCATAGTTTCTTGTTTGAGAATTATCTCCTCTTGGAGGGCCTTTTGAGATACTTGTCCTAGATTACTCCAGTGATCTGGTTATGGCTGATTGTCCTGGGAAGAGAATACTGACCCAAGCAGGGTCAAGTCGATCATCTCCCCTTGAAATATGGAGTTGGGTTTTGGAAACAAAATCTAGTCTCTACTGAGTATTTTGGTTTCTGAATCCTCATCCTGGGTTTGGTTATAGCTCTAGTCCTTTGGGATGACACTGGAGTCCTTAGAAAATATTCCTCTTTTCCTTTAGGTAGTGCGGTTGGCTTTCTTAGACTAAGGAGGACCTAACTATGTCCAGTGACTCCCATGTTTCTCTTTCTACTTTCAGTAAAGAAAGTCTGAGACTCTCCAAAGTGGCTCCACAGTTTATAAAATAGTCTCATGTTTTGATTCAGAAATAGCTCTGAGTAACTCATTATTTTCCACATTACCATTATGGTACATTTATGGTTGGATGTGAGTTTAAATTTGATTTACTCCAGTGTCTTCTTTTATAAATAAGAAAACAGAGGCCCGGGGAGGCAAACTGATTTGGCCACAGTCTCACAGTTATTTAGAAAGCAGAGAAATGTAGTTCAAGGTTTCTCACTCCTGATACATATACTTTAAAATAATGTCTTCTCTAATTCTGCTGTGAAAGGGAAGAAACACAAAATAAGGACTGTAAAATAATTACAAACAAACGCTACAGTGTTTGAATATATTGAGTTCTCTATTGTGAGGTTCCATGTGAAATACCATGATGAGTCTTGTTTTGTCTTTGAAGCCACGTCTTATCTTCAAGAGAGAGGTGGACAGTGAAGAATGTACTGGCAAGATTTTGCCACGTATCAATAAATCTTTGCTGTTGCTTTTAGATGGATGATTCTTCAATGGAACCCTTCCAACTCTGTAAGTCTGGCTCTCAATAGTCTATGTTAGAGCATAGAGTTTAGGGAATTTTTAGGGTTATGCAAGGTCCAAGTTGGAACAAGCTAAAAGAAGCTGACAAATTTAGAATACACTAAAATGTAAGCGTAAGCAGCCAAGTGGAACCCGGACTGGGGATTCTCTTGTCTTCACCAACTGCCTGTGGTATCCAGCTAAGGAACTTCACACGGAGGAAGGCTCACCGACTTCATGTTGGCAAAAGCACAAGTATAAAACTTCTCTTGATATAAGTAAGTGAAATTGTCACTGGTCATATGAGCTCCAGATCTGCGTCTGGTCCCAATATCACATCTGAACAGAGAAGATTCTACAAACGTTTTAATCGTGGTGCTATTTCTCAAATGTTGACCCTTCACACTCTATGTATTAAATAGAAACGGAGTATTTAAATCAAAAGCTAGCCATGATGCAGAGACTCTGGATGCTCCAGCGACCCTGAAGAAGTAGGTAAGCCAGCTTTCAGCCCTTCTCATCTATTCTTCCTACTGCTTTCTTTGGAATTCCTCTGTTCAAACTCCTTGGGTGCCATATGTTGCCAGCGCCTACTCTAATCACCAAAAAAGGTACCAGTTAAACTACTTTGCACTGAAGTGTCATTGGGATTTCAGAAAAGAGTGCCTGGAAAAGGTGATGATTAACACAACAGCTTGAATTTCTGTGGGTATAGTTTTAGACTGTGTTGCCTGGATGGGAAAAGTGTATTTCTGCCACTTGGGCCTAGAAAGCCCATATGGTGCCTTTATGTGAATGAGAAAAAGGTGCCCTTTTCTTCATGAATGCAGACACGAGCCAGGGCCTGTGGCTTTGGAGTGGAGCACAGACTGATTTCAGCTTTGAAATCACTAGTCTGGCTGCCCTTGTGCAGGGGACAACATGCATATGACCAGCCCGACATCCACACACATGCACAGGTTATGCCGTGATGGGGTTTCTGTTATATTTCTGCCTCATTCTTCATCGCATTTCCCTCCTATTCTTTCTTTCTCTCTCTCTCTCTCTATATATTCCTTTAGAGGAGTCCAACACAAGAAGACTTTCATAGAAAATAATTAAGAATAAATAGGTCAATTATTTCAAACCTAACCTATTTAAGGGCAAAAGATTGTAAGCATACATAGTTTGGCCTCAAAGTATCTCAGCTTTTTACCTATACCTAGAAGTAACTCCAGATAGATAGATATGTACATGCATATATGTATATTTATATATGTTTGTAATATAATATATAAATTGCATACTTCCATTTTATGTATTACACATATTTATACACACAACTCTGGTGAATGATTTTACAACTGTGCAAAAGTTCACTTATATACAAAATTATACATATATAGTTATATACATAAATATATATTCTATATAGTTATAATTATGTATTCTAATTCATAATAATTATATATGATGTTTCACATTATAATATATAGAAGTATATATAATTTTCTTTATATATAAAATTTTGCATATATATGTGTATATATATATAAAACTGTTATATATATTATATATACTATATATATTTTATATATATATGTGTGTGTGTATATATATATATATGTATATATATATATATATATAACTGTTCAGTTATCTTATTCCTAGGTCACACTAATAATATTTATTTTCTATGTTGCTTGAAATAATAGAGCAGAATATAAAAATAATTCAATATATAAGGATATATATCTAAAGTAATACCATTTAATTAACATCCTTAATTAGGTAAGCTAATTCACCCGAGTATGGAACTGTATCTGTCCTGATTTGGAACTGACATTTAGGGATATGCTGTTAAATCAAAGCACAGCAATAGGATTCATGAGAACCGCTCTGGACAATATGCAACTGTTTCTGTCAAACAGGAACGTGCAGGCAGAGAAGTTCATGGACAGCGCAGCGACTCAGAGACACTGCTGTGTGCTGGCAGGTTCACGGGGCCCCAGAGAGGGTCACTGAGATTCTCAGTGAGGGTCACCTCAGTGGTATCTCCCAGGCTATGCCCCTCAAGACCTCCCCACACCATCCTGGCGAGCCTTGTTTCCTGCACTTGGGAGCTTCCAGGGGCCTGGGAGGGGTTCTATGAGGCGTCCCCGCAGAGGCCACCCCAGGAGAGCAGCCTGCAGAGCATAAAGACATATGCCAGTTGCAGCTTCTTCAAAGCTGTCACTTCTTTTCTAGGAGCATCTGCCAGACCAGAGAGGAGGCAAGAAGCCCTGAATTTTTCACGTGACTAGTAGTGGTGCTGCCAATCCACTCTTCCAGGAAATTCTATTTACAGATTTAAACCTGACATTTTATTCCTCTTTCTCACTTAACAAAAAATTTTTAATTCTCTACCCTTTTTTCACATGCAAACCATGTAATGGGCTTGACCATATGGTAATGGGATAGCCTTTTATTGCACCTCATGAATAAAGAACTTCAATTTTTCCATCTTCAAATTCAAACAGAATTGGAAAATATCACTTAAATTTACCCTCAATATCTTTCAGAATGAGAGGGCTGATGATCTCCTACCACTACACTTTACAATTAAATGAAGATCTGTCCATCTCAAAAAAGAGATGTTGACTCCAATTTACAGACATCTCTAAAAAGGGCCAACACATGTATGTAGATGGAGTATTACTTAAAAATACACATTATCATATTTTATAATTTAGGACGTCATGAATTGTAAGATACACCACTAAGAAGAAAATAAGACCTCTTAAAAGAGCTCTTTCAATTTCATTTAATTATATGACTCCGATGCATCTCGTAAAGGAAAACAAGTGCAATGAACTGGTTAAGGTACCCCTCATACTTCTTCACCCCCAGAGTCCAATTCTCCTGAAATACTTTGCAACTGACACTCAAACTTCAATCTGTTTTATGTAATTTATTTGGAAAAGGAGAAAAAAATGACCAGGATGGTATTGTTCAACCATGGAAGCTTGCATAAAAAAAAAAAAAAAAAAAAAAAAAAAGAGTTGTAGAAGCAGAAGCTGACGATTGTCAAGAAAACAATCCAAAGGTAGAGAAGTTTAGTCAACAGACCAAAATAGTAAAACAATGTAACAAACAGGCTTAGTTTGATGTCATCAATTCATGTCATTTATGTAATTCCTTCTGTACTGATTCCAAACCCCCAAATTATCTGATTATGTAAGACCGCCAATCGGGCGGGAGAAGACACAATCGTTTCTGAGCATCAGGATAATTATTTCTCATTATAAATTAATTGACTTTTTAGTTTTATATGCCATTCTACTGAGTTTTAGTTAATGGGTCGTCCTTCTAACGCTTCACTACCTTCTTCAACAATGAAGGTCTCTAGACAATAATAATGTCACCAATGTAATAAATATCGCATGGGGATGTGTCGGTTTGATTTCTCAGGAACACACTAATGCATTTTTCTGCCTGCATACCAATTTTTTTTTCGAAAAAGCAGGATATTAGCCCTAGTAATTAAGTAGGTTATGGGGATTGGAGCCAGTAGTTAAATGGATGTGAAAATTGTCTCACTTGAAGTTGAGATTAATATTAGTTGTTTTAGCTCTCGTTACTTCAATATGTGTGGCAGAGTGAGGATAGGATAAGGGTTAGCTCAGAAGGAATGGGACCAGATAGACTCGCCTCTGATAATGAAAAATGTGAAAAGAAGCTGAAGTAATTAATAAGGGAAGCTAGAAATGAGGACATTTTTTCCCGTTGTGATAATAAACACACACAATTAGTTATTTTTTCCTGTTGTGATAATAAACACTACTATTGTCCCAGGGACTTTCTTTACTCCTGGACCCCTGGAAGGAATGATTTATTCCTTATGATCCACCCCAGAGTGTGTAGTCAAGACTAGAGGCTTAATGGCACTTGTTCTGTATTTTTCAAAGTACTGTAATTTCATATCTACATGTTAATGTATAAAAACATTTTCATATATATCATTTAATTTAATACTTCTAAGTATTAGATCTGCGATGGCCAGAATTCAGGGCCTCAGCCAACCTCTAATCTCTTGTAACTTTATTTTTCAAAATATTTTGTTTATTTATATGAGAGAGAGAGAGAGAAAGAGAGAGAGACAGAAAGAGAGAGAGAGAGAGGACACAAGCAGGGGGAACAGCAGGCAGAGGAAGAGGGAGAAGTAGATTCCCCACGGAGCAGGGAGTCTGAGGTGAGGCTCTATCCCAGGATCCTGGGATCATGACCTGAGCTGAAGGCAGATACTTAACCAACTGGGCCACCCAGGTGCCCCTCTTGTAACCTCTTGCTGAGTCTACACAGCATGAAAATGGCAAACTTTGTCAGATTTAGATTTGTTGAAATGAGATGACGTTTTAGTATGGTGAACCCATACAGTATGATCCATAACCAACTTAATATAATCTCTCAATGCCACTTCCAATAAGAACATGCGATCGACAAGTGCCAATGGAAACCTCTTCAGGGTGAAGAATCAAGGCTACAAAGCTAATTTCCAGGACCACAACTCTCATTATTACAGTTGGTTGTCAATTATCCACACTCACTTGTTTGGAACTGGAAGCAATTATAAAAATTCTGTAAAAGTAACAAGTCTGTTAGCTAAGAATGTCAATAGACTTCTAATAGCTAAGAATGTCAATAGACTTCTAAGTTTCTAACAAGCTACAATTACCATTAACATTTATATCTTCCTTTTTCTCCAAAAATCCTAATTCATCTTTTGTATCACAAGGGGAAAAAATACATATCTTCAAAACTACTTATCTAAACGGCAGTGCTTCTTTATTATATTTTCTGTAACCAAAGAAGAATATTTATTCATTGAGCTTCCACTATGAAAACATTCTTTTCTTTGTGTATAATGCATACTTTTATAGCATTCCCATCACTGGAAACACTTTTATTATTGTTGTTTTATTCCAGATAACTAAACTGAGCACCTGTCCTCACTGCTGAGGTCCTATGAAGTTGGAGCTAATGCTTTTTTCCCAGATTTAGATGGGAGAAGGAAGTTACCTGACGATGTGTCACCTTATTTCTGTTATGGGAGTCCTGCATGCTTGCTCTGAGCTACTGGAATCTGTCTTTATGGGCTTTTTTCCTGCTTGGCCAGAGGCTCCATGCTATCCTGATTTATAAGAGGGAAAACAACACTACAGGCTCATTTTGCCATGCTATCAACTTATTTCAGGGACTCGGGCCATTGCTCAAGGCCACGTGGAATGTTCTCACTGGAACTGCCTCCACATCATGGGTAACAGTGTCTACCTATGATCATGAATTTTTTTTTCCTATGAAGATAGTTTTCAGTTTTGAAAACTGCCAAAAATCATTCAGCTCTTCATCTGATGAATAATGTTTTTACTTCTGTCATTTGAACTAGATAATTAATATTAAAGATATTATTAAAGATAAGAGTTGTGTCTTACACATTTGCACAGTGTCTCATTGCTATAGCATGGAACCAGGTATAAAGTGGGTGCTCTGATGAAGTGACAAAGGTGGTGGCCTCCAAAGCTACACAGACCTGGCTCCGCTTCATCACTTAATAATTTTTGAATTTAGGCCAGTTACTTACCCAGCCTTAGTTGTCTCACACGTCAAAGGGGATAATAACACAACCGACCTCATGAGAAGTCCGTGCACAATACCCAGCACACAGCAAGTGTTTGCTAAGAATTAGAACTTTATTATTGTTGTTGTTCACAGGCTTAAAATGTGGGTAATGAATGAATGACTGAGATACTGGATAAACAAATAATGTAAGTAACACAGGCAAAATTATTTTGTAAATTGATTTGAAAAGGAGACAGCAATATAAAATGTTTTTAGGAAGTGTTCAAAATTTATCACTGGGGTTCCTTCTAGGACTGCCCAAGTCACTTTAAATATAATGTCAGCATTCAAGCTGAGACTGTCAAGATGGAAGTGTCAGTTCTCTCATCTGTCAAATGGAGTGTGACTAGATGATGAAAATTCTCTTTAGCTCAAAGTTTTGTGAGAGTCTAAAAGCATTACTTGGTACACAGGACTGTAGGTTTGGTAAGGGGCAAGGCAGAGGAGAGAATGGAAAGGGCAGTGCTATGGACGGAACTAGCAGGGCTGGGAGTAGGGGCCACTTTAGAATGGACTGCGACAGCTTGTATCCTTCTTGGACAAAGATACAGATTATAGTCATTGCTCGTCAAACATTAAATCAGAGTTATGGTCGGAAGGACAGAAGGAGAATGTCTGAAGGTCAGCAGTGGGTAATGAACACTGGGGCCAACATGAATAAACTGCTAGCAAAATAACAGATTAAGATCCAGGTCTATCATTTACTACCAAATTACAATATTTGTGTTTTATTTTATTTTTTATTTTTTTTTCAATATTTGTGTTTTAAATTAAAGTCCTCATGCCTAAGCCTTCCTTGGACTTAAGTAAGGTATTAGATCTTGAAAATGCGTGGCTTGTGCTAGTTACGATTTTTGCTTCAAGGCCATACAAATCAATAGTTTCACAAAAAGAAGATTTTAAATTAGGTACAAGGGTTTTGTTAAGCCAGACTTTCCCTAAGTGCATGTACCTCTGATACTTTAAGAAGCATCATATCATATGACACTAGTTCCTGTCATGACCACAATGTATTTTAACAGCACATTAGGAAGAAACACTTGAGTGTATTAAACACAAAATTTTATTATTTTGGTTGCTTCAGATAATAAGTTAAAGAAATATAAGCTGGGATGGCTGGGTGGCTCAGTGGTTGAGCACCTGCCTTCAGCTCAGGGAGTGACCCCAGGTCCAGGGATCGAGTCCCGCATGGGGCTCCCTGCAGGGAGCCTGCTTCTCCCTCTGCCTGTGTCTCTGCCTCTCCCTCTCTCTCTCTTCCTCTCTCTCTCTCTCTCTCTCTCTCTGTCTCATGAATAAATGAAATAAAAATCTAAAAAAAAAAGAAAGAAACATAAGCTTATTAAAAGACAAAAGTATTTATTAAATAAATAAATTGGTGGCCTGTGGGCTTTGCAAAATTTGTAAAGATGGTCACCAAATCACTAAAGTTTGGGAAATTCCGACTTAAGGTAATAAATTATTTGTCTCAGAAATTGCTGTAAATTAATATATACATTCACTGTAATAACTTTATAACTTTTTCTCATTTCAATAATTCAATGTCTCCAATAGAAAAAAATTTTGCTACTCATATAATACTATGCTAGATTATTTGAAATAATTTTATATATACCTAAAATACCATAAGCTCCCCACAAATAGAAGTTATGTCTGATATGTTTTCTGTTGCATCCCCAATGCCTAGCACATAATACACACTAAGAAATATTAGTTAAGTGAGTAAAAAATTACATAAACTTAGGTAAACACATTAAAATTCTAAAAATTGTACCCAGGGGATAACAGAATAATAAACATAGATATTCGACTTGAGTGGGAAATGACTCACACTCTGTCTGATGTCCTATAGAGAACCCTATCACAGCTACCACTAAAATTGCCGCTACTCAAATCATAGTTATTCAAATTGAAAAATAAAAGGCTAATGAGCAGAATTAGAAAGGGATTATGAACCACATCAAATAAGGATCTACTGAAGGAACTGGGAAGTCCAAGTGCTGACTTAAAGATTATGTTAAAAGAGATGGATTTGAAAGATTTTTCAGAACCGATTTTTTCTGCAAATTTATTAAAGATATTCAATATTCTCAAATAATTGCAGTGAGAAACTAAGAAAGCAGAGTTGAATTTCTTGTGAAGGTAACAAGCTTTATGAAAGGCAAATGCTGGAAGAGTTATATTTACGTCGAAAATGACACTTGTGTGATATAAATAAATGTGTCTTTTTGTAATTTTGTTAAAAGAAACGGGATTTGCATACTTATAAAATTTGCATGATTTTTATGTTTTAGGAATCATTTGCACACCGAATATTTTCCCACTACGACACATGAAATTTGCATCCCCTTTAAAGTAAGATTATTATCATCGAGGAACATCTTTAATAGACTTGCAGCCTGTTAAAACATTACGAGACAGGAGCACTGAAAAAGAAAGCCTTACCACATTGACTACTTTTGGACATCATTTTCCTCTTTTTTTTTTCCATCCCATTACTATAAAAGGGAGAGCAATCAATACGAATAGGTCCATGTCCACAGAACTAAAGGCAAATTGAACTAGCACCAAAAATTCGTCTTAATGACATTGCAACAGAGTCAGATGCTCACTGAGGCCATGATAGTCCATCCAAATGTTTTTTATGAGGTTTCTGCCCAGGGGCTCAAAATGGGGGAAAGAAAATACCATGGGTTTTAACAACAAATCTCCTCCAAATCCAACTCCTTTCTAATCTCCTCTTTTAAGTGGCTATTAGCCCCTTTTCCTTTCCACTACTAACCAAAAATATCCAAGCAAGATTGTAATTACCGACAACCCAAACTGTACCATGTAGAATAACAACGTGGTGACAAAAATCTCAGCATCCACAGAAGCTTCTGAGCTACCTGGGTCCTTATCACACCCTAATGATACACGGACCCTAACGATGTGTTGCCACAATGGAGGTAAGACAGGTTATGTTGGAGTTAGAGTCTTTTACTTTCAAATAGAAATGAAGGGGATCCCTGGGTGGCTCAGCAGTTTGGCACCTGCTTTCAGCTCAGGGCGTGACCCTGGAGACCCAGGATCGAGTCCCACGTCGGGCTCCCTGCATGGAGCCTGCTTCTCCCTCTGCCTGTGTCTCTGCCTCCCTCTCTCCCTCTATGTCTCTCATGAATAAATAAATAAAATCTTTTTAAAAAAAGAAATGAAGATTAGGGGTTCAAAGTATTAAAAATTACTATACATGGGGAATCTGAATGTTTTAGTAACTAGAATCTAGAGCTTTCAAAGAGAAGAGAGAACTTGAGGAGAGTGGAAGTGTCGGGAATATAATGCTAGCAAGTAATTCGCTTCCCAGAGAGTAATTATTCTACTGCATACGGTGTTTTTCTATGGTCTATGTAGTTCAATTTTGTCCCTAATCTTACCTGCCTCTAGCTTTTGTGTACGGAATGGGATAGTGAGAGGCAGACAAGAAAGCAAGACTTGTTATAAAGTAGATATTGACACAAAAGTAAGACAGAGTAGTTAATAAAAATAGTGGCTTGCCAGCTCTCAACAAACAAAAACTGCACATGACAGAGCCCTTACAAATGATTCGGACTATGATTTTCTGTATCGACAAGCAGAACGGGGGCTATGGACAGGAATGACTTCCAGAGCATCTGAAAGTGCTTTGTTTGAGGATATCTTCCCTGTATTTGGATTCCTCTGGTTATTCTTTCAAAGTGGAGAGACACTGGAGGAAGTAACATATTACATTAATATGTTAGAATCATATTAGATCTCTTTTCTTCTATTCAAAGAAGAACATTCAGGAAGGCTCTGAAAATAAGGCCATGAGAAAGAAGAAAGGAATGAGACAAAATGTAAAGGAAAATGTTTTTCACACTGGCCTGGAGCTGCAGGTAGTAATTAGCAAGAGCGATTCAAGGGTCTGGATGAATAAACCCAGTAATGTCATTAGTGAACCATCTTTTGCAAATTTTCTCCAAATTTAATGACTTTGTTGACATAATTCCCTTTTTACAAGTACTTGGTAGGCAACCTGGACAGTTAATTAATGTGTTTTGGGGGTCTGTAATTTACTCTTAAAATACATCCACAAAGACAGTTTGATATAATTCCATGCATATGAGATGGTTGGCACCCAATGGCTGACCTATACAAGAACCTACCGTAGGAGGGAGGCTAATATTTTATTAAATGACCACATTTCACAGGTGGGTAGTACAAGTGTGTAAGGTATATTTATCTCTGCTCAAGACCTCATGTTTTGTTAATGAGCATAAATAAATTGAATTGCAAGTGACATTATCGGTGATGGGGTTTTTTAATCAGTGAAATTACTGGTGTTCGCCTAAGGTGATTTGGTGAAAATAACTTAGAGACTCTCCCTATTCCTGTATCAAAAGGATAGAGAATAGTCTAGGGAAACCTTGACTTTTTTTTTTAAATTTTTCATAATGGTGACTGAGGCTGGAATCTTAAATCATTCTGTTTCAGCCATCGAATTAGAGGATTCTGGCTGTCTGATTCCAATTATAAAATAAACTCAGCCATGCTTCTGGAATGTTTTCATATTTGGTCTAGGAAAAACGTCCACACTCCAAGCAGCTGGAGCATGTACAGGGACAAAAAGCTTGGACTTTCAAGCTTACAGAACAGGTTGTATAGACGAGTTTTGAGCCCACTGCTAATAAATAACCGTCTTCTAACCGTAGGAGGGGCAGACTTGTCTCACGCTTAACTAGTACTGAGTTAGATGAAGTCACTCATGCTTACCTTGTTATCTCTAACTGTTGCTGGCCACCTCTATCTACTATAAGAGCCACAGTGGAATAGGTCTGTTCACAGCTGTGCATTTATTAGTGCCAAGTATATACAGACACTGCTGGATTCCTTAGTGAACAAGGCAGTCATCCTGGATCACAGCCTAGTCTCTGGTTAGTCAGAAATGGAAAGAAATGTTTAAACTACTACTGCTAACAGTAATTTATATCATTTTAATTACAAGGACGGGGGCTTCTCAGAATGTGTCAGTCCATTAAAAGGGAAAAGTGATAAATTTAGGCCATTAAAAGACAAGAAAGTCTCATTCGAACCTATATTCTTTATGTAAATAGCCTTTGTAAATTGTCTTAGATGCACCCATAGATGATAATATGTTTAAACACTCACTGGCTGTTTGAAAATATTAAAACCTGTCCATGTCTCGGTTCATATGTCTTCAACATCAGAACACTAATATGTCTCAGGGTTATTGTAATGGATAAGTGGAATACTATAGATGAAAGCATCTATCACGTTACCTCTTGTAGAGAATCGATCATAAGCACTAAAAATGATGACATCCTTTCAATAAAAGGGAAACACTAATAACATTTAAAATTTATAGAGTTCAATAAATTTAGAAGTCATGTTTTGAAAAACTATTTGTTTCTAGGGTATTAAATTGGGGAATTAAAAATGAATAAAGGGTTTCCAGGTTAGGATGGTGAATAAACACTGGCATTTAACTTTTTTTCCCTCCTAAAAAATTAAAGTCAGGGTGTATATTATATGTATACATAATCTACATACGTGAGAGTAAAAGGGAGAGCCATGAATGACTACATGGAGCAGGAGGGCTACAATGGGGCTGTGCTGGGCGGAGGACATGTGGTGACTCTACCGTAGAAGAAAGTTTAAAGTCAACCGGACCGGGCCACTCTTAATAACAAACACATAGCTAATAATTATTAGCAATCTGGGGAAAGCTGCTGTGGAGCCTAGAAATCAGAAAAAAAAATGAGAATAAAGAGATTTAGAGAAAACCAAGGAGTAAAGAAAGATATTTGTTATCCTTGAGATGCAAGAAAAAGTTGTGCATTGGTGAAGCAATGCTAGAATGCCACTCAAAAGGAACTTTTCGGGAGCAAAAAAAGAGCTCTCTGATGAAATCCATGATGAAGAGTCATTCCAGAAAGATGGGAGGAATCAGAAGAGACCAAATCACAGACAGAACAATGAAAAGAAGTGAAAAGAGTTGCCAGCGTGAAAGGCATGTTGTGAAATTTCAGAACGTCGGGGACAAAAAGCATATTCCAAACTCCAGAGAGAGGGGTAGGTTGTGCTAAAGGATCATGAAGCACCCAGCAGGGTGCTGTGCCAGAGCGAGACAGAGAAAGCAGAGGGAGGGAGACGTGGAGAGTGGGAAGCACGAGATCCAGCACAGGGAGGGAGGAGGAAATTCTCAGCTGAATGGCACTGGCGTGGTGAGGCGAGGCTGCACGATGACGGCATGCCCCAGACACAGACAGTGGTTCGGGTTGGAGACTGAAACACCAGCAAGATACCCATGACGGTTTTACAGAATATGTCAGGTTCTGTTCTGTGCTTGACCTGTCTCAGCACTCTCTACACTCTCACCTCCGTCACCTCCACGCCTGGGCCCGCTAAGTGACTCCCTTGACCTCCCAAAGCCTGCCACCTTGTCATGTTCTGTAACCCAGACCCAGTCAAG
Organism: Nyctereutes procyonoides; assembly: GCF_905146905.1. NCBI lineage: Eukaryota > Metazoa > Chordata > Mammalia > Carnivora > Canidae > Nyctereutes > Nyctereutes procyonoides. Next base: position 39,235,800 of record NW_026575120.1, on the reverse strand, counting down.
AGGGCTTAGAACAAGGGGCAAACATGGTTCCAGTGAAGACAGAATAAAACAGACGTCTAGACGAGCAAAGAAGAAGCAATAGTGATGATGATGACTGATGATGATGATGATGATGATGATGTAGCAAGTTCTTGCCTAGTTTCACTTTTTAATGCTGATTTTCTTTGCTCAAAAATATGAGTAAAAACAGGACATGGGATTACTAATTATGTGATGGGAGGTCAGCCCTGAGAGTCTTTTGCCCATACATGCAATAAAGACAACTTTTTGACAACTTTGTTCCTTTCTCACTCTTCACAAATGGGACGCAGGCCAGGGTGTGGCAGTCACTTGTAGGGCACCGATGAGCTTCAGAGCATCTAGTTTGTCAGTCTCAGGAATATCCCAATATCTGCCAGTTTAGGCAACATGGAGTATTGGTGCAGTTTATTTTAACTTTCCTGGTTGCATCGATTAGGCCAAGATAAGATGAAAAAAAAAAAAAAAGAAAAAGAAAAAAGAAAGAAATTAGCTGCTTTAGGAGATTCTCCCAACAAAATTGCCAGGAACTTCTGATATGGAAATTGATTTACTCAGAAGGAATGAAAGGTGACCCAGAAAGCTGAAAAAGGTAGAATTTGGAGAGAGAAACCCACACGTACTGGCTTTAAGTCAGACAGAAAGCAACGAGCTGACCTTAATTGGATTTCTCAAGGAGTTTTTCTCCCTGTCCTGCCTGATGGACAAGCTGATTACAGTGGACTAGATGAGAGCCTCAGACCCCAAATGTCAGAGGAACCCACACCAGTCCCTGGCCGTAGACAATGGGGAGCCATTCCTGGCGCTTGAGGAGGGACGGGGGAGTCAAATAGCAAAGGCATTGCTTTCAGAGCACCAGAAGGCAGTGTGTTCAAAAGACCATCGAGGTAGGTGTGTAGAAATATTTGGAACTGGGTGAGTTTGCACGTGGGGTACCATCTTGGAGGTTCCAGAGGTGACCCCAAGGTGCTGGTTACCACTCTTCAGCTGTTTCTTCTTGATTTTTCATGGCATCCTGCACTCCCTCCCGGACCCTGGCCTGTTGCGTAGGCCTCATCTGACCTCCGATAGCTTTCCTTTCATTTTCTTGATGTAAGTTCAAAAACCATTTGAGAACTTTTGTAGTATTAACCTATCACTATGACTGACACACAATGAAGAGATGTGAAAGAAAGCCTGGCAGGTGGAAGCCATCTGTGGAATAGGAGTATGAATCCAGAAGGGAGTCTTGGGCCAAGTGGGTAATCAGTTACGGGGAGAGCTCTCTTTTCAGACTGTGTTTGATCAGTGAGTTGGTTCCTAGATTTTCAATTGAAGCTGTATGAACAGAATTGAATTCAAAGATTTATACTGATTGTGAGGAACTGAAATAGCGGAGCGTGTGAGGCAGGAGTTGCTGAGTGATTACAAAGGTTTTTTTTTTAACAAAGACAGTTTGTGAGAGGTCGGCGGAGAGGAGAAGATGTGCCTGAAAGAAGACACAGAGGAGAGCTATTCTATGTGCAGGTTAACAACAGAGGAGGTGCACTGGGGTAGGAGGCAGAAAAGGCAGAGAAAAATCTGGTGATGAGAAAAAAATAAAAATGAGCAGAGGGAATAAAATGGAAGAAGCCAGTGTGTTGAGGCTTACACTTTAGGCCAGGAATTCATCAGAGAAATAGTTCATGACATGTGGGAACACCAAGGGATTGGAAGCGTAGTAGCGCCTGGTCTGAGAATGTTAATAAGCCTAACGGAGAATAGGGGAGCTGCATGTGTCCTCATTTCTAGCTGGTTTCCTTGCAAAAAAAAGGGGGGGGGGAGAATAAGGCACTATAATCACATTAAATATTACAGATGATCTCCAATACAATTCCATTTAATCTTGTTACATTCTCACACCAGATTTTGTTAGATTCAGTGTAAGACGTTACACCTTGACAGTGTAACTACATATAGGGGATAGAATTTTAATTATCCTAAAGTCGGGCTCAAACCCTAAGGGATGACTAACCTAGGCAGATAGGAAATACACAACTTATCCTGTAAAGCTCTCGGAAAATCATATTAACTCGTAGTTGAATTTAGAGCTAAAATTGATAATAATGGCCTAATGGTTTAGATGTTGATTTCATTTAAAATGTGTTCTCTGATTACAAACCCCAAGGCATTAGTTGGACAATTAAGAAGTAAATAGTTTACCGCAAAAATGCCGTCCAAACCACAGATAATGAATTAGAGCTGGGTACGGAAGTTTTGATGATAATGATAATGAAAAGATATGAACAAGAGGTGCTCATTTCCGAGATCATATTACAGACCATACTGCAGAATCCAAAATGAGGAGTAGTGTTTGAATGCCCACATGTAACCGCGCACACACGTACCCACGCGCCCCACACGTGTGCTCCTGTGCACATGCGCAAGCACACACGCATGCACACACATGTAACTGGAACTCTGGCTCTGAATCAGAGAATCCTAAGAAGTCAATCCCATAAGTCACTGAGATTTACTGTGTGACTTAGGACCTAGTCCCTCTCAGCTTTAGTTTACTCATCCCCCCAAAAAGGGAAGCAGGTATCATCACCTACCCTGTGGGGTGGTTGTGAAGTCCTGGATGATGGATGAATTAATGTGTGTAACCTACCTAGAATAGCGCCTGGCATTCAATTTGCTCTCCATAATAAACGTAGCTTCAATTATACAATACCAAGTCTTTATGACACCTGTCCTAGCATGCTGGTAACTCACATCTGAAGCTGCTAAGCAATTTTTTATTTATTTATTTATTTATTTATTTATTTATTTATTTATTTATTTATTATTTTTTTTATTTTTTGCATTTTCAAAATTTCCTATATTGAAGAATACACTAAAAACCCTAGAAGACAAATAACAATAAAAGGCTTACACTAAACGCGGCACCATTACTCAGAAGGTAAGAATGCACGTAGCCAGATTTCTGAGGACTACACAGAGGTATACAGAGCTCGGTGTGGTAGGAAGAGTTCAGAGATGGCCCCAAGATTCCTGCCACCCACCTGGCATACACTCCCTGCGTGAGCCCCACTCCTTGATTGTGGGTGGGATCGGTGAATACGAAGGGTGACTCTCATGCAGTTAGGTCACACTCTATGGGGCAAAGGTAAGGAGATTCTGCACAAGTAAGCAAGGTCCCCAATCAATTGACTTGAGTTAATCAAATAGGTCATTATCCTGGGTGGGCATGCCCTAAATCAAGTGAGCTCTTGAAAGACAGTCTGGAGGCCAGAGAGATCCAACAACTGTCAGGCTGTGGGAGGGACTCATGGCTGGGCCCTGGGAGCAGCCTTGAGGCGCTGAGAGCAATCCAGAGCCAAGGGCCAGGAAGAAAATGGAGCCCTTGGTCTTAACGCCACAAGGAACTGGATTCAGTCAACAACCTGAATGAACGCGGAAGAGGATCCTAAGTCTCAGGGGCAATGGCAGCCCTGCTGACCCCTTCATTTCAGCCTGGGAGATCCTGAGCAGGGGATGGCTCACCTGTGGCAGACTCCTGACCGATGGCAATGGTGAGATAATAGAGTGTAAGCTGCTAAGAAAATAAATATGGTAGAGAAGGAACTGCTTTGCTTTGCTTTGCTGGAGGGTAGGATATGTACGTGGGAATGGAGGTGGGGGGGGGTCCATGATACTTCCCACTAGAACCCACGCACTCTACGCAGAGACTCATTTCCTTGCTGCCTGCACTTCATTACTGAAACTTCTGAGAAGCGTAATAATAAATAAAACGATATTACTGAGTGCAAGTGCTTAGGAACTTGAGTAACAAGCTCTCTATAAATATTAGATTAAAAAGACATGAACAGCTTTTACCATTATAGAGGATAATAGAATCTGATCAGCTAAATCCCAGGGCTTTATAAAGCACAAATTATGTAAACAAGCTTAATGGCTTTTTGATAAAACTACAAAACTCATGCTAGGAAGAATACAGGAGGTGCTCCTTATTTGGACTTGAAACTCCACACACTACAGCACAGATGCTTACTTAAATTTTTAAAAATTAAACATGAATGCAAAGAGAGTTAAAAAGAGCGTGGATTAGAGTACGGAATATTAAGAAAAGCGCTGGTTTTGATTTAGGGATAAAGGAGTACGTTTCTGAGGATAAAGGCTGATGTATCTTTATTTACTCTTATTATTAATCATGGGGTGTGTGTGTGGGGGAACCAAATGAAGCTCTAAATACCAAAGTTGGAGGTCTCTAGGAAAAGAGGTTGGTAAACATCTTAAAAACAGAAATAGAAGCTTACATGTTAAAAAATCTACAGGTAACAGAGGTAAATACTTAAAATATTTAATATTTTGGGGTGCTTGGGTGGCTTAGCGGTTGAGCATCTGCCTTTGGCTCAGGGCATGATCCTGGGATCCTGGGATCGAGTCCCACATCGGGCTCCCTGCATGGTGCCTGCTTCTCCCTCTGCCTGTGTCTCTGCCTCTCTCTCTGTGTGTGTCTCTCATGAATAAAGAAAGTCTTTTAAAAATTGATATTTTATGTTTATGAGAACTGCATTTACAACAGCAGATTCTCAGAGAGAGGATGAAAGTGGAGAAGGAGGATAACAATGAGTACATTCTTGTGCTCTAGGACTTACAAAAGAAACCCGGGCTCTGGCTCGTGGAGAGTGATGCGTCCCTCCATAGGGGATTCAGGGAATGTGTTCTCTGTTCAGTACCAACTGCACAGTACTTGGGATGCTCTGTCATTTAGGACACCCCCTAATTTCCAAGCGACATAGCCCTGAACTGCAGATAGTCACAAGAAGAATTGCAGAGTAGAAGACCTTCCTCGTGATAAAAAAATGAAGAGTTCCAATTTATGTCAAATTCAGCCAAGAAATGAGTAAATTCAAGCTTATTGGAGATAAGAGGATTCTGATTCTAGATTATTTGACTGTAGGTAGACTGCGATATTTTTCTTTCGTGTTCCATTTTAATAATAGAACTTTTTTCTTTTTTTTCTTCTTTTCTTTTTTCTTTTCTTTTTTTTTTTTTTTTAGAATGGGAGCAGTGTAGATATCCTCCCATTCCAACTCCTACACTCCATTTGCAAGGAAACCAGAAACCCAGACAAAGAGATGAACTGACCTATGCAAAACGCCCCCAGGGATTTGTGCAGTACCTGCTTTGGGGCAGCTCTACCCAGCTTGGGTTAGGGCCACAGCCCTTTGCTAATCTGCCCCTGGCCTTCTGTGCTGCACCTCCTGGAATTACCCAAGGACAGAAACTGGGCATTTTCAGCTCTCATCGGAACAGCCACAACCCTGCCAACTCAACTTTCTAAAAATCCAGGAAATCCATCACTTCCTTTCCCTGACTGCAGCCACCTTAAATCTCAGTTTTAATTCCTGGAGTGAAACATAGGGGTTTTCTCACTTGTGTCCCTGCTCTATGTCTACATCTCCTTGGGAGAATCTTACAGCTGCCAAAGTCATGCTTTGAAAATACAGCATCATCACAAGCTTGCTTTTCCCTCACGATCACATTTCAGTTGCTTTGCATGCTGCACAAAGCCTGCTGTGAGTTGGTCGATTTTTCCTTCTCCCCTTTCCCGGGCCCACAACACCCACCTGATTCTTCAAGACTCAGCTCATGAGTCAGCTGTGTGGTGGGAGATTTTGCTGGCCTCTGAGTCCAGGGTACTTGCTATTCTATGGTTTCCTAAAGTCGTCTACACAGGCCCTTTGGGAGGTTGGTCACTTCCAGGCATACCACGTTCCCCACACTCTGCTTGCTGATACTTGCCCTACTTAGGTGCATCGCCTCATTCGTTATAGACATTCGCATTGATTCAGAGTCACTTTCCATCCTGAAAACTTTTTATCACTCTCTAGGCCCCGAGCAGTCACTCCAACATCCACATGGATGGCCCCTCCTTCCCCCAAATGCTCTTGGACACTCTTCCTCCACTTACCCTCAGTGACCCTCTTACACACTTACACACCATTTCATCACCAGAGACCTGGTCTCTATTGACTTCTGGGGGGCTCATTCCGGAGATGCCTTTCCTCTGTTTACATCAACCCCTAAGTGATATTAAGCTTCTCACATATTCATACGCTAACAACGAGCACGTTTATATCTCTAACCCAAATGTCCTTTGTGAGATTTTATTCAATTGCAAAATTGGCATCTCAGTTTAGATGGTACATAGCACCTCACATTTAACTACACCTAACATGACTACTCGAATTTTCTCTGACTCTGTTCTTCCCTTAATTTTCCACATCTCCCAGGGGCACTGTAATTCACCTGGTTATTTGATCCATATATTTGGGACTGGTTCTTGACAACTGTCTTTAGCCATCCTCACCCAACCTGTCATCCACCCTGACAATTCTACTTTCAGAATAGATCTAAACTTCATCTCGGTCTCATCACTTACACTGTCACCACTCTAGTTCTGGGAAAGGATGATGCCTCCTGGGACTCTCACAAAAACTCCAGAACTGGTCTAAGTGTTTCCATTCTGCCACTCATGCCCCCTCCTCATCCCAACCAGAGTAGTTTTAAACAAGACCCTCTCATTCTCCTCCTTAAAACCTCTCCGTGGATTCCCACCCCAGGTGTTTTGGGCTTTTGTTTGGTTGTTTTTGTTTTTTGTTTTTGTTTTTTTTCCCCCCACACTGCCCTCCTTTCTGCCTGGTGTGCTCTGACTCTGCCCATCTGGCGACTTCACTCTGAATCCTTCTTTGGGGCTCACTGTGCTCCAGGTCCAACCACTGGGGTTTCAGCTCCCTGGAATGAAACAATCTCTTTCACGCCCCGGGGAGTTATGTTATAGGGCTCATTGCCCCTCCTCACCTTCTTGAGTGCTTTGTCTCTTTTCGTACTTTAGATTTTGGCTAAAATGTTGCTTCTTGAGAGAGGCATTATCTAAAATCCAGCATCCAAAATAATTCCATTACTTTTCTTTGTAGAAAAAAAAATCACTTGTTTGTTTGCTTTTCTAACATGTGTTTTATTAGTTGTGAAGGTTTAGTGTATCCACTTATTCTCACATGGCGTAGTTCCTGATGCAGAGTGGATATATAAGTAAAAAAATATAGAAAAAAGGATCCTAGAGGTATGCTTAAATATTATTCCCCCCCCCATAAAGACTGTGAAAAAATGCACAGTCCTTGGGATTTTTTTTTTTGGTGTGTATTATATATTCTTAATTAAAAATTTTCCTTGTGGTAATATAGATGGAACATGCAGCTGCGATAAATAATACAGAGAAGTCTCTTGTCCCTCTCATTCACTTCTCCCAATGATACCACCTCGCAGAACTACAGTAGCATCACAACCAGGATAGTGACGCTGGTACAGTCAGGACCCTAACCGCTTCTATCACCACAGCAGTCCCTCGTGCTGTGTTGTCCTTCTGCAACCATGCCCACTTTGCTCCCACTCCATCCCTCCTTACCTGCCAGCAGCCATTAATCTGCTCTCCATTTTCATAATTTTGTCATTCCAAGAATTTTATATAAATGAAATCAGAGAGTATGCAATCTTTTGAGATTGGATTTTTTTCACTCCGTGTAATTCTCCGGAGATTTATTTATTTCTGTTGCATTGGATCAATAGTGCATTCTTTTTTATTGTTAAGAGTATTCCATGGTGTGGACATACCAAGTCTGTCTAACCATTCACCTGCTGGAGGGCATCCGGGTCCTTTCCAGTTTTTGGCTATCACGAATAAGTCTGCAATGCTCATCTTCGTGCAGGTTTCTGTGTGACCATGTCTTCATTCCCCTGGGGTAAGTGCCTGACAGTGCAATTGCAAAATCATATAGTAGGTGTGTGTTTAGTTTTCAAAGAAACTCTTATTGGGAATTGGGATGAAAATAAGGATGGTTTGCAAGAGGTATTGTGAAGAAGAGATTAAGACTGTAACAAAAAGCTAGTTGGGGGTGACCAAAAGATATCAACAAATTGAAATTGTGAACTGAATCTAACAACAAAATATTCTAAAAGGGACACACTTCAAGTCCTCCCTTAGGATTCAGTATGAAACAATGAGGATAAGGAATATGTTACTTATTTGATAACATTAAACAAACAATAAATAAAACTTGGAGACATCAGTGGACAGTGGTGTGGTCATGATTATTTGGAGGAACTTCTCCAAAAATCAAGGGAGGCTCCCTTCTTCTTTTTGGCCCTAAATTAATTGTGTTTTAATTTCCTTTTATCTTTTAAATCAGCAATGGAATTGAAAGTTTAGGATTCCCAAGAACAGATCTAAATCAGAAGTAATTTTCAACAGTGTCTTTAGTTTCTATGTAAATCTACAGCAGATATTACCTGTCAGTGAGGTCCCTCTTCTTAAATTTTTCACTATGTCTGTACAAGCTTAAAACTCTCCCCCATCGCACCCCATTTGTAAAAAGAAAGAAAAAAAGGTTGATCACTGCCAAGACATTACTTCTTCCCCAGGAAAAAAATGTCTTGCTCCCATTTTTAAAATATGGGATATATTCAATAGTGATAACTCCCAATTACATTGGAGCCACTGAGTAGTGGGACAGCTCTATTCTTTAATAGAAATGTTATAAAGAAAAATGCATACACGCTTCCTCCTGACATAGAGTGATGATATATCAAGACTTCATAGAATTGGTCGTGCTGTCATTCCCTCTTCTTCTTCAACATATATCTCTTGGAACTGCAACAGCCTCAACCAAGCTATGTGGTCCCATACTGTCCTAATGATGTCAAGTTCATGTTCTTTCCAGATGAAGGAAGGGTCGATGGGTGGTAAAAGGCCAAAGAATGCCTGCTGGCCTTCAGTGGTCCCTGACACACTGATGTTCATAACTATCTTGAATGAAAAGAGAAAAATATTCTAACTGAAGAAAATGGTACTGTATTCTTCACTGTCTGGATTGCTCGTAAGAGTATTGGCTTAAACTATAATCATATTTTTTTATATATTAGGAGAAACAAAAATCAAGATTCTCATAGATGAAATCAAGTTCTCACAGATTAAAATTAAAACGAAGATAAACAAGAAAGTACCTGAGGGCACTGCAAGTCCAACAATCAATAAATTCTTAGATCAAGCTTTCTGGTAAGTGAGGTTTTTTTTGTTTTGTTTTGTTTTTGTTTTCTGACACACCCTTAGAGTTCTTGGCATGGGAGGATATTTTTGGGAGAATAGCTCCATTTTATCATTTTCTCTACAGGCCTTCCATACTGTATATTCCTGTCCTCAACATTCTCCTTTCTGTTCTGGGCCATGAATGGTTTCCTGATATTGCTGGAAGTTCTCCATGGGGTCTGCTAAGCTACAACACTGGTGAGGGTTCTCCCTTCCAGTGGCACAATCCTATCCCCACTTCGCACCTATGCTGGGGAACATCACTGAAAAGACACGACTGTTGAATGACCTGTGAGCTGAACCCAGGCACTCCGAGGCTTCTCATCCCTTCTCCTGTCCTTGGAATGGGGTTCCACTTGCCTTTTTCTCTCCTGGAGGCTGCTCCCAGGACATAGACTTGGAATGGTGATGTGGCGTTGAGGACACCATGTGGTAGCATGACTGACCCCAGGTGAGGCCTGTTTACATACTGTTAGGATTATGCTGCCCTCAAGACAATCCTTATATATAAGTTCCCTTTGCTTATTAAAACTGCCATCCACCAACCTGGCCTGTCTCTTTCTTGGGTCTCTCCCTGCCCTTACACCCAGGAAGTTCCCTGGAAAGTTGTGAATAAACAAACTACTGAATCCAATTCTTCAGAGTAGAGACAATAAACATGAATGGAAAACAAAAATATAAAGAAAAAAAACCCATAAATGATTCTAACGCATTGCCAGATTTAAAAACCATTAGCCCCAAACAGATTTGTGTTTGAATCTTATCTGAATAATATAAGCGAGATATTTAATTCTCTAATCATTTAAAAAAATAATAATACCTTACTCCTGGGTAACCTTTACTGAATGTTTACCATGTGTCAGACAATGTGTGAAGAACCACGTGTATATTATTTTATTTATATAATAATGCTCTGAGATAGATATTATTATTATTTTTGATAAATATTATTAATCCATTTAATAAACAAACATACTGAAGCTTGTTGAGTTTAATAAAGTTAATAAGGTGTCCAAGATTATATATCTGGTGGCTGACTGAGCCAAGATGCAAGCCCAGGTAGTCTGAGTGAAGAATTTATCACAATGCTTGACACACAGCAGACAGATCATGTAGTAATCACCATAAGTAGTGTCAGATAATCATTACTGTTATAGTCAAATACTTCAGGAGTTTCCATCAAATACTGATCCTCTCTTGGGGCCAGTGCATAGTGCCTGCCTCACACTCTTCTACTTTGGAGGGAAACGCATTACTAAGCATCTGATGGGAAATCTGCTCTTAGGGATCTGCACATCTCACACATCATAAGGTATTATAAGAACCCACAATTTCATTTCATAACCCCAAAATTTAAGTGGAAGTGAAGAAAAACTAGGTTCTCTTCGATGTAGAGAATTCCGGATAAATTTCATGAAAGCTGCATGTATTGCCAGAGTGAGATTTTGGTACCCAGAAAGGCTCTTTCTGTAACTTCAGGGCCTGGGGAAGATGTGGAGTGGTCCCTAAGCTTCCCCTAACATGGGCAGAGTGGACATTTGAACAGTGATACCAAAGTTCCTCAGTCTAGGGTACTTGTGGAGGCTGCTCTGTGGGCCAGTTCTTTCCATGGACTCCCACTTTCAATTTCACTTCCTGAGTTTTCCCCCTAAATGGTAATATTTTAAAATGTTAATTATATATTCTTCAAGTCAGAAGGCAGACTTTAAAAAAGAACAGGGTAGACGATTTTATTGCTTTAGAAATACATTTCACCCTTTTACTGAACAACAGTATTTAGCTCATTCCATGTTGTGATAAGAACATGGCGCAGGAGAAACAGTCTTGAGTTGTACTGTTCATGCTCAACATATAGGAAAGAAATGTCCATGAAACATAAATATGGCACAGTTACCTGTCATGTTGCAGTAGACTTTCAGAGGCCCCAGAGGTCCACTGCCATCAGGATCTATCCAGTAGTAATTTGACGTCTGGCCCAGGTGTTTGTATGCTTCACAGGAAGGCTCATAGATCGCTGGAACAGAACAGCCTACATGAGCACAGTGCAGAGCAAATAGTTCCCCAGATGGGTCCCCCAACCGATCAAATACTGGCCAGCGCTGCTGAGCAGTATCCTCCTGTTAGAGTGAGAGTTCTTTTTCCTCTACATTTAAATTCATGATTTGGTTCTTACTCTATAAGCATTTCTGACCCCATAGCAAGTTCCTACTATGACTTTATAGTTGGGGAAAGGTCTAAAACAATCAATAAATTGTTAAATAAATAAAATGTTTGTTCCATTAGGGCTCACAATCATTGAAAAAAAATATTTAATCTGTAGTTATTTCTAGATATCATCTCCTTGTTGTAAGGGACTTTTGAAAGGCCATAAATATTGGCTGTTTTGTTGGGCTATCAACTAAGAGAGAAATCTCTCTACCACACACACACACACACACACACACACACACACTTCTTTTTTTAATTTTTTTTTTTTTTTTTATGATAGTCACAGAGAGAGAGAGAGGCAGAGACACAGGCAGAGGGAGAAGCAGGCTCCATGCACCGGGAGCCCGACGTGGGATTCGATCCTGGGTCTCCAGGATCATGCCCTGGGCCAAAGGCAGGCGCCAAACCGCTGCACCACCCAGGGATCCCCACACACTTTTGATATAGATTGTGTACATTACCCTCAAACAGCATGAGATTTCTAATTTTCCTTTATTTCGGGAGAAAGGAAAGAATGTTCCTGCTTCATTTTGTTACAGTTACTTTAATTACATCATTGGGGGGGGGGGGGGGGGGGGGGGGGGGGGGGGGGGGGGGGGGGGGGGGGGGGGGGGGGGGGGCAGAAAAATGTGAGCGTGCAAAAAATTGGGGGAAGGTCGGGGGGGGGTATATATGATAATTATCGGTTTTTCAGGGGTGTTGGGGGGGGGGGGTTTTTTTTGTTTTGTCTGGCCGGGGGGGGGGGGTTTTCTTTTTCAGTTATGACTGGGAGGATTTAGTATGATGGGAGGTTTGGTGTAGTCAGGGATATTCGGGGAAGGGAGGGTAATTGGAGAAGTACTAGGTTATGGGAGATTATGTATTTTGGTATGCTCCACGATGTGAGAAGGGGTGGACTATAGGGAGTTTTGTAGTAGGTTCAGGGTTTTATAAGACTAGTATTGGAGGATTATTGTGTGTTATAGGTATTTTAGTTGTTAGTATGACGCTATCGACGGTACACACGTCTATAGATGGTGAAGGTTGGCCATGGGCACTAGGATAGCTCACAGTGGGATAGTTGTCATTGGTGGCTGGTTCCGATTTAGGAAAGAGCCGTATAATAATTTCCACTTAGTTTCATGTTCTCGTTGAATTTTTGGCGAGTGGGGTGTTTGTTATATCAAGATGATTTGGCAGTACTATTTGGAATTGTATGGTCATTATTATACATTACTGGTACTTAACAGTTTCTAAAAAGTTTTGTATTAAGTTATTGAATGCATTCTCCTTCTTCTGCAAATATTGAGTGCCTATGATGTGCTGGGCAGGGGCAACGCAAATACAGATGTGAGCACCACAGATGAAGGACGAGTAGGGCTTGTTCACTAATTATTTTGGTATTACTCATGCATAAGGTGCCACTGGAAGGGGATGCAGATGGAAAGCTATGCAGAGCTCATGTGTCCTTTGTCCCAGTGTGATGATTAACCTGCCGGGTTTCAATCTCCCAAGTCTCTCATTTGGATAATAAACTATGGTTGCTCTAATTTTGAATGGCATGCCAAGTAAAATATTGCAATAAAACTCAGTGAGGGAGATTTTTAAAATCTAAGCAGGAAGATGCTATAATTAGATATAGGTTTTAGAAAGAAAACTCCTGTAGAAAAACTATAGATTTTAGGGGACCTCAGAAGTTCATGAGCGCACATAGGCTGTCATGGCCGTAGGCCCGGAGAAGGATGACTAGCTCTGTACTCATACTGAATGAGGAAGGTTAAGTAGTTGGGACAGATTCACATGTTTTTAAAATAAGCTGAAGATGGAAACCAGGTAGGTGTAGGTAGTTGGGAAGAGAGTTGAGAATGACCTAAACTCACAACTTATAACCGCCTTACTAATTTTTTGCAACCTCTCTCCAGATAATTATGATTTTTGTGAGTAGCTCAAAATGAACCAATGTCAGGTTAAAATTCTAAAGTTTTCCTTTTAGTCTCTTCAATATTTCTTTTTTTAGTATTTAATCATTAGTCACTCTCTTTTCCCTCTGCAAAACCCCCCGTTCTCCTTATCATCTGGTATCTGGTTTATAACAATCACACTATTAATTGGTTGTCTTACCCAAATATCTCTTCACTTTTCACCAAATTATGCCATTAGTCTAGTCCTAAAACATTACTTTCATTGGGTTAAAAAATATGTAATGATTTTTTTCAGCATCCATGGTATTATATCCCAGGTCACCACCCATGCATACAAGACCTTCCATAATCCTAACAGGTATCTCCTGGTTTTGCCAGTGTCAACCTTTCACACTGGTCAGGCACCTCTTCTGGACTTATTTTCATCTGCAATACGCTACAAACCTCTGAATCTATTCACTTTTTCTACCATAGTTAATTATTGAGGCAGAAGTGCTAAGAAACAGGGCTCTGCAATTAAACAGACTTGGGCTGAAATTCCTACTCCACAAAGTACTACTTATGTAACATTGGCAAAATTCCCTAATTTCCTTTAGTCTTATCTGGAGAATAGGTATCAGGTATATTGCAATGAAGTAATGAGAATTGGAGGACACAACAACACCGACTGCTTAACCATTGTATCTGGGCCATTGTAGATATTTAATACATGGAATTTTTATGATTGATATCATAATTATTAATTAGGTCCTACTCAAAGTCCACCTTTCTTAAGGAAACCTTCTCTAGTCAATACACTTATCTTTCTGTACAGCCCAGGGCATTCGCTGCTCATCTCATGTACTGTAATATTTGATTATAGTTAATTTAGGACTTGACTGTTGTTGATTGAATTTCATATATGAAAATTTTATTTCCTAACAAGACTGTGAGTTATCTTGAGGAGAGGGTCTAGAATATATATATATTTTTTTCTTTTCTGCTATATACAATCTAACAGGGTAGATTCTTTTTTAAGATTATTTTTTTATTTATTTGAGATTAGAGGGAGAGGGAGAAAGAATCTTTAAGCAGACTCTGCACTGGGCAAGGAGCTGGACATGAGGCCCAATCTCAGGACCCTATCTTGGGATCCCGTGATCACTACCTGAGCTGAAACCAAGAGTGGGACACTTAGACGACTGTGCCACCCAGGCACCCTGAACATGGCAGATGTTTAAGAAAAGCTATCAGAACTGATGAAAGCACTATCTGATGGTAAGAAGCGTGGTTCACTCCTGCATGTCTAAGTAAGCATATAAACCCTCTAAAGAGGACTACAGACCTTAACTCAAGTAATTGACTAAGAGCAAATGTTGAAGGCTTATAGACAAGGGAAATCTGGATGCAAGAAGCTCTTCTCTTTTTCTTCAAAGTATGACAGTTATTGTGCTTGACTTTAATTTACGATAGGCCTACTAGCTGCTTTTGCCTCATCATCACAAATCGGAAACCAAGTATTTCAGCCCAAATGCTATCATGTATGAAAATCATCTGGAGAGCTTGTTAAGATTCCTGGGCCTCACCCTAAAATTCTGATTCAGCAGAGAATTTGCAGTTCTAATAAGCTCCCAAGTGATGCTGATGCTGTGGGTCCTGAATGCATTGTGAGAGGCACAGCTCTAATCCTGGGGAAAAAAAAAAGTTAACTCTGGAAGGCCAATTCTTTATTTATATTTAGATATAAGTGGAAAAAAGGTAGGACACTGAAAGGCAATACAATAAAGTCCTGAATAAGGGTGGAGTGGTACCTCACTTCACTCAAAATAATGAGAAGGGATTGGGATACAAAAGCCCAAATAAAAATACACTTGAAAAAAAATATACTTGGATGAATGCACCTGCCCAATAGCAGTGGTTATCTTTGAGCAGTAAGATTATGGATAATTTAAAACCTCGTACTTTTCTGTGTTTTCCATATTACTTTATAATGTGCAGAAGTTATGTCATGATTAAAAATATACTTAAGAAATACATATCTAGAATAATGGCACAGAGGTAAAATGGCAAGGACACCTGAATATAATGAAATTGCATTAGTTTTATAACTGAGTAAGGAATTAAGAGATTTTCATTCAAATTTCCTTTCTGTCATTTACAATGTGGAACCCCCCCCCAACTTTGAGTTTTCTCAGTTGCAGAATGAAGGAAATGCTCTCTCCTTCAACTAAGTTGTTGTGATGATTAAGTGATATCACACACACTTTGTAAACTAAAAAGCATTGAGCATATTGATATTTTAATACAGAAAAAGAGCTAACCGAAGCATCTACCCTGCATGTCTCAGCCAGTTAGTTCTGGACCCAGTGGTGGCATAGTTGGATTGCACATTTTGTGCACAGGAAGCCTGAGGAGAGGACAGAGCACAGGGGCTAAGGCAGCAACCAGCGAAGAAAGTGAAGCACATGAGCCATCATCACTGCTGAAGAACAGAGAGGCAAGTGGGCTGATGGGGAAATAAACAGACTCATCAACTCCATGGATTTATTGGAAAAGTAATAAAAGGTCTCATATTACTATATGTTTTTGTAAATAAATCTCAGATGTGTGCAGCAATATTACTACTGAACCCATCAGACTGAATTCCATAGCATGTACAATTCCAGAAGGTGGTGAATCCTAAGCATGTTCTTCAATTTCCTGAAACAATGGTATAGTCTGCGTGACATCATACTAGGTACAATGGAAAATGCCAACATACTCCTGTGTTGGTTTCATATGGCTGCTGTGACAAATAGCCAAACATTAATGCACTCAGACAACATGGACCGATTATCTTAGAGTTCTGGAGGTTTGAGGTGGGTTTCACTGGGCTAAATTCAAGGTGTCTGAAACCTCTGGGGGGAAAACCCATTTTCTTACCTGGATCAGCCTCTAGACTCCACCCTGCTCACTGTTCTTGTCTCATTTCTGCATCTTCAACGCAAGGTCTTCCTACACTCCAATGCTCCGATTCCCTGCTTTGGCTGCCACATCTTTCTGTTTTAAGGAGCCCTATGATCACAGTAGGCCCACCCAGATAATGTAAGGGAATCTCATGTGACTTCACTTAACCATAAAGTCTCTCTGCCATATATGGTAACATATTCACAGGTTCTGCAATCAGGACAAGGACTACTTGGGGTGGGGGCAATATTCTGCTTATCACAACTATATAGAAATATGGCTGCTCTACTTAATGAATAAATTTTTATTAAGCATTAAATATGTTCCTAGTGTTGTTGGTTAATAAGAAGTATTAAGCAGAATACTAAAGATGGAAGCACAAAGTCAAAGGTTTGTACTGGCCTTTAGAGGTCCATATGGCCCTGAGGTTACAACCATCAGTAGAACACCAAACAACACGTGCATTCTCTGCCCTCCCACCCCCTACCAAAGAGGAGAAGAAATGCTCCCCCTGTTCAGGTGCAGATGCAGCATGAGGCGTCTGAAGTATCACTGACTTGCAGACAGAAGGAAAAGCAAAAGGTTGAAGAGCAAAGATGTGCAATTGGCCTAATGTGCTGGGAGATGAAGCACAGTTAAGGAATGCTCAGAATGTGACTAGAATATAAAGGAGGACTTACACCCCCAAGAAGAACATTCAAAGAGTCTGAATTACTGCAAAAAATGGGAACAGAAAGAGGGCCAAAAACCAAATAAAAATGGCAATATGTTTAGCGAGCAGATTTGAGTGACTTTTTAGATATTTCAGGGTGGTGGTATTTATAGAACCAAATTATAGGGAAAGGAACTATTTGATGGACTTGGATGCTGACCACACATTGTAGGCATTTGAACATAAAAGCAAAAATAGAATAAAAGTTGATAGAGATTGCTAAATTCATGAGGGAGTCTTTGTTAGGATGTGTGAGACGGATTCATTTTTTAAAATGTTTATTTATTTATTTTTAAGATTTTAATTTATTTATTCATGAGATACACAGAGACAGAGATGTAGGCAGAGGGAGAGGCAGACTTCCTGCAGGGAGCCCAAAGCGAGACGTGGTCCAAGGACCCTGGGATCACGCCCTCAACCAAAGGCAGACGCTCAACCACTGAATCCCCCAGGCATCCCAGATTCATTTTTTTTTAACATGGGTATTTCTAATTAC
This sequence comes from Nyctereutes procyonoides, assembly GCF_905146905.1. Classification (NCBI taxonomy): domain Eukaryota; kingdom Metazoa; phylum Chordata; class Mammalia; order Carnivora; family Canidae; genus Nyctereutes; species Nyctereutes procyonoides. The sequence goes on along the minus strand of NW_026575120.1, from coordinate 39,218,431 downwards.
TAACAGAACTACACATTTTGATGATTTTTGAAAAAGGAGCAAATAATAGAAAAGAAAAAGATAACATCTTGTTTTCTTGCCCCCAGGTGCAAATTTCGGTAAGCTTGTATTTCAGTCTCTTCCTGAATGCTGAGCCTTTCTTACTTCTGTGTAGACATCTTTCAATGGTGTGAGAAGTTAATGTAACTGCTCGTAATCCAGAATACATAATGGCCACATTCTATTAGCTGTTGTCAGGTACTCACTACCACCTCCATGCCACCATGAAGTGAGCTCTAAATTCCGACAGTCAATTTTAGATTCCTGAGAATCTTAAAAGCAACAAAAACTTTGCCTCTGAATGCATCTTCACCAGCACTGGCTAGACTCTAATTTAAAATAAAACAGAAAGAAAAAAATAGTTTCTTATTTGGCAAAAAAACAAATCACTTTTCATTACTGTTTTATTTGTATTTTTGATTAATATTTGGAAAATATATTTTCAAATGTACATTGGAGAGATTTTAAAAAATCTTTGTAGTGTATACAGTTATAGTGTAGCCCATTTATTGTTATTGTTTTGTTGTTGTTGTTGTTGTTGTTGTTGACATAGAAAATGGGAATTCCTGGGTGGCTCAGCGTTTGAGCCATCTGTCTTCGGCTCGGGTCATGATCCCATGGTCCTGGAGTCGAGTCCTACATGGGGCTCCCTGTATGGAGCCTACTTCTCCCTCTGTCTCTGTCTCTGTCCCCCCCTCTCTGTGTCTGTCTCTCATGGATAAAGAAATAAAATCTTAAAAAAAAAAACATGGAAAATGAATGTTATACTATACTATAAATGAAGACTAAAATATGTGTTCTTCCCTATTTGTCTTATAGCTTTGAATATGTAGGTTTTGATGCATAAGTACATTTTATGTTTTTGGATATATTAAGATTTCCCTTTAAAAACTGTTCTCACATCTCTTAAATATATAATATTATCCTCCATTTATGACAATAAAGATCCTGAATATCATGCTAAGTAGTAATTAAGACATATACGCACATATGATTAAAATATTAAAGTACTTGGGAATGGAGAAGAAAGCACAGAAGCCTACCATGGCTTCTATTTTCACATAAACATTGACTATTTATTTACTTATTTTTTTATTTTTTTTTATTTATTTATGATAGTCACAGAGAGAGAGAGAGGCAGAGACACAGGCAGAGGGAGAAGCAGGCTCCATGCACCAGGAGCCCGACGTGGGATTCGATCCCGGGTCTCCAGGATCGCGCCCTGGGCCAAAGGCAGGCGCTAAACCGCTGCGCCACCCAGGGATCCCTTATTTACTTATTTTTAAATTTTTTTAAGCATGACAATTTAGGGGATCCCTGGGTGGCTCAGCGGTTTGGCACCTGCCTTCAGCCCGGGGCGTGGTCCTGGAGTCCCGGGATCAAGTCCCATGTCGGGCTCCCTGCATGGAGCCTGCTTCTATCTCTGCCCCCCACCCCCCCTCTCATTCTCTCTCTCTCCCACTAATAAATAAATAAAATCTTTTTTTTAAAAAAAAGCATTGACAATTTAAAAAGGACTTTGCTGTAGGTTGAAATATATCCCCTGAAAAGATGTTGAAGCTCTAGTCCCCTGTGATAGTGACCTTATTTGGAAATAAGATGGTTAGGTCACCTCAATAGGCTTAATCCAACTTGACTTAAATAAAGGGGCTAGACACAGAAACAGATACCTACAAGGGAAGACAATATAAAGACACAGGAAGGATGCCAACCACAAGCTAAAGAACATCTGAGGCCAGCAGGAAGAAGCTGGCAGAGAAGTATGGCACAGATTCTTGCTTGCAGTCCTCAGAAGGAATCAACCCTGCAGATACCTTGATTTTGGATTTCTGTCCTCCGAAACTATAAGGCAATAGATTTCTTTTAAGTCACCTTGGTTGTGGTTCTTTGTTACAGCAGTCCTGGGAAACTAATACAGACACATAGGTGCCAAGTGACTGGGTCAAGTTGGAGCTTTTCCAAATTATAGATGGTGTGGACGCCTCTCCACCATGGTCTAGTACTTTAATTTTAAGAGAGAAATATCTCCCAGATAAAATAATTATTTTTGGCTCACGTGCATAAAGTCTTATACTGGGTGCTCTGAATAGTACAAAGCAATGGTTCTCCAGAGCTCTGCTAATTCTGATGCGCTGAGGAAGGCTCTCCTTGACCCTATCTACACCTCATAATTTAAGATAGACGTGTGGGCACATGTCATATACCCTTCCTCTTATTACCTTCTAAAACATATGGACCTCTAGACGTAGCCAAGGATGAAACGTGTCCGAAAATTAACCACAAGTCAAAAATGAACACGTACATAAAGGTTATCTTTGGAACATCATAAGTAGTCTTTTCCTGATTGCCAGGAAAGGGAAAAGTTCACTTCTAATGATTTGATATAAAATTGGAAAGAAGCATAAAATAATTTTATAGCTCATTTGCTAGTAAATGCTGTAACATGACATTTTGGGTATTGATAGTTTATGAATATTCTTCACTTTCCTGCTCTCTTATAGGAGAGGGACTGCGCACTTACTACAGACCAGGAACAAGATGCTAACAAGGGAGAATTGGTTTACTGGAGACTCTACTCTTGAATTAATAAAGAAGTCTTTTAATGGAAAACGTGGTTGTACCAGAAAATGATAAATAGTTGTTCTTAGCCCTTGAAAGGGGCCTGGGGCATATGTGAATTGGTGATACTCAGAATAGAATGGTCTCAGGTACCCTCTTTATGCTGATGCCTTTTAATCACTAAGTCACCTTCTGATCTTAATGTGTCTTTCAAAAATAAGTTTATCTACTGGAATGAGGTATTTCTCATTTGAAACCATGAAATTGATTTTCCAACTTCAGTCAGGCTCTAGTGAATTTGGTTGGAGAACCTAGTTTTCCCAGATTCTCATTATTCTTGTTAAGGTAACTACTTGTGCACAACCAAGCCGGAAATCCAGAGAGGCAGCAGGGGCCTTGAAACCTTCCCCTGTGAAATCTCCCTAATTCTAAGACCATGCAATTATTTTTAATTAGCAGGAAGTAAGCTTCACAATACCTAGGTCCTCATTAACACTTGAATATTAACCTCACATGTTCTCTGTCTCTTTTTTTTTGTTTGTTTGTTGTTTGTTTGTTTGTTTTTTAAGCTTGAATGAATGCCCTGAGTAAGCTACATTATATCCTGGAGGAGCTATTGTCTCATAACCGGCACACAGCAAATGGTGGTAGTAGAGAGAGTGTGGGTTTAAAAACAGATATTCTGCATGCTAATATTATGTCACAATCTTTCCATCAGTGCAATTTCTCTATGAGATGTTACTCATTATCATCCTCTAATGAGTTCTTTCATCTAAGTGTCAAAGGAAAAGGGTAATTTAGAAGGGGAAAAAAAGGAAAAAGTTTGATTTCTTGTTAATAAATCAATAGCTTATATTTCTCTTACCTGACAAGTCCTTCAAGCAAATTTTGGAGATAAGAGTAAAATCTACATTTATTTATTTATTTATTTTTTCATTTCTACCGTCTCTCTTACCCAAATCCATCCCACTTCTGCCTTTGGTTTGATTCTTCCCAACTCCTTCCATTCTTGATATTGGCTCCAATGCACTACTTAAAAGAAAACAATAATCCTAAACTTCGTAATTATAGTCAGAGAACCAGAACTCTTTGGCTCTATATCATCATGACTGCCATATTACTTGGTGATGTCCATATCCATACTTGATATTCTATGACCTTCACTCCACAAAACATAAAATTAATTGTTTCTTTTCATGACTGAGTTTGGAGAAGCTCTACTAATATTTTCTTCATATTACTTTTAGGTTACAGAAGACTAAGAGGAGGGGGGAAAAACCTATAAAACCAAATGGCTATGCTACAAACTCATGCTTTCTCATTTTAATAGGTCTCTACAGTGAAGCTTAATAACCCTATTGATCACTAGCTTAGATCCTATACAGACTGGCTATGTTGTCTCTTGCTCTATCTACTCAATCTTCTATTCCCATCTCTAACCTCATCACTCTCATTTTCACTCTATCCCAATAATGAGACAAAGAACATTGATCAAAATGTGTTAACATCTGTATTCCACTCCTTCAGTGTAACTCTGCCCTACACAGGTCCTTTTCCCTTTCCAATTGCTAATTAATTGATTAATTTTTTGATATCTACTAATGTGGTACTAGATCTAGTGCTATGCCTTGTACTAGAAATAAATAAAATGAGTGAATCATAGATCCTGGCTCTGAGGAATTTTCTGTCTGATGTATGGGGTAGACGTGTGGAGAAATAAAATACATATACGTGGCTGAATGAATTTTTTAAAGATTTTATTTATTTATTCATGAGAGACAGAAAGAGAGAGAGACACAGAGAGAGAGACAGAGATACAGGCAGAGGGCAGAGGGAGAAGCAGGCTCCATGCAGAGAGCCTGATGTGGGACTCAATCCCGGATCACGTCCTGAGCTGGAAGGCAGATACTCAACCACTGAGCCACTCAGAAGTCCCTTCCAGGCTGAATGAATTTTTTAAAAAGATTTAAACAAAGTACCCAAACACTCTAGGTAAGGGATTGGACAACTTGGCTTAGGACAATCTGGTGAGGCTTCATTTGTGAAATCACTTGGAGGTGAGTCTTAAAGGATGAGTAGGAGTTTTCCAGGAAAAGGAGAGAAGGAGCCTTCTTTACTGTTCCTTTCCAATACCATGTTATTTCATGCCAATCTTCAGATACTTTAAGAGAATTATTTCCTCAATTTCCACCCCCCCTTTTTTTTTCCAATTAGCTCCATCTTCTTTGTCTTTTAATTAGCACCTGTCTCCTTTATCTTGGGTAATGGAAGGGAGAAAATAAGCATGTTGCCCTCTAGTCGTGTTTATCAATCCGACCTAAGGGGACTTCTTTTTCCGCACGTACCCCTGAACCTCCTCAAGTCAGAAAATTATCACTTCTGCCTCATTTTCAAGAATGCCACTGATGACTGCTGACTTTGACTCAGTCCTCTTTCTCTGTGACTCCAGTAGACTTAGTCACTGCTGACCATACCCTCACTGAAGCTTACTCTTCTCCACCATTCTGTGTCTTCACACTTGTCTGTCTGACTCTCTGACCACTTCTAGACCATGTCCTTCACTGTCATTTTTCTTTTTCTGGCCTTTATAAAGAGCTATTCTCTGAGGCTTGTCTTCAGTGCTCTGTCCCTGCCATCTGCACAGAAGGATTAGTTCACTACTCCAAGGCTTTTTACCTAAAGAAAAGCAGAGTCACAACTAGAACACAGGAATTCTGGCTATATAATCTTTGCTCTTAAACTATGCTGAACTTTTTTTTTTATTAATCTCATAATTTTTAACTTTTTCACATTTATATTTACTATTTTTACTATTTATACTATTCTTATCATCATTCTCAAAAAAAAAGCATATTTTGTTCTTATTGTTTGGAAGATAGTTTGGAGAAGAGGGTGTGTTTTACTGAGTAGAGTCTCCTGAAGGAAGAACAGATTTGTAAAACTTATATCTGTGTATGTGTGTCAAAGGAAAACAATGGAGTGAGAAATTCTCCAATTGTTTTTAGCTAAACAAGACTCAGTTTAACAGAAAAACAAATCTGGCTCTGATTAGAAAGTACTAATGCCTTTGCAAACTTCAGTCATTTTTAAGTAAAATTGTCCTTGCAACTCAAATAAAAACAGAACTGTATTTTATACTAATTTATAGCTTAAAAATGTTTTACTATTGTTTATCTAATCTAATGAATGAGGCAGCATGACTGATTTGAAATGCCAAATGAAGCTGTTGAAATTTAATGAGAAAGTAAACTACTGAAAAATATGAGTATTGAAACTTGAAAATGAAATGGATAGACTGTATCCCCCCATGAATCATACCTCCCTCCATTGATGCTCTTGCATTGTCCCCCCACCACTGATTCTGCATTTGATTATGTCACTTGCTTTGGTTAAAGAGACATTAGCAAACATGATATGCAAAGTTGTTGGCCATTTGGGCTTATCTTCTCTTTCTCTTTAAAACACTTCTGCTCCCATGGGAAGAAACCTGAAGCAACTCACTGGAGACACATGGCCCCATTGAGAGAAACATTAACCATTAGACTTGTGAGCAAGGCTGTCACAGACCAACCACCCAAGGTGAGCTGCCATTTGGTTCCACCTGCTTGAATTATCCCTGGTGAGACCAGCAAAAGGAATGTCCCACAGAGCCTATCCCATGAGGCTAACCGGTTATCATGGACAGATAAAACTTTTTTGAAACCACTGAGTTTTAGGGAGGTTTGATAGGCTGAAATATAACTGACACAGTTGAGTCACACACTCAAAGACATGTCTTCTTGGCTTTGATTATTTTACTAAGATGGGATCATGCAATGTACAACTCAGTTTATTCGATGATTGCCTGTTGAAGGTCTTCACTTTCTTTCCATGTTTTGCTACTACACCCATTTTGCGGTGAATATCACTGAAGTTTACCTGAGTCGCAGTAGACACAACTTCTGAGTAGAGTCGGGCTGATGTCATGAGGCACAGAAGGCCTGGGAGAGCTTTAAGGACCTGGTAAATGTTTCAATCTTTAATTTATTTTAAAATTAGAGGGGGAAATAAATAAGAATAGGATAATGAATCCAGTCTGGATTACAGACATCTTTACACCAATGCATTTATAAGGTATATTTCATATTTTCTATGTGTGTGTATTTAGTGCAGGAAAAAAAAAACAAACGTACAGGTAAAAAGTTCCTAGAGCCCATAAAAGTCAGACTGTGGCCCTGGAAATAGGTCTTGATTTTTTATTTCAATAGATATTTCCAGATTGCTTCCTGAAAGTCTGAAACAATTGCCATTTTTACCAGAAATGAATGAAGGTGTCCTTTTAACTTTTTCCCATCAGCAATAGGTATTATCACTAACTCTTTGCCACTTGGATGAATGCGAAGTGGTCGCTCAATGCCACTCAGTTTGCACTTTTTTTTCACTATGGAGAGTTGGAACTTTTTCCGTAAGCTTCTTGGCCATGCACATGTGCTCCTGTGGGCTGCCCAGTCATCATCTTTGGGCAGTTTCTATTTATCTGAACCTTTTGTCCCTCTCATAACTGTATACATTACTCACCAGTTAATTATTTGTAGAGTGACATTATCTATAGGACATGTACCATGCACAAGTTTTGATTTTTTACATGTCCTAGATTGCCTACCTTTGTTAAGCTGTCACTCCAAAGCTTCCTTTGCTCATGGACTCTCCCCAGTTTTCTCCCAGGATTTTCAATGTTTAATTTTTTACGTACAAGTCTTTGATACAAGTTAGCTTTATATCTAACCTTTACCTAATCATTATCACTATTCTATTTATTGTCATAAACTTGAAGAAGAAGATAGATATAGTGGGCTGAACACAGAATGGGAAGAAGAGAGTTTGCATAGTGTCGCTGGAGTTATTTTTTATTATAAAAAGAAATAAGTGAGTAAAACCATGTGTTTTCAAACCGGGTCCCCCTGGAGTCCTGAGGCTCACAGTGGTTCTTTGGAGACTTATATAAAAAAAGAGAGGATTATTCCCCCAAACAGTGAGGATTTAAACTTCCTACAAATCCTGTCAATTACTAGTATATTTTACGTGTCAAGATTTCACCTATGATTTTATATGAGGAGGGAAAGTGTCTTGGGGAAAAACCCTGGATTTGATAAGCCTTATTATTATTATATGGTTTTAGAAAAGAAAGGGAAGGAAAAATAAGAGAAAGAGCAAAAGTGGGGAAAAGCTTCAATATTGATCTTTAAACAATAATATGAGGTCAGTATCATTATCCTCAGAGGCAGATCCAGTTTTTCCAGGGCCTGAAGTGAATACATGTTAATGGTTTTTCTTTAAGAAAAAAGAATATTCAAAAACAGGGATCCCTGGGTGGCGCAGCGGTTTGGCGCCTGCCTTTGGGCCAGGGCGCGATCCTGGAGACCCGGGATCGAATCCCACGTCGGGCTCCCGGTGCATGGAGCCTGCTTCTCCCTCTGCCTGTGTCTCTGCCTCTTTCTCTCTCTCTCTCTCTGTGTGACTATCATAAAAAATAAAATAAAAATAAAAAAAAAGAATATTCAAAAACAAATGAGAATGTAGCTCTGAAAATGGGCTGTGGGAGTGCTCTTGTAAGCCATTCCTAGCCCAGGATGCCAGCAATAACTTAATAATATACAGAAATTATTGCAGACCATATAAATACAGTCACGAAACCCAAAGCTACCATATCCCCAACTCAACGTCCCCTCAGCCAGATGCCAAAAATGCTGGAGTCTGCGCCAAAGGAGGGCAGTTGGAGTAAAAAGACACTGGACTCCTTGCAACTAGGACACTCTGTATGCTTTGTGTGAATGTATGTGAACCTACCCTCCACAAGCAAGGGCTCTGAAGCCTGAGCTCTATTAGCTTTCGAGTGAGTTCCCAGCTTACAACGGAAGAAACAAAGGCCCAGAGAGACTTAGTAGTTTACCAAAGTCCCACAGCTTGTCAGTGAGGGGGAGCCAGGATGCCAACAAGTGCCCAGCCCAAGTTTTGTTATTCCCGCTGTCCAGCACGGTCTCCTAGCATCCTAGCATGCTTTTTGTGGTGCTTTTTACCTTTGAGTAGTTTAAATGTCTTACAGAACAGATTGTTAATTTTAAAAAAAGAAAAAAGAAAGGAAAAAGATACCTATCTACTTGAAATGGTAAAATGTATGGTAGATGGGGAAGCATTCTTACTGATAAATGAGTTTAGATAATTAGACTCTTAGAGTGCTGGGCTGTAGCCACTGTGTCTAATTGTCATTAGACATCACTTTTATGGTAAGGCCACTTCAAAAATTAAGATATCTATGGGAAAAACACTCAATAGTCATTTTTCACTCATAGGGTTTCAAACCACATATGGACCTGAGCACCTGAAATTCTGAGGAAGCTTCATAAGGAGATGCCATGAAGCTGGCTCTCCATCCCAGGCATGCCCATCGTCAGGGCTACAGCTTGAGTTTTCTATTACCCACTCAGTTGCTGAGTGATTCCCACTAAATCACTAGTGATTAAGTAAGATCCCATATACACAGTACCTAGTGTTGCTCCACCTCTTTTCCCTTGGCAAACACAGAAAGGCCAAACTCATCTTAATCATTAAACACAATATAAGAAGGATGGAAAATATTCTTTTAAAAAGTTCTGTGCATTCCAAGATCAAATAGAAATATATTGAGTGTAACCGGAGTTCTGAATAATTCATGCTCTTCTCACCTTACCTTCCTGTGCACAATTGAAAATTGGCCATATCGATTTCTTGCCCAATATACAGTGAAACCTCATTTATCTGACATCATTTGGGAATGAGCTGTTCATAGAACCACGAATTTTAAAGCTTGAGAAGACCTTGGAGGCATCTAATCTATTCCCCTCGTTGTAAATAATTATAATAATTATAACAACAACAGCTACTTGAGCTGTTACCATGCGTCATACCCTTTGCTGAGTCGCTTGCATACGATGCGCCATTGGGTTTTCATAGTACTCCTATGAGGTATGTATTATTCTTTCCATTTCACAAACAAACAAACAAAAAAAAACCCTGAGGCTTAGAGAGGTTAAAATAATTAAAGCCTACATAGCTTAAAAGTACTGGCACCAGGATTGAATTTAAGCCCATGGCCTCTGTTCTTAGCCACTGTATTACACTAGCTTGAAGAGCCAAAGGTGTCAGATGTCTTGCTCACCCAAAATCACCCACTTTTCCAGTGTCAGTTACTAGACCAGAGCCCACATCTCTTGTTATCACACCGTCTCTGATACAAACTTTAACATAATTGGATCTTTAACAGAAACGAACTGATGAACTATTTTCATTCCTTTAAGCATGAAAACTCATTTTATTTTAAACATTTTCAGTGAAAATCGTTCTGAAAGTTATTGCAGTTTTCTGCCTCCTTAATCATACTGCATTAAATCTAATTGCCATTTCTTGCTGACTCAGTTTTCATAATTAGGTACATCAGTCATTGGATTATATTGTAACAACACCATACTCTCATCAAATGATCCCAGGAAACTTTGTTTCATTGATTTGTTGGTTTCCTTTTTTTTTTTTTTTTTTTTTTTTTTATAAGCTATGAATCCTTACTGTGTTATGACCGGGGATGCCATGCTGCAAATTCTAACTGCGCTTCTTGTCCAGACACAGAAATACATTATGGGTTGGGAAGCAACACTGGCAGGCCTGTTTACATTGGGTGTTTGAAAAATGGAACAAAACAAAAGTGACCTCTAGTTTAGAGTCATCTTCCTTTAGGGATGATTAAGTTGTGTTCTGTAGGATAAAGTGGAGATAGCAGAGGAGGCCAGGGAAAGGTCTAGAGAAAGCAAAGGAGTTGGATATGCAAAGGCTCAGAGGCCAGACAGTGAATCTACTGGCAAGAGGCTGGAGTCCAGAGTTCAAGTTCAGCAAGCAGGAGCAGTCCAGACTAGAGACAATCAGGGACCAGATTTCAAAAAAAATCTGGTGCTTTAACTTAAGGACTTGGAACTTAGTGGGAGAGTAATGAGTATTTGAAGGAGTTTAAAGACAATCAGATGCAATGACTGAACTGCATGAAAAGTTCCCTTTGGTTATGATAGGAAGACTGGACACAAGAAAGTGAACAGTGGAGGCAGGAAGACCCACTATGAAGCCATGACATGGTTTCAAAATAAGATCCTCTCAGCAGAGATCAGTTATCCACACTTCTGTAATGAGAAGGGAGGGATGAACAATCCCTGAGACCACTCCCAGCTCTAAAACTCTGCAATTCTGTGGCTTAAAAATATGATCGGTTGTATGCAAAGAAAAACACATTTGGACTCGGTGTAATGATCTTGATCCCTACTTGACTACACCTGGAAGTGGAACTGTCACAACGTTGGAGTCATAAAGTGACTGCAGTTGGCTTTTAAGGCTGTTCTGACATGGATTTACTTTCCTGGTCTGTACAGGTGTAGAGATTCAGGTTATGGGGTTAAAACACAACACAGGTCAGCATTCCAGAATCTCAATACGTTTGGCTATCCCGTAATATTCTGAGGTTATCCTGGTAGGTGCCGCTGAGTGGGCAGTGCCAGTTAGTCCTGGACTCTGACAGCAGAACATTTTGACTCTTGGCTGGCTCTTCAATTTGCACACTCCATAGGCTGGGATGCAACATTTCACCTCTAGTGGCTCAGCCCCCTTATCTGCAGAAAGGGGTAATAGTAATACCACCCCATGGAGAGTTTTGTGAAGAGAGTCTTGTACTTACTGATTTCTGAATAACTACTGGTTATGATTATGTCAGCTCTGGAAATGAAAAAAAATATGCAGAATACTACTAGGATGAGAATTTAGCTTACATAAAAAAATTTTTATTTATTTATTATTTATTTATTTATTTATTTTTTAGATTTTATTTTTTTATTTGAGAGAGAAAGCAAGAGAGAGAGAGAGGCATGATCAGGAGTGGAGGGGGAGAAGGAGAGGAAGGAGCAGACTCCTTGCTGAGCATGGAGCCCTATGCGGGGCTTGACTCCAGGACCCTAAAATCATGACCTGGGCTGAAGGCAGATGGTTAACTGAGTGAACCAACCCAGGCACCCCAGCTTACATTTTTTGATGTATGTATACACACACACACACAGCGTCGCTATCTTGGAGGAAAATGGAATAATTTTAGAGTTTTGACTGTTCCAAAGTTCTTACACTGAGCTGAAATTAGACCCCAATAATTTATAACCCACAGATCCTAATTCTTCCTTTTGGATACCCAGAAAAAGCCAAACACTTGTTTCCCATGATGTGGCCTATTTTTAATTTAATTATATGGTTCTTTGAAATTAGCTTAAGATTTAATCCTCATTAAAACATAAGGAGTTCTTAAGTGCTTTGAATATCAGTTACTTATAAGTGGGCTAACCCTAAGAAACCTGTAAAGTAGTTCTCAATTACCCCCTATTGCCCCATAATCCCACTCCAGGGCACTCCTCCACAGTTGGTATATTTTCCTCCAAAATAATTCTTTCCTTCTTCCAGATTAACTCCACTAACCACCAATAAATCTCTAATTAGCTCTTCACTCAGTTCTTGAGTATTTATTTGCCAGAGAGATAAGAGATCTGATAAACTAATTGACACTATGATGTGCCTGGCGGCCCAGACAGTTCACTTTGGGCCTTTCTTGAAAGGCTGTGTTTGGAAGGCAAAGAAGTCCTCTTGCTCACTTCTGGTTTAGGTACTAGGACACACGGCTGAAGGGGAATATTTACAGGGAGTGGCTCCCCCCAAGCAAACTATTGCTAAGGCATATAGGACTCAGCACTTTTAAGACCCAGGGTCAGGCTGAGAGTTGTGGGAGAGTGGAGGAAATCTGGGGAGATTAGCCAGGCATGGAAGAAAATAGATTCAGAGCCATCTTCAAGTGTCAAGCTCTATTATCCGTTCACCAACTGGGAAGGAAGGTAGATATTTAGAGAAGACAACCAGAAAAGAAGAAAAATGCATTCCCTCCACTAACTTTAAAGCCTTTAGTTGATGAGTAGGAAAGTAGGAAAAAAGAGTTAAAATATCCAGGGCAGGGATGCCCGGGTGGCTCAGCAGTTGAGGGCCTGCCTTCGGACCAGGGCGTGATCCTGGAGTCCCGGGATCGAGTTCCACATTGGGCTCCCCGCATGGAGCCTGCTTCTCTCTCTAAGTTTCTCATGAATAAATAATAAAGCCTTTAAAAATATATATCCAGGGTTAAAAAAAAAAAAAAGCTGGCATAAGATGGTGTCAAGCCTTTCAGGTGACAATTAGTGAATTTGTATTTACTCTCTTTTTCCCTGGAAGCATCAAAATACAAATCGCTCTAAAATTTTTTCAAAGATGGGGGTCACCTGGGTGGCTCAGGCAGTTGAACATCTGCCTTTGGCTTAGGTCATGATCCTGGGGTCCTAGGATCGAGTCCTGCATCGGGCTCTCCCTGCATGAAACCTGCTTTTCCCTCTGCCTATGTCTCTACCTCTCTCTGTGTCTCTCATGAATAAATAAAATCTTAAGCTTTTTTTTTTTTTCAAAAATGGAAAGGAAATTAGTTTTTTATTGACTTAATAACACAGCTACTAGCACTGTAGGAAACAGTTGGAAATTGTCTGAAAAAGATACGTCCTTAAAATCATTGTCTGCAACAAGGAAGCTTTCACTGGTCAACAACCACGTTTTATCTGGCATCCTTAAACCACTGCTTGACCATTAGGCTACCTTGATTTTGGTTTTCTTACACTGATCATTGTTTAGTCTCTTTTGTCTGAAACCTGGCTCCCATCTTGTCTGTTGAAACGTCGCACGGAGCTAATGTACGTACTTGTCCAGAAAAATCAGAATCAACGAATAATTACTAACTTACTTTCCTGGGAGATTGATAGAGAGGTCTGTGAATAAATTTCTTAAAATTCATGTTAGAAAAAATAATGAAAGAAATATGAAAAGTATATATTTAAGAAAACTTTTCTTAGCATCTGGCATGCTACATGCAATGTTAGGTACTGTGAGGGGAAAAAAAAAGTGTTTAAATCCATCCTTCCTGTAAGCCCATTTTATATAGACTCTATTTGCAGAGTTAAAGCATAAACGCCTAAGTTAGTCCAAAAGTATGTAACATGGATTTCTGGACCCCTGGAAAACTGAAAATATATTACAGGTGTGATATACATTTCTGAGAATATGTTTAAAGTGTTTAATTTTTATCTGTAATTGAATGAATACCCCACCTGATATAGACCACCACCCTATAATTCGGTCATGTCTACATTGTGTCTACATTGGAGATTTCTTTAGGGCAAATCTATGGCACCTGTTATAGGCTCATTAAAAAAAAATGGCAGAAGGGGCCTATAATAGATCACATAAGGTCACATTATGGTATTTTTTTTAGGAGAACCTGTTTGATATTGGTGAGTAACATTTACATTTATTTATTTTTTTTAATAAATTAATTTTTATTGGTGTTCAATTTACCAACATACAGGATAACACCCATTTAGAACGGATACTTCGTTTTGGTGAAACCCCGTCACAATAAATTAATGTTGATCATCTTGAATTAGTTTTTTCATTGCGTTTATACTTTAATTTTTTTCTCTTATAAAGAGCCACAAGCAGAAAAATCCATCAACAGCTTTTCGCTTGTGAATTCTCAAGTAACAGAAAAATTAAAATCATTTAACTCACCACTGTGGAGATTTATATATATATAATATATATATATATTATATATATATATATATATTTATTTTTATTTTTTTTACTTTTTTTTACTCATTTAACTCACCACTGTGGAGATTTATATATATATAATATATATATATATTATATATATATATATATATATTTATTTTTATTTTTTTTACTTATTTGAAAAACACTGGTAGAGTGTGTGGAAGTTATATCTCTTTAATAGAAGGTATAACTGTTTCCCATATGGGGATTAAGGCTGGACTAGAGCGCCAGCATGTTCTTCCAAATTTGGGAGTCTATGACCCAAAGTGCTGGCCAGGGGGTTGTGAAGGATTGGAGAAGGAGCTATCTGTGTGGGCTGGCTGGGTTTTTAATGGAACAAGGTGCACAGGAAACTGGCTGGATCCTACTTCAGGCTGGAATTGGAATGATAGGAAGAAAAGAGGCAAGGGTGTGCATTTTTGGATGTGTGGATGAGACCTGGTCTTTTATGGGACTTTCAAAGGAATAATTTGGTATTTACCTGCAGCAACAGGTTACAGGCAGCTGGAGGCCAGTCAGCATTCGGTCCTGGGAGGGAGCAACAGGCTCTAGGAGCCACTGTGGGTCTTAAAAAGGAAAGTGACTGGATTGAGTGGGAGCTTAGGAATGGCAGTGTACTTGCAGGGTAGCTGCGTTAGAGACAGTGTGCATTCCAAAAACACAGTCCTGTTGGAAGAACACGAGCACAGGGACCTCCCCTACGGCTTCCTTCCCACTGTGGGGAAGTTAGAATTATGTATTCTTATTAATTTTGTTTTTTTTCTCCAACTAGAAAGTAAGCTCCATAAGCGCAGGGACATTATCTGTAGTTACTCGCTGCTGAATCCCCAGGACCCTGTGCATGGCAGATGCTCAATAAATATTTGATAAACGAGCAAATAAATAAAAATATGTATGGATTTAGGTAGAGGAATAATAATCTGGAAAGAAGCATCAAAGAAGGAATTGATTTTTTAAATGCTCAGAAAAGAAACATGCAATGTTGGTGTTCTCTTGTAAAATTGTCGTAAAATGTAATAATTCCAAAAGTTATCGCAGGTACAGCCCAGTGCGTGCCTGGTTGAGTCATAGAGATGCTCAGATTTTCAGGTACTTGGCCCTTCCCCTAGTGAGATGAATGTGTGTGAACCTCCCTCTTCTCTTCCCGCCTGGTCATTCCCTCCTTTGTGTGAAATGCTATCATCGAGGCTACTGGAACTGACTCCTGACATAATAAATGGGACGATAAAGAAAGGCCTGCCTTTGAGGCTGCTACATACACTGCTGGAGCCCCAGAAAGCCTATTTTTGCTGAAAGAGAGTGAATATTATCTACCTGTTTATTTGCATTCCTATCTCAGCGTTCTCCTCCTCCCATCTCCCCCCCCCCACCCCCCCCCCAGACAGATGCTTTGGGACAACTGAGGAGAAAGTCCTGCACAGGGACACAAGGGGCCAAAGCACGTTAAGATACACCCCCCTTCCCCAATTTTTACCTCCACTACAAATGGGAGATTAGAGCTTTAGGGGGAGTAGAGACCCCTTATTTATCCACAAGCAGGGCCACCAAAGAAACTGAATAATAATTTCCCAGCAGTTATCCTAGATTTGAAGAATTTTCTTTCTTCTTTCTTTCTTTCTTTCTTTCTTTCTTTCTTTCTTTCTTTCTTTCTCTTTCTTTCTTTTGTTTCCTTTTCTTTTCTTTTCTTTCTTTCTTCTTTCTCTTTCTTTTCTTTCTTCTTCCCTTTAGAAATGGTAGTATATTTAAACAGAAGGAAATCTTGGTCTTCCAGGTTATTCTGTGTGGCTCCAGACTTTACAGGCAAAGACCTGAAAGCTCAACAGTGGCGGCTGCCGGGCACTCGAGACCAAAGCGCAGGCTTCACCTCTATTTTCCAACCAGCGGTATTGTTCCCTCTGCGACTTTTACCTTCTACTTTTGTTAACTGGTTGATTTTCACACAGCTCTGGTCATTTGCTGTCAGGAGGTCTTCCCTGAGCATCTGCTGGATGTTTACTAAGTGCTGGATGCTGGGCCAGGATACTAGGAGGTGGGACAGGCCCTGTGGGGACAAGAGAGGCCCTGGGCTTGCTACTGCCCATCGAGACTCCTGTCCTTGAACCTCTGGGGCCACGGGGTTTCTGTCACCAAGGGGGCATCACTGTTCATGGGCTGTGTGCCTGAAATCTTTGAAAATCCACTTTTGTAAGGGAAAGAAAAGCAGCAGAAGGAACTGGAGAGGCACTCGAGGTATTTCAGGGCAAGGGTAACAGAGCTAAAGTCTTCTCACAAACATGCTTCACCTTGGCTGTGGGCGTCAGACTAAATTATCACTTGCTATCACTGCCCTTTGAAATTTCGATTCCTCGTTCTTTGTTCACCTGGAAGCCACTTGTCTGCACTTTCCACCTGAAAAGCCTTACCTTTGAAATAAAGGCCTAATTTCTATGAAATCCATAGGTTTTTGCATAGTGCCGAGGACTCGGGTTTTAATAATTCTCTAGGGCACCGTCAGAGGTGTCAGTCACTTTACAAAACCATCAGCCTCAAAACCCCTGAGGCATTCAGAATTTCGTGACTGCTCTATTTCTGCTTTCCTAAAGGGGACTACTGGCTCTTTCCTCTATACCCTAAGGACGCGTGAGCCAGACAAAATCGAGCTCTACCTTTTCAACAAATAGAATTCTAAATGGTGACAGACCAACTGATTTAAATAAAAATTTCCATTATTATACAGTCTTATAAGCTCGTATCAGGGTTTCTTAACCTCAGGGCCATTGACATTCGGAGCTGGAAAATTCTTTGTCATGGGGGCTGTGCTGGGTTTTGTAGGTTTATCAGCAAAACCGGCCTCTACCCACTAGATGCCAGCAGCACTCCTCTCCCCAAATGCGACAACCACAAATGCTAGATAGATGTCCTTGGGGGTGCAAATTCACCCCCTGTTGAGGACCCCTGCCCTACATGATGCCTAAAAACCAGGTTGAGTCTCCATGCTGACAGGGGATTGTACCTATGAGCTGGAACGTTAAGGGAACACTGATCTCTTTGAACCACTGAATGGCTGGAAAACATAAAAGCGGTGCTATGGGGTTTCCTGAACCTGCACTTCTTCAGCTGTAAATGATAATAAAAATGAACAGCTAAAAAGCTACTTATGCCAGTTCCAGTTAAACCAGTATTAAGAATTAGTGCTCGTGGCATAGTCGTGTCCACAGTAAATGTTGACTATTACCATCAGCACAACTGAAGCCAAGATAACTGTGACTATAATTAGAGCCACTTGCCAGTCAAGTGGTGCCTTTTACCAGGTACCACTGAGGGGATGGGGTAAAGAATGGTGATGTCAAAAAATAATAATTAGGGACGTCTGGGTGGCTCAGCAGTTGCGTGTCTGCCTTCTGCCTAGAGCGTGATCCTGGAGACCCGGGATAGAGTCCCACGTCGGGCTCCCTGCATGGATGGAGCCTGCTTCTCCCTCTGCCTGTGTCTCTGCCTCTCCCTCTCTTGTCTCTCATGAATAAATAAATAAAATCTTAATAATAATAATAATAATAATAATAATAATAATAATAATAAAACTTTATTTCTTTAAGCACGATGCTTAGAAAGTGTTATCTCCTTCTGGCCTTCTCAGGAGACTTGAGAAGATTTAATTCAAGGGGCACCTTGGTGGCTCAGTCATTTGTGTCCAACTTTTAGTGTCAGCTCAAGTCATGACCTCAGGGTCATGGGATCAAGTCCCAGGTCAGGATCCACACTCAGCATGGAGTCTGCTTCGGACTCTCTCTCTCTCTCTCTTTCTGTCTTTTCCCCTTTTTCTCCTCCCCCCACTCACACATGTGCTCTCTCTAAAATAAATATATACATTAAAAAAAACAGAGTTAATCCAATGTTATAAACATCTTAATTTTCTCTCATTTTTGTATCAGTAAAGTATGCGTGCAATGAATATATGTCCCCTCAGTTCTCTTTTCTTTCTCATTTCATGAAGCTCAACAGGCCCTAGAAAACTGAATCCCAGTTTTGGCTCCGTCATTGTTGTCTGTGTGACCTTGGATATTATCACTTAACACTCTTTCAGGAAGAGGGATGACTTTTTGTCTCCTGAAATTCTTATGAGAAACAAATGAGACGGTGTATGGGAAATACTTTAGAAATTTTAGTATTTAACACAGAAGTAAAATTCTATTATTGTCACCACTGCCACGTTACCAACATCCCCATTACCATAAGTCATACACTGAATTTTCTGAAGGCCATTCTGGCCCTTGCTTGAGTGAGGAGGTTAATGCCGATAGGCATAGGGATAACTAAACTCTTATCAGACAGGGGTCTCCTTGCCATTGGGTGAGTTCTATAATTTTCTAGTGATTGGCATAATTTTCCCATGGTCAGTAACATAATGGAACATTACGGGAAAGTCTGAAAAAAAAAAAAAATTTTATCCAGCATGCATCATTTTGTGCTCTGTAGACAGCAGGTAAACTTATGTCCTCCTTGAAATCCATAATGATAAAATTGCCTAGGCATTAAATTTTTATTTTATAGAAACTATAGCCCCCACACATGAAAAATATACTTTGCTTTTATTTTATTAAACTTTGACTCCCTTGATTCCCAGGCTTTTGCTCTGAAAGAAGTTGGCAACATCACCATAATAGCCTTATTTCCAAACCACTGTTACTCTTCTCAGCTAAGTGGCTGTGATGGGAACAGTTCTAGGAAAAAGCCATAGTGTTATACTGTAGCCTCATCGTTCTATCCAACGGGGCAGAAACACTGTCTCTGGTGTGATCTGCTTATTCAGCATGTGTGGCACACTGCCTGCCTGTGGTATGAATGAATGAATGAATGAATGAATGAATGAACAGATAATGGAAAAAAAAAGATGGAAGGGATGAAGGAGGAGAGGGACTCAGATAGCCAAAATAAATGACAGAAACATATGTAAATATAGAAGATGCTGATATGCTCACACTTTTCTTCACCGTTTCATTCTGAAATGGACACAGCTCTTTTCCATTTCAAAATTAGCATAACTTTCTTACACCTTACTTCACTTCCTATTCTAAAAGGCAGCTTCAGACTTGTGACCTGGCTCTGTTCTTCTGCTCATCTAATAGCCTCCAGACAGCTGCTGCATTATATGGTATGTTTGAGTTTCATCCAATATGTTATTTAAAAAAAAAGCCCACAGTCTATTCCTATATTTGATTATTTGCTAGAATACTGGTTTGTTCTGATTGATATTGTAGGGGATTTACATATGGACTGCATTCTCCAGCTCTCCCCCCATGCCCATTCTTACAGGATTTACACATCCTACATCTATCCACCCTCATTTCATGTAGGTCAGTCTGGGTCTGGGTCCCTTCAACAGGAATGTAGATTTGATATTGCAAGACAGAGCTTAGTCTTTCTTTGACAAGGCACAAGAAAAGAGAAAAAAACTGGTGTGTGTGTGTGTGTGTGTGTGTGTGTGTGTGTGTGTAGGAGAGACTGTGAGAATGAGGAGCTGGCACACTGAGCCAAGATAGAGATAGAATGAGCGCCCTTAGTGTTCCAGATTCTTCCTGGGCTCTCCTCTGTCCCTGTGCATCAGGGTTCACACCTGCATCTTTAGAAAACCAATCAAAGTGACCATAGCACAAAGAATGATAGGTCAGTGGCAACCAAAACCAAGACTGTTAGAGTCTGCCTTATGGCCATAATGCTTACACCTGAGGACACCTAATTTTATACATCCTTTATCCCCTCACCATACTAATGAGCTCAGTTGCAGTTGAGGTTGGAGGACCACCTCAAGTACGATGACAGCTTCCCACCTCAGGCACCTGCCTCTCCACAGACCTTCCTGGGCTCAAAGAGAGCCTGCTTAGCCATGTACAAGTGCAACCAGGAAGTGTGTGAAAGTTGACATTCTCACAGTCCACCCTCAACTAGTGGGGGACAGGATCAGTGAATAAATTTCACGGCATCTCCATAAACCAAAAGGTTTCTCAGAGACTCCCAGGGGGAATGAGCTCCAGCTGATGACAGCAGTCACTCACTTGTCAATGTACCCTCTGTTTCCTTTCTTCCATCCTATCTCATCATTTCCCTCACTTGGGCTTTCCAAGATAACCTCCCAAATAAACTACCTCCAGCCAACTCCTGGTTTGGGGAACTATTTTGAGAAGAAGAAAACTATGACAAAAGTCATTTCCTGTCATAAAAAAGACTTCACATCTATACCTTCCACTCACTCATGTGCCTACTTAGTCTCATCTGGCATCAAAGAGTAAGAAGATTCAGGCCATTAGAACTTCAATTTCACTACATAATGTAGCCTCTGAGGCTCCATGGTTATAACTAGCTTTAGTCCTAAAACAAGACTCTTTCAAGAATACATCTTGAAAATCAATAGGGGTTTGCATTATTTGGGGCAACTTTTATACAATATATATTCTTTTTTTTGTGAGAAATGCTATATATGTGGTCATATTTTAGAAAATCAAAATGGTATACAAACAGAGTATACCAAGAAGACTTAAATTGCACTCATTTCCAAAGTTTTGTGACTTTCTACTTTTTAGGGCCTTGGGTATGATCTCTAAAATTTTTGAACCTTTGTATTATGAGCTATAAAATATGAAAAGAAATACCCATCTTGCATAATGCACAGATATCAGAACTGCACGGTGTTCAACTGGTGCCCAAATGACAGGAAAAACTTAGTTTATGACTCATATTTTAAGGAAATAAATATAAGCACATATCGAACAAAAGCCACCCTCCCCTCCAAAATAAGCTATTTGGAAATGCCTTCATTTTATTTCTTGCCACATTGACATGCTGGTGGAAGAACAGTAGTAAGCATTTGGTTCCTCCAGCTTCACCAGTTAGGCCAAATTTTTCCATTATGCCTGAACTCAAAGGAGTTTTCACTCCCATTTCAAGAGTCTAACTGATTCAGTGAGCATGTACTGAAATACATCTTAGGATGCATTGACCTATATACTTCAGGTCCTAGTTCTTACAGTTGAGGCAAAAATTAAAATCAGTCTTTAAAAGCATGACCATGTTAAAGAATGACTCCATTCATTCCTTCAGGCAATGTGTACTAAGCCTAATACATCATTAGGGTATTCCAGTTGATTATATATTTTTCTTAAACATGCCATTTGTCACCGATTTAATCCCTGCATGTGAAACTTAACCTCAAGCTTGATATCTGTATTCCAGACAGGCTGGTTTTGGGATATTTTCCATAGAAAATGCAATCCTCTATGCAAGGGAATATAGAGACTGTTTGGTTTTTCTCTACCTCCTTAGTTTGCAAGTAAAAAACAAGAAAGCCCAAAGAAATAAAGTTATTTGCTCAAAGTCACACTACAGATTAGATTAAGAACCAAGTCAAGAATCTGGGTGCTTCTGTAACACTTTTCCAACGGCATTTTCTTTTAAAAAATATTTTATTTATTTATTCATGAGAGACAGAGAGAGAGAGAGAGTGAGGCAGAGACACAGGCAGAGGGAGAAGCAGGCTCCATGCAGGGAGCCCGATGTGGGACTCAATCCTATGACTCCAGAATCATGCCCTGAGCTGAAGGCAGATGCTTAACCACTGAGCCACCCAGGCAATCCTCAACAGCATTTTCTAAACCATGTTTTGGGGAACTCATGTCCCTTGAGATCCTGGAATCTCCAGGCCCATGAGAAAAAGTTTCTGTTATAAAATAATTTGGAGAAATAAGGCACACGTTGAAATATTTAGAAATTCTTAAATTGATAGAATTAAAAAATGTTCACTGAAGTAAACTGGTCACAGAAAATTTCTTTCCTCTCCATGTGTAACTTATTAACATAATCATTTCTTGTTATGTTAAGAAGTGCAGCCCTAATAAATCAAGACTTTCCAGGATAAAGTTCAAGGACTTCAGTTTAGGATACCCAACTTTTTATCAACTCACTCCCCTGTGTCCCCTGCCAGTCCTGCGTATGGTCTCTACACACCCAACTAGTTGAGGTCTCCTGAGTGTCTAGCATCTTCACTTCTCTGATATACATGGGATATAGTCCCAGGGCTTTGAGAGTGGTTTCTATTCTTTCCTCACTTTCTCTGTCTCTGTGTCTCTATCTCTTTTCTACACATAAATACACACAACCTCATTTAGAATGCCAAGGACAGCGTATCTTTTCTGTTCCTTTGATCTGGAAAACAACACTATACCAGATCTATGCCCCAGATTCTCAAATGAAATTTGTATAAGAATGTTATATAAAAACATACATGTTAAGTTAAAAAAAAAAAAAAGGAGCAACTATCCCTTGATATATTCTGTTCCTTGTTTGTCACTCCCATCCCTGCCAGAAATGCCAGTCTAAGGGATCAGCAAGTAGGGCTGCCAATTCCTGACTTTCCCTGCTCACAGAATTCCACCAACAGAGTAAAAAAGTGGGCCTTCAGGGACTACTTAGGCACAGGAAGGAAACACAAATGGACACATTAGTAGAAGAAATGAATAGTGTAATGAATTAGAATTTTGTGGGAAAGTTTTAAAAATCTGTGGGCAGGTTAGAATTCTCAGTAGCATCAAGTGCTCTTGATGGGTTTTGAGAAACAGTAAGCCCATGTTCCTTTCTCTTAGGGGTGGATGGAAGGACTGACACGAAATGCAGGCTCTTCTGTTTCATTCGGGGGTTCCTCCTCCATGGTAGTTACATCGGAGTGCCTGTATCCTAGCAACTCAGAGGACTTCACCTTTGTCCACCTAATGGACAGCGAATAAAGTTGAAGCCATGAAAAGAGAGACCTAGGCAATGACACACACAGGTGTGTGATGTCTTCCTTCAAAGTAGGCATTTAAAGGGCAGATGTGGTAAATAAAATCATTCTGCTGAGATAAAAACAGCATAAAGTAGGAAGCATCTCCTGCTCTGTTTGATTTGATGTTGTACAGGGAGCTATAAGACAAGTTATTCCCATAGAATCTCTACTTCCCTGATCTGAAATACTATGGACATACTTTAACATTCGGAACACATCTTCAACCTCCTTACTGACTGCCAAGGATGTGATTTCCTGAAAAAATTAACTGAGTTTTCATAGCCTGGACTTCCAGGCTCCTAATATTTTGTTTCCTAATATATAGCCACTGGATTCTTGGGTGAACAATGACAAAAGGAAGCAAAGGAGATGTAAATAAGGACCTAAAAAGGTGAACAGATTTGAAATTTTTAAAATAACCTGTGTGCTAAGATAGTATGGACACATTTGTAGACATGGAAGAAGGGCTCCCTTCAGTGGGAAAAATATTGACCAAGGGGTCCTTCTAAACACCTTATGATTTTTCTTTGGTCACATAATGCTTTCTAATTTCTGCTGGAGTGACATGGTAGGAACACGCTTGATTTTGTGAATTTATTCTCCTTGAAAGTAATCACAGAATACAGCTTTCTCTGTGCTAGGCAGAATAAAGGCCACCCAGAGATGGCTATCTCCTAATCCCTGGAACCTATGAACCTGTTAACTGATCTATTGAAAGGGACTTTGCAGGTGTGATTAATTTAATGATCTTGATGTGGGAGTCATCCTGGATTATCTGGATGAACCCAATATAAACACAAGGGTTCTCACGAGTGAAAGAGGAAGGCAGGACAGTCAATGTTGGAGTTGTGTCATATGAGAAAGACTGGACAAGACACCGCTGGCTTTGAGAATGGCTGAAAAGGCCTCAAGCCAAGGAATCCTCATGACCTCCAGAAGCTGGGAAGGACAAGGGGAGAGTCTCCCTTGGAGCCTCTAGAAGGAATGCAGCCCTGCTGACACCCTGATTTTAACTCAATGGGACTCATTTCAGACTCCTAACCCCCAACCTGTAAAATAATAAAGCTGTGTTATTTTAAGCCAATAAGTTTGTGGTAATTTGATGTAGCAGCAGTAGGAATAAAACATGTGTTCTGGGGTGTTTGCTTTGCTTTTATAAGGTCTCTTTGAGAGGATATTGCAATGGACATTATGAGAAGGTCGGGTAATGAAATCAAAGCACAACATCTAAGGCTGGAAACAAGGCTGGTCTCTTTTGTTCAGTGCTAGGCATTTCAGCATTTATGACATTTATTTAAAAAAAATGTCTGAGAGAGAGAGAGAACACCATACAACTCGCCCACCTGAAGACCTGAAGGGAAGTTTCTGGTATGGAAAAGCATCGGCCTCTTCACAGAGCTGTTCTGCCTATGTGCATGTATGTGTGTGCTGGACCGCTTCCCGCCTGCTCTAACTTATTTCTCTCCCTAATCTCTCACATTCCCTGCTTTTTCTTTTTTTTTTCCTCAGTTATTCTATTTTCCCCCTTAAATTTGACATCACATGGAACTAGGTCAATTTTATTAGTTCTTTTTATCTAAGGAGTTTCATTTTTCTTACCCTCAGTGTATTTTCACTCTTTCTTCAATTATGAAATGCTGCAGCTATAGAATAGATGTTTATCTTTCAATTTTGTGTGCTTACTTTTAATAGTTACCAAAAGTTAAATTTGATTTTTAAGGAATTGACATATAGACGCACTAAGAAAAAAAAAGCCAGAAAATGTGTCAACACAAATAACAGTGGTTATTTCTAGAAAGTGATGCAATGGATGATTCTTTGTGCTTTTTTTATTCTTTCCAACTTTTCCCCATTATAGATCTCATCTTGAAAAAATATTTTTCTAAATTCTCTCTCTCTCTCTCTCTTCCTAAGACCCAAAGTATGTATGATGAGTGGGGCACCTGGGTGGCTCAATAGGTTAGGTGGCCAACTTCTGATTTCAGCTCAGGTCATGATCTCAGAGTCGTGGGATTAAGCCCTTGCTCAGTGTGAAGTCTGGTTGAGATTCTCTCCCTCCCTCTCCTCCTCCCCCTACTTGTGTGCTTGCTTTCTCTAAAGTAAGTAAATATTTTTTAAAACAACAATAACAACAACAACAACAACAAAACCCCACTAAGATGACTGGGAAAAAAGAAAATTATCCGCTAATTCCATTCAATCTTATTTCTGAATCTATTTTAAGAACTTGAAATCTAAGTTTCTGGGACCTGAATTAAGCATTTTAACAAGGAAACAACCAATGCCAAATATGCGGATAGAGACACCCTTATTCCGTGTCATACTCTTAACGTGTGCCAATGAGTCTTTCTGTTTGTTTTTCTTGTTCATAAGAGTCTTCTATAGTTGACCTACACTTGCTTTCTACATGTTTTGCTTCCCTAGTGCTTCATACATTACTGCGCATTTTAGAAATAATTTTCCTGACATCAGTTAATTGATTTTTTTCATGCTTTGTTTGAACTTTATCTCTCACAGTTGCTCCTGTTTGCCACTTGTCATCACATTTATATTTTGATTCCATTTTCCGCATATCCATCACTCCTTCAAAGCACAGTGGAAATGTGACAAGGAAGTTCCCCATGACCACAACGTGGAATATTTAAGAGCCCCGCAGGCAGGGCTGTCTCCACAGCACTAAGAACAACTCCCTTTGAATGCCATCAGAACCTATTTTACAATTTTCTTTTTAAATATCTTAGCAGGACTGATTCAAAACCTTAATAAAATTCATCACCTCTGAAGGTTGTCTGGATACAAATATTTGGGGGCTGAACCCAGCTATCTTATTGACATGGAGAACTGGAAAGAAAACACTTGAACCTGAAGGCTCAGAGTTTGCAAATCACGGGGCAGTGTGATTACAAGCAGTGCTCGCCACTGTGCATTTTAGGATTTTGTGGCTAAAACTAATGCCATTAAGAATATGTACATACACCAACATACCTATGTAAGTCAAATGGTGAAACTCCTACACACATTGCCAAGGTGTGGTTTTGTACGTTAGAAGTACAGGTATCCCTGCTTCCAAAGTTTGTGTCATGCCACTTTGCTTCTATGAAAGACCTACATTAGCACTGGTTTTCACTATCAAAACAAATGCTAAGAGTATTTGTGCCTCTATGGAAAAAAAAAAAAGGCAAAAAGCTAAAACAGCATGCAGCATTTGTCCTGCGGTGAGCTGCTCCAGGGGCAGCACCCAGGCCAGCACATTGCCCAGAAACCCTGCTCAGCATCCCAGCATCAGCTACCAGAGCTTGGAGCTGTGTCTGTGAACATATGGGCTTTGTCTTGATTATGTGATTGATCATATCAGCAAGAGAAAAAACAAGAACCAGATGATCCTCCCAATAGATGCAGAGAAAGCGTTTGACAAAATACGGCATCCATTCCTGATCCAACATTCCTGATCATTCCTGATCATTCCTGATCCTACATTCCTGATCAGAGTGTAGGGACAGAGGGAACGGTCCTCAGCATCTTCAAAGCCATCTACGAAAAACCCACAGCAAATATCATTCCCAATGGGGAAATGCTGGGAGCCTTTCCCCGAAGATCAGGAATGAGACAGGGATGTCCACTCTCACCACTGCCATTCAACATAGTACTGGAAGTCCTAGCCTCAGCAATCAGGCAACAAAAAGAAATAAAAAGCATTCAAATTGGCAAAGAAGAAGTCAAACTCTCCCTCTTTGCAGATGACATGATACTGTACCTGGAAAACCCAAAAGCCTCCACCCCAAGATTGCTAGAACTCATACAGCAATTCGGCAGCGTGGCAGGATACAAAATCAATGACCAGAAATCAGTGGCATTTCTCTACACTAACAATGAGACTGAAGAAAGAGAAATTAAGGAGTCAACCCCATTTACAATTGCATCCAAAAGCATGCACTACCTAGGAATAAACCTAACCAAAGAGGTAAAGTACCTATACTCTAAAAACTACACAACATTTCTGAAAGAAATTGAGGAAGACACAAAGAGATGGCAAACTATTCCATGCTCATGGATCCGAAGAATGAATATTGGGAAAACGTCAACCTGACCCAGGGCAATGTACACATTTAATGCAATCCCTATCAAAATACCACGGACTCTCTTCACAGAGCTGGAACAGATCATCTGAAGATTTGTGTGGAATCAGAAAGGACCCCGAATGGCCACGGGAATAGTAGCCAAGAAAACCACAGTGGGGGGCAGCACAATTCCGGATTTCAGGTTGCGCTGCGAAGCTGTGCTCACCAAGACAGTGTGGTACAGGCACGGAAACAGACACATCCATCAATGGAACAGAAGAGGAATCCAGAAGTGGACCCTCAACTCAACGGTCAAGACCATATATTCGACCAAGCAGGAGAGACCATCCACTGGAACAAAGACAAGTCTCTTCCATAAATGCCACTGGGAACGCTGGACAGCCACATGCAGAGGAGGGAACCTGGACCATTCTCTTACACCAGACACAAAGATATTTGGTGCATCCATTAGCAAGAAGTGTCCTAAGGTATAAGAAAAGCCTAAGGAAAGTTATCTGGGGGCTCTGGGAACACTCAAACATTTCCCATGTAAATTGCTGGCAACCTCAACCTCTTCTTCCCTTTATGCCATTTCAGCTGAGAAAAGGCCTCACGGGAGTGCTGTCCACACGGCTATGGCGCAAATGGACTTAGGAAAGTTGGATTTGCCTTAAATGCATTTTGTTTCCCTGATGCTTGTAAATGGAATTTTAATATTAGCCCCTAATACTGTCTCACAATTAACCAGCATTTTAACACTGAAGTAAGCAATAAACTAATGCTTTAACACTTTTTTAATTGAAAAGATTAAGACAAAGCTAATTAATTTGTAAACTGTACACAGTGAGTCTTTCTGAACCTATGATTAATTTGTTATTTTGCTGTTGTTGTTCTACACATGAGTAGCTTTAAAAAAAAAGTACAAA
This sequence comes from Nyctereutes procyonoides, assembly GCF_905146905.1. Lineage (NCBI taxonomy): Eukaryota > Metazoa > Chordata > Mammalia > Carnivora > Canidae > Nyctereutes > Nyctereutes procyonoides. The sequence continues at coordinate 39,190,340 of NW_026575120.1, read as the reverse complement.
ACATATGATTAGCGGTAGATAATATTTATCCACCCCTGGAAATACTTGTTTGTGCTTTTTCTCCATTCACATTGTATGAGTTTTATTAGGTTTTCTTGTAACATTTCAAAAAAATTTGTGATCTCTCATTAACCTATCTAGATTTTCTAAATCCTCTGTTTCTGTTGTAATAACAGAAGTAGAGTAAGATTTTATTTTCCAGGAAGAAGTTGTTTGGGACTATTTGTTTAGGATCTATCCTCAAAGCTTCCATTACTTTGTAATTTTCATTTTATTATCGGTATGCCACCCATAAGTGCTGCCTTAATGTGCCAGCCCTCAATATTTTTTCAAGTAGAAATCTACCAAACTAACTTCTAGTAAGTCTAATTTCAGCCACTTCTCTTCACACTCATTTCCTTGTTCTTCCCAGCACAAATGAATGAATTTACGTTAATCCAGCAAATATTTACTGGGGAACTACTAGTGTGCCAGGCCCTACTTTAAATGTTGGGGATACAATAATGAACAGCACAGGCAGACCTTCCGAAACTCATTCTAGTTGCATGAGACAAGGAAAAAATCCAATGAATAAGTAAATCATATGGCATATTAAAAAATGAAAAGTACTGTGGAGAAAAAAAAAGCAGGCAAGGAACGTAAGGAAGACTTAGGTGAGGTAATGATGGTCATAAATATGAATAAATATCAAATTCATTCATTTGTGCTGGGAACAACAAGGAAATGAGTGTGAAGAGAAGTGGCTGAAATTAGACATACATAAATATGGTTGTCAAGGAAGGTCTTAGAGAGAAGGTGACATCTGAACAGTGACTGGGAGCTCATCATGAAGGTGGGCGTCACGGTGAACAACAAATGCAATGACCCAGGATGTGTGCATGGAGCAGCTGGGAGAGCAGGTGAGCAAACAGGAGGGAGCATAGTAGAAGCCAAGGCAGAGAGGGAGAGGTTAGGGTCTTGGAGGCCACTGTCTTTGAGAAGAGGTGACCATACATGTCCTGGTCCTGGTGTGACCAGGACATGTATTTTAATAGGATCACTCCTGTTGCTGTGATGAGAGTAGGCTGTGGTATGGCAGGGGCAGAAGAAGGCAGGAGGCCACTGCAGTCGCAGGGTGAGGAGTGTGGTTTCTGACCCAGAGGGGAAGTGATGGAGGCCGTGAGCACAGCATTAGCTGATGGACTGGATGTGGGGTGTGAATGGAGACAGCCGCCAAAGACGGGGCTTAGTCTTAAAATTGGGAGTGCCCATTCTCCTCTCTGTGCCTGGTGTGGGTAAGTTCTTATTAGATTATATAATCCTCTCCTTCTGATCAACATAATGCACAAATTTATTCGGTTTAGATCCCACCTTTCCAGGAATCCTGGCCTAGTTAACTTCATGCTATTCTAAACACACACTCCATTAAATTGCATTCCGCGAGGCAGGTGACTAGGTTTACTTTGTGACTCTGTCCTGATTAAAATAGTTTTCCAGTTTTCTAACATTATGCATATGTTACATATATGTCTATAAAATGTTAGAAAATTGGAAGACTATATATATATATATATATATATACACATATATACACACACATATATAGGATATACACATATGGTACAGTTTTTAAGTAGCTTGCAATTTTTTAGATAATTTTGTAGATCTAATAAACTGTAATCTACTTAAAATCCACACACAAAACATAGAAAATAAATTAAGTATATAATATATGTAAGAGTCTATATCTATCTGCTTGTCTATCTGTTCATATTGTACCTTCCCCTAAGAAACTGCAATCTCTTAAGAAGGCCAAATAAAGAAATATTTTTGTCTTGTATGGTTCTTTTTTTTTTTCTTAAAAACACATGAAACACCAAGCCCAGGGTTTCTATTTTTATTTATTATTATTTTTTAAATATTTTATTTATTCATGAGAAACACACAGAGAGAGAGGGAGACACACAGACAGAGGGAGAAGCAGGCTCCGTGCAGGGAGACTGACGCGGGACTCGATCCCAGGTCTCCAGGATCAGGCCCTGGGCTGAAGGTGGTGCTAAACCACTGAGCCACCGGGGCTGCCCTTGTATGGTTCTTAATGCCTAATACAGTGTTATGATTATGATGATGGAAATACACTAGCAAAGCCTCCTATACTATTTTTCCTGTTTTAGTTATAATACGAAGATAACTTTCAATAACATGTGGCACTTTTCATTTTTGGTTTTTTAAAATTTTATTTAGTTATTTATGTATTGGAGAGAGAGAGAGAGAGAGAGAGAGAGAGAGAGAGAGAGAGAGAAAGAAAGAAAGAAAGAAAGAAAGAAAGAAAGAAAGAAAGAAAGAAAGGGAGAAGAGAGAAAAGGAGAGAGAAGCAGGGTCCCTGCTGAGCAGAGAGCCCGAAGCAGGGCTCCATCCTAGGACCTTGGGATCATGACCTGAGCCAAAGGCAGATGCCTAACCAACTGAGCCACCCTGTGCTCCCACCTGACACTTTTCTTTAAAAGGAGTGGAATTTTGTTTCGGCTGATATATGATGTTTTTGTAGGCAGAGCAGAGAGCTGAGTCGGAAGCACTGCCTGCCAAGACCCTCTGGACTTCTGACCAGGGGGGCTGATGGTTGGCCTTTACACAAGGGCTAGTGAGCCTCATGGGATTTTGGGGAAGGGTCTCCCCCAAACGGAAAAAAAATGACTGGTCATTTGGCTGATAATTTCTTTTCTCTGATGAGAATGCAAATCTCAGTAGGAGCACATTGAACCTGAGTCCCAGTTTTCATGAGATTAAATCCGAATGGGAGCTGGAGATAAAGCAAGAAAGTGCATGGCGTGGAGGAAAAGAGGCATCCCTACAGTGAAGAAGGCAGGCCCAGGTGGGCAGCTTGCTCTCTCTGCCTGCTTCACGATTTTGCTCTGAGCTGTTCCTGGGGATGAGGACACAACTTGCTTCATCACGGCTGTGAGTGTGACACTGTGGTTAAATTAATGCTCCTTTGTACGCCTGGAGTGCTTTATAGGCAACATGCATTGTCTCATTTGGGCCTCACAGCAATCCCCAGCGAGGTGAGCAGACAATCTTATGTTTATTTTGTGGATGAGGAAAATGAGCCCCAAAGAGGGAAAGCCACTTAAGCGAGGCTACATATTTATTTGAAACATATTTACCATGCATTTACTATTTTCCTTTTTGCAGAGCCGGGTGGGGAGAAAAAGACAATTAACGCTCGGTCTCCTTCCTTGAGGAGTTCACAATCCATTTAGGCGTTTGTATAAGTAAATAGATATTTCAAGTACGATTAGGAACTTAATATTTTGGTCTTATTTCTCTTCACCACAGCATCTAAAAAGTGGAAATGTTTTTTATCTATTATAAAAATAGTTTAAGTACAACTAAGACAAAACATAAAGATACAAGAAAAAAAGGGTATTAAAATGACTCATAAATCCATCACGTGGTAAAAATCACTTAAAATTTTATTGCATTTTATGTATGTATATTTTTAAACTATGATTTCTGATTTTAGTTTCATTTTGTATATGGTATAGAGCAGGATTTTTATGTTTTCTGTATCAAACGATACAGCCCTGCTTTGTGACTTTAATGGTTTTCCAGGATGTCATTATGTCATTATCTATTTTACCATATTCCTATGGATGGGTATTAACATTTGCTCCTATTTCTTATTATTCAAATCCACGCTGAGATGAAATTCATACATCAGTCTTTTTGTAAATATGTCTACTTATTTCCTTGCTATAGAATTCCAGAAACAGAAATTGTTGGCCAAAGGTCATATTCATATTGCAAATACTGGCCTCTCTAGACTAAGGGTGTATTTTGATTTAAATTCAACTTAAGATTCTTTATAAAAGAATGAAAATTCTTATCTTTCCTGATGGGTAGCAGTGTATGTAAGCTAATATGTCAAATTTCTCTTTATGACATTACCTCGAAAATTTCCCTACTGTTTTGATTTTTTTCTGAATTTAATTATAGGAAAACTATCTTATGAAAGTTGAATATGGCCAGATTCTGGGACAGGTGTGAAACTCTAAAGACAGAACTATAACAGGCACTGTTATTGCATGAGCTTCTGATCCATATAGATGCCATTTTCTTACATTGCTGATGTGAATATTTAGTGCTGAAGATTTAGATCTGTAAAAAAAATATATATTTTGGAATTCTCTCTTTCAATAAAAATGATCCCTGGTAGTTCTGGGAAACTATCTCAAAAGATCACATCTGCAAGTGGAGTGTGGACATTTTGATGAGACATATGTGCACATATGTCTGAGATCTGTGGGCATTGCTATGGTAGCAGACATGCTCTATGTTTTAGGATATAATGTACATTATTAGGGGTATCCCTGTCCTGTAATTTTTGTCATCCAGCTCGTTATTTCTTCTCTCAAAAATGCGCTTGGTTTGTATCTTTCATCTCAAGACTCCTCCAAGAAAATACAGTCCATTATAATGCTTTGACAAGGTGATTACGTACCTCATGAAGCTACTGGGTGTGATTAGAGACAAGCAAATAAACAAACTTTTATGTAGTTTCACATTGGTGCCTAGACCTCCCGCTACTCAGATTACCTACAGGCATTCTTCTCATTCATGGAAGGGTGAAGAAAATAGGTTAGGTTTTATCCAAGGACAACCAGCTCAGCGGGAACACAAGAAATACAAGATTTTCTGATACCTAACATAGTGATTTGTTTCTGATCCTTGTCATTTTGTGTCAAAGAGCTTCCCACGTGCACAGTGACTGAGTACGTTTGGATGTTGTTAAATACTCCTATTAAGCACATTGGGGAGCTATGAGTCTGTTTGTAGCCTCTCTTTCTTGCTGATAAAAGTAAAAAAAAAAATCAACTGAGCTTAGTTTAGAAACATTATGTACACATAAAAAATATGCACCACATGATACTAGCTCTTGGATAAAACTCATTAACTTACTATTAGAAAGTTACTAAATTACTTCCTGGTTTTATTACAAATGCAAAAAAAATGTTGCTTTAAAGGATAATTAGCTTTTTCATTAAAAAAAGAAACCAGCTTGAGGAAGAAAGAACCCCTTTCCTAAAGAAACGTAGAATTAAAGAGGGAAATCATTACTCTCTGAATTCTTGGTACCGGTATCCCTCTTAAATAGTGTATGAAGATCAGAACAAAAGGAGAAAGTGCTGGGTAGGGTTCAAAGAAGTGCCAGGTTGGTATTCAGGATGTACTAAATGTATCACCTTTTGTCACTGACATGAAAAAGGTAGCCAGAGGGGTGAAAGACTAGAAAGGACTGGAGTCGTCTGTATGCACAGCCAGAGCAGCTCACCATCTATTCGTCTGGATTCGCAATGGGAGACACCGCTTCCTCTCTTGTTATTATTTTGTAAGCTGTGAGCATGTCACAGGGACACTTATGCAATTTAAACGTGTTGGAAATGAAGTGCTGTGATAAAACAAAATTTGCAAACATTAACATATATCATGTATTCCATCTAATGCATCTTTTGTAAATGCATACTTACTGTTGCACTGCTCTGGGATTTATGAATTAATAATGATTCAGAATCTATGGATGTCACTTTTAAACTATTAAATCAAACTTTAGGAGAAGTTTATCTCCTCTGCATTGGCAAAGTTGTAATTTCACTTTGGGAGAACATTTTTTTTTTTTTCCCTTGTAGTTATCGCCAACATGTGATCAATGTTCAAAGAAAGACTTTGGACTGGATGATTCAAAATTTAGACTCTTCTTTTCCACTCATCCACTGTCCATGGCTGAGGTATGAGGACCCCAGGGGACTCCCTCTTCCCAAAAATCCCCTTGGCAGTGTATTCTGAAGCGGCTTCTTCTTGGCCATGTCCTGTGTCTCGGTGAGGATGAGGGATGGAAACCCTTTGATCACTCGGCCATGGAGAGCCCATGTGGCTAGTGACTGAAATGATCCTGGTGAGACTGAGGCAGAACAGACAGCGAGTTCACTCTGTAAAATGGCACTAAATAATGACTTCTAGTCCCTAGAATCTGGTGAACATATGTAGTCAGGGGAAGGAAAGAGAGTGAGTAACACCCCAGGGAGGCTCCATCTCCTGGTTGGGTGGAGTGAATGAAAGGGAAGGTCACTGCCTCCTCCCACTGGGTATGAGCCATCTGGGTTAGAATATTCTAGAATCTTCAAGTCAAGCTTGTGAAAATGCAGATTCCCTGAGCCCATCACAGATCTAATGAATCAGAAAACCTTTGGAATGGTGTCCTGGAAACTGTCCTTTATAGATTCATTCAGATAATTTCCAAACTGAAATTTAAGAAATCATTGATTTAGAGAAAACCAAACCAAAGCCAGATATCCACAGAACTAAAAGACTGACTGGCAGTCTCCGAGTTCAGTGACTGCAGCTCAGAGGCCTCTTCCCTTCAGTTCCCAGAAGTACCCAGGAATTAACTGCCAGATGAAATAATCTGCAGAGAAAAATCTCTGAACACATTCTGGGCAGTGTGAAAGGATTAAATGTATAATAAAGGCTAACTCTACAAGGAAGAAATCACGGAGCAGTAGGTTTTTCTGCCCCAAATTTCTTTAACCGGGAACCTCGTTTTTCCTTCCATAACTAGATATAAACTAGCTCAAAGTATAACTGATGGGGAAAACGACAGTGATTGAATCCCACTCCTGCCCCAAATTTCCCAACGCCCTGATATCAGACCTGTGCTTATCTGACATAGGTTAGAAAGGAAAAATACAACAGAGGAAAGAGGCACAGAAAGAGAAGACTGAAAATGCAACGCAAGTCCACGACTTTCCTTCAAGCAAACATCCCTCCAGTAAGTCATCCTGGGCGCGTCCATTTGGGCACACACAGGATTCTCATGCATCATATAACAAGCAATGCTGGGAGTCTACTGCATTAGTCCTGTCCTTTGATTTGGTATAAAAAGCCAAATTAGACATTGTGGTTTTTTGTTTTTTTTTTTTTTTTTTTTTTTGCAATTATCCAGTGACTCTGTATGACTATTTCTTTTGTAGCGTAGGTGTAGCATGGTGTGGGAGCACAGAGGCTGGGGTCTAAATCAGACTCCGGATGACAGAATATCCCCTGCAATAAATGAAACTTCAGCAGAGAACTGAAGAACATCTGGAAGTTAAATAACCAGAGGGGGAAGAGGAGGATCTGCATTCTCTGCAAAGGCTTGCACAGAACATTCTAACATGCTCTGAGTGCTTGGAGCAAAGGGAGAGAGGTGTAGGGAACCACAGGGAGACATGCAGAAACCAGACCATGCAGCGCCCTGTGATGTTAACTTACTCAAATTTTATATGAACAAGTTTAAAGAATTGCTGAACAGTTTTCACCTCATAAGTGATGGCACCAGATTCTCTCTTCTGAAATTGCAGTTCAGCAGATACACAGAGGATAAATGGAAGGTTCCAAAGCCAGGAACTGGAAGGTCTCTGCAGTTGCTCAGGAGTGAGGAGGGCCAGGGCTCAGACACAGGCCCCAAGGGGAAGGTGGGGCACAGATGATATCCCAGTGGGAGAACATGCTGAACTTAGTGCCTGATCAGACGTGGGGATTTTCGAGTGACCTGCAATGGGTCATTCAGGTGCCTTGGTATGACAGGAGGACGAGCAAGGCAGGTGGAATGAGGAGATGAATATAACATGTAGGATACTGGGATGTTCACACATTCAGCAAATATTCATTAAGTCCCTACTGGGTGCCAGTCACTGTCCATTAGGCAGTTTAATGGATCCAGCAGAATGTTCTGGACTAGCTCTACAGGTGAAGGAATTTTCACCATGTAAACGGAAGTTGAAGACGTGGTTAGAGGCATTCAGGGGAGGTACACAAGTGAGAAGGGAAGCCTGAGGACTAAGCTGGAGAGTGGGGTGGGACACAGATTGGAAACGAGGGCACCGATCAAACAGAGCCAAAGTGAAGAAGGTGAGCCTCAGAGAACAAAAGAAACTGCTAGAAGGAGCAAGCAAGCAACAAGCAAACACAGAAGCCCCATTTAAATAGATTAGCATCAACTGGCCAACGTGGAAGTCACTGATGAGAGCAGGTTCAGTGGCCTGGGAAGATGGGAGCCACATTGAGAGTTCCCCCAGCATCAGGAGGGGAGAGGGTGAGGGAAGACATCCCCAGACTATCTGGATGCACTCACAAGCAATGTGCAGAAAGAGTCACAGTTCTTAAACACTTGTCACTCCATGCCTACTCCATCTCCATAGCTCTGCATTCTAATGTGACATTTTATTACTGCCTTCCCCTGGCGTTGGCCTGTGAGCGCTGTGACAGGTGTCCCAGAGCGGGGCTGACAGCAGAGGGCGAGGGAGGGCCCAGGAGGGCGGCTCCATGGGCCACCCCAGGTGAGGGCCCCGTGGTGTCCAGAGTAATGAATATCCACTTCACCTGCATTCTAAATTCTAGAAAGAAAGAAAGAAAGAAAGAAAGAAAGAAAGAAAGAAAGAAGAAACCTCACTAGCTAAGTATTATTTTTCTTATACAGGAGAGGAAAGTGAGGATCAGGGAGTCTGAGTCACCAGCTTGGAGCACATGCACTGACAGGGGCTGGCACCCCAGGCTGTCTAACTCCAGCACCCACTCTCCTTCAAAGTGTCACAGGAAGCAAGGTAACATTTTCAAAAGTCAAGCAGTTGAATATTAGCCATTGGAAGAGTGAGGCTGTTGTCAGTGGCTACTCCCTCTGCTCCTGTGGACAAGTCTTCGAGTGGCCCCGGGGGGCCTGGCTGCGTGTCTATTGCTTTTTTTTTTTTTTAAGATTTTATTTATTTGTTCATGAGAGACACACAGAGAGAGGCAGAGACACAGGCAGAGGGAGAAGCAGGCTCCATGCGGGGGGCCTGATGCGGGACTTGATCCCAGGACTTCGGGATCATGACCTGAGCCAAAGGCAGAGGCTCAACCACTGAGCCACCCAGGCGCCCCCCTGTCTATCGCTATTAAGCCTTCATCACATTGACTGTTTTTATCACCAGAAGAGGAGGATTTAACCAGAAGCCTTATGATGTTTCCTAAGCAAAGCAACGGTTTGCCCCACATTACCTTTTATGGGTGTTCGCCCCAGATGCCGAAATGGTCACTGATGCCTGAAACCCCTTCTCATGAGGCTTCTTCTCCACATGGGGAGGATCAAGTGACACATCCTCATTACAAGGTCTGAACCCAAAAGGCATGGCAGGGAAGTAGTGGCAGCGATTCCGACAAGAAAAAGTTCTTGCTGATGGTTACTTTAACGTTTTGTTATGACCTACAACCCTACAGGTCGGAAAATATTTTGTACTAGTTGGAACTACAGCGTTTTAAGGTCATTTGTTTGTTAATCTATGGCAATACTTAAAAAGAAGCTGGAAGAAAGAGGAAGTAAAATTAAGGAAACGGATACATTTATTCCATTTACATAAATCTCTTTGCTCTTTTGCATTGTTCCTGCCCCTTAAATCCTCCCAGATTTACAGCTGAGCGTTGGTAATTGCTGGAAATAGCCACGGATTGTACAGAATAATTGGCTCTATTTTAAGACACACATTTTAGTGTGTATACTACATGGTATGGCTGCAAAGTAATAAAATAGATTTTTGCATGTTGCTTCTGGAAATCCTTGTCATTATTTTCAGTCACATATCCTGTATATGTGTGAGCACGGCAACGTTTTATAGTTTGAAGGTCTTTTATAGTTTTTAGAAGTTACAAAATAATAGAATTAATTGCTTTGAATTTAGTCATTTTGCACTGGGCAAATATTGATTTCTTTCCCAACACCTTTAATTTCTAATGGAGCTTGAAATTAACTTTGGATTTTAATTCTATTTTATTCTGGGTTTGTACATCAGGGCCATTAATAATGTCAGGAGAGTGCTGAGAGAACTGTTTCCGAGCCAGGCGCCCACAGCGAGCTTTGCAGCGTTTGGGTCTCCATCCTTTGCAGAGAGGAGGAAAGTCTGTGCGAGAACTGTACATGGCATTAGTGTTTTATGGACGAGCAACCAAGTCAAAAGAGTTAGCCTATAAGAAGTCAGCCTCTGATCACTTGCTTCAAGTTTGCATCCGTGTGTGCATGTGTGTAATGCATATTCAATCAGATCCAAAATTGGGTAGCAAAGGACACATTTCCAGTAACCAAAAGTGCCTTGAAAATGGACCTTTCTGGGCAGCACCGGTGGCTCAGCGGTTGAGCACCTGCCCCCAGGCCAAGGCCTGATCCTGGAGACCTGGGATCGAGTCCCACGTCCGGCTTCCCTGCATGGAGCCTGCTTCTCCCTCTGCCTGTGTCTCTGCCCCTCTCTCTGTGTCTCTCCTGAATAAATAAATAAAATCTTTAATAAAATAAAATAAATAGAAAATGGACCTTTCTGATTCCTAAGGTAAAGTCTGCCTAGCACACAGATGGTATATGCACACACACACACTTATATTACTACATCACAGGTCTGAACTGCAAATTTTTAAAATAAATGCACTCTCTCCCTGAAGTTTCAAAACACCTTAAAATGATTTTATGTTGTCTCCACAGAATGGGGTGATTGTAATTAATTGGCGCTGAGACTCCTCGGAAGCGCCTGCGTTCACACACACCCATGAGCAAGTGAACGTTTACCTCTGGGTTTCTCTGAGGTTCCCTAATGCGCTCCCACGGCAGCTGCTGTCAGGTTATGAACATCCATGGGGACGAATGTCAGCAACTGGGACGTGGCTTCTCTACTACATCTCCCAATATATAATCAACTTGTCAGGGCCACGTCGCAAAACAGCCACCTCTGTATTCTCTCCACCCATCATCCCCGCTTAAAGTCTTCCTCTTTTGGTTGAAAAGTGGCAGGTAGCCACATACTGGAAATGGGAATCGGGACAAAATTCAGGAAAATGGAGTGGCTGCAGATATTCCGAGAAGAAGACTGTAAAAAGGCAACATTTCAGGGCATCCATTTATCTTTTTGAGGTGTGGTCTCTAATCTTAACACACTAGTGTATCACTAGGATCTCAAAATATCTACCACGTTGCTCTTCCTCAAACTCCATATATTTGCCTTGATGTTTGATAGCAAGCCCATCTCCCCAACCACTGGAAGTTCTATTTGTTGCACTTTTGAAAAGCAAGAAGTTCCCCAAGACTCCAGTATGGTTTTCTAGTGGGCATCCTCATTAAAGAAGCACAATGGAAATAGTTTGCTTAAACCCAGTCAATACAGAGACTGCTGGAATCTAAACGATCCCAGCATGAAAATTACAGTTTGTGCAGATTAATTTTTTTTATGATCATGTGTGAAATTGATGTTAATCAAGTGTCAAAGAGAATCCACTCTTTGGCTAAGGTACCACCTGTGGTAGAGTTTAGGCCCTCATGTTCATTTATCTCATCTAAGACAGGTGGTATGTGGGAAGCTTAGGGTGAAGATAGAAAAAAGTAGTGGCTGAATGCAGACTGAATCCTGATTCAAAATCCCTTAGACATTTTTATATGGTGAACAAGTTACTTGGGCTTTCAACAAATATGGTTTTACTATGCGCGAGTTCTTTCAGCATCTGATCTATACGTGTAGGAGATATGGGGAAATGTTTTCTATTAATAAACTCTTCTGTGATTGCTAATAGCATTTCAATGGCTTCTCAATACGTTTGTCTTCCACATTATTCCAGCCCAGTGAAGCATTCTGTATCATTATTTTTTATTTCTAAGACACCTGTTGGCCCCCACACCTAGGTCAGGCTGCAGAGGTGAGCTCAGTGAGGATGCCCTCTATGCAGTGGAGCTGTGGCGAGGGTACTGAGGCAAAGTGAGGGCTGCATCACAGATCTGATTCTCCATTTCACTCGGTAATGGTGGAGAAAGCATATCCCAAGCAGTGGATGCAGCAGGGATTTGATGAGGGTTCGTTTTGCAATCACTGCCCTTCCGTCACCCATCACTGATTCTGCTCCCTCTGCCAGGCTCTGTTCCACTTCAGCACCCTCGGGATGACCGGCTTCGTGGCTAATTGGCCACATGGCCTGCCAAGACAACAGATTTTCTGCAATAGCTCAGGTCTGGGGAGTCGGGGCAGTGATCATTGGGTAGTAGATGCTCCCACCAGTAACATGGAAGCAAGTGTTGCTGTCTGGACTTTCCTACCTGCCGTCCCAAGGGCATCTAATAAATGTGCAGTTCCATACTCCTCTCCCAGAGCTGCCGCATCGTGATCTTCTCTCCCCTGCAGGAGTTCAGGATGCTTTCTTCTCTCTCACATACTTAAACCAGCTTGATTTAAAGAATTTATACAAAGGAGGGAAAAATAATCCTTTTGGACAATGAATTAACAAAGCTTGCTCCGTTTACCTAGCTTCAGGTACTCAATCTGGCCTGATAAAATTCAGGTTTTATTTGTTCAGGAAATCTATATCTAGGTCACTGAAACCATAAAGAAGTCTTAATATGTTGGTTATTTTCTGAGTGGGAACATGCCTTCCATCGAACACTCGATTGTTCTCGAAGTAGGGCAACTGAGCAACAGACAGCCATGTGGTAGGAAAAACACATAGGGTTTTTTCTAGAGTTATGAATTCCATTGCAGTAACACGGATGGAAAGAATTTCTCTTTCCCCAGCCAAACTCTTCAAGGTGTTTTTTTTATCCAGTCTACCCTGATGGTCTCACTTGGCTTTATCTAGTATAGTGAAAGCTGGTCACATGACTTGGCAAGCAAGACACGTTTAATTGATGTCTCCACAGGATTGGATAGTGGCAAAAGGTATTATTAGGACATTTTGATGCCTGCTAATGAGTAATGACAGCGGTTTTGTAGGTGCCAACTTTGGCATTTGGTGCTGGCATCTGTGATGGTAAGAAAGGTCTTTCAAGAATAGGTTAGGCATATTTTGCAGGCGGGAGCCACCATGGTAGCTTTGGAACAAAATCATATAATGAGACCAAGGAGATGCAAACCATTAGACCTTTCTCTTGCTTTACATGAAGATTGTATCTTTTTTTTTTTTTTTAGTCAAATCCATTTATAGTATTTCATTTGCCCTTGGCTAAGGTAAAATATTTTCAAATAAAATATTATACTAAAATTTGAAAGCAGTCAAATGTGAAAACTCTTTAAAAAATGTGAACCAGCAAAATTTCCTTGGAAACTGCTTCAATTTCCATGGGAAACTTTTGCCTTTAGTGGCATTAGCTGTCTACAGCAAATATAACAGAAGGAATTATTTGGGTAGATAAATATTTTCATTCCAGATCCCAACAATCTGAACTATACGTTCTTTTGCCAGGAGGGCTTGGAAAGAGGGAAGAAAAGCAGAACCCAGTCATTACAACAAAAGAAATGAAGAGAGCTCTTTGTTCACCATGCACAATGTTGAAAAAACAAAACAGAGACCAATCATTCAACCTTCAGGTTTTTGTCAAGTGAACAGTGAAAAAAATAAAAATCACTAGATTCATTACAGGTAGTTGTATTCTTAGAGGGCTTATTAGCAAACCAAACCAAGTGTTATCTTTAATTTAAGAAACAGAGATTTGACAGAGCTGAGTCACAGATGAGAGGCGATCCTGACAGGAGAAAGCTGCTCATTCTTTAGATTTAGGTTAAAATCACAAAGCAATCTTAAAACTAGTTTTGTATCCTCACTGAGCTAATTGCTGTTCAGCTGTTACCTTAGATTACACTCTACACAGTTGAGGCAAACCTACTAACAAAAAGCCATTTCTGTCACCTTCGGTAAAAGAAATGTTGACAGTTGAATGACACTACATCACCCAATGGCCCTTCATAAATGCTCCCTGCACATTGTTCCAGGAACTTACCAGTCCCCCGTAGCTCAGAAATAACCATAAGCCGATAGTGTGTTAAGGAAGACTTTAATGTCATTTATGGATTCATGTAGTGAGAGGAGCTCAACTCTTTCTTCTAAAGAACAAAAGTGAAGTTGTTTTGTGGTAAACACGGGTGATGAGGAATCATGCCTGAAGTATGCTTCGGTGCTGAGGTAGTGAAGGACCCCTACCTGTCCAACATCCTGCCGTTACTCTGAGACCAATCTCTTTTTTTTTTTTAATTTTTTAAAATTTTTTTATTATTTTATTTTATTTTATTTTATTTATTTATTTATTTATTTATTTATTTATTTATTTATTTATTTATTCATTCATTCATTCATTCATTCATTCATTCCAATCTCTTCACAACATTACATTTGAAACCGTAGCTGTCATCTCTTGAGCGTCATTTGTGTTAATTCTAACCGTGCTAGGCATTTTACACGTTCCCGGTATCCTACACAACAAGGTGCGTAGGCAGATACTATAGCTCTTGCTTAATTAAGAATGAATCAGATCAGCAGGATTCTGGTAAACCAGCCTTACAAGCAAGAGTCTGGGTTTGTTGGGCTCGCTCATTTCCATGGGGTAAATCCTCCTGCTATAGCTGGTTCAAACGCCCAAGCCTCAACAACCAGCCTACAAAAGTCCTGAATATTTAACAATCCTGGCTCCAGCAGCACAACACTCAAATAGGAACCCAGAAGGGGTTTTAAAACTCTTCCAGTTTCATGAGACATGTAAAAATCTGAACGAGCATTCTCATGACAGTTTGTGGGCTCCAGAGGCGGGCCCCTTTCACGAGCGTGCTTCTCCATGGCCCATGGTTCCTTCTGCTCTCAAACTTTGTCTCTGCTGTTCCATCCCCATCCCTCCCCCCATCAATTCCAATCTTCATTCCCAACCAATCAAGCAAGGGCTTTGCCAGGGTTCGGCTGGTCCTGGAAGCCTTCCCCATCCACCTTGGTCCACATTGTTCTCCCTCCCATGTTATACATACTGGCCTTACCTGCTACTCATGTATTAATGCTCCCTGTTTGTCTGTCTTCCTTTCTTTTCTTTTTTTTTTGCTAGTGTCTCTACCTCAAAAAGAAGCAGGTTCTTGTCTCTATTTCTGTGATCCACAGAGTGCACTACACACGAAATGGACATATTATATCATCGAATGCATCGGGCCCATCTATGAATTAGAGGTAATCCTAAACTGTGAATTTGTAAAGCCAAAGACTGACAGGAGGGGCACAGTGACTAATGTCAATATGAAAGCAAGAAATCCTTTGACTTGGGAGATGTTGGAAGGAACAAAGGAGAGGTACATACTATCTTTAACTTTAATTCTCCTTTTTTTTTTGTTTTTTTGTTTTTTTGAGTAGATACAAAACTCTCTGAAGTGTCCTTTATCCGCCAAGAATCAGGCTTCCCCTCTACCTTCTCTCTCCCTTAACCGAACTTGGCGAAGGTGTAGAGGTGAGTGTTTTCTATTCCTTTTTCTCTTTGCTCAGAACCTTGGCTGAGACAGTCACTGGGATTCAACCAGGAGTTTAATGAACAATGTCACCTCCCTGGAGATGAGACGGAGCACTGGCATTTTATAGCCTCTGTGCAGTTCACAGGTTCATGGCTCGTCTCTATGGCAGGCTGCTTTTTAATATGCATTCGTAGATCAACTTTTTGCAAAGGCTTTTTATTCAAAGAGAAAGATATATTTTTGAAACTATTGAAAAAGTCTTTGTAAAACTGAAATGAAATCCTTTCTCTCTAGGTTTAATCTTAGCCATCTTTCCAAAGCAAGGCATAAAAGAAGGGATTAATTTGAAATTTGGGCTGCCTTAGAAAATGTAAAGGTCCTTGGGCTGTGTTTCTCCAAATGACCTGTACTATTTTAATCCAATGTAATTTATTTGGTTGTGGCTGAAAGACAGAACGGCCTCTAAATCCCCTTCCAACGTTTCTACAAAGGTGGCACTTTCCCATGTCTCTCCATCTCACTCTGTCTGCAGATGCCAGGTGAAAATGGGAGTGTAGGAGCTGCTGGGATTATTGTTTCTTTTTTGTAAATCAGTGTGATTTCAGGAAGTGACACCACTTGTCCTTTCCCTTTTTCCCCAAATGCTTCAGCTTTGGTGAGAAGGTGAGCTTCTCATCTAGAGAACAGACACCGCCAAACAAGGGCTTATTGTTCCTGTTATCCTACACAGTCCACTGTAAACCACTTCCCCCACCGAGCACTGTGCTGGAGCCGATTACTGCTCACTCGATTGATCTCTCCCAGCCCATCTGGTAAGAAAAAGAAGCAGAAATAAATAGATAATCTGACGATATAATCTGAAAAGATGAAGCGATCGCTTAGAATTACAAAGAATCTGTGGGAAATTAAGTAATTTCCCAAGTAATTACATTTCCACACTTTTCGTAAAATGAAAAGTGGCAACTTAGACCGTAAGAGGTAAGCATACAGGACAATTTATCCTCAGTTCACAATCCTAACGAGCCAAAGATACATAAATGAGTTAAGATTATAAGAGCTTTTATTTTATTTTTTAAAAGAGATTTTAATTTATTTGAGAGAGAGCGAGCACGCACAGGCATGGAGGGGGGAAGAGTACAGGGGGATAAGTGGGCTTCCCAACTCTGGGGTCTATCCCAGAACTCTGAGATCATGAACTGAGCGAGCCAAAGTCAGACACTTAACTGACTGAGCCACCCAGGCGCCCCTAAGGGCTTTTACTTTTTTTTTTAATGAAGGATACACTTCTTTGGAGGGAGCTATTAACACTACATCCTTCCCTCTTCTCTTCTCCACATTCCAGCATCTATCCCATAAGCAGAATGGAGTCCACTCTCAACATATTGGTAAAATATGGACAAAAAGCGAATAAGTGATGGTAGGAGTATAGCCCCTATGTGTCCTATGGTCCCGTGGCCGTGCTCTGGGGCCCCTCCTTAATGACAAAGGATCCATTCCTTAATAACAGAGACACACTGAGCATCTGAAGTAGGTCATGGTATAAGAATGCAAAGGATGAGAGGGAAGTAAAATTGGGAGACTGGTAATTGTTCACTTGATAACAAAGAAGCACAATCTAGTTACTTAATGCTGTGTCTAGATTAGAAAGAGCAGATTCAAAAAAAAAAAAAAGAAGAAAAGAAAGAGCAGATTCGCCCTATGAATGTAAATCAGAATGTGTAGCCATTATATTTGCTAATAAAGCCTTTTATCTTTTCAGTGAGTATTGGCTTAAATATTGAGGCACCCTCTGATCTTTTCCTTGAGAATCAACTCTATCAGTGCTCCGTCACCTGATGCTACTTCTAATCAGACAAAACTTTCGCTGTTTTTAAAGACGTAGTGGTACGATAAAAGTTACAAAATGATACCAAATGTTTTCTAAATTTACAAAACCCTTTAAGAGACAGTATTTCATTGGTGGTTCCAGAGGAAGTTCAGAGAGGTTAATTGATTGTTCCAAACACAAAGCCAAGACAGCGAAGAGGAGGAAAAAAAAGGAGGTGGGTGGAAGGTGATTAAATCCAATACTTCTCATTTCGTTGCTACAAGAGGGCAGCATCATGTCCTGGAAGTGCTGACTTCACCCTTTATGCCTGTAAGTCAATTTTGGGCTAATATGCTAAGAGAGTTTCAGGAAACAGAGGATTTATAGGTTTGGGACAGAGTTACTGTCCTACAACTAAGAAAATTCAGCTGATGGCAAAAGAAAGTTGGCTATATAGCCCGAGGATCTGAGGATTTGACATCAGGACAATGAATTTCAAATTCTGAGTTCTTCTCCTTCTCTGTAATCTTTTCAAATAGCAAGAATGTACACATGATATTCCACGAAAAATGAAAGGATTATGTTCATCTTCGAATTTTGCACCAGTTCAATTTTTTTGTCATTCACTCGTCTATATTTAAATGTATCTGCATCTATTCTAGAATAGCTCATACAACCATCCAGTACACTAGCTGACCGCACTTTCTTATTGGAGATACCATTTTGTTACTGAACTTACTTTGCGACCATTACTACGTATCCCCCATAAGTCTGAACGTGCCTTAACACGCATGGCACAGTGTTTTCCTCATGATTATTTCAACTGTGCAAGTTTGTTTGCTCCTATAATTTCTTATAACTTTACACCTCTTGTGGTTGTTTCCGCTGTTGCTACTATCACTACCCTCTCAGCCTTCCACTAACTCTCCCTTTATTATCTGCCCTCCTCTTGCTTTCCTTTTGTCCCTTTAACTTATTCTCTTTCTTCATTGCTTCACTATATTCATGGATTTGTATAAAGGACACTGGTTTTTAAAAAGGTATTGATGCTTTTTACATTCTTTGCCATTCATGCACTGATTCAGTGTGCATTCACTGAGCACATAATATATGCTGGGTGGGCCTTGGGAATAAAGTGGTGAACAGAACCTGGCACCATCTTATCTCAGATATTATGGTCAAGTGTTAAGGAATCACAAATAATAAATATCAAATCACAATCATCACCGGTGCAAAGACATATCTGAGAATAAGAGAATTTGACCTAATTACAGGATTACAGAAAACTTTCTTAAGGAGGTAGCTACTGAACTGAAATTTGAAGTAGGAATATACCAGACAAAGGAGAGAGGGAGGATGTGCAAAAGTCCTGTGGTGTGGCAGTAGCAGGGGAGTGGCAACAGTGCGAGGGTACAGGCATGAAGGAAAAAGTGAAAGGAGGCCAAGGAGACCAGAAGGGAGAAAGGGAGGAAATGTATGGTGAAAAACCAGGTTAAAAACAACCATTCTGGGCAGCCCAGGTGGCTCAGTGGTTCAGCGCCGCCTTCAGCCCAGGGCGTGATCCTGGAGACCCGGATCAAGTCCTACGTCTGGCTCCTGGCATGGAGCCTGCTTCTCCCTCTGCCTGTGTCTCTGCCTCTCTCTCTCTCTCTCTGTCTCTCATGAATAAATAAATAAAATATAAAACAAACAAACAAAAAATAACATAGCCATTCTGAGGAGGTCCTTATAAGCCAGTTGAATTTATAGCTGAGAGATGGATTCCAATTCTTTAAGGACATGATTCTATTTAGCGAACACTTCTTTTGTTGGGGGGTGGGGTTGCAATGCTCAAATTCCAGGTTGTCTTCATTGATGCCTAAGTCTGTGGTTGTTCCAAACAGATGGAAGCACCAAATTTCTTACTGCCAATAAATCTAGGTATTTATGTTCTAGGTTAGTGTGACTATAAGCAGGTAGGATTCATTTCCTTTTAAAAATTATGCTTTGAATTCAATTACTTATGAGTATAATGGATTATAAATAACATGGTGTGCATTACTGAAATCCATTGTATTTTTCATGTGTGCAGTAATAAGGTGCAGTGTAATTTATGGTTCACAAATTTATGGACACAGAGTAATAACTCCAGACTACAGGATGTAGGATACTGTCCTTTTCAATTTCAATTTTTCCTCTAACACTGGCTAGTAAAAATTTAAGTTTTGCATTTGCGTGGCAACATCAGTACCTTATTAATAATCTCAGAACTCAGAAATCACATAATTTAAAAATTACTATTATTATTTTTTGTTTTTTTAATTATTAAATTGGAAGACATCTATGTAGCTTTTCCAGTTTATCTCCTCTTCCTACCTCTGGAAACAAGGTCTATTTATCTGGGCAAGGTGAAAATCTCTCTGTTAATAACAAAGATCTGGAAAAAGATTTTTCTCACAGGATGAAGATCTGGTATTTAATAATTCTTATATACATTTACACTCCAAAACATTGCTTATAACTGTTATGTCCTCTTGCTTGTGAAGACAGCCAACAATTTCATATTATTGAGAATATTCTGGGGATTTTTAGGGCAGTTCCAATTAAGAGTAATATTATATGTAGAATGACTGGGGTTGAAGATGGGATCCAGCATCATGAGAAAAAAAAAAAAAAGTCTACTAAGCCCTAAGATAAGAGATTGCTCTTTGTATTTAAAGAGCATTAAAGAGCATATTGTAAATGAGCAAGCACCATGATTATGAAGTGTAAGGGACACTTGTGGAAGACATGAGATGGTAATAAGATCCCAAAGAGCATCTGAAGTATTAGGAAGTAAGCTTGGAGACTAATTGTCTAGATAGCACCAGGAAGAGGAAAAGACTGGATCTATAAAGATGAAGCTCTGCTCACAAGAAAGACATTCTTACACTTTTGAGAGGATGAAGATAAGTCAACATAAAAGATAAACTATTCAACAGGATGATTCTACCGTCTTTGTCACGATTTTAAGTTTCAATATGCTACTAGTCAGTAGCAGCAGTCCATTCCCTGAGAATGAATATCTGCATAAGAAAATCTAAAGAGTATAGAACTGCAACAATTTAATGTATTTGCATCATTTGGTCACAAACTAACCTTTTTAATGTTTGGAAGAATGAAAACTGGCTTGCCCTTTCCTGTGATCTGACCTCTGGCTTTCTCTGTGGCATTTCCTCACCCAAAGGGTGACATCATGACTCCTCAGGAGAATGGTTTGTAATGACAACCCTCTGAGCCCTACAGACCAACAGAGAGATAGATACAGGCCTAGGACACATCCAGATTACTTGTAATCCTCTTCGATTCTTCTAAAAAAAAAAAAAAAACCCTATGGAAATCATTCACTTCAAACACAATCTGCTATGGATGTGACACAATGAGTGGCAGCGTGAAATTAAGTGACAAATTGTGGAATGTGGACAACTACTGGTACAGAAGTTCAGATCAAAGGATGTTTGCTCTGAAAGGTATGAATTGGTGAAAATTTACTGATTACTAATATATGCTAAAGCTCTTTTCTATGTCTTCCCTAAACCACTCATTTAATCTCAGGATGTCTTGACAGGGGTCACTGCACGCATTTCACTGAAGTAGCCCAAGGTTACGGGTAAGCGACAGGGCCAAGTTCAAACTCAGGCGGTGTGAACTATCAAAAAAAGGGCTTCCTAGTTCCATCTTGGACTCCAGCTGCTAGCCTGGATGATCATCCCTCTCCTGAGAAATAGCTATCTTACCTTGACCAAGAAGGACCAGAGTAGAAAATGTATGGAAATAGTAGCTTTTTTTTTTTTTAAGATTTATTTATGACAGACATAGAGGGGGCGGGCAGAGACACAGGAGGATGGAGAAGCAGGCTCCATGCTGGGAGCCTGACGTGGGACTCGATCCCAGGACTCCAGAATCGAGCCCTGGGCCAAAGGCAGGCGCTAAACCGCTGAGCCATCCAGGGATTCCCGGAAATAGTAGCTTAATTGCAATGTTTAAAGCTCTAGGAAATATTTACTTATGCCAAGCTCTATGTTTTAGTTAGCTGTTTTTTACCTTTTTAAAGTAGTACCATTATAAAATGACCATAACTCCTCTTTTTTTTTTTTTTCTTCTAAAGGGATCCTTGGTCCTCTGCTGGGAATAATGAGGCAAAATATTTAATAACGCTAACAAAATTCAAAACCAGAGCACACAAAAAAAAACAATTGGAAGTCTCAGCTCACTGGCTTTTAGAACTATAAGAGACCTCAGTAGCCATTTCATCAAGAGGAATAAAGGAAGTCCACGAGAAGTCAAATGACTTGCTACAAAGGCACCCAGCATGATAACCTCATAGCCAGCATCAGAAGCAATTTCTTCTTACTTCAATGCTCTTGCTATGCATGCAGTCACTAAGTTAAAGTGCAATATTGTTCGTTCTGTATCAAGTTGAATGGCGTATATTATATTTTTTTCATTAATATATGCTGGACCAGACCCCCCCTCCCAATTTTTAACTCATCCATGGGAGTAACTGAGCGGTATATCATATCTTTCAGTTTATTTGGAAGCATATACCCTTCAATAAGCTACAAGGTAAATATTTTCTCACACCCAATTAATGTCACTGAAGCCTTTAATTATGCACCATGGCCCTCTAATCTCTCTTTATGCACACACGTGATTTTTGAGATTTTGGCCTCACTCAGAGAAGACAACAAGAGATCAGGCTTTCTATGTTAAAATGAATTTTAAACAAAAGTAGAACACTGAACAGGTAGGAATGAGCACAAGGGAGGAGATAATATCCCTTTTTTACATTTAGAGATTGCCACTAGGGTCAAACCTAAGTATTCTGAGAGCATTTCTAATAGTTGGAGTTGTTACTCTTTAAAAAACAAACAAACAAACAAAACCCCCAATAACTCAACTATTCAGCCACTAGCATGTATTTAAATTTAAAACAAATTTAATATTCTTATAATTTATTTTTCTTTGCTGTGTATTTAAATGAAGGAAGCAGTTATGAAAATAAAAGAATAGTTTGCTTTTTCAATTCAATATTGAGTGGGCACTGAGTTAGGAAACCCTTGTAACCAGCACCAATTTTTTTGTTCTTTGTCCTTGGTTAGAATTTTCATATTCAGGAACAAGATCTCTAATCATTAAAGGTGGTAGTTGTAGCACAATATATAAATTACATTGGTGGAGTGAAGGTTTGAAATTTTATCTAGGTCACCTAATCCAAACACCATTTATCATATAATGACTATTACAGGCTGAAAGTTAACATTTTGATGCGATTGGCAAGGAGCAACTTTAGTTATGATACCTTTATTCCACTAATTTCAGTATCAGTTTAGTTTTTCACTCCTTAAAATACTTCTTCACATTCCCGTATGGAAATACTTTTCCAAAAATTAATCTAGTGCCTATTTTTATTTTCTTATACATCTTCTATTACTGTTAACTTTTTAAGGAGCGTTTTTGTCTCTTGTTTTTAAACACCTTCCTAACCAAAATAAATGCAATAAATTACAAACGTTTTTCTTTGTTGAGGTCTTATATTCCAAACACAGTTTTTTATTGTGCATTGCTGCAAGTAACTATATGAAAGGCTCAGAGGGCTGTACTACATTTTTATTATCCCCAGAATGCTTCTCTGGTAATATTTTTGTATTGTTTCCTAAAAATGAAGTGAATGAAAGAAATCTGTATAATTATAGGGTTTAGATATTAGATTTTCAGTTTTCCAGCATATTGGGAGGAGACTGAAAATTGGATCTCTTTCTCTTTCCCTCACCCTTCCTCTCTCCCTACACACATATGCATACACATGCGTGCACACACATGCATGCAGACACACCGTGCACACACACACACACACACACACACACACACACGATGAGCTGCTTCTTTCAACTATACGTTTTATGGCAAATCTATTTCCAAAAGGGCTTTGTAAACGACCATGAATTTTTGGAAAGTTAACGTGACAACTACAGAGTTAACATTCACTTAAAATATTCTTTGAATTACAAAAATATAAACGTTAACTTTTCATTATAAATCTGTTATGTAAAACAAGGCACATCTGTGTTTTATTAATCCTCTTTGCGTGCCACTTTTTACTTTCAATATTTAGAAACACTTGCCTTCTGGTGTTATTATTTTAGATATAACAACTTAATGGACTTTACTTTCTAACTTATTTTTCTGAGTTGAAAAATGTGACCGAATAGTTATGATAGAGCATGAGACAATTATTGTCCAGACACTAAATGTTCAAATTACACTCTGTCTCTCGGATGAGCTGATAAATGAGAATCCAATTGGAGACATTATAACTAAAACAAAATTCCAAACAATCTATCCAGACATGGCATAGACACACAGAGGCAAATCCAAGCTCAGCATTCCAATCCCAACCATGTTTATGGGACATTGGTCCTTCTTTTTGGGTCATTAGGCACGCGGGAATATATCTTGACAACTACAGTACTGTTCTGAGGAAGCAACAACAAAATCTGGGTTCTTTAGAATCAAGTGATTAGAGGGTGCATTTCCCAGGTTGCTGAAGACCTGGGGTCTGGGCGATTAAAGGGGAGGGTGAGAGGAATGGGCACTCACAGTTGTGGCAGGTGGCCCCACTGTATCCCGTCTCCTCACAAGTGCACTGGAAGCTGTGCCACGTTTGCGAGCACTTCCCGCCATGCTCACAGTGATTGGGCACACATCTGTCAGAGAAAGAGACAAACAGAAATAAACCAACACACGAATGAGATTTATGAGTGGCCAAATTCCAAGCTGTCTGGGCAATATATCATTTCAATGCCAGGTTGACTTACTAAGGCAATTAATCCTTGTTAGTTTAAGCAGATTAATATGATCCATGATGGAAGGTGCCAAGCGCACAAAAGATGATGTATCACAAGCCTGGTGTTTCCCATTTTTGAGTAAACAGTAGAAATTAACAAACAGTGGAGAGGCTCATTTGCATATCACAGATTCATTTTGTTTTGCCTTTCCACAAAAACAAAGGCACTAGCTGAATTTCTTCCTGGTAAAGATGGAAGATCAGCCATTTTATTTCCCACCCTATTCTTTAACAAGGCCAATACCGAGTCAGAAAGGGGTAACACTGAGTTTTTCACAGCAATTTGAGTTTTTGAAATGTCACGGCAACAGGAATGAGAATATATTTGTCTTACAAGAAAATATTTTTAAGCCTTCTGTATGTCTCCCCATATGCCCCGCTGGGCAACGCAAGCCAGGTTATCTACCCAAAGCAGCACCAAGAATAATATAGAGGAAAAATGCAAGTTTTGTGTTCAAATCTTTGTTTTTCTATTTACTATGTAACCAACTGTGGCTCTGTAGTTTAACCTTTCCCAATATCAGTTTCTCATTTTAAAAATGGAGTAATTTTAGCTATCTGATAAGTAGTTTTGAGGTTTGGAGGTAATGCTCATAAACTAGATAATTAATAGGAAGGAAACAGAGGGGCAACATATGGGAGCCATGAATATCTGGACCATAGCTTCCAGGGCACAATTTGATCGCTTGCCTATACCCTCACAACAATGAGGTTGAAGTCTGTTCAGAAACACTCTTGTTTCAACTGCAGATTCTTCCCTTTTTCCTGGTCCTATCCCCTTATTTCTCCTACCAATTCCGCTCTGCCACTTACCCACAACCTGATTCTTTATAGTCCTGGTAAAGAGGCTCACTGATAAAAGTATTGTTAAGAATTAACATTCACAAAAGATTTCAAGATTTTAATAAAAAAATCTGTAAAACGGAAATGTCCACCCAGATTAAAACAGTGGGGCATCTGGGTGACTCAGTCAGTTGGGTGTCTGCCTTCAGCTCAGGTCATGATCTCAGGGGCCTGGGATTGAGTTCCGCATCATGCTCCCTCCTCAGCAGGGGGTCTGCTTCTCCCTCTCCCTCTGGCCTTCCCTCAGCTTGTGCGCTATCTCTCTCTCTCAAATAAATAAAATCTTTAAAAAGATAAAAATAAATAAAACAGTAGCATCTATAATAGTGGGCCACAGGCAATCGATTGATAAGAGATGCATACTGCAGGGGATCCCTTAGTCATAATGCCCTGGTAGCCTCCCTCTGCAAAATTTGGGAGGAATTGCTTCAGAGACAACATGTGCCAACCCTCATTCTTGATTTACCATCAGTCACACTCCCCTTTGTCATGGAACCTCCGAGTCACACATAGGAACGCTGCTCCTCTACAACTCCTTGCAAACCTTTACTCACGCAACAGACATTTGTTGAACACTTGCTATGTGCACAACACCACGGGAAGCAGAAGATGAGTAAGATTGCAAGACTTCTACAGCCAACAAAAGTAAATATTCTGCAGATGTGAAAACTATCATGTGAGGTGGAAATGAGACGTGCCATAATCAAGGGCAAATAATGCACAATGGAGTTACACATGAGGGATCATATGTAGATTCTGGGCACACCATAAAGCTTTCAAGTAGAGCCTCAATGACCAGACAGGATTATAAGAGAAGAAACAGAGAGGAAGAGCGTTATTATAGGAAAAATACAACACAAGCAAAGGCACAGTGTTGGATTATCACAGAGTGGGGTGAAAAATCCACTCTATGGTAAAAAGGCACTTATATTCCATGAGAATTTGAACTTGGTGTTATCAAGGCTACTCAGAGGGTCCTTCTCCAAAGATCTTCTAACCTGGGTGGAGGTGGGAGGTAAGAGTCACACAAAATATACCATCAGGCAGAGTTTGATGACTCATCAAAGGAATAGGAAAGGCTACAGGAATATGGATAGTAGAGTAGCTATCAATAGAATATAAATAAGTAAAAAGTTTAGAGCATTTCCCCAGGGACTCAAAAGGAGAGCTGCATTTTTATAATTAACATGTTGGAAATGTTCCCAGCAGGGAGAGTGAGAAAGCAATGACAGGGGGGCAGAACCATGCCCTCCTGTCCAAGGCACAGGCACCCAGGCACAGGCCCCTCTGCAGAATTCCTACCCACCGTCCTGATTCTCCAGATCATGGGATGAAGCAATGGGACAGATGCTCCAAAATTGTGGCAAACCAAAAAAAAAAAAAAAAAAAAAAAAAAAATCCTCGAGACTTCAGTTCGGAATTCAGTATGTATATGCCTTTATGTGGTATATTTACTTTCTAAATGGTTGTGGGTTAATATTAGCTCAGCCTAATAGTGAAAGTAATTTACATCAGCTCATTATATCAATTAATTCAGGGGGAAGGAGTGCAGAAGTGTACTGAGTTGCAAGGGAAAACCAGGTTGGAATCTAAATGTGCTCTAAATAATGCACAAAGCAGAAAATCCACCTCTCAATGATAAAAAAAAAAAGACTACTGTGTACTTACACACACATGAGAAGCATATAACCATCAAGTGAGATTGACTGCGAACTCCTAAAATTCAGTATTAAGGATTTCTTTAAAAGTGATCTTTTATTTCAGTGGGATTTTAATATTTTATTTTTTAATGCCTGTTCCCTATAATTTGTAGTTTTGAAACGGACATTATCCTTATGCCGATTACTGGCATTTAGTTCTTAATGGGGAGAGGTGTTTTATTTCTTTGTGTGTGTGTGTGTGTGTGTGTGTGTTTTATTTCCAAGTGGAATCGGTTCAAATGTAATTTCGAACCCTAATCCCTCATGACTATATATATATTTTTAAATGTTGGGAGCAGTCACCAAGCAAAACAAAATGTGAATTAATCTTTCTTCTTACTTCCTGTTTATTGCTTCTCCCATGCTCCCATAAAACCGTTTGCATAGGTCCTGTACTCTGTTATCACGTTTAGTAATTATTTGCTTGAGCATCTTGTCTCTTCTAAACCGTGAGACTCTGCATTTAGGGGTTTTTATCTTAATGGTTCTTAGCATGACAGGTGCCTCGTCCACCCTCAGTAAGAGCCTGCTGGCTGATCCACTGAAGCACTGGAGCATTGTGATGGCCATAAAGTTTTACCAAGGGACTGAAGGAAGTTTGGAGAAAACATCCCTTTAATTGCAAAAAGTATGGATTAGTATTACATATGATTTTAGTCTTAAATCCAGACTCTTGCTCCAGTAAACTACCAAATGTACAGTTTGTTTGACAGCAGGTCCTGGCTTGGAAGTTTGAGTCGCATCAAACTTGAATCCCAATGGCCCTCACTGTGGCTACTTGAGAACTATTGAGCAGGATCAGGATTATGCAGGGCAGAAGTTGGCAGGTGTCAAATTGATGTGATCAAAGGGCTCCAGAAGTGATGCTTCCAAATAACTCTGTCCCCAGATAGCCCAGGCATCGGAGGCTCTTTTCAGCTGGAATCATCCTTCCAGTTGTGAGCAATGCTTTCCAAAATGCTTTAGAATCAGAATGCATTTTTGTTTCCACATGAAACTGACTTATACCACAATAGGTAAAACAAATAAAAGCTAACATCTGAAAGTCACAAATATAACAATTACTTAATATAAAATCAAATACAATGAACAGAGTGGCTGTTTGGCTGCATCTAACGGTTCTAGGCAGCGTTATGGGTCACACTTGCAGTTTTATTTTACCCAGAGTGTCTCTTTTATTTCTGTAGTTGATTTTAATTGCAAAGCAATTGAGAAAAATGGTATTCCCGGATATAAGAAACTGTGAATGGCACCAGATTTGTTCTCACAGCCCACTTTTGTAGATACTACGTAAACAGAGACGGCAGCAGAAGATATTTTACTTCAAATCTAAAGGATGTTACCGTGACAGCCTAACTGAAGGCAATGGAGGTCTTCAAAACACTGTGAAAGTGCCTTCTTTTTGTTCTCTACATAAAGTGCTGAAGAGTTAAAAGAGAGGGTTTCAAATAAAATTCAAGCCAAATCTTTGCGTTACCTTTAAGACTACATTCGGTTCTATGGAACCCCATATAAAAACCACAGAGTGTTTTTCTGAAATACGTTCACACGATACCCAAGGGGGATTAACAGTGGGGAGTTCATCTGAAAGGCTTGCTGTTACTCATATCTTGAGCTACTGATATAGAGAAGTTCTCAAACTGTCATGCGCAAAGGAGTCACTCGAAAGTCTGGTTAAAATGAAGATTCTAAAATAAATAAGTAAATAAAAATAAATAAATAAATAGATAGATAAATAAATGAATGAATGAATGAATGAATGAATAAATAAATAAATAAATAAATAAATAAATAAATAAATAAATATAAATAAAATGAAGATTCTGATTTCTTAAGTCTTGGGTTGAGTCTGAGATCCTGTCATTGTAACATGCTCCATCCACAGAGATGCTCATGCAGCTGGTCAGAGGACCTCATTTTGAATTACAAAGCTCGAGGGCATTCCTGCCCTCTGCAGTAGAAGAATAAGGACCCCAGGAGGAGAAACAACCCAAGAAGGGAGGGCACAGAGGGGAGACAGCATGCAGGAGGGGCAAGTTTGGTCTATGCAGCCACTTCTCCACTCAGAGTGACAACGTAATAATCTCCTAATCTCATTTAGTAAGGTTTAATCATTTCAGAACCTGAGTTCAGACCTCATAAAATTCATCGAAAGTGAACACTGGATATAAAGGCAGCTTCTTCCACCTTAAAATCGTGTTCCATATTCTCTGAGTCAGCTGAGATAGCCCATCTGCTTAGAGGCCGGTCTGCAATACTTAATCAGCTTTCAGATTAGTACGGATTTTATACCTGCTCATTAAATATACCTTGTTCTAAACTTTAGAAAGGAAACTTCAGGTTAGCTATGGGTTATTTTGTGAAGTATAGGAAAATTATTTAGAATGATTTATAAATTACCATCCCGGTGTAAATTACCTCTTGAATTTTATTTTGTTCTTTCATCTTGGCTCCCAGTTCTATTTTGGCTTATCAAGCCAAGAAATTCATTTAGAAAGTTTGATTTCTTAAATGCTATTTTTCATACTCCTGACTCTCAGAGCTATTTCCACAATCACGGCACAGTTTTCTTCCGCATTACCGTCAATATTGATCTCAACAATATTTTAGTACTTTTATTTTCACACTAATTAGATTTCAATTTTAGTTGAAGGCATACTCTCTATGGAGTATATATCATTGCCTTACATTTTTTTCCTGTTCAAACTGAAATGATATAGAGAGGTAATCACAATTCCAGCAACTAATTTAGTATTTCATTACTACATAACTTAATTTTATAGTTGTACAACCAGAAAACCTAATGTTATATTGATGGTGCTACTTCAACAAGCACTTATTTATGGAAATATTTAAATGCACAGATATTTGTTATACTCCCTGCATTATGCCCAAGGTTCTATTAAGAATATTCAAGCATATTTGGTCTGCATCTTTCCAACGATTATACATTTCTAGATTAACCATATCTGTCATTAATCGTAGTCTTACTATGTAGACACCTGAAAAATAATGTCTCTTGTAATAAGCCTGACTTCACTTTATTTTACTTTGTTAATTTGCTTTGAGTTAGAATTTTACAATGCATTTCCCGTTATTTTACGAATAAAACATCTTTTAAGAGATCACAGGCTCACAGGAGGAGAGAGACTTGCAAGATCATTAATTCCTTCACCTGTCTCCAGGTCCAACTGTATTTAACCTAGATAAATAACAGTAAGCTCTTTTTAATCAGTCAAGACACTCTAAAACAAACTCTGGAGAAACAAAGAATAAGGACAGTTTTATCCTCGAGAAACTGTATTTATTCATCAAAATGTAATTGGCAAGTCAGGTCTCTCTCTCTGCCTGATATTAAAAATATTGGTACTGAATTAAGATAATATATCACTATTATATGAGTACACCGAGATTTATGGGAAAGTCAATCTTTGAAGGAAGCGCAGATTCAGGTTAGCCTGAAAGAAAGAGAAGAACCTTTCTACATGGAGGGAACGCAAAGGCTTGTGACCAGTATGGATAAATGTAAAACGTGGCTGGAGAACAATGAATTGTTGAGTTTGGCCGGAGCAGAGAGCTTGCATCCACCTTGAGGATTACAGCAGAAAGTTGAAGATGTCTGGCCAATGGCCCTTTCCCCTTTCTTCCTTCCTATCATAACTCTGATTTGTTCAGGTCTCTCCTCTCCTTCATGTGGCCATATGCTTTTGGAAGGGAGACTATCCCAGTCTCCGAGGGAAAAGAAGTAAAGAATCCGGCTTCTTAACGATGCCGACTTAACCTACTGCACATTGTTCCCCCAAATCTATGATCTCCTTCTTTTACAGCAAAAGGATTTATGTCTTGACATAGAGCCACCCAGCTAAAGACACCGGTTTCCAGGGTCCTTTTAATTTACTTGAGGGTGTGGCGGGGAGGGTTTGTGACCAAGCTCGATGGAAGAGTGCAATATTTTGGGATAAGCCCTGAAAGGAAAAAGATGTGCACTACTATTGCTTTACTGTCACTCCTGGTCTCATTCCTAAAATGAATCTATGATGGTGAGACCTGGAAAAGGCATCTCTGCACACAAGAGGATGACAAGGGACATTTTTAAAGAGTCTGGTTTCTGAAAAACATTCCAGCCCTGGGCCATCGATTCAAATGCTTCCCGGCCCCATCTGGCCCCT
Source organism: Nyctereutes procyonoides (assembly GCF_905146905.1). NCBI lineage: Eukaryota > Metazoa > Chordata > Mammalia > Carnivora > Canidae > Nyctereutes > Nyctereutes procyonoides. The sequence goes on along the minus strand of NW_026575120.1, from coordinate 39,159,687 downwards.
ACTTGTCAAATGTTGAAGTTCTCAGCTCAGTCCTTGATTCTGTCTCTGGCTCCAAGCTTCTTTCACTGGTTCAGACTTCCACGGAGACCTTCGGATCTGTGTATCTAACTGGCTTCTTGACATAACCAAGATGTATCAGAGGCATCACAAAGGGAGTTAGTTTACCCCTTAACCTTCTTGCTCTTCTGTTCAGCCTCATCTCAGTTAATGGCACCATCTATCGGGTGGCTCATCTCAGAAAATCGCAAGTTATTCTTCATATCCCACTTCCTGTCGCTTCTACAGCAAACATCAGCAAGGCTTTGTGAATTAGAATTCGAAATCTTGCCTCAGATTTGTCCACATTCTGTGTTTCTACCTACTCATTTCTTTTTTTATTATTATTATCTATTCATTCATGAGAGACACAGAGAGAGAGGCAGAGACATAAGCAGAGAAGCAGGCTCCCTGTGGGGAGCCCAACACAGGACTCGATCCCAGGACCCCTGGACCATACCCTCAACCGAAGGCAGATGCCACCCAGGTGTCCCTCACCCTACTCATTTCAGCCCACCTCAACTTTTTTCTGGATTACGGTGTTTCCTTACTCATCTTCCCCTCTCTGTTCTCGCCTTGCTTTAAATGATTCATAACAAAGTGCCAGAGTGAACTTTAACATTTTGTCACACTACCGTTTAAAGCCATTTGATGGACTCTCATCCCCCTTGGGAAAAGTTGGAACTCCTGCCCATCTTTGCACGATCTGCTCTGCCTGCTTCTCTGTTGTCATAATCTGTGCTCCTCTTGCTCCTGCCATGTTTTCATGACACCTTTTGCTTTTGCTTCCCCAGTGGGTCATCCTCTTTCCCTCGTGCCTTTACACACACATTTCCTTTTTTTCTAATGCACACCTTTCCCCAATCTTCACAGAAAAGGTTCCTTGGTTTTCTTTAGTTCTCACTTTCCACGTAATTTTTTTTCAAAGTGGTCTCCTCTGACTTTCCAATATGAAGTAGTCACCACCCTCATGTCCACCACCATTTTTGGCTGTCTTTTTGATCTATCACAAGTTCTAATTATGCACCGATTCATTTCTTTGTTGTCAGGCTTCTCTTTGGACTACGTTTCCCATGATGGCAGGGACTATGTCTGTTTCCCACTCTTTATCCATTGACTGGAATTCTGTCTGGCATTGAGTAGTTGCTCAATAAATAACTGTTGAGTGAATTTTGCGTAAGAGAATTATCAGCCCATTTAGATAGTTGGAAATAGCTTTGCAGTACCATTTTCCTAGTATATGAATGCAGAAACAGAGACTGTCTCAGACTGTTGTGCTTTAAGTGAGTTAATGGATCATCTGGTCCGTTTCTCTCAAATCTGTCATGTAAACGTAATACCATTATACAATAAGGCAAACAGTCTGACCAAAGCCTTTGCCTATTTCTGCCTCTACCAGAATGCTATCTTATTTGTAGCTGAAGGAAACACACATCTAACAGAAGCCCTTTAATCTGAAAAATAAGTGAAGTCTTCATATATTGATATAACTATTAGGATAGCAAGCTCAAACTTGGCAAAACCCATTAGTCAAGCAAAGACAGTATTTTGACAAGTTAATTAATATCAAGAAATATCAAAATAATAATAAAATAATGGCTAATATAAGAATAAAAGTCCATAAATTTATGGGTTTCTTTTATTAAGAGAGTACAGTATGAGTAACTTTTATAGGATACTATAAAATTATATTTTTATGATTTAGATGATGAGATATTTTAAAGGAAGTGATATTATTAACAAAATTACCATGAAACCAATAGTTAAATTATTTTACAGTTTGTGCTTCCAAACACATCCATGCAATTTCATTATTCAAAAAAAAAAAGCTCTGTATAACGGTTTAGGGAAATTTGCACAAAAATATAATATTTGAAGTGCAATGTCTTTTTAATTGGTTCGCCACTTCTTACAACCCTGAAATAAGACCGACGACATCCCTTTAATAGGCATCACTGCATTCTGATCTCTCAAATATTAATTATTGAAAAGCCATTTAAAATGTCCTATTTTCAGTATGGTCAGGTATAAAAAGTACCATACATGATAAAACCAGTATTCTATAAAACATACACAAATGGTTTAGAAAAGCCGATATAGAATATGTTCACTTAAAGAAAAAATATTGACCCAAGGCAGAAATGTATATAAGAGATCCTTGCTCTCCAGATATCAATATGGCAACATTTTCACTTATGCCACACACACACACACACACACACACAAGCTACATTATATTAACATTTTAAGAAATGTATATTCAAAACAAAGAAATGAAAAGCAGATTCAGACCGACAAATACTGAGAACACACTGACAGTTGTCAGAGGGAGGATGAGTGGGTGGCAGGCAAAATGGATGAAGGGGTAGTGGGAGATAAAGACTTCAGTTCTGGAGAACATAAATCATGAGGATGGATGGGACGTCTGGGTGGCTCAGAGGTTGGGCATCTGCCTTTGGCCCAGGGCGTGATCCCGGGGTCGTGGGATTGAGTCCCACATCAGGCTCTCTGCAGGGAGCCTGCTTCTCCCCCTGCCTGTGTCTCTACCTCTCCTTGTGTGTTCCTCATGAATAAATAAACTCTTTTTAAAAAATCACGAGGATGACAGGTACAGCACAGGGAATACAGTCAACAGTATTGCAATAACGTTGTACGGTGACAGATGGGAGCTCCTCTTGTGAGTATGACAGGCTGTATGGAGAAGTTGAATCACTGTGTTGTACACCTGAAACTAATGTGTGTCCATTCTTAACAAATAGAGCAACAGAAAAAAAAAATGCCTATTCAATGTGGACTTTGTATCCAGGAAACTCAGTAAGGTTTGCTTCGAGCTTCCTTCCAAAATAGAAAAATACAGTAAACAGTGAAGAACTGAACAAAGGAAGAAATTTCATGATTACAGAATTTATTAAGTGGAAACTCCCCTGGCTTTGGAATACCAGATATCCAGGGTATTCCTAAGACACAGAGACATTTGATCCAAGACTTTGAAAACTAGAACTAACCCTGTCAAACTGGAGGATCTGATAAAATAATATAGTGATGAGGATTAGAATCTGTTCAGACGCTGGTCATAAACCCACTGCTTTATGCTTGAGTTGAACAATTTAGTACCATGTATACAGGTTCTAACTTTTTGAAGTCAGCAGTCTAGAAATGAACTTAAATCTCCCTACAAGAGTAAACTCTTCATGAATATACAATCTTTGGGAGGGACTGCTGTCACCACTATCATTTTAAAAAGCTGTGGGTAGATAGCAAAAAACCTCAAATGAAATACATACAAGGGAAGAATTATTATAATTAAGCTCCATTTTCATGCAGATTATTTACACAGTCTCAGAAATACAATGTTATATCCAATTCCACTAACAGTGTGGGAGATCTTTAATTTTTGCTCCAAACCTTAAATTAATAACATTAAGATTATGATGACATGAAATTATTATATTATTTGGTTGTTGAGTTTTTGTCGTTGTTTTTTTTTTTTTTTTTTTTTGTCTGTTTCTTTGTTTTGGGTTTTTTTTTTTTTTTTTTTTTTTTAGATTTTGGTTTAATTCTAAAATTCACATCCATTTACTTCTGGGTTCAAAAAAAATTCAAAGACACTGAAATAGAATGGTCAACATTTAGAGCTAGAAAGAATAACTGAGCTGCTCATTTACTCCTCTTGTTTTACAGATGAAGAAATTAAAAACTGGAAATTTAGTGAAATTAATGAGCCCAAGGTTACAGGGCATATTTATGGCATAGTTTGGACTTGGGTACAAATGTTTGTCTAGTAATTTTTACATTAGTACATAATTGTCCTAAGTTACAATAGAGAATCATAGTTGCAAACTAGAGACCTTTCAGAAGCATGTAATATACAGATAAATAATTCTTACTTCCCAAGAAATAAACAAACAGTAAAAACAAAAAACAAAACAAAACAAAAAAAAAACACCCACAAATTTATTGTCTTTAAACAATTTGAATATCTAGACAATTCTTTCCAAAGTCTGGCTCTTTCACCTTTTTTCCTTCCTCTCCTTTTCTTTTTCTTCCTTTCTTCCTTTCTTTCTTCTTTCTTTCCTTCTTTCTTTCTTCCTTTCTTTCCTTTCCTCTTTCTTTTTTTTTTTGACACAGAATCCAAATAGGTATACAATGTTTATGGAGGTTTTTTTTTTTGTATTTGTACAAAGAAGACAATGAAATTAATATCTCTGACATTATTTTTATAGCTGATTCAACACAAATCGTGTGGTAGTCGATTTAAATGATTGCTATGGTTTTATTACCCTCACTGTTTAACTTATTGTTTTTTCTAGAAAATATGCCAGTGTCTGTAGAAGGCAGGGTGACAGGTATTGTTTGTAAAAAGGTTGTATGCAAAAAAGAATAATAATAATAATAATAATAAAAGGCTGTATGCAGATTTTGGTTCTCTAGGGAGTAAAGAAAGAAGATGGGTGCTAATGGGGTGGGGAATTTGAAAATGTACTCAGGAAAATAGGCAATTATCCTTTATGAGGCCAGAGGATTCTGGGATAACAGTCCATGACATACAATTTTGTTTTATCCCATCATTATTTCACTGTAACACTAGATTCTCTATTTCTTTAGGTCAGTTGTCTCTATAAGACTTGGATCAGTGCTCCTGAGACATAGTAGGCCTTCAGTAAATGTGTGCTGATAAATTACTGAATGGAAGAAAGTCACACAAGGAATTTGTCCTCATCTATCATACATGTCCCAGAACAAAAATAATCAAACAGCTTTCAGGTTGTAAAAAGTTAAAAAAAAAAAAAAAGCAAAACAAAACAGAACAAAACACCCAGTACTTAACACCTCCTTTGGAGATGCATATAATCATAATCAAACATACAGAACAGTTTTCCAAAGGTCTCACAGCTTGTTTTTGCCAGAGATAAAAACTCTGATTAATATCTTTACTCATTGTCTTCCAGGGCTCATACTTGTTTCTTTTTATGTTAAAAAATAATAAAGGATTCCAGTGCTCAAATCTGATCTCATATATGTCAGTAAATAGTTCTTTCATCATAGTCTAATATCTTGTCCTCGTAAAGACTATTTAACAATGTGCAATTCAAATATAATCTTATAATTTTTTGTATACTTAGCACTTTCAAAATAAATATGTTCATTGGCTGAACAGGTTCTTTGATATGTTTACTGCAAGACAGTCTCCAGTTGATTACCCACTATTATCACTATTTATGGTAATACTTGGGTAAGCAAGGATACAGAAATAAATCATTTCAAATTGTTCTCACTTAGGGCTTTAACTCATTTCTACAAATCCTGGGCAGCATGGTGTAGAATAACTATGTCATTAATTTGATTCTGTTCCAAAATGAAATGCTGAAGATTGTCCTACTTGTCTTTGTGTAGAGTTGAGTATGTTGTTATCGTTAGGGCTCTATATGAGAATTAACATTTTAACCAAAAAATGAAATCAGCAGTATAAGTAAATTGACTAATGTTATCAAGGGTTGGAAAATGAAGTGTTTTCCAGAGACATTGTCTTCTAATGTTCACTGCAGAAATAACTAATGAAACACAGACAATATTTTATACCATGTTTGTAAATGGAAAGGATTATCGAGCACCTGTTATGTCCCATGCCATGTATGAAGAGTCAGAGAGTCTAAGTGAATAGGTAAAATCAACACCCTGTAGTGTTATTATACAAACATGAACAAAATACTCTGGGAGATGCAGATAATTATGCACATGACGCTGTGGCGGTGGTGCGGTGGGTAGTCAACATGGAAGTTCAATGGACATGGTGCTTGAGATGTTTGCAGGATGGGTAAGAGTTAAAAATCTAAGAAGGAACTCCTACATGTGAGAGCAGGGTGGGCAAGAGTAGGGAGAAAGGTTTTTAACAGCGTGGTAAATTATGCATAGCAGGAACCTAGAACTTTAAGAACAAAGCTAAGGAGAGGTAAAAGGTACTTTAATTATTTTTACATATGACTAATAATGGTATTATATATTGGGCAGATGTTATGTTGTTCACATTCCTGGTAGTTAACTCTCCATTCACTTACATGCTGTCAGCTCCTAATTAGGTACTTCATCTTTAATCTAGTTTTAAGTTCAGAAATCAAGATAGTGCAAGGATTCGACAGTAGGGCTCTATTGGAATTATAATCACTGTTCTATGATAGGTATCATAAATTATTTGTATCAGCATTATAAGGTTGAATTTTATATTTATAAAATTAAATCATTATTCTACTATTCCTCAGTTCACTAGAAACAGAAAAAAATATATAGTAAGTCAAAAAACAAGTCATTCATTAATGATGATCATTCAATTCATGAATTCGAAGTCAAAAAGAGCCCTCACTCAACATTTCAAGTGTAGATTGGAGTGGAAATTATGGAGACGTTTACAGTTTTTTTTTTTTCAAACCCAGAATAATTAAATTTCAGAGTTCCCCCAAAGCTGGACTACTTTCAAGAAAATCATTCATCTCGAGTGGAAATAATTTTAAAGAAAGTAATAACAATGAAAATCTAACTGTTTTATTAACAGGCACTTGACTTTATAAATGGTCATGAAATAATTTGGCATGCTTCATTGTAATTACAAACAGCTCATTTCTACAGATTTACTATCTTACTTAAAAGTGGTCTGATTGCCCTATAGAAAAACTGATAGGCTATAATTTGCTTCTGGTTAGAGGGTTTTGATCGTACTATTCTCTCTAAGCTGTTATGACATTATGTTTATGTTGAAACACTGGGGTTTTTCTCACTGTTTCAGATAATTAATAAACTGTGGGGTTTTAAGGGGCTTGTGCCTCAGTAGCAAAAATGTATTCCCAAACCTAATTACTCAAGTCTAAACCTGAGTTTGCTGCTGAGCATTTAATTTAATTTTTTTAAGTGGCGATTATTTTTGTCACTACAGCAAAGCAGATCTCGGAAATATTTCCTTTTCAAGTGGAGTGACAAGTTTCCATCTATATCTGTGTATTGAAAGACAAGCACAAGTCTTTAGCATCTCCCTTCCACGTACATCTAGAAATCCATTTCTGGTTTGTCATGATTGAGGTTAACTTAGGGTAAGTTAAGTTACCATAAGAGATAAGTTACCATAAGAGAAATCTCCCCCACCACGAGGAAAAACAAACAAGAATTCTGCTCCAAAGTAATAAGTAAATGTATTCAGCCTAGCAATCGGCTAAGTAAAAAAATAAAAATTTCTGCTTGACCGCCCTAAATAGAGAGCAATGAAGTAAAATTCTGTTCCCGAGCCCCATGTACACCCAGTTGCAGTGATAGAGGCTCTAGGTAGGATCTTACAGTTAATGCCAATTTTCTGTAGGTGAAACTTATAGGAATGACACTGCAAAAACAAAAACGAAGAACCTTTATAAGAAAAATAAGTACACTGGTTCTTCTCTGATGGGCACAGCTGACCTAGGTACACTCAAAGCTCAATTCCAAAATGATTTAACTTCAAAATTAAGGTTAGTTTAAAGGAAAGTTTAAATCAAACGAGACAACATGAGCAAAACGACTTTTCTGCATACACTCAACTGATGAGACCATAGCTCGGCGGGAGGCAGGGGGGAAGGGGGGCAGTTCTGTTGCTTGAATGCCTTCACACACCCCAACACACATATGAGGAGTTGCCTACTCCCTGCAGGAGGGACGTGGCACGGGTAGTGTACTCACAAGCATCCTCCTGCTTCAGAAGCAGAGGTTTTAGAAGCTGTACTGGATTTCAGGGCTATAAAGCAAATATGCACTCGCACTGTTGCTGGGATTATAAGATCGGGTCCTAGCTCCCCTCTGGGAAGAATCCCCGCTGACCCCTGCGCAGCCACAAGATGTTTTCTAGACAGTCTATTAGTTTCTCATTGCTGCCCTAACAAGTTGTGATAATGACTTAAAGCAACATAAATTTATTATCACACAGTGCTGGAGGTCCGAAGTTTAAAAATGTGTGCGCAGGGTTGCTTGCCTTTTGGAGGTTTTAGAGGAGAATACATTTCCTTGCTCTTTCAGCCTCCAAGGCAGCCCACTTGCCTTGGGGCCCTTCTTGTAGTCCAAAGCCAGCAGCATGGGATCCCCCTCCTCTCCGATCTCTACTTCCATCCTGACTGTTCTTGTATCTTCACTCCAGCTCTAACTCTGTAGCCTCTCTCTGAGAAGGACGCTGGTGATTACACTGGGCACACTCAGATAAACCAGGATAATCTCTCCCTCTCAAAATCCTTAATTTATGCACACCTGCGAAGTCCCTTTATTATGGAGGGTGACATGATCCCAGGTTCATCAGGATGCCATTATGAGGCTCATTATTCTGTCTAGCACAGCTAGAGAGCTGCTTTTCTAAGGGAATCATGGATTCAGAGGTACAAGACAGCTCCCTCAGCTTTCAGACAGAATATGGAGAGAGCACAGAAGAAATGCAGAAATGGAATGATAAACCAGAGAGCTGGGGGATCCCTGGGTGGCCCAGCGGTTTAGCACCTGCCTTTGGCCTGGGGCGTGATCCTGGAGACCCGGGATCCAGTCCCACATCAGGCTCCCTGCATGGAGCCTGCTTCTCCCTCTACCTGTGTCTCTATCTCTCTCTTTTTCTCTCTGTGTCCCTCATGAATAAATAAATAAAATCTTAAAAAACAAACAAACAAACAAACAAACAAACCAGAGAGCTGTGCTCTTTGGGATGGTAGGCACTAGCCAAATGTGAATACTTTAAATTAATGAAGATTAAATAGAATTAACAACCGAGTTCTTCAGTTGTGCTAGCCATGTTTCAAGTGCTCAGTAGCCACATATGGCTAATGGCTAACATATCAGAGGGTACAGATATACATTATCTCCATCACTGCAGAATATTCTGGACAAATTGGACAGCACCACTTAAGGGTATTATTCTGGGCAGAGCAAATCATAATACAGTGGCAAATGGGAAAAAAATCTGCATCATGATTCTTGATGCATGATTCATGAAGCAGCAACTTACAAATTGCTTATATTTGTGATTTCCGGTAGTATTAATATGAGCAATACATCAGTTGGTAACTATTATCGCCATTATTAAAAGTGTAATGAACTAATGATCTCCTCTATAGAGTGAGAAAATAATAATAAAACTACGGTGAGTTTTGAGGTTTTACAAAGGCAGATCTGAAAATTTCCTAAAAGAATACATAATCCAAGACAAAGAGAAAGGCCCAGAGAAGGGCTGAAAATGTGGTCAAAATGTGACAAACAAACAAAATAATTGCATCCCTCTTGGAAAACTAGTGACCTCAGGAGTGAAGGATAGTCAGAATATACTTTTTTTCTGCTTTTAAAAAAATCTATGTAGCATAGATATTGCTTGTGTATGTATGTGTTTATGTATGCATTTATTTATTTGGTTTTCTTTGTTTATAATTTGCAGGGACCCAGCATCATAAATAACTAATAATTAAAAAAAATAAAAGTCCTCCTTGCTTATGCAAAAGACAAACTGCCTGCAAGGAATGAAATTATTAAATATTAAGTTTTTTTTAATCTTTAAAATTGTATTGTGATCTATTCTTTTATATCTCTACTTCCCATAGGAAGCAAATTCAGGGGAAGGAGATTTCAGACATAGAAAGCAATTTTAAACTAAACAAATGGATTTTCTGTCAACTAAAATGGAGGAGTAGAATAAGTACAGAATTCATAACAATTTATGTATGCATGCATATATGTATATATGCAGGTATATTTTAGTATGAATTAAAATGACAGAGCAAAACTGTCTCCTGAGAAGAAAGACTTTGTGCTAAAAGTCAAGGGGTTTCAAATCTCTGTGACTCTAGCTTTACAGAGTTTAAGAAAAAAATTCTCCAAGACTTTCTGCTTTTCTCAAAATTGTCTTGATTCTAAAATGTGATTCCAAGAGTTTTACAGCACACGATCACCAGAAATTCCTCATTTCCTCATTTTGCTCATTTATTAATTCAACACACATTCACTGGCTGCCCGTGATGGGACAGCTATAGTTTTAGGCTCTCAGAATGTAATAATGAAAGGAAAGAAAGAAAACGGAAAAACATTCCTTCCACCATCATGAAGATATCTCTACTGGGAGAAGACAAATAACATACAACTAAATATATGTCAGCAAAAAAGCAAGGTCTGGGGACTATAGAACACTAAGACTTTTTTGATGAAGTGGCATTTGTCCAGGTGGTCAAGGCTGAGGGATATGGTGGGTAGAGAACCTCTGGCTGAAAACAGAAACCAAAATGACTGAAGGAGGGGCATATTGGTAGAAGTAGAACAAACGACATTCTTATTGATTTTTTGTGAACCTTAATTGCCACCTTCCAATTCGTGAGTGGTACAGAACTCCCTAATGACTTCCAACATTATTTTTTTCACCTGTTTTTTTCCCTTTATTCTCCTCTTGCATCTTGTCTTTCTTAACATGATACAGTGAAAGGAGAGGCATTTATATTTGGCTTTGGGGGATAGAAGTGGGAGAACAAAGGAAAATGTCAGAGAAAAAAGAAAGGTCTAGTTGGTTTTGATTCCATACTGGAAGTTGAAATACTTCCTAACTTTTGAGTGATTCTGAGCAAAAGAAAAGATCAGATAGGAAATATTGGTAGAATATTTACTGACCACAGTCCCCACAGCACTGCTTTGCCTGGTCTCTCCACTCCCATTCCCAAATAATTCTATAAGCCTTCTGGTTAACCTTCTCCCACTTGCTCAATTAAGCCACTGCCCTCTAATTCCAACCATTAAGATTATACATCCTTCTTGGGGCGCTGGGGTGGCTTAGTTGGTTAAGTGTCTGACTGTAGGTTTTGGCTCAGGTCATGATCTCAGGGTCTCAGGTCGTAACATCTAACCTCAAGTCAGGCTCTACACTGGACCTGGATCCTGCTTAAGATTCTCTCTCCCTTGTCCTCTGCCTCTCCCCACTCCATCTTTCTCTAAAAAGAGAGAGAGAGAAAGAGAGAGAATAGTGCCTCATCCACATGGTTAGAGATTTAAATGTCTATTACATTTGTCCTATTTATGTAGAACCATTTATATCAATGCTTCATCTTTTCAGGTTCCCATCACATCCTACCTTTTTTTTTTTTTCTGTGATTAATTTTTCTAACACACCACTTCTCTTTTGACCCTGGTCCTCATTTTAAAATTTTCATTGATGTATAATTAACATATAACATATATGATGTTATATATGTGATTTGACACATCTATACATTACTCAGTATTCACCATAATACTTTTTGCTACCATTATCACCCTACAAAGTTATTACAGTATTCTTGATGATATTCCCTATGCTGTATTTTTCATCTCCGTGACTTATTTATTTTATAACTGGAAGTTCATACCTCTTAAACCCTTTTATCTATTTTGCCCATCTCCCACCCCCCCCCGAAATCTTCATAAGAACCACCTTCAAGTTCTTCCATTGGATTTTGTCTCTTTTCCCTTCTATAGAAACATAAGATCTTATTGTTCTCTGCACATACCACACTTGCCCCATCTCCCAAATGAAAAAAAAAATATTGGAAACTATTATTATCTGAAATTGAGGTAAGGAGTTTTTCTCTTCCCCTTTATTACATCTTCAAACCTGCTTTTATTTAATTATATATAGGCTATTGATTTCTCTATGTTAACGTTATGCCCTACTGGTTTATTAAATTATCTCTTTGTATCTAGTAGTTGTTCCATTGATTTTTCTCAGTTTTTCAGATAAATAATCATATCATCTACAAATAGAGGTAGTTTTATCTCTTTCTTTTCAAGTTCTAATACCTCTAATTGCTTTCTTTGTTATCCGTCTCCAATAGAAAGTTAAATCATAGTAAATTAGTGGGCAGAATTACTACGTTTCAGTGGGAATGCCTCTAATGTTGCCCTTTATGATGGATGCTAGCTGATTGCTGGCTTTTGGAGAGAGAAATATAGATTTAAGTATGGATACAGACACACACACACACACATATAAGATCATGTTAAAGGACCATTTGTCAATTCCTATTTAACAATGATTTTTCTGTTTTTGCTTTAGTTTTATTTAAAAAAGCCTGGTACTGAATTTTGTCAAATCCCTTTCCAACATGCTTGGGAACTGTTTTCTCATTGGCTTTATTTATGTGATGATTCATATCACTAGATTTCCTAATGGTGAATCATTTTTGCATGTCTGGAAAAATCTTTGCATATTTGTGATACAATTTTTTATAATGTTCTGTTGAATTCTGTTTAATCTTATTTTATTTATTTGCATTGATGCCTATAGGTGAGAGTAGTCTGAGGTTTTTGTTTTTTATCTTTGTTTTGACAAAATCTCTGTCAGATTTGCCATTATTGAAATTACTTCACAAAATGCATATGGAGGTTGTCCTCTGTTTCTATCCTCTGAAATAGTTTAAATCAAGTTTTTCTGTTTTATCCATAGCTTTATTCAAGCTTCCAGAAAAGCTATTTGTTCATTTAAATTGATTTAAACTGAGATGATAGGGCTAGAAATGGAGAAATAAGTCATGGAGATTGTAAATAGCACGAATTTTTGACATTGAACGATCTGAAAACAGTGAATTCTGACATTGTTAATTATTACATGTATAACCTGAGCAAATTACTTAATTTTTAAAGGTCTTTGGTTACTCGCTACTGAGTGGGAATTATAATACCTGACAGGTTTATAATGATAATCTTAGTTTTGATCTACTAGTGCACACAGAAATACTGAAATTATTGTTGCATGTAACTGATGCGCGATTTCAGGGATTATTCAATTTATAAAAGGTTGAAGAGAGATTAAGAGATGAAAATGAAAATGCATGGGATAGAAGCTTACAAGAACCAAGTCTACTTCTGTGATATGAAGCTCCTTCTACTTTTAGAAGATGTAGAGCACTTAGCATTAATGAGATGGGTGATCCGAATGTCAACGTTGAGGACAGGGGTGCATATCTATCACTGCAGAAAAATATTTCCTGAGGTCATCGGAAGCACACCAAAGGGCAGCTTCTCCAGGGCATGCAGTCAACTCTTGCACACCAAAAATAAGATTAAAGACCATGATCCTGTCAAATGGGGGATCGGCCTCTCAAATGGGATTTTAAAATACAGATCTTCCACAGTGAACACTGGCAGACCCAGTGTTATTAAAGGTCGTCAGGATGTTTTCTTAAAGTTGCAGTGTTGGCAGCTTTATCATGAGCTCTGACCCTTCAGGTATATCTGCTGCAGGACTTTTATTAAAATCCTGTTCACTTCACTTGTGTCAGAAAAGAAAAGCTAAGGCTTCTTGAAGGTTAATGGGCTCCGAGAGAAGCTTTCTTTTAGCCATTCCGGTGTTCGGTTTATAAACCACCCAATGCACCCCTGATGAAGCAGCACCAATCCTGCTTAGATTTTAAATCCTTAAATTAAATGTTGTTGTGTTCTTGAAGCTACAGGGCAAATACTCAGAAATCATAGCCCTGGTGGAAACTGTCCTGGCAATATGGATATACTTGTGATTTTGTTCAAATATGAAACTATCTCCCAAATAGATGTCCTACATTACAATTCTAAATCAAAACAATGACAATCACAAAACACTCTATAATTCACTAGAAGAGGGGAAAGCCTTGTATAAACGATGACAATTCAAAAAATAAGAGGAATGCCTAGCCCTGGTTGAACATATATTCCACTTAAACTAGAAGTCCTCCTGCAAAATAAACGAAACTTAAGATTTAAAAACCACCAAAACTCACCAAGAATATTAACTCTATGTTTGAATTGGAAATATATGGCATGGGACAATATTTTAACAAGTGTAAGAACGAGCTAAGATTAAACAAAGAGTCAGTGCTTAGCATACGTGAGCAGGAAACATGTACTGAATTAATATACCAAAAAACACATAAAAATGAGCACATCCTTTGCTGATGTAAAATTGTACGAATTTGACTTAAGTGCAAAATACTTTGAACTACAAAATTTCTTAATTTTTTTTTTTTGCTCCAGTAACACAGGTCAGTTCTCTTAAAGAACATAAAATAGACAGTGATGTATCTCGGGTGCTTATTTCATAAATTTTGACTTTCCTACTGACTATATATATAGAAAGAATACATTCCTCAGAGAATTCATAATTAAGACAAACATAGTTTGGTCTTACTTCCACTTCTCACCTTAAAACACACTAAAGAGTTTTCCACAGTTCTTTAATTCTAGAATTATTCTCTGGATTTTAGATCTTATCAGTGAGAACCAAAGAATTATTTTCAGGCTCACTTATATTAATGGTATTGGACACGCCACTTAAACTATCTGAGTTTAGGCTTACTCTTTTGTAAAATGAGGAATATAGTGGCTCACTCACATGGTTAGTTATGAGAATTAAAAGTCAAAATTTATCATATTATTGAGTGCTTCCTCTGAACCAAGCCCAGGATTAGTTTCTAGGCCTCCAAAATTCTATCAGACCATTCCCTTGCCTTCTAATGAGGAAAGTGCAGCTAAGTAAAACAATAGTTACAGAAACATGAGAACAGTGTGCTCACCGGAATTCTATGCTGTACTCTCCCAGGAGAGAGAGGAGGTTCAGAGAAGCCGCCTTGACAATGACTGAGTCTTCCTGGTGTATAGGGACTGAGGAAGGCATTACTGTTTGAATTGTTAACAATGGAGATTTTACCAGGGAGAAATAGTGTTGGTGTGAATAGAAACTATAAGATCCAAAGAAGCTCTCTCCTGCCAGGATAATCACCACAGGCAACCAAATGAACATAAGACAAAAGGATGGCTGGTTGTAGGTTGTCAACATGACCACCCTGGCAGGTCCACATAGGTGATTCTCCACAGTGGATGAGAACATCACTCACAGACATCCTCAGGGGCTCAAAGAAAGCATGAGATGAGCCCCCAGTCAGCCTTTTGCATTCTAAGTTCACATTTCTCCTTGAAAGAAATATGCTCATTACAAATAGACTGCAGATGTCTATTGCATTTTGCACCTTGCTAAGGTTTCCTCTTGCAGATAATGTAGATAGCCGGAGAAGATGTATTCCTATTTGATGTGTTACCCTTTCAGCAGGTATATGAGTATTTCACACATTAAATAATTTGTCTTGCCTGTCCAGTAGGATTCTCTGCTCTATCAAAAACCAAAGGAAGACTGCTTTTAAAGAAATATCTGGTTCACTGCCTTCCTATAGCATTGTAATATTACTACGACTTTCATGGTTTAGCCTATTTGCTCATATTTAGCACATATGAGCGAGAAGATGCTCAAGGTCCTTAGTCATTTAGAAGAGTATATTATCATGGCTTAGTATATATAGAATCATACAAGGGATGATAGAAGAAATTATCATATACCAATAAATTCCAATGAAAGAAGTTACCCAATAGAGCAGAAACAAGGCCTACTATATAAACATTTAAAAAGCTAAACCTTAAATTTTACATTAAAAGAAACTTAGCCTTATTTTTATTACTTGTCATTTTTTGTAAATAGACATTTTCAGGTTGTATCCTAGACTGATTTATTCATGACATCTCTCTCATCCTTATTGTTTTGTTATTTGTGTCTCTAAACATATATGACTTAAAATACAAAGATATTTCTTCTGTTATTAGAATATTTTATATTTATAATCGTAAATATCATCTAAGAGAAGACTGGGAAAGAACAGTTTTGTCAACTGCTTATATATCTGTTCATAATTTCCAGAAAGAACTGATGATCTGATATTAAGCAATAGGGAATGCAAAGATAAATATAACTGGTTTGTTTTCACTTAGGATTGATGAATGCTTTATCTATCATTAGGTAAGAATGCCCTAGATTCTTATGCAGACAATTAATGTAGGGAAAAAACTAACTTAAAATTTAAAAAAGAAAACCTCTGTAGATGTAAATTTTTAAATTTTATTTAGAACTCTTAATGGATTTTACTCTAACAATCTGGAGATAATTCCTCGTAAATATTAATCTTTAAAAACGAAAGTAAAAAATTAAAAGAAGATTATTTACATTTTCAGAAACAGAGGGAAGATGAGGAAATACAAATATTACAATATCCCATGTCATTTGCAGGTCACCAACATTAATTTAATGTTAAAAGTTGCATTATTGAATTCTTGTCATTCAATGGCAAAGGAATTAAGTCAACCACATTACCAATTGTTATTTTCTTATTTTTTTAAGAGCTATTCATAATTCATGGACAAATTGAGATAATCTACAACACAGGAATGTGCCTTTTATTTTACTTATTTATTTATTTTAGATTTTGTACTTATTCGAGAGAGCGCACATGTGTGCAGGGGGGTGGGGCAGAGGGAGAGGGGAGAACAAATCTCAAGCAGACTCCCCACTGAGTGTGAAGCCCGACACAAGCCTCGTCTCACGACCCTGAGATCATGACATGAGCTGAAATCAAAAGTCGGATGCTTAACCAACTGAGCCACCCAGGTTCCCCAAGAATTTGCCTTTTTAAAAAAGTTATTTTAAAGACCATTTTTAGTGTTAAAAACACTGCAACATATTGGAGTGTGGGGAACAGTTTTTGTAAAGGAACTTCCATTAGTTAGGACTCTCTCAATATTAGCCCTATTTATAATTTAAGTTCTAGAAAATCCTGTAAATATATGTTACCTTTATTTAGGTATATTTTCATTGTTATTAGGATATTAATTGGGAAAACAGAAAATATTTATTAGGAATACAGAAAATGTAAAGGAGGAAATAAAAATTGCTGTAAATCCTACAACCTTGAATATGTTCACTGTAAACATTTTGGAGTATGTTTTACATCCATTTTTTTTTCTTAGTGTGTCCATAAACAGATACAGAGATATATTCTATATACATACATGTGTGTTTATGCTATGGGCTGAGTGTTTATATTACCCACCCCCCCCAAAATCAACTATGCTGAAATCCTGACCTGCAAGGTGATGGTGGTAGGTGGTGGGGAGTTTAGGAAGTCATAAATATGGAGCCCTCATGAATGGGATTTGTGCCCTTATGACAGAGACCCCAGAGCTAGCTTGCAGGTTTTCCCCAGACCCTGAATCTGCCTTCTTGTTCCTGTGCCTTGATCTTGGACTTCTCAGCCTTCAGAACTGTGAGAAACAAATTTGTGCTGTTTATAGGCCACTCAATTTATGGTGCTTTTTTTTTTTTTTTATAGCAGCCCAAAGAGACTAAGCCTGTGCAAAACAGGTGCAAGAACGCGCAAATGTGTTATTTTCACATCATTTTCCAAAACTTTTCTGAAATCTAACCACCTGCCTGTCCTGTCTGGCTCTATCATGGTTGAAAGGACAAGCAGAAAAAAACAAAACAAAACAAAACAAAAAAGAAAAGAAAGAAAGGACAAGCAGCCCTTACGTGCTCCACAGCTAAATCTGTCCTTGAACCTAGTCTTCGTTTGGAACGGCAGTGATTTTTTTTTTTTTTAATAAAAACTTGATGGTACCACTTGCCTGCTTAAATTCCTTTTCTTGACTTCTCCTGCACTTAGGATGAGGTGAGAAATCTTAGCATGGCTTACAAGGCTCTGCACGATCTGGTCCCTGCCCGTCTCTTCAGCTGTAAGCCATCCCGCTCTCCTCTTCCATCCTTCCTGTCTAATCACACTGACCTTGCTTCTCCGATCAGACGAGTAAAAGTTCTTTTACCCTCACATGCTACCTCTTTCGTGTAGAAGGCACAAGATTTATCTCATGTGGCAATTAATGTCCGGGGAAAATATAACACTAAATTTTGCCCATAGCTGACCTTGTTCACAACATGAGTCCTACCAGCTGGTGTGTGCAGTAAGAATTTAACTAAGTAATTACTCTGCATTAAAGCTTAGTCTGATTTGATCATTTAAGCAGTCTCTTGAGATGGTATTCGGGTACTCCTGGGAGGAACTGTCTTCTCTCATTGTCTCATTGTAAGGTAGATAAGAGGTTAGTTCGATTTGTCCATAGTCATGGCTGTAAATAGTGGCCGGCCTGGATGGGTCTCTAACTTACTTTCTTTCTTTCTTTCTTTCTTTCTTTCTTTCTTTCTTTCTTTCTTTCTTCCTTCCTTCCTTCCTTCCTTCCTTCCTTCCTTTCCTTTCCTTTCCTTTCTTTCCTTTCCTTCCTTTCTTCTTTCTTCCTTTTTTCTTTCTTTCTTTCTTTCTTTCTTTCTTTCTTTCTTTCTTTCTTTCTTTCTTTCTTTCTTTCTTTCTTTCTTTCTTTTTAATAAATTGATTTTTATTGGTGTTCAATTTGCCAACATACAGAATAACACCCAGTGCTCATCCCGTCAAGTGCCCCCCTCAGCGCCCGTCACCCAGTCACCCCCACCCCCCACCCTCCTCCCCTTCCACCACCCCTAGTTCGTTTCCCAGAGTTAGGAGTCTTTATGTTCTGTCTCCCTTTCTGATATTTCCTACCCATTTCTTCTCCCTTCCTCTCTATAGGTCTCTAACTTTCTAAACCTCTCTTCTGCTGATTCCATCACTGATGGCACAGACCATTTAAATTTTGGTACTTAAGGCCTCAGGCAACCACAAAATATTCCAGTAAAATAAGCAATAGCCATTCTCAGGAATATTCTTTTTTATTTTTATTTTTTTCTCAGGAATATTCTTAAATAGCAGGGCTTTCCAGCTCAAGGATGAAGGAAAGAATCCTATGTCATTGCATTTCAATGAAAGCTGTAACATAAACAGCAGCATAAGGGAACTGAAAAGAATGTCAACAGAAGAAGGAAGGCTACCCCGTTAAAACCTAGAAAATAAGATACAGTAGTTCAAAAACCAAATAGGGTTGAGAGAGAGAGAGAGAGAGAGAAAGAAAGAAAGAAAGAAAGAAAGAAAGAAAGAAAGAAAGAAAGAAAGAAAGAAAGAAGATAGATCGAGAGATACATGTAGGGACACACACATAGAATAAGAAGAGAGAGAGTATGTTTTGCTCTGATGACTGTGCACCCGGCAGCCTGGGGGCCGCTTGGAGGGCTCTGGGCTGGAGTAGTGGGCAGTTTGGTTGACTTTCTCAGAGCCAAATAAAATATCTACTGCAACCCCTCGGATCTTTGTTCCACTATTTTTTCCTCATGAAAGAATCATCTAAAAGTTAACGCAGCTCCCAATTATTTTGATGTCATGAAGAGAATATTCTGAAAGGAGGATAAAATAATTCTGGACCCTCTTAAAGGTACATTCTATAAATCAATAAGCCACCTTATGCCAGTTGAGAATTCAGATAAAACTAAGAATAACAGCTTACACTTGTGGAATGCTTTGTGTCAAGCAATGTTCTAAAATCTTTCATCCTCACAACACTGTCAGTTAAACACAACCTTTATCTGTAACAACCAATCAAGACACTGAGGCAGAAGGCTATTCAGTTACATCTAACCAACATAAAATGTAATGTTAAAGGGTAGTTTCTGGATGCAGAATTCTGAGGCCAAATCTGCAATGTGGTTTCCTATCCAAGCTTTCAGAGCCTCCAGAAGGTCCCCAGGATCACAGTCTCACTAGGATGTCCTTAAAAACTATGTTTTTAAATGAATGGTAAAGCACAAAGCCAAAAGCATGGACGGAAACAGCACCATCTTTTGTCATAGTCTTCAAGCATTCCTAAAACAGGAAGTCATCAGTCCCTGGTGAGAGGACAGGTGAGAGAGAGAAGCATCCTTCCAGGTATCCTTTACCCAGACTCACTTTTCATACCTGAACTTCTCTCCTGACCTCACTCTCTCCTAGATCTCCTTTGATTCTTGCCCAGCAGCTCTCTTTTCCTTGTTGGGGTGGAGTGTTTTGAAAAAACACTTATTCATTAAAAGTGATCTATGTAGAGTCATCCCTTCAGAGAGAACTTATAATGCAATTCTAAAAACACAAACAAATAAAATTTGATGGTTTTAGCTTCACTCTTAGCAACTAAGGGGAATGGTGCCAGTAAAAATGAGAGAATTATTTTGAAAGAAATAAAGAAGTCATGAGATTTCAAAAGCAAACAAAATCCTCTTTATGAAAAAAAATGTTAAGGAATGTACTTTAAGATTTGGGATTTTCTAGCCACTTTATTAAATCATTTTACTGATATCTATTTTTTGTTTTAGGAAAATCGTTCATAGAAAATTATTTTAAAGTTAAGCCAAGACCCTGACACTCCTTTATCATATGTTGGGCTCCATTGTGTTGATCATTTATGCTGTCAAATTTCACTGCATTTTTTTGGGGGGGGATGATAAAGTTAATGACTTCTGTGTTTTCCTGACCATATTCCTAACCCAGCAGCTCCCCCCCCCCCCCGCTTTGAGGGGTAGAATGTGTTCACCACCCAGACAAACCTAGTAATTTCCCAGGGACTTTTGAAAAGATGATTGATACCCTTGCCTTTGGTGTCTGTTCTTTTAAGTGACTTATGGGCATGAAGCTAAAATCATATAAAAACCTTTTCACTGGGAATAGAAAATGCAAAGGGTGGATGGAAATCTGAGATCCAAAGAGTACAAACGACAATCAGGGATAAGGGGCTGACAAATGCAACTACCAGACCCCTGCTTCTTGGAGAAGCTGATCTTTGAAACAGAATTACAACCAGTTGCCTTCTTCACAAACCACTGCTATGTTTATTTGAATGGTGTGTTGGATTATGCTCTTCGAAGTTTTAGGATTAGTCGCTCTGAAATTGCACGTTAAAGAGAACGCAAACCTACAACCTACAAACCTACAATATATGCACATTCATCCTCATCTCTCAGGTCTGCACAGGGATTTAATTTTTAAAATATCACCATGTCCTGGAATACTAGAATCCAAAAAGAGCTGGGAAGGATTTACAAATTAAGGCTAAACCTTGAAGCCCAGGAAATGTAAGAAATTTTGCTAATGTCATTGGGCTGAAAAAAAAAAATCTGGGGTCCGTTGTAATTGATTGCTTAAGATGATGGAACAACTAAATAGTGACTGGAGAAGTTGAGGGTATAAAGTTTTTTTTCTATCTAAATGCCAAAGGTATCAATGTAAAAAATATTTGGAAAAATTAAAAATAGCATTGTTTCTTTATTTGTATTAGTTTAGCTGTATCTATCTTCACCTCTGAATCAAAGCATTAAGCCTAGAATGTGGAGGGGAGATCAGCAAAATGTCACCTAAAATTTAAGTTTGGTCAAATCAAACATATGTATTTAACCATCTGTCAGATACCTTATTTTGGAACTAAATCGCTGATGAGCCTCTATATCCTAATAAAAGCACAAGATCTGAGTGTCTCCAGACCTATTCAATCTTATAATGTTTGTGACTTGAAAAAAAAATGATATTTTCAGCAATTCATCACACACACACCACCACTACCACCATCACCACCCAAAGCAAAAACAACAAAAACGCAGATTAAGGCTGGGGAGAAGGAACGGGAAAGTAAGAATTAGTTATTTATCTGGCCTTGCCAGGCGAAAGAGACCCATGAAACACAGATATCGTTTTGGAGCAGAAATTATTCTCTGTAATCTCTACGAGCTGGAGTAAAATAGTATTCAAAAATACCCGAATGGCTTTGCTTTCAGTCCAGTAAAGGACTGATTGTTAATTCAGAATATATGTCTGCTGGCAAAAGCAGTGCTACAAAAACATTGTAATGTCAGGATATTTCATTGGAGTTTGAATATGAAGAGGTGCGGGAACAGAAAGAAATAAATGGAATCACCTGAAGGAAAAGGAGGTGACAGTCACTTGGCCCATTGGGTTAACAGATCAGGGTTTATACAGATGGGCTTTCGGGCAAGGCTCTGCACAAACTAGCGTTCTAAGTTGGGGGTCAGCCCTGTCCAATGTAAGTCCCTCCCGCTCCAGGGTGTAGCATTCCACAATCTGCACTGCCCCCCTCCCCACCATTCAAGCTACAATATTAGGTTCCAGCTTTCCAATGGGATGAATAATTGTCAATGTCCAAAATGGTAAAATTTGAAACCCTTCTTGATTCTATAGTTTCTCCATACCTGTTGACTGAATGAAAGTACGTGAAATTTTAAGCATGAATTGTGAGACGAGTCTTTCTCTTCATTCTGCAATGAAAGCATTGAGACAGATGCAGAAAACATTCCTAATAAGGAGCACCGATACCTGGCAAGCCCTTTCCCTACCAGGTTAAGTGAGCATCTCTAAGATGGATTCCTTAATTGAGTTGAGAGAGGGAGGGTGAGAGTTTGTGATGTTAAATACTGTGTAGAGTCACCGAATAAATATGAATAAAATATTTGCAGAGTCAGTAAGTCATTATTTCTGATTCTTCTGCTCTAGCTACTCTGATTAGGGTCAACAGAATGATTGATAATTGCTAAAGAACATTTTTTTTTACAAGTTTCTCTTCTCAGGCACCAAATCATATTTCCAAACTCTTCATATGGATTTGTTTTCATTGGTTTTGAAATATTGATTTTTTTTTTGCCTAGCAAAATGTCTCCATCAATACACTATGTGGTTAATTTTGAAAGTATTTAATATCTGGACAAATGAATTTTCCATGGAGGGATGTTTTACTTCTTATATCATGAAGATGAAATACAGTTGCTGCACAGAGTTTACAAGCGAAATAATATTGTCAAATGGCACAGTTTATAAAAACAAAATTCTTTCATTTGATTCTAAGAATTATTTATTTCAAGCTATGTAAAATATCAATTTTCTTATGCTGAAAATGTGTAGCTCTTGCCCTTAATTTTGTTCTGGCACATGAGCTTTATAACACCAAAAATATGTAGTAATATTTGACTGGGGTTGGTGCTGCACAAATAGATCTGTTTGCCACAAGCCCAGAACATGCAAGGAAATTAAGCAATCATTGAAACGAGCAATGCCAGCAGGAAGGCTCACACTGTGGATGAAGGACACACCATTTCAGGATTTGTAGATTCACACATCCACAGTGTTTTATAATTTAAGAGGACATCAAGCACAGCTTGTTAGAATTCCCTACCCCAAGTAGGAATCAGAAAGCCAGAACTCTGAAGAGCCTCCTTGTAACTCATCCAGTCCAACCCAGCCCTTGTTGGATGAGGAAACCAATGCACAACAGGTTGATGAATCCATCTGAAGGTACAGAGTAAGGAGAATTAGATCCTAGGTCTTCTGCCCCTTGTGATACACCTATGTAAAGTCTTCTTTTTAAAGTGCTCTTAAGAAGGGTCACTCACAGCTCTAGGAAAATATTCCTAGAACTTTCTCATCTTACAAATCTACTAATTTCATTTTAACTGATACTTTTTCTTTTTCTCAGCTTTAGTTTGCTAATCTAAAAAATGACATGAGAATCTTGAGATCATGAGAGTCAAAGTTTTTCAACCTCACATGCTTTAGGAACCTCTTACTTGGTCACGGTACTTTTCACATTGCAGGTTTTTGAGTAATAGCTTTATTGAGGTGTTTTCAGAGTTGGATGATATGTTGCCTGCCTCTCTTTACCCACTTCTGGCTTCTTGGGTGGTAGGAAGTGACATATGGAGCTGTGAAAGCATAGATAGCCCTGCAAGGTACCCAGATCAGCTTATGAATGCCACCAAGATGACTGCCCTAGGACAGGGTCCATTCCATGCAGCCATCCCTGTGAAGGCACAGTAGCAAGGGCCACTCACCCTGGCTGGAGGACCCTGGGCACTGATGATGACAGCTGCAGCAATATTGGGAGTAGAGACCTTGTAGGAGACATCCAAGACATTTTCAAGCATGTGGGCTGGACTTCAGAGACTCAGACAAAATGAAAAACATATCACCCTTGGTGCCCTCTGTGCTCTATGCTGCTTCCGTCTAGTGTTTTGCTCAGGGCAATGCGTTGTCTGCCTATATACTTGCCCACGCAAGGTTTAGGCTTCTTCTTCATTTCATTCCACCTTATTATCATAAATCTTGAATCAGACATGCTTTTCCAACAGACATGGCACCTCAGCAATCTCTGTCTTGCTGGTTTCTTTCTAATTGTGTGTAGAGGCCACACAGTGCTTCTGTGATTAAAGTATGTAAAAGCTGGTGTTGAACAAGATGGCCTTCACATTGTCCTTAGCTTGGCTCAACTTTAGACAGGCTTCTTTCTAACTTCAGGCTCCTTCTGCACTCCCTTTCTTAGAGCAATTACTTTAGAAAACTTGTTATTGTAAATCTTTTCTCTGCCCCATTGAGATGTAAATCTTTTAAAAAGATTTGCCAGTTCTACAACCCAGGAATGTTTTCCTAAGGACCTGGGGGAACCAGTCCTTTGAAATGTAATCCTTGAAAAAAAAAATAGCACTGGTATCTCCCAGTCTCTAGGAAAGCAGGACCCTAACTTCAAGGAGCCTCACTTCATTTTTTTTAAATTTTTATTTATTTATGATAGTCACACACACACACAGAGAGAGAGGCAGAGACATAGGCAGAGGGAGAAGCAGGCTCCATGCACCAGGAGCCCGACGTGGGATTTGATCCTGGGTCTCCAGGATCACGCCCCGGGCCAAAGGCAGGCGCTAAACCGCTGCGCCACCCAGGGATCCCAAGGAGCCTCACTTCAAATTGTAAAACTATCTACTGTCATGAAGACAGGAAAACCTTTACTTTTCCCTTGGGTAAAGATGATTTATACGAACAGATGACTTAGACAGATTCCCCCATCCCAGCCCTTAAGAACTCCCCTGTCCTATATTTCTTTGTTGTTGAGCTGCAGCTGAGTTCTGAGCTCTCCCCACTATTGCAGTAGTCTTGAATAAAGTCTTTCCTGCCTGTTTCATTTTGTCCAGGGCAGTGTTTGCTTCAACAGTATTAATTGTGATTTGATCTTGGGCACCTGGTTGGCTCAGTGGTTGAGTGTCTGCCTTAGGCTCAGGGCATGACCCCGGAGTCCTGGGATCGAGTCTCGCATTGGGCTCCCTGCAGGGAGTCTGCTTCTCCCTCTACCTATGTCTCTGCCTCTCTCTCTCTCTCTCTCTCTCTCTCTCTGTGTGTGTCTCTCATGGATAAATAAACCTTTAAAAAATTGTGATTTGATCTTGCAGTTGTCAAACTGATATGCTTTGGGTTTTCCTATTGTTTTCTTAGTTTCCTTTTGTCGTTGGAAATAGTCTGATTTTCTCAGGTCACTTGATAATTAAGTGTTTTTTTATGATTTTAAAGTACCATTAAAATAAAAAAAATAATAGAGAACAAACTGATCGTTGCCAAGGTGAAGGTGAAGGGGATGGGTGAAATAGGTGAAGGGGATTAAGAGTACACTTGTAGTGATGAGCACTGAGTAATGTATAGAATTGTTGAATCACTATATATCACCTGAACTAATATAACTCTGCATGTGAATTATACTTGAATCAAAAAATAAATTAAGTAGCAACTTTAAACATTTCTAGAACATGTTTGTTTTAAATTTCTTTAACAAACAAACAATCAGGAGTACCTAGGTACCTCAGTCAGTTAAGTGTCTGCATTCGGCTCGGGTCATGATCCCGGAGTCTTAGGATCAAGCCCCACATCAGGCTCCCTGCTCAGCAAGGGAGTCTGCTTCTTGCTCTGGCTCTCCCCCTCTGCAACTAGTGTGTGCGTGTGTGCACACTCTCTCTCTCAAATAAATAAATAAAATCTTTTAAAAAAACAATAAAAAAAAACAATCAAGTTGGTTACCAACTCCTTGTCAATGTCTCTCAATGGCCAAGTTTCCCTGGTTGTTCAATAAAGATATGAAATCTATTTGGCATACAAATACTCTTTTTAGTGAAGAATAAATCAACCAACGGCTTGATTGAACAATGAAATAAGATCTGTCAATTCTGCTAGTAGCTCCTAATCTTATTTCACTTGCCCAGATGGGGTTCTTCTATAGGATGATGCTGGGGAGGATGCTTCTCCGGTTCCCTTAATGCTTCTGATATGCTTTAATTATAAATTAATAAATTGAGGCAGCCGGGTGGCTCAGTGGTTTAGCCCCACCTTCAGCCCAGGGCTTGATCCTGGAGACCCAGGATCGGGTCCCGGATCGGGTCCCACATTGGGCTCCCTGCATGGAGCCTGCTTCTCCCTCTGCCTGAGTCTCTGTCTCTCTGTCTCTCATGAATAAGTAAATAAAATATTTAAAAAATAAAATAAACTAATAAATTGGCATATTTGGGTGGTAATATGTGAGCACTTTAAATCCCTGTAAGATCTGGCTATCAAAAAATAATGTAATAATAAAAAATGAGAAGAAAGAAAAAGCTCAGAGTTAAATACTTAAATTTGCCAGCCACTTTTCCAAATGCAGTATATGTTTTATGTCAAGAATTCTAATAGCAACGCTGGAGTAAATGCTATTATTATTCCCATTCTAGAAGGAAACCATGGTTCCCAAAACGTAAATAGCTTGCCCCAAATTGCACAGCTAAATAAATGGCAGAGCTGGGGTTTGATAACCCAAGAAGTATAGCACCAGACCCAGCACATTTAGCTATCACACTAAAGTGGCTTCTAGGCTTACTCTCTCTCTTTCTCTCTAAATAAATAAATAAATAAATAAATAAATAAATAAACAAACAAACAATAAATAAATAAATAAATAAATAAATAAATTCTTAAAAAAAAAAAAAAGAAAAGCAAATTCTTCCTGCCCCTGCTACAGACGTACTTAACTCAGAGAGCCCCACTAATTCTGATGCTTGCTCAAGTTTGAGACTCACTGGTCTAAGGCAAATCTTGGCAGGGATCCTTGTCCCGCTGCTGCTGTGGCTTTTCTGTTGAGTTATTACCTTAATAATACCCTGTAGTGATTTGTAGATTTTCAGCCTGAAGTGGGCCCCACTCATTTATTGTGGCAAAACTTTTAGGAACCATGCTTTTTCTGGGCAGATTTTGATCTTAGAGGTCAAGAAACTGACATTTCAAAATCCTAGCACTCTCTGTAACCCAGAACAGACTTGCACAAAAAAGCTGTCATCAGAATCATCTGTTGGATGAATCAATAAAATTATATCTACTTCTCCCTCTCCTGTTGCCAAAGACTAAGAGTTTAAAGGTACTGAGGACATTTGCAAGGATTCACAGTAAATTCTTCCCACTCCACACACACACACACACACACACACGATAGTTTGGTTTTCAGAGCATGGTGGACCATAGGTAATTTATTGGAAGTGCTATGACTTCCCAGAGTAGCAGGTGTCCTCATGCACAACTAAAGACACAAAATACTCTAAAAGAACTAAAAAAAAAAAAAAAAAAAAAAAAAAAAACTACTTCCTGTTTCACCACCTTAGATAATCAAAACAGCTTCCCTTTTTGTCTTCGTCAGTCTCCTCTCACTAACATAGATACAGCAATTACATGCAAAACAAGCATAACCTTCATTTTTGAATATGTTAAAAGTACATATACAACCATATGTAGATGGAAGATACTGTGAATCATCAAATGTGAATATATTATTATTATGGATTTCTTCTTTTTTTCTTGGAAAAGCACTGGAAAATTCCATCTCTCTCTCTCTCAATGTAGAAACCAGAAGGGAGAATTCAAATTTTAGGACAAGATAGATACACCATGCGTAAATATCTTGGTAGAAAACAGTTAAATTTAATTTTTTAAATCCTTTCACATTATAATTTTGAGGGAAAAACCAGGATTTTATTCTAGCAGTCATGCACAGGATCCTATTTCCGTATAGCTGCTTTAAATTAACATTTAAAAATAACAATCGTTATTTGAAGGGAAAAGTATTTGTTAAAGCATTAAGCTCATCCACTGTCAGATATTTTACTACAACCATCAACAAAGAGAGAAGACAGAACACTGAACATTAAGCCCAGGTGAAGAGTCACCAATAACTTACTTTTCTACTTTCCACTCTCAGTTCTACCCTTCTGGCTCTGTGACCCTTAATAAGTTTCAATATCTCTCCTTCACTTTCCTGCTATTAGCTTTTCATTATTTTAGTGGACTGATAATGTACTTCTGGAGTATGAAAAAGTTTCCCAATACTTTAAAGTGCATATGTTATTTAAAATGACAATAAAGCATTGCTATTTTAATAGATACTAATTTCATGGTTCTTAAATATTCAAACATATCCAAATTTTACCATTGTTCTCTACCTAGATCATAAAACATGAAGATGTATCAAAGCAAAGAAGTTGCTTTTAGATTCTGGTATTTCAGCTCTCTGTTAGACATTCACGGAGGTCTGGATATGAACACAGCAACTGTCTA
This sequence comes from Nyctereutes procyonoides, assembly GCF_905146905.1. Lineage (NCBI taxonomy): Eukaryota > Metazoa > Chordata > Mammalia > Carnivora > Canidae > Nyctereutes > Nyctereutes procyonoides. Next base: position 39,131,479 of record NW_026575120.1, on the reverse strand, counting down.
CCCACAGGCAGTTTGAAAACACCCAGAGGCACACCATTTATTGTAGTTTGTAGGACATGGAGGAGAAAGCAGGCACACAAGAAATTCCAACTGATGTGAAAACATGAAAATAGGTTGAAAATTTCATAGGTAACATCATACTACTCAAGTATGAAATTCACAACTTGTTTTTTCCAAAACAAGTGTCAAAATTGGTACTGCACACTTGCCCAAAATGTCTCTTTCTTATTGATTCACCAAGCTAGCATGAGACTTCACTCTCCCCACCAAGAGAATGTTCCAGGATGACCTGAGCATCTTCCAATGACCCAATAGTAAACACAGTAGGACCAAAAAAAAAAAAAAACAAACAAAAAAAAAACGACTCCATATTGCCTACAGCTATATTCCAATGCTCACCAGCTACAGGTAGGTTTTTCAGTTTAAAACCTGTGAAATTTTGTGGAACAAAGTAAAATTCCAAATAATTAATTAATGTATATACTACTTAAACATATTTTTTTTCTTAAACTTTAATGTGTATAATATTCACCCTAGGAATTTAACAACGTGAGAAACAGGATTTGAGATACCGACGGTAGAATATTTTTAACTTGTGGTGTACAAAAGTGGCGTGACACAGTGGAGATACTAAACCTTTTGGATGACCAGTCTATTGAGGATTTTTTTTTTAGTATGGTGTTGACTTCCTGTGCTACTAGTGGGCAAGGTAGCAACCCATGAGCCTGACATCTTCCTCCCTTTCTTCTGTGCTTCCTTCCTTTTCCCTTTCCTTTCTTTCTATTTTTTTTCATACATTATCACTGCAAGAGATTCATGTTTTGTTGTTCATTCTTCACATACTTGTGTAAAGTCTATTGGGTGTAATAAAAATTCAAATATTCATACAAATGCATATTCAGTGATAGGTTATGTACAGAGTTCTAAGCATAAAGCAACAGAGGTGGCTTTGGGATGCAGGGAAGACCTCTGGGGAGAGTGATGGATGTTTTAGAGGACGAAAATGGGTTAAATGAAGGGGGCATTTCAGACAGGAGGACACTGAATCACAGGTGGGACTACGTGACTTCAAGAAACAGTGTGCTTGTGGTTTAGAGATCGAGGAGGGGAGGTGAAAAATACTATAAAACAGTCAGGTACTACCAACAAGGCCCAAATAATGGTTTCTTGGTTCTCTCCAGACAAATCTTCCCTACCTCCTGGTTTTACTGAGATAAAACTGGCATACAACATTGTGTTAGTTTAAGATGTACAACACAATGGTTTGATATATGTATATGTTGTGAAATGATCACTACAATAAGTTAACATCCATCACTTCACATGGTGACAATTTGGGGGAAGAGTAAGAACTTCTAAGATCTACTCTGTTGGCGACTTTCAAATATACCATACCGTATTGTTGCCTGGTGACCATGTGGAACAGTACATCCCCAGAATACGATGATCTTATAACTAGAAATTTGTGCCTTTCTGACTACTTTCACCCATCCTCTCCTCATAGTGCTTATCTCTGGCAACCACCAATCCATTCTGTTTCTATGAGTTCATTTTTTTTTCTTAGATTCCACATGTAAGTGAGATCATACAGTATTTGTCTTTCTCTCTATGACATGTCACCTGGCATAATGCCCTCAAGGTCCATCAATGTTATTGCAAATGGCAGTATTTCCTTCTTTTTTTATGGCTGAATAATGTTCCTCTGTGCATGTGTGCATGTGTGTGTGTGTGTGTGTGTGTGTGTGTGTGTGTGTGTTCCATGTTTTCTTTAGCCATTCATTAGTTGATGGACACTTAGGTTGTTTCCATATCTTGGCTATTATTGCAGATAATGCCACAATGAGCGTGGGGGTATGAGACACATCAAGGTGGTGGTTTCATTTCCTTTGGATGTATACCCAGAAGTGGGATTGCTGATCATATGATAGTTCTATTTATACTTTCTTATGGAACCTCCATAGTATTTTCCATAGTGGCTCCACTCATTTATATGCCCGCCAACAGTGCTCAAGGGTTTCCTCCTCTCCACATCCTAGCCAATCTTTATCTCTTGTCTTTTTAATGAAAGCCATTCTAACAGGTGTGAGGTGATAAGGCAAATCCTTTCCTGGGCAAATTTTATGAAGAACATTCTAGATAACTGATGGAATTCACAGCATGTACCTAATGTTGGAAATATTGATGGTTCATAAATTATACATAATATGATCATCTCAGACATATACCTGAATAATTCACTTACTAGATTTCTTATTATTTTCCTATTTTAAATCTTCTGTTCCAGTAACACCATGAAAACTTCAGTATGATTTCTGCTTTATAATAAAAACACCTCACTTTCTTGTCTTCCCTGTAAAGCAGTGGTTCTCAATCAAGGCTGGTTTTATTTCTCTAAAATGCCTTTGGCAATGTTTGGACACAGTTTGCTTGTCACAACTGGTGAAGAGGGTTCTAATGGATCTAGTAAGTATAGGTCAGGGATGCTGATGAACAACTCATAATGTATAGGAGTGACCTTCACAACAAAGAATTATTTGGCCCAAAATGATGATGTGTCAAGGTCGAGAAACTGGGTTATAAGGTGCTTTTAAAATTAAGAGTTTTTTAGTTGTCTCTTACCCTAAAGAATAAAGGTAGCTAATTATGTTATTTCTTACACAAAAAAACAATGAGGTCAGGCCAGATTTCAGGATATAAGGAATGGTAGATGTGTTCATTCTTGCAGGCATTGCATTTGAAGTCCTTATTAAATGAACCTGGATATGTTAAAAGGCAGGCCTTGACTGAGAATTTAAATTTGGTAATGTTTAGAGTGCAAAGACACTGAATCCATGGGTATGGATGAGACTTCCCTAAGGTGACGGGAAGAGCAGAAGGAGAAGCAAGCATTGTACCGAGTCTTCATGAACCCACATTTAAGGTCTGCATGAAGAACAAGCCTACAAAAGAAAATCACTGGCAGCATGCAGAATCTAAAGAAATAAGACAAAACTAAAGGAGTATGATATCATGGGAACCAATATAAGAGATTGTTTCAAAAAAAAAAAAAAGAAAACTGACTTATACGTGCCAAACATTTCCAAGAGGAGAAACAACAACAACAACAACAAAAGGTAAAAAGTCCATTTTGCTAAGAGACACAGAGGTCATTAGTGACCTTTGAGGAGGGCCATCTTGGTTGAGTGATGGAGGCAAAAGACTGGAGTGGGCCAGGATTAAGTGGGAGTGCCAAGCTACATGCAGACAACCATTCTATAAGTTGTTACTGTCAAGGGAAGCTGAGGTTAGAAGGACCCAGGTGTGGAACCAAGATTACCATCGGACAGACACAAGCGTGTTTAAAGGCCGATGGCAGTGATCTCGTTAGAAGCTTGCAGTACAATATACAGGGGAGAAAGGATTCATTTATTGTGTAGAATTTCACTGAAAGTATAAGGGGTAGGATCCAAAAGAGACAGGGTTTGCCGTATAGCTGAGGGAAATCATCTCTGTTGTAATAGGAGGGGAGAATCAATATTTACCTTTGTTGGTTAGTTTGCACAGAACTGATACAAGGTTTGCGGCTTGTTGTGTAGAAATAAATATTTATTCCCCAAATAAAACAGAATGAGAAAGGGTCAGTGATACTGCCTGCTATGATCTGGATGTTTGTGTTTCCCCAAAATTCGTATGTTGAAGTCTCAACCACTGGGGATGATATTAGGAGGTTGGGGCCTTTGATGGGTGACTAGGTCATGAGGGCAGCACCTTCATGAATGGGTGTAGAGCCCTCATAGAAGAGACGCCAGAGTGCTCCCTCCTCTCTCACTATGTGAGGTTGTAGTGGGAAGATGGCTATCTAGGAAGCAGGCTTTCACCAGACACCAAATCTGCCAGCATCTTGATCTTGTGCTTCTCAGACTCCAGAATTGTGAGAGACAAATGTTTATTGTTTATCAGCCACTCCGTCTATGGTATTTCATGATAGAGGCCTGAATAGACTCAGACATTATCTTTTCAACCTAATCAAGAATGTTAAAAACCAATCCTAGGAAATGACCTGGACTTCCCTCAATCTGCTGCCCATGCTACTCCCTTTCATCCAAACTATTCCACGTCCCCTGGAAACCACCTCTGCACCCTCAGGTGGAAGTAAATCCTTCCTCCTCCACGCCAAGAAGCCCTCACCACAGTGTCTTATAATGATCTCTTTATCTGTTTAATGCCTTCGCCAGATTGGGAGCTGCTCTGGGGCATGGTGACCTCACGTGTAGAACACCAATGCCCATTTCTTGGTGGGTGACTGATAAGTGCTTGCTTAGGAGATGAGCTCTACTTTCTATTTTCCTTGTAAATACCTCCACAATGGACTGCTATCTTGAGCTGGCAAAATGGTGCATCTCTAAAATTATACACTGAATTATAATCTCATATTAACATGTACCTATATATGTACCTCTGAGAATAACCCTTTAGAATGGAGGCTTCTCTTATTGTAAGCAGCTTCACTGAACAGATGGATTAATCCTGAGTTAATTAAAAAAATCCAGTTAAACAGAAATTCTGCTAACTGGAGGCCTCCATTTTATAATCAAGCTAATTAACTGGGTGATTACTGAATCTCTTTCTTCCCAGACTGTGACCTCATAGAAGGTAGGACATTTTTCTCCCTTTTTGTCATTAAATTAAATGTGAAATGCATTTATTAAAATGCTTACTGAAAAAAATAGTTTTACTAGGTTCAAAGTAGTAGTGGGGAGAACATGGGTTGGGAAACACCAGATGATACAGAATCAGGCTTCTGATTCCAAATATCTATCCTCACTTTCACATCTAACATATACAAGCTCGAACATAGACTCAGAAGAACAGATACCACATAAGTAAGAAATATAACAATGAGAGAGTTCTTCTTCTTATCCCTTTTTCTTTCTAAAGTATAAATCTGTGTTTTCAGTGAATAATGGCAGTTCAAAAGACAGAGAATTCAAAGCATACATGGACTTTAGAATCCTATGACAGTGGTGGCTTATAAGGAATTATAAAATAAACTGAACAATGAAAGAAAATTTTATTACCTATTGAATCCTCCATTCAATAGTAGCAACCCAGTTCCAAGCAACTTATGTAATATTAATGACATTAATATTTCAATTAGGAAATGAACAGTATAAGATTCAAGAAAAGTGTGAGATAGGGCCCTTGCCTTGTGCTAGCTAGTTGAAAAAATAAGGTATCAAATAGCAATATAGTGCAAACTTATTATTAAGTATAATATTCTGAAGTGAAGTTGGTAAGAAAGAAGTGATTTAGTGGTATTGAATAGGTGACACGGCTCAAGCCTCAGGTGAGATCCTGAGGTTACGCGGTGGGATAGAATATTCTGGAAAGTCTTCATGCAAAATAAAAGCAAGGTAGACTATTTGTGATTGCTTCAATTGCCTCAATTCACTATTTGTCAAATAACAAATTAAGCTGTATAGTTGCTTCTCAGTATTTCTTTTAATGTGAGCCAATTAAATAAGTATTTACTTTATTTGTACTGTTCTTTGCAATTTAAATATTTCTGTTTTAAAATAAATTTTGTGAACTACTTTTACTCTACTGCAACCTGAAACTATGCCAGATTTTCCTGGCTTTATGTCCTGTCTTTCATCATTCTCTTCTAAGAATTAGATATTTAAGTTCACCTATAAAAAGGGGAACCCATCACGAACAAAACAATTGGACTGTTTACACTCTTTGATGCAGCTTTAACCTTGCCCTCTTCCTGAAGCCCAGGAAAGATAAAGGCTGGCTGCCTGGAGCCCTCCAGGAAAATAAATTGAGGGCACCGTACATGTGCCTGCATTTGTGAAGAGTAATAAATAGCATCCCAGAAAAATGTCTATTTTCCATTGGCACTTCTCTTCGTGTGCTGTATTGTGGCTGCCATTCAATTCCGCGTGTTTTCAGTGTGAAAAGTATGTACTTCATCTACCCCCTGTTGTTTTTTCTGTTAGTTACCTACCCAATAAAATGCCTGATCTCTGGCTTTGCATGCAAACTGTCCAATATGTGGCCAAATTGTTTTAATATTATACTTTAGCCAAACTATTGCTCAACTTTCTCAAACAGGTGCTACAGCCCTGAGTATTCCCTACTCAGTCCCCTTTGCCTCCCTTTGTTCTGGTCGGATTCATTGTGTTCATATTGGCTGAGTTTACCTCTATCTCGTCAAAGAACCCGTAGTCCATGAAACCTTTCCAGACCCTCCCATTTATAACTGGTTCCTGTCTCCTCTGAGATTTCTGGTTCCTTATCGAATCGTTCGGCATTACACCTATTTGTGATGACTAATGTCACATATTTAGAGGAAGAGTATGGGATCATTCAACCATTTGTTCATTCAATGATAATTTTCATTTAGCCAATAAAAAAATCTTTCACAAGGTTTTTCCTGGGCTAGACATTGAAGACATAGTGGTAAACAGAGCAGGCTCATTCCCAGACCTCTTAAAACATGACTGACTGGTGGGGTGGGGGGTGGGGGCAGAAATTCTGAGAATTAAAAAGATCTTATATAAGGGCCTCAAGAGTAGGTACAATGACTTTGGGGCATTGTCTTTCTAAACATTTTCTGGTTTAACCACGGAATTAAATAAAGAAAGAGATTCTGGTTGGTGGACTAGATGTGGAAGACATATTAGAACAAAGTAAAAGTGCTAAGATGGAAACTGAAGGAGATATTTGCTCAATGGAAAGGAGTAACTAAGCATTTTGACTGAAGCTGATTTGAAGCTTCAAATACAGCCTCTGCAATCAGAAAGTCATGCTGAGGGACTTTAGAATGATCATATCCAATAACAAAATTTTAAATATCCATTATACACACAAGTACACACACACACACACACACACACACACCACTACCACCACTACCACCTCCCAGAAGGACATTGAGCAGACTGGGGCTTCAATTTTTAATATTGGAATCATACATGGGAAAGGCAAAAGAAACCCTATAAAGAATAATGGAAACTAATAAGTATTGACGTATAAGCTTTCTAATTATTTATGTTTTTGTTTTTTTTAAATAAAAAGCAGAATCGAACGGCTTAAAAGTCAACTAAGCACTATGGTACATACACCTTTGCTACCCATCTCCATTACTGATGGATATAGCATCTTGGTCTGTAGGCACAGAGGTTCAGGATAAAATAATCACTTTTGAATTACTAATTTTTAAATCTCTAATCTTAAATTAGTGAGAAATGAGATGTAACTATATAATAATATATCCTTATGAAGATTATATGATAAAAGAGGTTTACACATTAGCATTTGAAGTCAAACACCATTGAAGTTTTTTGAGCTATAAGATTATGTCTAATGTTGGAATAAATAAAATGCACATTTTTAGGTTCCGTTGGAAATGGGATGTTAAATGTCTGAGGGCTACAGCGAAACCAAGTAATAAATGATCAAATCAATAGGAAGATATCCCCTCAGTCAAAAAGGCCGATGTGAACAGGCTTCCAGTTATGGGATGAATAAGTCACAGGAATAAGGAATATAGTCAATGATACTGTAACGGTGTTGTGCGTGACAGAGGGTAGCTACACTTGTGGTGAGCACAGCATAATGGATAAATTTGTTGAACCACTATGTTGTACACCTGAAACTAATGTGACACTTGTGTGTCAACTACACTAAAACATTAATTTAGTTTAAGAAAATGAAAGCTAAAAAGGAAATATTCAAACATGAAATTAATACTGAAGGGATTAATTTCATTTGTCAATCATCCTTGGGCATTTGGGACAAGAGGTCAACAGATACCTTTGAGTCGACAGGTATCAACACAAGAATTTCTGTCAGAGAAGACACAGGCTATGTAGGAATGTCTGCATGTTACATTACACATGGATGATTTTGACAATGGAGTAGAGAGCAAAGCAATGGCTGCTTGGTGAGAGCTGACTGTTGAGACCAAGGAGTGTCTAATGATGTTAATGGGATATTCTGTCTCTGGTTTCTGGGCCTTTTCAGGAGAGGTGAGTGAGTTAGGATGGGGGCTGTCAAAGGTGAGAGGAATCCAGAAGTCTGTCATAGGAATTTTTCATAATAGTTTTTCAACTAGTTATAATATGAAGCCGTTCTCTTTCTTTATAATGATAAATAGATGACTATAGTAATAATGCAAACATAATTAAATCCTCTCTATTCTTAATACCTACCTGTCTAATCCCAACCCTGGGCAGTGCTTATTTAAAGGCAATAGTCATTATGTGGAACTGGTAAGTAGGTTGCAAAGGTTTTTCAGTGTAGAAATACTTCTTTTAAACATGTATTATTTTCATCAACCAAAACCAAAAGCAATTATTTTACAAATAAAACTCTGCTTAAAAAGCCTTTGGTTTTACACTAAATGGAAAGAAAACATCTCATTTAAATGTATCCCACTGGCTGCTGTGCTGATCAACCGGGAAGTTATTGCAGCAACCCCATGCAGAAGTGGAATTTGGTGGAGATGGTCAGAAACAACTGGACCCTGGATATACTGACGGGAGAGCCTTCGCTGATAAGTGGGATTTGGGATCTGAGGCATGGTGAGAAGAGTCAAAGAGGAAGCAAAGGTTCGGAGGCAGCACAAATATAAAAATGGAGCTGACATTTACTTAGTACATAGAGAAAGCTGAGGGAGGAACATTTGTTTTTGATGGATACTTTTGTCTTGAACAGAAAAAAAAAAAAAACAGCTGAAATACCTGTCAGACTATGAAGAGGCAGTTGGGTCTGAGGCTCCACAGAGTGGACAGAACCAGAGACACAAGTCTGCGAGGCACCAGCATCCAGGTGGAATCTAGGGCCATGAGACCAGATGAGAGCTTGAGGTACTGGATGCAGACAGAAGAGAGAACACTCCCAAGGACTACAACCTGGGTCTCTCCATTATTTAGAGATGATGAAACTAAGGAAGAACTCGCAGGAGAAGGAGCAGTAGGGGTAGATCAAAGGAGAAGAGGAGGAGGGTCTGTGTCTAACATGGATGGGTAATCAAGGTGAAGACTGAGAATTCTCCATTTGACTTAGCGACGTGCAGACCCCTTCCTCCTTGATGGGAGCTGTTCTGCTAGGGATGAAATCCTCTGGAACAGGTTCAAGAAAGAATGAGGCAAAGCAAAGTGAAGGCCATGATCAGTACTATTTTAAAAGGAATCAAAGAAACAAGCTGTTAGTTTAATGAGTTGGGGAATGTAATTAACTGAAGGGAAGGAGAACAAGTTGGGGGTGTGTGAGGACAGGAGAAGATGGAGCAGGGCATGCAGCCCCCCTGCAACACCAGGGGGGCCATGAGAGCTCAGTGGCCAGGAGTTTAAAACAAGACCAGTCAGGATAGCAGTGTCCTTTCCCCCAGGGGAGATGCAAAGTTCTCAGAAAACTGCACTTAACCAGCTCGGGTATTTTTCTGAGCCAGTATAATGGAAGTAGAGGGGAGCAAATAAATCAAGGATGATTACAAGGAAGTCATTCTAATGCTAGAACATGGAACTGATACTGGGTGGAAGGGATGTGAGGGCATGAGGGAACCGAGTCCAGGAAAGATGTATTTTTGTTACAGTTGATTTAGGAAACTGGAGAGAATGAACAGCAAACTTACGGAGCGTTTGTAGTTTATGGCAACATTGAGGTCTCGGGGCTGACCTTGGAAGTCGCTGGTTACGTGGCACATCGAGGGCTCATATCAGTGGAGGAGGGAGGGTCCAATAATTAAGAGACAGAGATATCCTCTGAAGGATATGACAGGAGAGTTACAGAGCATGTGGCAGTGATCCAGGTACTGAAGTCTGCAAAGACGAAGAGCTAATGGGCCATGGGTTCATATATAGCCACAGTGAGAAAAGGTAGAAGGTGATATAATTAGCTTCAACACTGGGGCAGTGGAGGGAGGGAAAGGAGGTTTAGGAAACTGCTTATTCATCAAATAGACACACAGCGGGAAAAGCAGTTTTGGAACCACTTCAAAAAATGTAAGTAGTATGTGTTCTATAATTATTAAGATTATGAAAGGTATGATCATGGTATTAGCATTTTAATCAGATTTTTCTTTGGGCACACAAGCTACTGCTTGGCTGATTCCATGATCTTTGCAACAAAGATCAGCCAAGCTGGGCTCACTTGATTAAGAGACTCCTGTAAATTAAGTCCCATTACTGGCATAACCTCCACAGGCATTTCACAGAAAACCAATTTTGGGGAGTTGGGAAAAGGATCTGACGGGTGGTCAGAGCATGTGTTTTATTTTTCATCATGTCTTGCAATTAGAAGAGATCATTAATAATAAAATCTACATATCTCAGCCTATGGTACAGGACACTTAGAGCCTGACCTTTAAACCCTTAGCAACTCCTACTCAATCCAAGCACCTGTTTGTATTCCATGCTGGTCAGAAAAGTAGCTCAATCGACCCTAATCTACAGATGAGTTCTGACAAAGGACTTGGAATCATGACTTTTTTCTTTTTAGCAAAGTCATATACAGCGAAATTCTGTAAAAAATTGCCATTAGGGGCACATGGGTGGCTCAGCTGGTCAAGCGTCTGCCTTCCGCTCAGGTCCTGGAATCGAGCCCTGGATGGGGCTCCCTGCTCAGTGGGGAGTCTGCTTCTCCCTCTCCCTCCCACCATCCTCTCCACTTGTGCTCTCTTTCTGCCTCAAATAAATAAATAAATAAATAAATAAATAAATAAATAAATAAATAAATAAATTTTAAAAAATTGGTATGTATTTACAGTCAGAAAGCTCTGTTCCAAACCAACAGTAAAAAAAAAAAAAGTATTTTTTTGAGGGTTTACAAAAAATATGTTCAAGTATTTACTGTTTTGGAAAACTATATTTACTTCAAGTAAGATGCTGCAGGTGGTAATTCTGACGTGTTTCTCTGTCCATTTCCGTGAATTAACAATTCACCCTATATGTGAAGAAGGTATTACACACATAAGTACAGTTCAGTTCACTTAATTATCTGTGACTATGATCTACTTCGATGGGGTCAGAATCAGTGATCCTGCTCATCCCTTCAGTTTGATGAGGTCTCGGTTAAAGAGACTGTACTGTCAGGATCTAAACAGGGTCTGAACATCACAGGAATGAGACGTGTGCGTGTTTGCTTTTAATATGGAATGATCCTAAGTTCAGGATGATTATAAGTTCATGGTAAAAAGTTGCTTCAGGGTCCTGGAATACTACCGATTGTATCTGTAGTATAAATAATATAAATATATTGACTATATTATTGTAGATAATACAGATAAAATTAGCATTTATATCAGTACATATATACATGTATATATTTATATCAGTATCTGCAATTTAGGCCCACTGTTTATAAATGTATTCTTTTTTAATGAAATAAAGTTGGTATATAACATTACATTGGTTTCAGATCTACAACATAATAATTCAATATTTGTATATGCTACAAAATGATCACTGTAATAGATCTAGTTGCCATCTATCAGTCACCATATAACTGACCCTTACCCATGTCATACACTCCCTAAGACACTTCCCCTCTGATAGTCATCCATCTGTTCTCTGTAACCAGGGGTTTTGCTTTGTTTCTTTTTTTCAGATTTCACATATAAAAAAAAAATCAAACAGTACTTTTCTTTCTCTATCTGACTTATTTCACTTAGCATAATATACTCAAGGGCCATCTATGTTGTCACAAATGGCTAGTCCTTTTTATGGTTGAGTAGTACTTATATATACATTATATATTTTATTAATAACAAATATATAATAATACATAATAATTAATAAATAAGTAAAATCAATAATAATAAATATAATGTATACCACATCTTCTTTATTCACTTATCCATTGATGGACACTTCAGTTGTTTCCATATCTTGCCTATTGTAAATAAAGCTGCTGTGAGCATAGGGGTACATAGATCTTTCCAAATCAGCATTTTTGTTTTCTTTAGATAAAAAAACCCACAAGTGCAATAGCTGGATCATATGATAATTCTACTTTTCATTTTTTTGAGGAACCTCCATACTGTTTGCCATAGAAGTTGTGAGAATTTATATTACCATCAATGGAATATCAGGCTTCCCTTTTCACCACATTCTCTCCAAAATTTATTTCTTATCTTTTTGATAACAGCATTCTAACAAGTGTGAGGTGATGTTTCATTGTGGTTTTGATTTGCATTTAGTGATGCAAATTAGTGATAATTAGTCATGTTGAACATCTTTCCATGTGCCTGTTAGCCATCTGCACATCTTTGGAAAAACGCTTATATCTGTCCTCTGCCCATTTTTTAATCAGATTTTTTGCTATCCTTTGAACTGTTTCCGTATTTTGGACATTAACCCTTTGTATGATTTGCAAGCATTTTTTCTCATTCGGTAGGCTGCCTTTTCATTTTGTTGATGATTTCCTTGCTGTACAGAAGCTTTTCAATTTGTTTAACTTTGGCTTTTGTTGCTTTTGCTTTTGAAGCCAGATCCAAAATTTCAATGCTAAGACTAATGTCAAGGAGCTTACTACCTATGTCTTTTCTAGGAGTTTTATAGTTTTAGGTTTTGCATTCATGTTTTCAATCCATTTTGAGTTAATCGTTGTGTATGGTGTAAGACAGTGGTCCGGTTACATTCTTTGCATGTAACTGTCCTATTTTCCCAACATCATTTACAAGAGATTGTAATATCCCCACTGTGTATTCTTGTCTGTTATGTCATATATTAACTGACCATATATGTGTGGGCTTATATCTGCGCTCTCTATTCCCTACCATTGATCTATGTGTCTGTTTATATGCCAATACCATACTGTTTTGATTACTATAGCTTTGTAGTATAGTTTGAAATCAGGGAGTGTGCTACCTCTAGCTTTGTTTTTCTTTCACAATATTGCTTTGGCTTTTTGGGGTCTTTTGTTATCCCCCCAAAATATTAGAATTATTTGTTCTACTTCTTAAAAAAAAAACATTGAAATTTGATAGGGATTTCACTGAATCTATGGATAGCTTTGGGTAGCATTGACATTTTAACTATATTAATGCTTCCAATCCATGAACGTGCATATTTTTTCCATTTATTTGTATCTTTATCAATTTCTTTCATCAGTGTCTCATAGTTCTTAGTATATAGGTCTTTCACCTCCTTGGTTGAATTTATTCTGAGATCTTTTATTCTTTTTTGACTCAATTATAAATGGGATTTCTTACTTAATTTCCTTTCCTGATAGTTCATTATTAGTTTAGAAAAATGCAACAGATATTTATATATCAATTTTGTGTCCTGCAAATTTGCTGAATTCATTTATTAGTTCTAATGTTTTTTTTGGTGGAGTCTTTAGGGTTTTCTATGTGTAGTATCATGCCATCTGCAAATAGTGACACTTTTCCTTTTTCTTTTCCACATAATCCTTAATTTGGATTTCTTTGTCTTTTTTTTAATTTTTTATTTATTTATGATAGTTACACACACACACACACACACACACACAGAGAGGCAGAGACATAGGCAGAGGGAGAAGCAGGCTCCATGCACCGGGAGCCCGATGTGGGATTAGATCCTGGGTCTCCAGGATCGCGCCCTGGGCCAAAGGCAGGCGCCAAACCGCTGCGCCACCCTGATTTCTATGGCTAGGACTTCCAATACTCTATTGAATCAAAGTGGCAAAAGTGAACATCTTTGTTGTGTTCCTGATCTTAGAGGAAAAGCTTTTTGCTTTTCACAATTGAGTATGATATTAGCTGTGGGTTTATCACACATGGCTTTTATTATGTTGAGATGTGTTCACTCTATATACATTTTTTGAGAATTTTTATCATAGATGTTTAATTTTGCCTTTTCTGCTTCTATAGAGATGATCATATGATTTTTATAATTTGTTTTATTAAAATGGTTGTGTCATGTTGATTGATTTGTAGACATCAAACCATCCTTGCATCCCTGGAATAAATCCCTATTCAATCATGGTGGATGATCCTTTTAATATATCATTGAATTTAACTTGCTGATACTTTGTAGTCTAAGGGAAAGGACCTTAGTCAGTATCCAGTTTCAACCTGATTGGAAGTTCTACCCTCAGGCAGCAGCTTTTAAAGTATGCAAACATCTACACTCCTATGGCACCACAATTATAAACCCTGCTAACCTCCAGAGAAGAAGATCTGGAGATGTCCCCCATGCAACAGTTGCAAGAATCAGGGATTCAGATAAGTGTATAAGTTCCTTTGTCAGGCACCAGACAGCAATGAATAGTTCAAGAGAGGGCTCAAAGATGGTATCTTTCTGTCTACATTACCTGAGAGCACTCTGTAGTCTCTAGAGGACCTCTGAAGCCAGTTTCTCAGGTTGAAGCTCCAGGACAAACAGATGGGTCTTTTCCACAGGCTGACTGAAGGTATGTGTTCAAGTCTACTCTCTGTGCAGTGCTCTGGATGTGGTAGCTCAGAACTGTCTTTCTGATTATTATAGTTCAATGGGGCCCAGGAATGCGAGCCTCTCTGGCCACCAGGGTTAGGTGATCAAGGGGCATTATCTGTGTGGACTATGCTCACCTGTCAGCTTTACTGAGGCTGTGGTTAGTACTGGGGTGGGGGCACACCTGTGACTTTAGCAAGACCATCTCTGTGTGCCCACCTGAACTAGTAAGGTAGAGAGAGAGTGCAAAAAATGGTGCTCACCAGCACCTTGCTCCTGAGGAAAGTCTCAACGGGTACCTGCTGCTCTGGTAAATGCTTTAAGATTAACAAATCAATCTCCTTTCCATAATATCCAGTCATCACTCAAACTTCTGCTTTTGTACTGTGTCCTGGGATAAGTAAGTCTGCATGTGAGCCCCTCACAAAGAGTATCTCAAATCACCATAGCCCCCAGGGTCCTCTGGCTATAAGCCCCATTGGTTTCCAAAGTCAGATGTTTTTAGGGCTTCATGTCTCTACTACAGGTCCCAAGAATTGGGGTGCCCAATGTGAGGCACAACCCCCTGATACTCATGGAGAAGCTCTTTATCCATGATATGCCTCCCTATTGTGTGTTACTGCACCAGAGGTGGGGTTTCCAGCAAGACCACATCTCTGTCTCTCCTACCCATCTTGATGTGGCTCTTCTATCCCTTCTTGTAGAGGGAGCTGTTCTTTTTCAGCAAGAATTATTCCATTCTTGGAATAATTTGCTCAAAAATAGTTTGCTCAAAAATGGAGAGAGTAAAATAGCCCAAAAATGTCTTTTTAAAAATTTTTTTAAATTCTTTTCCAAATAAATATCATTTAGTTGATTTGGGAAAAACAAAAAGATTTGGTGTGTCTGTGGAAGGAGGTGAGTTCAAGGTCCTATGCTGCCATTTTGGACCATCTCCCCAACCCTCTCCCTCTCATCTTCCCTCTCTCTCTTGCATGTGTGTATAATATATATAATATTATCTATACAGTATACGTATACACACACACAGAAGGCTATATCAGATATCCTGATAGTTTAATTGTGCAATTTAGATGTGGATAAATATAATATGATTTATATTTTAATAATTTTAAATAGAAAGTGGGTGAATTTTGAATAGAAATACTGATAATCAGGCAGCCCTGGTGGCTTAGTGGTTTAGCACCGCCTTCAGCCCAGGGTGTGATCCTGGAGACCTGGGATCGAGTCCCATGTCAGGCTCCCTGCATGGAGCCTGCTTCTCCCTCTGCCTGTGTCTCTGCCTCTCTCTCAATCTCTCTCTCTGTGTCTCTCATGAATAAATAAATAAAATCTTAAAAAAAAGAAATACTGATAATCCTCCAATGTCAAATTTCTATATAGAAAGCAAATTGTAATGCTTATCATCTATTAAGATTTCTCTATAAAATTATATCAAAGTAATATTTCCTACTTCTGTATCAATATTTTTTATATATACACGAGTTACTATGAGAAACACGGATATCAGAAAATCCTCAGTGTAAATTAACTTTTGCTCTTGATCTTAGCCAAAAGGCTGAGAAGCGATTGTAAATTAACTTTTAAAATAACATTTAAAATGATACTAAACACTGCTTTTCAAAACACCTACTCATTTGTTACCTGCTAAACCAACAATGAGTCAGTAATAGCTTAATTCAAAGCAGTGATAATATATAATTCATAAAGGTCAAAACCAAACTCTTTGAGAGGAGATTCTATCTATGTTCCCCTTAAGTGTATTCTACACTCCAGAGACAAGCTTTTCTGGAGCAGCCCACGTTACAATTACCAGGGATTGGTTTATTCTCATCTATTAGAGATGAGCTGAGAAAATGCTTCCTAACCTTTCTTTTGTCATGAGTTTTGTATTCTCAGAAGAATAGATTACAAATATTGACACAAATTTAGAGTACTCACCTACAAATTCATGTCCGCAACTGACTTTTATGATTTAAATTCTTGACTGCTCTCAGAAATTGTTCATAATATTTATTATTGCAGCATATAATTTCCAACAAATATTTTCTAATGTCAATCATACACAGTGTAAAATCTATTCAGAAAACGAATACAGTATCAGTATTTCAGAATCCCTTTTGAAATGTATCCACTTAAAGAGCCTTTTTGGATAACTTTCACCTGTCCATTCCAGCATCCCTGCTGCCAATGGCAAGCCATCAGAATGTGACAGACTCGAGTTATAAACATGAACATCCTTCACTGTAGCATTCGTTATTCACCGTGGTCAAGATATGGAAACAACCTAAGTACCTGTCAATGGATCAACAAATAAAGAAAATACTATGTATTTATAGACTATACTATACTTTATATACTATGTAGTATATGTATATATATATACATATACTACATAGTATATGTATGTATAAATACATGTATTTATACATGTATATGTATGTATATGTATGTATAAATATATGTATGTATAAAGTATACTATATATATAGTATATATATATACTTTATAGTCTATAAGTATATAAGGTATATATAAGTATATATAGTATATAAAGTATAAGTATATAAAGTACTATATAGTATATATATACTTTATATACTATATACTTATATATACTATATATACTTATATATTCTCACATATACTTATATATACTATATATATATATGCTTCATATACTATATAATATACTATAGTACTATATACTATATATATAGTATATATACATACGCAGTGGAATATTCTTCAAACTTAAATAGGAAGGAATCTCGAGGGCATTACACTAAGTGAAAGAAGCCAGACAAAGACAAATACTATATGGCAAAATGAACATGTGGACTCTAAAAATAAATAAATAAACAAAAAGCCAAACTTATAGAAACAGAAAGTGGAATGAATGGTGGTTGCCAGGGGCTGAGGGGTGGGGGAAATGGGAAAAGGTTGGTCCAACTCTGCAAATTTTCAGTTATAAGATAAATTAAGTCCCAGATATCTAATATGCAGCATGATGACAAAAATAACAATTCTGTATTGTACACTTGAAAACTGCGAAGATAGCAGATCTTAAGCAGTCTCACCACATGCAAGAAAGGGAACTATGTGAGGTGATGGATGTGTTAATTAACTTGATTATGGGAATCCTTTCACAGTGTATACATATAACAAATCATCACATCGTTAACACTTTAAATATGTTACAATTTTATTTGGCAATTATACCACAATAAAGAAAAAAAAGCAAACATCTTGACTAGTGTGCAAATGAATACCACAATGTCTCTTCTGGTCCTCCATAAATATTGTTGAATAAACAAATTAATAGATAAATCTCTTGAAAAATACAGGGAGCAAAGGAACACACCCTATTTCTAGCTTTATTTTGCTTGTCTGCTTTATTCCTCTTGACAGTACTGCAATATTTAATGAGTTCACTCTCATGTCAAAAATTGCGATGTTCAAGAAGTACTGTGGTGGCTCAGTTGGTTAAGTGTCTGACTCCTGATTTCGGTTCAGCTTCATTGGATTGTGCCTTGGGATCTGTGCGGGGCATGGAGTCTGCTTAAGATTCTCTGTCTCCCTCTCCCTCTACCTTTTCCTCAGCTGATTCTCTCTCTCAAAAACAAAAACAAAAACAAAAAACAACTATACTTAATACTTCAGAATGACTTCATATGGTTGGAGGAATTTTTTAAAAACAACACCTCAATAGAGATGATATTTTAACATACAGTACTCTCATTATACCAGACTTAAATAGCGTGGATCGTTGCCTTTATTTCTGGCAATATGCACTTTATGAATGGTGCAATTTATAATTTTAGACAAGTTAATTCCATTAGCAAGTTTAGTGTTTTTTTTTTCACTTGTCCCTAAGATAACATTGGGATTATTCACAAACATGAATTTGTACCTTTTTCTAGCTGGTAGACCTCTGCTTCTAAGGTTCCTTTGATACAATGACTTAGGTGGGAAAGGAAAATTGACTCCTTTTGTCAGTTTTTATTTATTTATTTATTTTCTTTTGTCAGTTTTTAATCCAACACAGAAAATGGCAAAGCCAAGACACAAGAGGGAGGTGATGGCATCAGATTAGTGAATTCAGAGGGACGGCAGCTAATGAGTCTTCTAGGGGTCCAACTCTGGATGCACGCTACAGACTCATGTGCTGCTTGGCCCACACCTGAGCCCAGATGAAGAAAAAAATCTGGGTGAATTCTCCATAGTAATATTGGTAGTATATACTACGCCAATACCCACAAAAATGCTGGTAAACAACCTAAAACGGAAGCTCCAGCTGGGTATATTGGCTAATCCTGTATTCCCAACAAACATAATAAAGCTTCCAGGAAACTTCAAGCCAAATTTCAAGCTCAGGCACAGGAAATATATTAACTTCTGCTTTCCCTTTTTCCCTTGGCCCCACTTTTCAATCTTCATTGGG
This sequence comes from Nyctereutes procyonoides, assembly GCF_905146905.1. Taxonomy (NCBI): domain Eukaryota; kingdom Metazoa; phylum Chordata; class Mammalia; order Carnivora; family Canidae; genus Nyctereutes; species Nyctereutes procyonoides. The sequence goes on along the minus strand of NW_026575120.1, from coordinate 39,112,630 downwards.
AGGAGGCATTTTATAAATAAAGTCATTAAATAAAAATGAGTCATCCTGCCAGACAGTGTGCTATGATGCAGAACACAGAGCTTGCTTTCCCCCTCTTTTTAATATTCCAACCAAACATTAAAAAAAAAAATCTCTCTATAACCCCAGTCACTGGTCTGTGTCTATGCTGCAGAATATAGGGCCCCGCACAGCGGAAATGCTGCCAGGAGGAGTGAGGGGCCCCCATCAGGAGGCAAGCAGCCCATTCCTGTGGTGCGAGTTTGAAAGCTTTTCAATCTGTGAGAAGGTGAGCCACAGGGAACTGGTTTGCAGGCTGGAAGATGGCAAGACAGGCAGGGGGTAGAGTGAAGATAGGAGGGCAAGGATTCTCCGCCCTGGGAAATAAACACTCACTCTGAAACCTTTCATTTGAATGACTATTTGTTTACTTGTTCACATCTTCTCTCATATGGTGGTTGCAGATTCAATGTTTGAAAGCTGCTGGATTTTTTTTTTTTTTTTTTGGTAATACTGGTTTTGAGAGAAATGTTTCTTCATAGGTTAAATATGTTCTATTTTTAGGAAACAGGCTTTGAGCCATGGTATTTGAGTCCATTTAGTAATGTAGTAATGAATGCTTTCAACACTGAGCGTAGTAGAATTTTCATTTTCTATCAGACCCCTGTAGGTGTAAAAAGCACCTGCTTTGGGGGGCGGGGGCTGCTTTAGGTTCCATTCTCCAATGAGAGTCAGGCTGGTGCTCCCAGACAGGAGGCATTGGCCTAAAGCTATTCATTCACTTTTAGATACTAACCTATTTTGTAATACAGTAAAAGTTGGTAATTTGTTCTATTTTCTTTTCTAGAGAAAGTGCCTTCTGTCTTTGAATGAGTCTTACTCTATTATTAGCAAGTGATACTGAAAAAGTCTGTTTGCCAGTCAATTGTTTGAAATTCAGGTATCTTTTGCCCTTTTGGTGTAAAAACATGATGCTGATGGACTTGATTCCCAGGCCAACTCACAAAGCTTAATTACAGCCACTGCTTCTAATTTTTTGACTATTGTAACCATAGGGAAAATCATTTATAATTTTATACTAGGGTTATAGGAAAACGTTTCCCCACTCCACTCGGTGACGGCCCCCAAAATAACAAACTGTGCCAGATGGACAAAAGGAGATATTCTTGGAAACATCTGACTTTACTAGCTCACTGCATATCTATGTCTATTTAAGAAAAGTTATATTCCAGTTCATATGTTCTGAATTGTAGAATAAAGGTCAATTAAGTGAGAACCAGAACTTTCTCGGTGCTATTAACATAGATAGATGAGTCTTTAATCAAGTATTCATATACCAGAAACCTCTTGTTCAGTAAAAGATGTGCTTTCTTCTCCTTTTACCAAGGAAAAGCATCAGAAATCAAAATTTCTGATTTCCCACCAATGAAACTTTCATTGTGAAAATCATCAGGATATGGTTTTGAAGGAATATTATTAGTTTCAGAAAATAAATAAATATCATTGAATTATGCTTTCCTCCACTTTGTGAAACTGTGGGCATCAGCATGTAATTATTACGCAGTATAAGTGATTTTTATGGAACAAAGGAAAGAAACTACCTAGAGCAACATGAATTAACTCTTATTTCACTATGTTGCTAATTGACTTCCTTTATTCATCAAACTGGCTTGATAGCAAACATTTCATAATATTTGCATTAACTTTTGTGCAAACTTTAAATGGCACCCTTAAAAAAAATCTTTCCCCAGATTTTAATTAATCTTGAATATTTAATATACTTTTGCATAACTTAAGCGAAGGCTTATCTTTTTTTCTTGCCTCGGGCTCCTTGAACTTTAATTAGTATGCATCATATCTTACAAATTTTGGCGTTGCTTTTAAGGAGCAATAATTTTGATCCATTTAAACTCACCATCAACAGATATGGGTTCCATATAATAATAATTACACTGCAAAAGGAAAGAATAAAAATGAGAAAAGAAAGAGAAGTTTTCAGAAATTCAGCTTTTTGTTTGCAGGTGTTCTCTAAGATGTCAGAGATGAGTTATAGTAGTTCTAAGTATTTCTATATTATTTCTGTGATCCATATCAGTTATTCAGGTGAAATAGTAAAAAAAGCAAGGATTATAATTAATACAGATTATAAAATTATATCTTATTCAAATGCTCCAATACCTGTCCTGCTGGTCCTCCCTCAGAAGGAAAATTGATACGGGTCTTTTGAGAGGGGACAGCAGCTCTTCTTCTGTGAGAAAAGAAGGGCAGGGCAGGGCCCCTGACTCAGAAGCAGCTAAACCACAGATTTAAGACGAGAGCCTTGAGAAAAAAGATACATTGAGCCAACACGCTTCCTTTCTAGCATTTGAAGTAAGAACCTAAAGAACAACTGGGCAGCTAATAATAAGAGCTGAGTAGGGGGCACTGTGAAAAATGAAGATGTATTAGTTTGGATGGATTCAACTGTAAATAATGGAAAAGACAATAGAATCTGCCTTCACAAAAACGGAAATGTACTGGCTCAAATAAGGGATAGGTATAGAGGTGAGTGTAGATTTGATCAAGTAACTTAACAAAGTCACCAAGATTCTATCTTTGCAAGGGTTCTCCACTTTGTCTCTGGCCTAAGGCTGCCAGGTGTCTCATGACCCCAGATGGCTTTCCAGGATGGCTGGCCTCAATCACATGCATCTGCTGAAAGGTCTCTGAGGCCAAGGTGGTAACTGAAGACAGATTAGCTTCTCTGAATCCAAACAGAAACTAGAGGTTGTTGAAAAGGGACAGCTTGGGGGTTGCCCACAGGAAACTGGTTGCTGAGAAGGCAAGCCTTGCATACCCATCACAGAATCTGAGAGAACAAAAACTATATAAGCAAAGCCGTCCTCTTGGTTTGGCAGTTAAAGGGGAGAAATGAGTGCATTATAGCTCTCATATGTTAAGACAGAGTGTCTGGGTGAAGACCAATGAATTTGTGCCTTTAAAGCTGTCTCAAATCAAGAGCTTCTGCTCACTTCAGTCTCAGTGAGCTCTGCACCTGTTGAGTAAGGTGATCATGAATCTTGGCTTATTTAGCGTAGGACCAGTTCACACCTGTTGTATTCCTTTGATTCTGGAAAGTGGCACAGTTTCCTGGAAGATTATGTGGTCATCCACTGTTATGACACCTACTTTTGAGTTTCTATATACTTTTCCCTAATTGTTTCATGTATAGCTTTATGACTAATTATCTCTATTTGGACTAGTTTGAGTTGGTCTCTGTAGAAGATATTTCTAGCAGGAGGGAGTTCCAAGCTAAGTGGGAAGCAGGGTAGTGCCTTCTACTAAGGAGAACTGAGGTGGAAGAGTGAGGGTGAGGGTCCTGCAAGCAGGGTCATGGAGAGTACTCTGTGTGACCGAGGGGGAATCTGGAATATTGTATTCTGGTGAAAAGTGACAGAGCATGGAGTTTCCATGCCCATCTTGGGTTCTATCTCCATCAATTTTGAGCTAGAGATTTACATTTCTCTATAAATTCACTAGAGTCTCCCCCCCCACTTTATTTATAATCTAGAACCCTGATTTGTACAGTTTCTTATAATGAGTGGTCGAAATGAAGACATAGTTGTTATAGAGAACAAGCATCTAGGAAATGAGTCAGTCAACAAGTATGGAGAAACTATACATTTAGATATTGTTATATGTTTTGTATCCTTTCCACATGTAGAGACCTACAGTGACTTGCTGAAAAACAGCTTTCTGTTTTCCTTTCTAATAGTAACATAAGTCATAGCACTCTGGAGACAACAGGTGATTCAGGGGAGAAACTGAAGTACTTCATTTTTGACTAGTTGCTACAGTCTTCCCAGCACCAAGCCAGACAACTTCACATATTATCATTTCTATATCATCTGCTTTGGTTTATCTTCCCTGGAAATGATAAAGAAAACATGCTTCTTCCTTCTCTTACCAGCCACACCACTTCAAAGGCCCACCTCACCAGCGTCCCCTTCCTACCACCGGAGCTGCACATTCCACACACCTGGGAGCTAAGATGCAGAGCCCACAGCTCTGGTGTACTCAAGATGTGGCTTGTGGACCAGCAGCACCAACAACACCTTAGAACTTGTGAAAAATGTAGAAACTCTGTCTTCACTGCAGACCCACTGAATAGAATCCAGATGATTCACAGGCACACGATAGATTGAGAAGTGCCTCACTAATACATGTGCTCTCTAAAAAAGGAGCAATTGATTGCTTTCCTCCTATGCCTTCTCTCCGCCCCATGTTCACTTGCCCATGAGTCTGCGTCTCCAGCACACCCCTCCATCACTCACCCCTTTACTGAAAGCACTCCTCGTGGCACAGCTATGTATCTTTTAGACTCTAATTTTTATACTCATCTGTTTGAGCCATGCTATGGTATTCTCAGCTACTCTCGGCAGTGTTTTCTTTTCTTTTTATTATTATTTTTTTTTATTTATTTATGATAGTCACAGAGAGAGAGAGAGAGAGAGAGGGGCAGAGACACAGGCAGAGGGAGAAGCAGGCTCCATGCACCGGGAGCCCGACGTGGGACTCGATCCCGGGTCTCCAGGATCACGCCCTGGGCCAAAGGCAGGCACCAAACCGCTGCGCCACCCAGGGATCCCCTCGGCAGCGTTTTCATATGGAACTGCTGTGTTGGAACAAACTCCTCACCTTGCCTGTTCTCCTCCAGCACTTTTGTACACTCAGAACTACAAAATCCAGTTTCTCTATGCATTCCAAGCATTCTCCAGGAAACTTACGAGACCATTTTCCTTTTCTATCCAACTTACTGAGCAAAGAGAAGAATTTAAAACGTTTTTAAATTCTGAATGATTATTTAAAAGTACTTTCTGTAAACACCTTTCTGATGTACCCACTTCTAGGATTTTCTGACCACTGATTCAGATAAGATGGGTGGGGAAGAAAAAAAAAACAGAAACATTCAAAGAATAAATGAGTCTAAGTGAGTCTTCCTTCCAATGGGTAAAATCTGATGACTCACTTCTTCTGGAATGTATACAGTTAAAAACAATCACATGCACACATTCTAGAAGTTAGTGGCTTCTGTGGACTATGGACTAAAACACACATTCTTACAATTTTTTTAAGCATTCTGAGAATATGTGGCACCTTCCACTTCAGCCATATCACATACCTTGGTTTAAACTGTCCATTTAAAAAAAATAAATAAGCTCTTCATTTTTCCAAGATAGCCTTTCACCTTATCATCTGATGCTTGCTTTTCTGTCTTTGAACGGCCAGTTTTAATCCCATTTCTTCCATAATACATGGCTGAATTCCTTCATCTGAAATTATCCTTTTCCTTCTTTGTACTTTCAAAACCTTCTTGTCAGTGTAGTACTATCATATTCATTTACTGATTCTATCAAAAATATGTGTTTGGGGACACCTGGGTGGCTCAGCAGTTGAGTGTCTGCCTTTGGCTCAGAGCATGATCCCAGGATCTAGGATCAAATCCTACATTGGGCTCCTTGAGGAGAGCCTGCTTCTTCCTCCACCTATGTCTCTCCCTTTCTCTCTCTCTCTCTCTCTGTGTCTCTCATGAATAAATAAATAAATAAATCTTTTAAAAATATATGTGTTTAGAGCATATCCCCTGTCAGGCACTGTGTTAGGCACTGCAGTCACAATGGGGAGCATGCTCAGGTCTGTTTCCCATTCTTACAAAGTTTAAAATCTAGAAGAGGAGGTAAAAATGTAATGATAGTCTTGAATGTGTGATTTTAGAAGTTTAAAAGAACCTGACCCAGTTTTTGAGGGCCTGGGATGGCCTCTCTGGGGAGGTTATCTTTTAATTGATCAGATGGAGAGGAAGGTAAAGGAGAAGTGATGAATGGTGAGACTGGAGCAACTCCAGATCCAGGGCATAGCACAGGCATGGCCACTGAGAGGATGCTCCAGGCCCCGACTGAAGCAGAGTGGCTAGAGGGTGTGGAGGATGGTGTTAATATGGAGTTGCAGAAGGAGGCAAGGGCCAGACCGGAAGAGCTGAGATACTACTTTTAAAGATCCGGGTCTCTTCCCTAAGTACAACACACAGTTACTGATGAATTTCAAGTAGGAGAAATTCACACAATCAGGGCAAAAACTAGCATATATACCTGCCTCTGTCATTCCATTACAAAATCCTTAAAGACAATGGCTGTATCTCATTCAACCTTGAATACCCCAGAATGTCTACTGACTAAGGCTGAAGCCTCATAAATATATTGATTTTTGAATAGTTGGAAGAAAAATACAAAATATATAACTCCAATACATTATACAACTGTTGCCTCTTAGTGCAGCCTTCAGCCCAGCACCTGATCCTGGAGACCCAGGATCGAATCCCACATCGGGCTCCCTGCGTGGAGCCTGCTTCTCCCTCTGCCTGTGTCTCTGCCTCTCTCTCTCTGTGTGTCTCTCATGAATAAATAAATAAAATCTTAAAAAAAAAAACAACAACAACAACTGCTGCCTTAATTTTTTTTCCTGGAAGCATACTTTAATTTTTTTTTGAGATATCAACTGCTATTTGTTTATCTCAAAAGAATTTGTCCTCTTCCACCTCAATAACACACCCCCAAGTTTTAGTAGGCACAGACTACCCAGAATGAGACTGGATTTCCTATTCTATCTTGTAACTCACTGTAGTCAGGACTGAATCTGGCTGATGAGATGAAAGCGGAAGTGTTGCATGGAACTTCTGAGAAGCTATATTAAAAGGGGAAGTGGGCCCTCTTACTTTCTTCATGAAAAGCAGATGAAATACCTGGAATTCTAGCAGCCATTTTATGACCAGGAGAGTGGAAATCACGAGCTAAGGAAATTGGAGCAAAATGTTAGAGTTTGGATCTTTATTTTTGAGAGTCACCATACAAGCTTGGATTGTCTATTATCAGACATCTTACATGTAAAATAAGAAATTTAGGATTTGTCTGAAAAAACTATAATTGGATCTCTGTTCCTAGAACCTGAAAGCAATTTCTATGGATACTCAACTGTTTACTCCACAGATGTTGATTTATACACATTTGAATGAATGACAGATATTTTGGCGGAAGGAAATTAATCTTTGAAACAAGAAGTTCTAACTTGTGCTCAACTAAAATATTGTCTACTTAATTTAGGCCTCTTTTTTATTGAAAACTTTTTATTTTATTTTTAATGAATAGGGAATTAATATTCAGGAGAAAACCAACACATCTGGCTTCTAAGTCTGTAAAGATTTTCTCTGGAGATGGTATTGCAAGTAGATTTAGGGCTTAAGGAAACTTCAAACTAATTAAAAGGGACTGCGAATTTCAGAATGATGCCAGTTTCACAGACCTTCTGGGAATCTCCATTGTCTCTGAAATAAAATAATTCTAAAGGACAACTTATTGAGTCTTATCAAAAGTTGCATGAATCTTTAAAGTCACCTTTGGAAAAGACTAGCACAGGAGCTGGAGAGCCCTTTTTGGCTGCAAAGCACCTAGAGATTCTAGATCAGCATTGTCCAAAAGAAATGCCAAGGGAAGCACATGTCACATGTAATTTTAAATTTTATGATAACTGCATTTAAAAAGTAAAGAGAAAGAGGTAAAATTGATTTTAGTAATATACTTAATATAAAAACAAAAACAATTAAACTTATTGAGATATTTTATATTCCTTTATCTGTACTACATATTCATAACCTAGGGTGTATTTTACACAAACAGCACAGCTCAGATAGAAGCTTCCTCTATTTTAGTGCCCAGCACCCCCATTTGACTAGTGAATGCATACTGGACAGTACGGCTCTGGTCTCCACCACCTTCTTCTTTATTTCACCATGTCATAACCTGTGCTTTTTTTTTTAAGATTTTATTTATTTATTCATCACACACACACACACACACACACACACACACAGAGGTAGAGACTCAGGCAGAGGGAGAAGCAGGTTCCATGCAGGGAACCTGACGTGGGACTCAATCCCAGGACTCCAGGATCACATCCTGGGCTGAGGGCAGGTGCTAAACTGCTGAGCCACCCAGGGATCCCCACCTGTGCTTCTTTTAACTTCCTCTCTTTGACCTCCTTCAAACGCTCACTTGCTACTACTAAATCTCACCATTTTCTAGATCCCAGCAGAACCTTATTCTAACTGATATACTAAAAAAAAATAGTTAAGACACCGTTCAGAGACTTGTGAAGGTAATTTCGTCGGCCGTGCATGCCTTTTCTCTCTCTGAAACCAGTTTTTCTTTCCCACCAATACCTTCTTGACCTCCACATCTAATGAGCTTACTCCAAATCCTATAACACCCTGGATTTACTCTTTTCCATCTATTTGTATCACTACACCAATAGTTTAGGCTCTCACTACCTCTGCTCAGATCATCAGAGCAAATGTCAATAATGCAAAGTTTATTTCCCTGCAAGTCCTTCAATAGTTCCTGAATTGCCTAGAGGATAAATTAAAATTTTTCTAGTAGACCTTTTCCCAATATGTTCTCCCTAAATTTCTAGCCTCAGACCTTCACACTAAATTTCTAGCCTCCTACTAAGAACTGTCAATCTCTGGAACGTCCTACCGTAACTACTTGAGTTCCCTGCAAGTCTCTCTGTTCCTCACACCCACGGTCTTTTGTACGTGCTTCCCATCCAGCTGGAATGCCCTTCCTAGGTATCTGCAAACGGCTCCTGTGTGCAATCTCCTTCATCCTCATTGAAAACCCCAGGGCAGAATTATAGCTGCCATCCCTTGTGCATACTTTCTGTTTTTTTAAATAATTGTGTTTTTTTAATGCCTGTCTCTTACTAAAGAGACTAAATTTATGTCTTATCCATCAAAACTAACACTACCATTGACACATGGTAGGTAATCAATGAATGACTGTGGAATGAATGGGTAACTGAATGAATGAATGAATGAATGACCCCCTACGCAAACTTTCTGCTCTAGTTAGTCTAAATGGTCACTTCAGTGTTTCAGAAATAGATGACACGGTCATCTGTGTCTCTGCACTTCTGCACCTGCTTTCACGTGGCATGTTCTTTTCCTTTCTTTCTTGTCATGAGGCTACACTTCTTCTAAAGTCTGACACATTCTGCAAAGCCTCCTTCAGCCACCGTGGCCCCCCGCAGTCTTCCCCTGCAGTACCTTCCCTTAGAAACCTTTCTCTGCAGTGATCCAGAAGCGTGTGTTTCTTAATATAGCTCTTAATCAAATGTTATGAATGTTTCCTATTCCCCTGGCTAAATTCGTATATTCCGTGAGAAGAGATTCTATTCTGCATCTTTTGGTAGGCCAGTGGCAGTGCTCTGACCCACTCAGGAGATTAAGAAATGTCTCTTGAGTTAATGCACTAGAATAACCACGTGAAAGGAATGAAGGGCCTCTTGGTGCATGGTGTGTCTAGCCAACTTCAGAAATGTCACTCTTTACAATGTCAGAGGTTTTACGCCCCCTTTCATTTTTGAATGCTTAAACTTTCAAGAAAAAACAACAACAACAATTCACTTTGGTATCACATTGATTTGCCCATAGAGGGTCATCACAGGAGTATGTCCATAAAAGTAATTTGCATGTTGATGAAGTCATTTGGGGACCATGCCAAAGACCCCAAGATCAGGAGACCACTGGAGAAGTGGTTATTTATTTTTTTATTTTTATTTTTTATTTTTTGGACTAAAGTTTAAAGGCAGTACTTGGGGACGCCTGGGTGGCTCAGTGGTTGAGCATCTGCCTTTGGCTCAGGACATGATCCTGGGGTCCTGGGATCAAGTCCCACATTGGGCTCCCTGTTTGGAGCCAGCTTCTCCCTCTCCCTGTGTCTCTGCCTCTCTCTGTGTGTCTCTCATAAATTAATAAATAAAATCTTAAAGGAATAAAAAAAAATAAAGGCGGCACTTATTAAAGGCAAACAAAATTAACCCTATGAACAAATGATGATGTATGGCACTTAGAGTCTATCCTTATCACAATTTTAGGTAAATCCATGTAAACCAACCTATTTGCTAGTTAAGAAACCCTTTTAAGATATTGCATTTTATTTGTTAAAAATTATTACAGATTCACTCTTAAACCACAGTCCACACACACACACACACACACACACATACACACGCACACACATTCCCCACCTCTTCCAGCTGCATTCCTCCCTTGCTCATGTAACATTCTTTTTGATGTGAGCAGAATTTGGTAAACAAAATGAGATTCAGACTCTAATAAATTCCTCAATGAATTCATAGACACAGATGATGAAGAAGTATTTATCTCTAATACAGCAATGGGCGCCTTACAGAATTTTAGACAATGTTATCTAAAAAGCTAAGCTTGTTGCCCTTTTGAAACCAGTTTCAGGTAATGTGAATGCAACCACAGAAAGAGGAAGTACTTCTGTTCAATTAACAAGTCAAATAAAAATGATGGCGAGTCCCAAGTCTTAATAAAAGTGTTTTTTTTTTTTTTTTCTGGCATAGAAAAATCTATGACTCCTTTCTCCTTCCTCTCCAGTTATGGATCATTTAAATAGCAAAGGGAAAATTTCAAAGAAAATACCATTTTTAAACTCCTATAAAAAAATAGACAACAGTCTTTAATGTTTACTTCTGATTTATGTTTTAATGAAAGTAGAAAATGTCCCACACCAACATACTAGAAAGCAATGTGACTTCAGAGTTCTACCTCCCTTCCTTCCTTCCTCCCTCCCTCCTGCCCTTCCTCCCTCCTCTCTCCTGCCCTGCTCTGTCCTCCCTCCCTCCCTCCCTCCTCAAGTTCCTCCTGCACCTTCTCCTCCACTGCCCTTCTCCCCACTCTCTCCATTATTTGGAATGAAGAAAACAAATGAAAAAAGAAAAAGTGAATTCTAATCTCATTTTTTTTCAGATTAGAGAACAAAGTCTTAAATATATTGAGTTTAATAAAGAAAGACATCATTACCAGAATACACACCTTAACAACTTTAACTTAACCCCCACCCCCACCCCCATCCTGTAAATTCAATGAGTCACTTGCCCAAGGGAATTGCTCTGGGCCCACTGATTGGAATTCCACAATTCCAACCCACCAGTCTTTCTGAAGACCCAGTTCTGTAAAGCATCACCTTCAACTTCTAGTTTTTATTCCTTTTTATTTTATTTTTTTATTTTATTTTATTTTATTTTATTATTTTTAGTTTTGATTTCTTAAAGTACAGGGAACACTGTAGAACCCATGAATCTTTGCAAATGTTTATAGTTGGCTTGTCCATGTCTACACTGAGGGTTTTGTTTGTTTTTAGCCACTTTCTAAGACCTTTTAATTTGGTTTTAATGGAAATTATTTCTTTTTGTCTCTATTCATTTGAAAACATGTTTCGTACTTAATTAGACCATGTTATTACAATAATAAGTATGACTTGCATTAACACAGTTGGGAATGAACAATGGACTCCCACACAACATGTGGGAAGGTACAACAGAGCAAAGATCGTAGCCTTAGCTACTAGCTCAAAGACTCTCCATCCACCAGGCTACAGGTATCACTCTCTGTCTTTTACAAAGAGAATAGGGAGTGTCTATCTGTGAAGTTTTTTACAGGGAGGGCAGCTGAATGAATTCTCAGAGATCAATAAAAATTTTGCAATACATCCAAGTAATTGACCAAAGCATTATCTTAAGAAGAAAATATTGTTAAGACAGATAAGAAACAAACAATCCAATCATGAAGTGGGCAAAAGACATGAAGAGAAATCTCACAGAGGAAGACATAGACATGCCAACATGCACATGAGAAAATGCTCTGCATCACTTGCCATCAGGGAAATACAGATCAAAACCACAATGAGATACCACCTCACACCAGTGAGAATGGGGAAAATTAACAAGGCAGGAAACCACAAATGTTGGAGAGGATGCAGAGAAAAGGGAACCCTCTTGCACTGTTGGTGGGAATGTGAGCTGGTGCAGCCACTCTGGAAAACTGTGTGGAGGTTCCTCAAAGAATTAAAAATAGACCTGCCCTACGACCCAGCAATTGCACTGCTGGGGATTTACCCCAAAGATTCAGATGCAATGAAACGCCGGGACACCTGCACCCCGATGTTTCTAGCAGCAATGTCCACAATAGCCAAACTGTGGAAGGAGCCTCGGTGTCCATCGGACAGATGAATGGATAAAGAAGATGTGGTTTATGTATACAATGGAATATTCCTCAGCCATTAGAAACGACAAATACCCACCATTTGCTTCAACGTGGATGGAACTGGAGGGTATTATGCTGAGTGAAGTAAGTCAATCGGAGAAGGACAAACAGTGTATGTTCTCGTTCATTTGGGGAATATGAATAATAGTGAAGGGGAATATAAGGGAAGGGAGAAGAAATGTGTGGGAGATATCAGAAAGGGAGACAGAACATAAAGACTTCTAACTCTGGGAAATGAACTAGGGGTGGTGGAAGGGGAGGAGGGCGGGGGGTGGGGGTGAATGGGTGACAGGCACGGAGGGGGACACTTGACGGGATGAGCACTGGGTGTTATTCTGTATGTTGGTAAATTGAACACCAATAAAAATTAATTTATAAAAAATAAAAAAGACAGATATTTTAAATACATATTTTCTAATTATTTGTTTTTGTTTTTATTTTTTGGCTTATCTAATATCAAAAGCCAAAAAACTAAAAAAAAAAACCAAAATGTAATAACTCATTTCAATCTGTCTAGAGTTTAATTAACTATATGTTAGAATTATTTCTCTTTTTGGGGCTTCTGGGTGGCTCTGTCCGTTAAGGGCCTGCTTCGGCTTAGGTCATGATCCCAGGGTTCTGGGATTGAGCCCCACGTGTTTCTCTCTCTTCCTCTGCCCCTCCCTCTGCTTGTGATCATGCTGTCTCCCTCTCTCTCAAATAAATAAAATCTTTAAGAAAATTATTTCTTTTTTTCCTCCTTGCTTATCTTCAAACACATAACTGTTTTCTGACATTACTTTTATGCACTAGGCCTTCCCTGGGATTTAAATGTCAAAGCACAGCTATATGCCACGCCAAAAGCAAATATAGTTTCTTTTGTCCTAATGCATGCATTACATCAAAAAAGAATAAGGCTGCTGTTGAATCTTAAAATGGTTAATTCAACTTTTTTCTTCTCCCTTTTCTCCTAGGAGAGTTATCTCCTCTGGCATTTCACTACTGTACTTCTTCTTCTTCTTTTTTTTTAAATAAGTATTGTCACCCTCATACGCTATTTGTACTTAAAAATAAAACCACTTTGAAACCACTTCAGAGAGGCAACTGACTCGCACGTGGGTTCACCTGGATATGTGACACTTTCGGGTCACTGAACTTGTGTTTTTGTGTTAGACAGAATACTATGGCTTAAATGTTTAAGTACAAACAGGAATATAAAATCAGTGAAGTCCAAGATAGAGAACAAAGGGAGATAAGGTAAAGAGAAAGACATATCTATAATAAAGAATCACAATATGAACTGTCATCACAATACAATCTGTCATGTAGGAAAATAAAGCTTGTTTATGTAACTTGACTTTTTTCTGTTTATTTTGATCTGGTGATATGAGTTTAGGACCCTGAGTAACTCTTATCCTAAGGGTGTTTCCCCCCAAAGGAAATCCAGCTTCACACTTGAAAAATTGCTTATTGGCTCCAGTTCTCCCCAAATGAGTCCCAGCCAATCTGCTCTTTGCCCCTTTGGAGTTTGATGAGATCGGTCACAGCGTTGTCAAAATTCAACAAGGCACAATGTTTTGAATAATGTGTAGTTTACCTGAGAGGCTTTTGGTCTCCTTTACCCCTTTTGCAGAATTACCATGAAGTAACTGTGAGATATTCCCAGAAACGTGGAGTTGTAGCAATAAGAACCTAATGGTAAAAGATAAAATCTCTCCTAATGTAAAAGAAGTTACAGGCACAGCTTGACACCAGCCTAACTGAGGACATAAACATTTTTTAAGAAACAACAGAAGGGGATGGTCAGCCTACAAATGTATGAAAAGGTGTTAGAGCTGAGGCTGGCAGTTTGTGGTTAGCGAGAACCAAGTGAAAGAGAAAGAACATCTGGCATAAATGTCACTACAGAAACATCCATGTTTGTGAGACAGGCCTTCCCTTTCTGATGGTGGAAATAATTTTTAGGTATTTCAATTCAAAGTTTTGGTTTTGTTTATTCTCCATGAAATTTTTCTTGCACTATGGCTGTTGACTCAGAAGGTCAATGAAACTGTCACACTGGGTGGGGGCTGGGAGCATGTACCTCTGGCCTTTGGGCCGAACAAGTTAGTTGTCATCTGGATTCAATTTCGGCAAGATCGTCTAAAACCAAGAGGCTTTTGGTTTGAAAGAGCTAGGCCACTGAAAGCAAAAAAAAAAAAGAGGTGTACCCAAAGTATTAAGACAAAGTTCTGATCAGTGACCCTCCCCTACCACCTCAGCATTCGTCTCAGGAGGGATGTGATGTGATGTGATCTTTAGTAGGTATTTGTTGACTGAATGGATCTCAAGAGACTTAGACATTCTATGACAGTGGTAGTTTGTGCCCTGCTTTCTGCCTTTGGGAATCTGATTTATAGAGGCCTTGTGTCAGCCTGCGGTGGGTGCTGTAGAGTAGATGTGGAAGCATGACAAACTAAGGCAGAGGGGGGCCTAGTGTAGCTGTTCCCACCAAACACCCACCCACACAGGCCATCATTCATTTCAGCTTGTATGCAGTTTACAAGAGATCAAGAAATCATGGCATATCCCTATGGGGTCTGTTAATATGTTTAGATGACTGGCAGGCCAGGAAAAAGGAATCTGGAGAAGGAGGGCAGAGGGTGCCACATCTTGAGTGGCCAACCATCCTGGCTTTACCCAGAGCTGAGGGGTTGCTTCTGGCCCTTGATTCTTGATGTTAAATGCAACAGTCCCAGACAAACTGGGAAGGGCTATCATGTCACACAGGATCTCAAATTCTGAGCTCAGTAGTACCCAAGGCATCATTGCATGGCCCGCAGAAATGGCTGCCAGAGCAGTGGGCAGCTGGGACAGAGGCCTCAGGGGGCTGGAGGCCCACAGGGGAGCCCATAAGGAACTTGAGTAGAGCGTGTGGAACAGACCCCATGACAAGTAAGTTGTCTGATCCTGAACCAAGACTCATGCTGGAGGGTCAAGGCCACTCAAAATGGGATAGTAGCCCAAAAAGGGAGTTTGACTTTGGACTAAGTTTGAATCCCTTATCGACTGGTTATTATAAATGCATATAATACATAATACATATACAAAGTTATTAGGGTTTCCAAATGTATGTGCTCAAATAGTTGTTTTTCTGCCACTGTGTAGAAATGAGAGCTAATGAGCAAATGAAGATCCATTTTAGAAGATAAAGAATGTTCCATGTGTTCTTCAACTAAGTTAGGGCTGTAAATTTTAAACTTGCTTTTATAGAAACTCACAATCTCCTTCTGAACTGATAGTATGATTGTACTTATTTGCTCTTCGTCTTTCCAACACAGTCAGCTTAGTTTTGTGACAGACACTATGTCTATCCATATATATCCAATCCATATATATATATATTTTTTTCTTCCAAGGAAAAAAAATCAAACTGGGTAAATGTTCTTGAAAAGAAAGCACTCAACTAAAAAATAAAAACTGGGTCTGTGATTATGCGCTTCCATCCAAAAATATAATGAAGACTTAATTACTAACTCAACAACAGGATCTGGTCTATTCAGTTTTTCAAGGGGTAATTTCGTAGGCTGTGGCTAAGTTGGGATATTTACTCTTCCTTTTCCCTTCTCTGTGCTACCCAGAATGTTTACTGGTTTTGTTTCTTACTATATTTACAAGGGAGGTTACGGAAAAGGTAAAGAAGATTCTAATTCTAATGAACTACTTTTTACTAGTTTTTCTACCAGCTGCTGCTTCTAACAGGATGAATGTGCTTTGGTCTCTAAATGGCCATTTGGTACCCAAACTTCAATCTCTGGGGGATGTCACTGGCATGCAGCTTAATATATTCCTAAAATAAATTTACCATCTTCTCCTTCAAAAGCATTTTCATACTTGGAAATACGGTGTTCCTCTGTGTTCTGGTTAAAAAGAAAAAAAAAATGCACTGGTTGAGTCAAGAAGTGGAGGATGGGGAAAGGGCAGATGCTTTTGGCTCCAACAAAGATAAAACTTGACTCACAGTGACTTAAACAGAAAATGCTTCTCTTCCCTTTAAAAAAGGAGTGGTTGTTGACTCTGGCTCATTTGAGTTCTTGCTCATACAGCTCCACGCATCTGAGCAAGGGCAGTGGAGCAGGAGTGACATCTGTATCAAGAAACTAAAAGCTTCCTCAAGAATACCACAGCTGACTTCTGCTTACCTCCTAGTAGTGAGATGAGATGTGTCACATCATCATTCTTGATGACGACCAAGAAAATACATCTCTCTGGAGCTAAGCTATAAGGGTGGACTTATGATTGATACAGAAATCACAACTAGGGGCACCTGGGTGGCTCAGTAGTTGAGCGTCTGCCTTCGGCTCAGGTCACGATCCTGGGATCTGGGGATTGAGTCCTGCATCAGGCTCTTCACAGGAAGCCTTCTTCTCCCTTTGCCTGTGTCTCTGCCCTTCTCTCTCTGTGTCCCTCATGAATAAATAAAAAAAATCTTTTAAAAAATCACAATTAACAAGATGGATTATATTATTAATATTACTCACAAAACAGGTAAATTTTGCCAGACCAGTCGTGAACACCACCTACTTAAACTCAAAATATTTTAATACCACTTCCTTCATCCTTTATGTCCTGGGTAAGAATCACAGACAAGTGAATCAAACAGTAACTCCACGTGGATTCACAAGTCTCACAGTCTGTAACTGCAACTCTCCTAAGTTTACAGATTATGACCAGTACCTGCCAGGATCCCCCGGTGCTCACTCCCAGTTCAACCCCACACAATTCCCCCTTTGTGATATCCTGTGGGAGGAAGTGACCAAACCTAACTGGGGGTATTTTATAAGCTTTTTTGTTCTTAAATGTTCACACCTACAAAGAAGTTAGAAGTGGACTGAGACTGGGAGTTGAGTGGACACCTGAAGACATTTGCTATGGGAAGCCCACAAAGCAAGGGCACCAGAAGCGGATTAGAGATGACAATCACCCAGGCGAAACAAAGAAGTTATCTGCTAGATATATATATATATATATATTTTTTTTTTTCATTTTCAGAGACTGTTCTAGCGACTGAAGGTTTGATGAAGGTCCTCCTCCCTAAGAGCAGGGTATCCTTCAAAGGGTAAAGCTACAGGCTTCCAATGTTGGAAGAGGATTTCTGCCCACTGCTCACCTTCTTCCCTTCCAGGTCTATAGCTATTTATGAAATATGGTTAAAGAAACCAGAGGCGCTCAACAGGCAAACATGGAGATTTCATCAGACACAGCATTTTATTGTGTAATCTCCAGATACACGCTTCTTACTAACATATATCCAACTGCTTTCCTGACACAGCCACTAGCAGACCTTTCAGTTCATGCCCAACACTGAATTCCTGATATTTTTCCTCAATCCTTGACCAATCTTCCCTACCATTAGTCTTCCCATTGGGAGATGGTGACTCCTTCCTTCCAGCTGCTTAAACTAAATAATTTGGGTGTATACTAAATAATACTCTAATGCTTAATCCATCAAGAAACTCCTATTGATTCTATTTTCTAAATATATTTAGAACTGACCGCATCTCACTACCCCTTATGTCAGCACCCTGGTCTTAGGCCATCAGCACCTCTCACCTGGAGGTGATAATAGGCTTCTTGCTTCTACCTTTCTTCCTGCCACAGCCAGAGTTATTCTTTTTTTTTTTTTTTGAGTTATCCTTTTAGACTGTAAGCTAGATCATGTCATTGCTCTACTCTGAAACCTGCAATGCCTCCTTAATTCCCTCAGAATAAAAGTCAAATCACTTAAATAACCTACAGATCTCCAGAACTTCTCTGGTCTCCTTGCCCCGGAACTCTATTCCTTGTCCTTCCAAATTTGCCACTCTGGCCCCATGCTGGTCCTAGATCATGCCAGGCTGCTTAATTGCATTGACTGTTTTCTCTGTATGCCTATTTTCTTGTCAACAGAATTGGCAAATTCTGTGACTTCTTTTAGGTCTTGAACCAATAACACCTTTTCAAGAAGGCTAACTCTGACCAACCCATTTAGAGTGCAACCCAACACCTCAACCTCCTGGAATGCCAGTGTTCCTTGATTTGCTCTACTTATTTTTTTTTCATAGCACTTAATTCTTCTAACTTACTATGATTTTTTACTTATTTATTACATGTGTTCTTCTTCTGCTTTCCGCAGAATGTGAGATTTACAAGTACAGGATCTTTGTATGCTTTGTTTAATGATGTATCCCAAGTGCCTAGAAGAGTATCTGGCATCATGGCTACATCAGAAAATACTACTGAATGACTAATTCTCTAGTTTGGCATGCTTGCTTTTTTCTTGGTTCACTGCTGTGCTCAGAAAACAAACAAGTAAGTAAAACAAGCCACATGTAAATCCACACACAAAGATGCAAGCTCAAATCATAGGGTATTCCAGTACAACACACAGCAAACCCTCTTACAATCATTCCCCCAAACTATTTCCCTAAGTTCTACTCATCAAATCATTGCAGCTGCTCCTATCATCGCCAAACATTTCATAAAAATTATGTCTGTGGTAGCTTTTCTATTTTTTGGCCCTATGTTCTCATTTATCCTTTTTTTTTTCAAAAATAGCACTCAAATCAATCAAGCTGAAATCTGAGAGTAGCAAAGTAAGAAAGAGCTAGCGTAGGCTTACTTAGGGAAAATTTAGATAGTTTGAAAATAAAATGGCAGATATCGGGCAATTGTAAAGTTTAAGTTAGTGAGAAGGAAAACATCAAACCAGAGATGGGCTGGGAATGTATCCTTACAGTTTTCTGGTGGGTCACTGTTATATGAGGACAAGCTAAAACCCCTACTCTCACATGGAAAAACACAGATTAAGGGGGAGTCATCAATGAGCTCCTCAATGGCTGGAATAAGATGAATACAGTCCCGAATCATATATACAAAAATACAACACTTCACAGAGTAAGATTTTGAACTGGAAACATTTTAGGTGAATAAAGAAATTTGCTCTTTCACATATTGGTAATTAATATACATAAGCTGTTGTCCTGATGATCATTTTGCAATACAAAAAATATAATTATCAATTCACTATGTTGTACACCTGAAGCTAATATGGTGTTATATGTCAATTATACACCAATTTAGGAAAAAATAAGTAGAGCAAGCAGAGCAAGTAGAGCAAGCAGAAAATAGACTTAAGAATCGTGTGACATGTCAGAGGTGACTACTTTCCCATAACTACTCTTCTGGGTTATCATTCTGGAGGATATAAAAGACATATTCTTTGTTCTGCCAGCTACAGGACACTTGGCAGTGTGGACAATGAGACTGATCCATTCTGGAAAAAAAATACTTTGTATATTCCTGTATCTGCCAAAAATTGAAATCTGTATTCCCTGTTCTTCATCTTTTCTTGCATTGTTCTTCTCCTCACAAATGATATTTGTCATTCTCTTCATTTACAAACATCCCATTCATTCTTTGGGGGCCAATTAAGTGCCTACTCTCTCCATGGAAGTATAACATTAAAGTCTCAATGTCTTACCCGTAGTTCTTTGCTAGCAAACAATTTAAATATAATGTCCAGGATACATGCTGTTCGAAGTGAAATAGCAACATCACCATAAAAATCTAGCCTGTTTACAAAAGCCGAATGAATTAACTTGGGTGTTGTTGACAGAAATTGTTGTATCATTAAAGCTACTGACATGGAAAATGGACAAGGTACTAAAATTACTCAATATGCTGTATACCTATTACTAAGAAGGAAAATCTTCCTGTATGGAAAACAATTAATAAAATTTTATAGAGAAATATCAAATATCAGAAATATAATCTTAAAACATTCATCTCTCAGTTTTTCTGATTATTGCTACCCCTTGCTTTAGGCAGATATAATACCTGTTGCATTACTGCTGGTTCAAAAATTAGGAAGATATTTCCATTAAAATTGTTCACTGTTTTGTTTAAATATAAATTGTTTAGGCCAACAGGATGAGTATTTACAAACATGTAATAGAAATGAGAACTATAAAAAAAAAAGAAATGAGAACTATGCTAGGTTATCAGGTCTTATTATAAACATATAAGGCTTTAAAAAAAGTCACATTCTATAGCCACTATTTGAACTGTCTTTTACCATTCACATGGATACAATTTTATTGAGATTATATAGAAGCAAACTAACTGCATTATAGATGATTTTATATATTTTTAAGATTTATTATATGTCTTTGAATGACTTTCCTAAGGATCTCCTCTTAAATGAAATATGGTGGTTAGAGACTGAAGGTCTACAACTTGTTGGGGGCAGACTGGGACTTCTGAAGCTTTCATCTTCCCAAATAGAAAATTAATACAATTATTCTTCAGGATAAGAAAGCCTTCTCATAAAAGATTTGAATACAGTTTAGAAAGTCACCTAAATTCACCAGGTTAGATTCAAAACAAAGTTAGCTATAGTTCATTTATGGATGAAATATCTCAAAAGGTTTTTTATGGTGGAATGAAAGGCACTTTTTAGAAGTATATCAAAGTTAGTGTAAGTAATGATGTCATAATACTTCATGTAAGAGTTGTATCTTTCTGCTCTGTGAAAAGTCAACTAAGTTTCTATAAAAAAAGTTCCTCCTTAGATTTGCAAAAATGAATACAGATTAGATTTTGCAATATTTCAGCATATATATTTTGTAAGCAGACTCAATTACATTAAATATTCTGCTTCAGTAAATTCCCATACTGCCTGCCAATATTTTTAAAAGTTTCTTTTCCTTCAGCCGAGGGCTCCAGAGGGGACAATATGCTGAGGATGAGTCGTGACCAAGACAAGGAGATAAGGGACATTTCTGCTTCTGAGTGTAGGAAGCAAAATGTAAAATAAACCGAGTTCCTTCATAACTCAGCCATTGCTTGCAAAATTACAAAGTGGGGACAATTTGAGGTCGGATGAACGACTGAGTACCTGTCAATGATGGCACACATGTCGATGCTGACATTTGCAAAACTGCCTGGCCTCCTCTGAGCCACTTCGTATAAATTCACCAGTTGGTCGTCCACTTGGATGAGCTGCATGCATCCTTGGAATGAAGGCTGTAGGACGGAGTGACTGGAGTTATTCATCTGGTTCAGAAAACCTGTAAGAGAGGAAGTGGAATGTTATATTCTATGTACGGTGTGCCCCACTAACATTCCTCCAGGTGGTTTCCCTCACCACAGTCATCCTGTCTCGTTGATCCTTGTTGACGTTGTACTCAATGTAAAAGAATGGAATCTTTTGAGAAAGCATATTATTTCAGGAGGAAGAAGGCAGGGCTGAACCCAGGCCAATGTTTGGGGGGCCACCATGACTCCTATCTTATCTGTGGCATTTTCTTTCTCACTTTGCACATCTCCCTGTTCCTCTGCTCTTAAAGACTCACTGCTACAGTTCCTCACCTGACTCTCTCTTCAGAGATTAAAACATAAAACTTCAGACCTATCCCAACTATCCCACCACCTTTCTTTTATGCCTTCAATATTTACTTCTATTTTCTTGGTTCCCTACAGGCCTGTTCTTCAGATGTCAAGAAGCTAAACTATTATCGATTATGATGGATTTTTCTTATGGATTGTCTAACTCAACTCAAAGAGATATTTGCATTACAAATGATTTCTCAATTTATAAAATCCAAAGAAACATTATAAAGAAAAAAAAAAACTAGGAAGAAGGCTCAGCCACCCTCCTCTGAATATCCATCTTATATAGCTAATAGGGTATAGGGAGCATAAATGAAAAAGGCAATAAATACTAGTGGTTCTATCAGGAATGGAATATATACATATGAAGTTTAAAATCAAACATTAAAAATTTTATCACAACTTTAAAACAGCAACACCAGTCAATTACCTACATTATGCCTTTTTAATAGAAAAAGTCATAATTCTTATTATGTGTATTAAATTTGTAAGCCACAGGAAAAACTATTTTTTTATCCCATTAAGTATCTCCAGAAAAATCTCAAAAAAGCGTTTACTTCTTATATTGTTCCTCACACCAAGTTTACCTACTAGAGCAAATCTGAACTGTACTAATTTGTCTGCTTAGAATTCTGAAGTTATTAACATATTCATTTCAGTCTAATACTGTAGCTATAGAAAAATTTACACAGAATGGGTTGTGATCAAGATGTGTCATTAAGTGGATAAAGATAAATTTCCAAGAGAAAACTTTCCTGAAAAATTGACCATGAAGTAATTTTTGTAGATGTCCTTTTTGATTAGTAATAATAAACTAGGACAATAGAAACCTTCTTTCTTCCATTACTAATGGGGTATGGTATGTAAAGTCTAGTAATTATCATTTGAATTCCCTTTAAGAGTTAATTACAGAACCATGTATCATTTTCCATCAACACACTACTATTTAAAAACAAGGTTCTATTTAAATCAATTTCTTGACTTAAAAAAATATATAGATAGATTAGATAGATAGATAGATAGATAGATCAGACTCTACATCCAATGTCAAACATATGGCATATATATTTTTTCCCTAAGTCACATTTTTTTTGTCATTTTCATTAAGCTCAACTCCTCAGAAAACTGCTGATCTTAGATAAGTGGCCCATTTAGAGTAGTTGTATGCATACATATGATTTTCAATCTGTTTAATCAAGATAAAATTGAATGGAATATAATGTCTAAACTTAGAAGAGAGAAAACATCCAGCTGTAACTTTATTGACTACTCTTAACAAGACAATCATTTGGTTCTGTTTTTTGAGTACTTGGGAGTCTCTAAATATCCACACTAGCTTTGAAATATTTCAAAATGTGTAGGTCTGTTTGTGAGAATAAGACCTCTGAAACAAAGCAGCTGCGTAACACAGATTACTATGAATTGGACATAATTAAGTTCATAAAACAAGACTTCATCAGTCACTCATAACAATGTTCTATTTGGCCCTGATAAATTCTGGAGTTTGAAATTGTCAAGTCCCTTCACTTTCCTACATGGAATACATTCTAGGAGAAGATAATTATAAGACAAACTACTAGATATCCATTAAAAATTTGGTGGTTTTTTCCTTTCCTTGCATTATCTTTAATATCTCTAAGAGGAAGCCCATTAATCCTTGCCCCCGGTATTCACACCCTTTCATAGTCTTTTTCTACAATGAAGTAGTGCTGACTCTGGTCGGTGGAAAACTATTAAGTGGTGGCTGTGTCTGACTTCTGATGCCAGTATCCGGTTTGGTCTCTGACTGCTAACTGATCATTTCATGAGCAATCGTGGAAAAGCCCACGAGAGATAATAAATCATGGTTTCCAGCTATTTAACTTTGGGGTGATTTTTTTTATGGGTACCTAGTAATAAATTTAGTATGGGAGGGGAATTGCAACAAAACCTAAAAATGTGGTAGTAACCTAGGGATTGGTATGCACAAGTAAGTGGGAAAGGCCTTGAAAGGAGTGTGAGCAGAACCCTGATGGCTCTTGAGGAGGTCGTCAGTAATGGCTTACAGGAAAGTGAAGAATGAATGTGATTAGAAATGAGAGAAAACTGGAGCCTGGTTATGCTGCAGCAGGAAGTTTAATAACATCGTGATAATATGGGAAGGAAAATTATATTTAGTGCATTAGGTAACCTAGCTAAAGACATTTCAGGCACAAAATTCTGAACATCTATCTATAGGAAAAAGAAGAGAGAAAAACTAAAGGAAAACCATTAAATCCAAAGACAGCAGGACTTGGTGGATTTGAAAATAAAGTATTATTTTCTCAGTTCTAGGCTCTCCAGATGGTAAAAATGCAAAAATTGAGGTCACTTTCAGGCAAAGATCAACTAGCAGTAAAACATAATGTAAAGATAGCAATGAGGTGTGACTGTGATATCCATCTTAAGACTTCCAAAATGTATTAGGTGGTGCCTCAAAGAAGCATTCATTCAGACTAGAGAACTGCTAGACATCTTATTGGTTCTAATGATGTTAAGGGCATTTTTCCCTTAGAATGTCAGCAGAAGTCCAATGTAAAACACCCTTATCTTCATCAGATTCTGGATGTGGCTTTTGCTTAATGGAATAAGCCACAATAACATTCATAGGAAACCCACAAATTATACAACAGTCATGATTCTGGTAACACCACCATCCTGGACTAAAAAGAGACAGAGATGGTACAGAAGGAAGCTATATCTTTAGGCTCTAAACTTCTACAGGCAGGAACTATGCAGCTATAGGCACAGCCTACTTTTTACATAAAAAGGAAGCACTGGTCAGAGTGATAGAACTGTAACCAGAGGGCAGAGCCAAGATCCATGAAGAAACACTTCCAAGAAATATTAGGGGTGAGTCCTAATCCAGGAATCACTAACATGTACCTGATTGGAGTTTAGAACCACTATGGACCAGTTACTTCTGTGTACCTCTTATTTCTCCCTTTTGAACCAGAAAGTCTAAAGTGGTTACTCTATGCCTATCTGATCATCATATGTTGGATGTGTGGTGGTACACAATTCGTTCACAGGTCTTCAGACAAGAAGCTGTATCTAAACAACTTCCTTTGTTCTTAGACTTTCCTAGGAACTTCGGGTTGGTATGAACTTGACTCAGATGATGAGTTGCTGATTCTGAGCAGATTGTTTAATGGAATGAAGCTGTAAGGGGTCTTCGGAGGAAGTAGGGTACTTTTTCATGTGGGGAGAGACATGAATCTTTGTGTCTCAGAGGACAAACTATGGTAACCAATCTCCAAGACAGCCATAAATCTCCTCCTGCTATTCATACCATGTGGTTCCCTCCCACACTGAATCAGTGCTGACCTGTGCAACAGAACATTGTATAAGTGACAGTGTGTCTGTGACTTCCAGGACTTAGTAATGAAAGGCATTAAAGGCTTTACTTTGGTCTCTGGGATCCCTGGTCTGAGAAGCCAGCCCCTATGCCATGAAGAAGCTCAAGCAGCCTGATGGAGAGGCACTCAAGTAGAAACGAAAGAAGACCTAACCCTGAGCAGCAACTCACTAGCCACATGAGTAAGCAATCTTGAATAGAGCTTTCAGTCCTGTCAAGGCTTCAGATGACAGAGGCTGCAGGAAACATAAAACTGCAACCTCATAAGAACCTCAAGCTAGAACTTCCCAGCCAAGTTGCTTCTGAATTACTGGCCCACAAACAAGGACGAGAGAATAAGGTCTTACTGTGCTGGAGACATTAAACTTTGAGGTAGTTTTTATGCAGCAGTCAAGAACATATTATTTGTTTTCTGCATTTGTTCCCTTTCTGTACAGATATAATTTTGGTAAAAATACTAGAGTATTAGTGACTGTGATATTTGCAGTGGCCACTCTATAGTTCAAGAATTAACCTACGTAGTAGATTAATAGCAGGACTCTTTGGCGATACAAATTTGCAGCTGGGATTCTGAGGGTCAGAAATGAAATAGATATAAAACGGATAGAGAGTTAAACTTAATTGAAATTTGCCACATTAATAGGAAGATTATATAGAAGGAAGAGATTAGCTTTTGTTTGTTTTGGCGTAGAACTTTAAATATCTATGAATTTGGAATAAAAAAATGCAATGTGTACACGTGGGTTGTTCCCAGGCTCCGTGATCTGGCAGGGTGACACCCACGCTAATCATCACCTTGCAGCTTGCACTGCCTCTCACTACCAGCGAAATGGGAAACTTACCCTCTTTGCAGGGTCCTTATAATTGTGTAACCTAACTGGCACTTTTGAGTTTTCTGTTTCAAGACTTTGCACATGAAAGCGTCATATCTGATTTGAAGTCCACTCAGTATTTTATTATTCTTGCTGACAAAAAGCCTTACAATTTTAATTCAGAAATACATTAGTGAAAAACATGCTGATACTTGTTTTGGCATCAAAACACCAATCTAAGCAGTTATAAGTCATAAAGTGAACCTGATGGGACAGAGAAAGCAAACAACAGGCAATAGGTTTGAAACTGCATATGGCTAAAGCCACAAAGTATATGAGATTTCTCAATTTATACTTATTTTAAAGTTGGGAAGTTTGGGGTGAGAGAGGCTGGTGGGATGAGGCAAGGATGCTAAAAAACACATTTAGATATTCCTTCTAATATAATCTAAGATGACTATGCAAAATGTCTACTTATCTCTACTGGTTACCCAGCAATTCACCCAGGTGAGGGCTGGAATCCCAGCCAGCAGGTGTTAGAGCAGCTGAGTGTGAGCTCTGTGGTCGCTGGTGCCTGCAGGGAGGCAGCATATCCACCCAGCATGGCTGGGAGAAGTGACTACAATATAGGCTGAACGAGCAAGTAAATAAATATATTGAGGAGAGTGGGAGCCAGGTTCTCACTGTCAGTAAAGGAGGGTACAAGGGAAAAGTGTAAAATCTTGAGTGGATCTTGTGGGTTTTGGATTGAAATTTTATCTATCCAATCCAACCAAGGGGGGCCCTTGTGGTTTTCAGTTTTATACAGCTAGTTACAGAAACAAATCTAGCTGCAATTGTGTATGTGCACAATATACAGATGGTTCCTACCATTCACTGAAGATGGTCTGGGAGTAGGGTTACCCCCAGAAGCAGTAAGTGCTCCTATAGTTCAGATCTTAGTTTCTCTACTGAATAAAATCAGGATGTCTTGGAGAAATGGCTGACTCCAGGGGGTCAGGAAAGTACAATGGGAGCCTGGAACATTATACTGAACCCGAAAGTTAAAAAAAAAAAATGTGCTCAGAATGGCTAAAATCAGAAAGACAAGAGATAATAGGTGTTGGTGAGAATGTGGAGAAAAAGGAACCCTAGTGCACTGTTGGTAGGAATGTAAACTGGTGCAGCCACTGTAGAAAACAGTATGGAGGTTCCTCAAAAAATTAAAAATAGAAATATAATCAGATCCAGTAATTCCACTACTGGGTATTTACCCCCCCCCCAAACAAAACAAAACAAAACAAAACAAAAACACGGATTCAAAAAAGATCTAGGCACCCCTATTTTTACTGCAGCTTTACTTACAATAGGTAACATATGGAAGCAACCTGAGTGCCCATTAATAGATGGATGGATAAAGAAAATGTACATAAGAATATATATATTATAAATATATATATTTATATATATATTACTCGGTCATCAAAAAGAATGAAATCTTGCTATTTGCAAAGACAGAGAGTATTATGTTAAGTGAAAAGTCAGTCAGAGAACGATAAATATCACATGATTCCAATGATATGTGGAATTTAAGAAACAAAAACAAATGAACACTAGGGAGAAACCAAGAAATAGACTCTCAACTAGAGAGAACAAACTGAGACTTACTGGAGGGGAGGTGAGCAGGATGGTGGATGAAATAGATGGTGGGGATTAAAGAGAACACTTGTGATGAGCACATATGCAAGTGTGGAATCACCGTATTGTATACCTGACAGTGATATTACACTGTATGTTAACTGGAATTTAAATAAAAATTTGGAAAAAGAAAAAAATTAGAGAAAGGAAAATAATTCATTTTATTTTTTATTTAAGTTTTTAGTAGGGGGGTGGGCAGAGGAGAGGGAGAAAGAGAATCTTAAGACTCCAAGCCCAGCACTGAGAGCACTGAGTCAGATACGGAGCTTGATCTTACAACCCCGAGATCACAACTTGAGCTGAAATCAACAGTCAGATGTTTAACTGGAGCCACCCAGGTGCCCCAATACATTAATTATATTAAAAAAGTGAGATCTTGCCATTTAAAAAAAAAAGATTTATTTATTTATTTATTTATTTATTTATTTATTTATTTATTTATTTAAGAGAGAGAGAGAGAGCAAGCAATGGGGAGCAGCAGAGGCAGAGGGAGAAGCAGACTCTCCACCAAACAGAGAGCCCGATGTGGGGGGTGGGGGCTGGATCCCAGGACCCTGCAATCATGACCTGAGCTGAAGGCAGATGCTTAATGGACTGAGCCTCCCAGGTGCCTTGAGATCTTGCCATTTGTGACAACATGGATGGACCTGGAAGGTATTATGCTAAGTGAAGTAAGTTAGAGAAAGATGAAAATAATATAATTTCACTTATATACAGAAATTAGCAAACAAAACAAATGAACAAACAGAAAAGCAGAAACGACCCATAAGTGCAGAATACAAATCGATGGTTGCCAGAGGCGAAGGGTGTGGGAGGATGGGCAAAGTCGGTGAAGGGGAGTAGGAGGAAAGGCTTCCAGTTTTGAAATGAACCAGTCACAAGGATGAAAGGGACCCCACAGGGAATAATATAGCTTTGTATGATGACAAATGGTAACTACACCTGTAGTGAGCACAGCATAAGGTACACTTGTCAAAATCTTGCACACCTGAAACTAATGTGTGTCAAGAAGAAGAAGAAGAAGAAGAAGAAGAAGAAGAAGAAGAAGAAGAAGAAAGAAGAAGAAGAAGAAGAAGAAGAAGAAGAAGAAACACTCAAAGAATGATGGGGCCCATGTCAGGATGACACAGGAGCCAGCCTGATGTACATTTCCATTACTCAAGTCTAGACAATTGGAGCACCAAATAAATAGTCTGAGCATTAAAACATATTATGAGTATCGAAAGAAGGAAGGAAGAGAGGGAAGGATAAATTTATACGTCATATCTCAATGAAAAAAAAAAACAGGAATCCATGAGTCCACCCACAAAAACATGAGTAAATAAATGGAGAGGGCCCGAATCTGTTTCTATAGCACAATGCTAACTACTAAATATATCTAATAAATATAATATATTTATATTTATATATTTAATAAATAAATAAATATTTTATCTATAAATCTATATAAATCTATATAAATCTATTTATATATAAATTTATATTCATATATTAATATATATTATATTATATATTTATATATTATATATTTATATATTTATATTATGTAATATATTATATATTATATTTTATATATTTATATGTAAATATATATTTATATATAAATATCCAGTATATATATACTGGAATTGGAAAGTCACCATTTGGCAACCATCACAATAGTAATTAAATCAGACAACAACTATCAATTGATACTCCAACGAGTGACTGAAAGATGAGGAACAAAGTGTCTAAGTAGGTCCCTAAAAACATATTAATTTATTTCAAAGGGAACAGCTATCATTTGACAGCAGGGAACAGGAGAGACATCTTTGTAATCAAATGATCCGAGGTATCACCACCAGTCAAGGGACTGAGGACGTGCTTGGCCCCTGATAAGAAGCAATGAGCAGCGCACAGCACCACCTGGTGGTCCTCACAGTACTAGTATATTCTATTCAGCACAGCAGGCCCCTCCCCCAGATGACCAGCTGGAAGGACAGGGGAATAGCAAGTTCTGGACCAAGCAGTGCTGGAAGCTTCAGGACCAAGAGGAAATCAAGGGAATATAATATATAGAACAAGAGGGCCCCCCCCTTTTCAAAAATTTTTTTCTTCTTTTTTCCATTGTAACTCGATTTTATATCAGACTAAAAGTTTCCAATATGTTTTCTCTTTTCCCACCTTAACTACAATATTTTACCACCTCTTCATTTTTAAGTTTCCTCCTATTTAATGTTCATATTTCTACTATTACATGTCTTAGATATTTTTCCCACTTCTAGATTTCCTTCAACATATTCAATTTAAGTTTGGGAGATACATGAGATACGGTTTTTCGTTTCTCTGCCTCATTTTCTTCTACAGTGGCAGGAGTTAATACCTTCTAAAATATGACCAGCATACACCCAAGTGGAATACCATGCTGGTTCATTCTGTGAGATTATATTCTCTCTTCCTTCCCATTCTGCCCCCCTCTTTTATCTTGTTTATGTTTTGGTGGTCAGTGTTGGGGCTTTCAACAAGTATTGCTTGTTTATGTAAATTTGGGACTGAGCATTTTCTAACATACAGAACTTAATACGCTCAGAACCAAGAGGATCACCCTCTAGGACCCCTCAGGGAGACTACATTCTCCCTCCACTACAACTTTTTTCACCACCATCATCCCTCAGTCCCCCTGCCCTTTTTAAATCTTCCTCCTCTTTAATTTTTTTTTCTTCTTCCTTGGGGTTTTTGGCCTTTTATTTTTTACTACTTTGTTTTAAATTTTGTTTTTCACTTTAGTGGTCCTTTTGTTTTATTTTTTTCTGATCTTTTTCATTTTCTGGTCTCTGACCTCATCAGAATCATCTAGGGATGAATTTACTTAGGTTGTGGTTGATATTATTGAATCAGCCCACTCATACAGCCACTCTGCACTGAACAGAATGACTAGAAAAAGAATTCACAACAAAATAAAGAATCAGAAACAGTACTCTCTGCCAGAGTTACAGACTGTGGATTTCAACTCCATGTCAGAAAGCTAATTCAGAAGCACAATTATAAAGCTACCTGTGGCTCTAGAAAAAAGCATAAAGGGCTCTAGAGACTTTGTTACTGCATAATTGAGATATTATCAGGCCAAAATTAAAAATAAATTAATTGAGATGAAATCCAAACTGGATGTCCTAATGATGAGGAATAATGAGGTGGAAGAAAGACTGAGTGACATAGAAGACAAGTTGATGGTAAGGAAGGAAGCTGAGGAACAAAGAGAAAAATAATTAAGAGACCATGAAAAAAGACTAACGGAAATAAATGATAGTCTGAGAAGGAAGAATCTATGTATAATTGGGGTTACATAAGATGCTGAGAGGGAGAGAGGGCCACAGTGTATTTGAACAAATCATAGCTGAGAACTTCCCTAATTTGGCGAGGGAAACAGGCACTCAGAGCTAGGAGATAGAGGGGTCCCCCCCACAACAATCACTAAAAACCATTCAACACCTCAGCATTTAATAGTAAAACTTGCAAATTCCGAAGAGAAAATTCTTAAAACAGCAAGAGACAAGAGATTCTTAACCTATATGGGGAGAAATATCAGATGAACAGTAGACATCTCCACAGAGACCTGGAAGGCCAGAAAGGGCTGGCATGGCATATACAGGGTCCTAAATGAGAAGAACCTGCAGCCAAGAATACTTTATCCAGCAAGGCTTTCATTCAGAATAGAAGGAGAGATAAAGAACTTCCAAAATAGGCAGAAACTTAAAGAATATGTGACCACTAAACTGGCTCTGCAAGAAATATTAAGGGGGACTCTGTAAAGGAAAGAGGACACCCAAAGAAATAACCCACAAAACAGGAATGAATTAGTGACACAAAATTCATATCTTTAAATAGTTACTCTGATTGTGAATGGGTCAAATGATCCCATCAAAAGACCTAGGATATCAAACTGGATTAAAAAAAAAGCAAGACCCATCTATTTGCTGTCTACAAGAGACTTATTTGAGACCTAGGGACACCTCTGGCCTGAAAATGAAAGGGGGGGGGGTAACCATTTACCATTCAAATGGTCTTCAAAAGAAAGCTGAGGTAGAAATCCTTATATCACATAAATTAAAGTTTCTCCCAGATAAGAGGGACTATGTAAGAGATGAAGAGGGACACTGTATCATACTTAAAGGGTCTATACAACAAGAAGACCTAACAATCATGAATATTTATGCTCCTAATGTGGAGCTGCTAAGTATATCAATCAATAACCAAAGTAAAGACATACTTAGATAATAATACACTAATACTGGGAGACTTCAACACGGTGCTTTCTGTAAATGACAGATCTTCTAAGCAGAACATCTCCAGAAAAACAAGAGCTTTAAATGATACACTGGGCCAGATGGATTTCACAGATATTTACAGAAGTTTCCATCCAAAAGCAACTGAATACACATTCTTTTCAAGTGCACATGGAACTTTCTCAAGAATAGATCACATACTGGGTCACAAATCAGGTGTCCACTGAAACCAAAAGATTGGGATTGTCCCCTGCATATTTTCAGACCACAGTGCTTTGAAACTAGAACTCAATCACAAGAAGAAATTTGGAAGAAACCCAAACACATGGAGGTTAAAGAGCATCCTACTAAAAGATGAATGGATCAACCAGAAAATTAGAGATTTAAAAAGATTCATGGAAACTAATGATAATGAAGATACAACCCTTCAAATTCTTTGGGATACAGCAAAAGCAGTCCTAAGAGGGAAATACATCACAATACAAGCCGCCCTCAAAAAATTGGAAAAACTCAAATACACAAGCTAACCTTGAACCTAAAAGAATTGGAGAAAGAACAGCAATTAAAACCTACCCCAGGCAAAAGAAGGGAGATAATAAAGATTTGAGTAGAACTCAATGAAACAGAGATCAGAAGAACTGTAGAACAGATGAACAGAACTAGGAGCTGGTATTTGGAAAGAATTAATAAGATAGATAAAACACTAGCCAGCCTTATTAAAAAGTAAAAATACTCAAATTAATAAAATCATGAATGAAAAAGGAGAGATCACAACCAATACCAAGGAAATACAAAGGATTTTAAAAACGTATCATGAGCAGCTATATGTCAACAAATTAGGCAATCTAGAAGAAATGGATGCATTTCTGGAAAACCACAAATTACCAAAACCCGGAACAGAAAGAAATAGAAAACCTGAGCAGGCCAATAGCCAGCGAGGAAATTGAAGCAGTCATCAAAAGCCTCCAAATACACAAAAGTTCAGGGCCAGATGGCTTCTCAGGGGAATTCTATCAAACGTTTAAAGAAGAAATAATACTTATTCTAGTAAAGCTGTTCTGCAGGAGAGAAAGGGATGGAATACTTCCAAACTCATTTTTGAGGCCAGCATCACCTTGATTCCAAAACCAGACAAAGACCCCACCAGAAAAGATAATTATTGACGAATATCCCTGATGAACATGGATGCAAAAATTCTTAACAGGATACTAGCCAATAGGATCCAACAGCATATTAAGAAGATTATTCACCGTCACCAAATGGGATTTATCCCCGGATGCAAGCATGATCCAACACTAGTAAAACAATCAACGTGATAGATCACATCAACAAGATAAAAAACAAGAACCATATGATCCTCTCAATAGATGCAGAGAAGGCATTTGACAAAATACAGCATCCATTCCTGATCAAAACTCTTCAGAGTGTAGGGATAGAGGGAACATTCCTCAGTATCTTAAAAGTCATCTATGAAAAGCCCACAGCAAATATAATTCTCAATGGGGAAACACTGGGAGCCTTACCCTAAGATCAGGAACATGACAGGGATGTCCACTCTCACCACTGCTATTGAACATAGTACTAGAAGTCCTAGCCTCAGCAATCAGACAAGAAAAAAAAAAGACATAAAAGGCATTCAGATTGCCAAAGAAGTAGTCAAACTCTCTCTCTTTGCAGATGATACGATACTGTACATAGAAAACCCAAAAGACTCCACCTAGAGATTCCTAGAACCCATACAGCAATTTGGTAGCGTGGCAGGATACAAAATCAATGCCCAGAAACCAGTGGCATTTCTATACACTAACAATAAGACTGAAGAAAGAGAAATTAGGGGGTCAAGCACATTTACAATTGCACCCAAAAGCATAAGATACCTAGGAATAAACTTAACCAAAGTGATAAAGGATCTATACCCTAAAAACTACAGAACACTTCTGAAAAAAAATTGAGGACGACACAAAGAGATCGTAAAACATCCCATGCCCATGGATTAGAAGAATTAATATTGTGAAAATGTCTATGCTACCCAGGGTAATTTACACATTCAATGCAATCCCTATCAAATTACCCTGGACTTTCTTCAGAGAGTTAGAACAAATCATCTTAAGATTTGTGTGGAATCAGAAAAGACCCCGAATGGCCAGGGCAATATTGAAAAAGAAAACAAGAGCCAGGGACATCCCAATGCCAGATTTCAGTTTGTACTACAAAGCTGTGGTCATCAAGACAGTGTGGTACTGGCACAAAAGCAGACACATAGATCAATGGAACAGAATAGATAGCCCAGAAATGGGCCCTCAACTCTATAATCAACTAATATTCAACAAAGCAGGAAAGTCTATCCACTGGAAAAAGGACAGTCTCTTCAATAAATGGTGCTGGGATAACTGGACAGCCATGTGCAGAAGAATGAAAGTAGACCATTCTCTTACACCATACACAAAGATAAACTCAAAATGAATGAAAGATCTCAATGTGAGACAAGATTCCATCAAAATCCTAGAGGAGAACACAGGCAACACCCTTTTTGAACTTGGCCACAGCAACTTCTTGCAAGAAACAGCTATAAAGGCATAGGAAACAAAAGCCAAAATGAACTTTCAGGACTTAATCAGGATAAACAGCTTCTGCACAGCAAACGAGACAGTCAACAAAACTAAAAGACAACCTACAGAATGGGAGAAGATATTTGCAAATGACCTATCAAATAAAGGGCTAGTTTCCAAGATCTATAAAGAACTTATTAAACCCAACACCCAAGAAACAAACAATCCAATCATGAAATGGGCAAAAGACATGAAGAGAAATCTCACAGAGGAAGACATAGACATGGCCAACATGCACATGAGAAAATGCTCTGCATCACTTGCCATCAGGGAAATACAAATCAAAACCACAATGAGATCCCACCTCACACCAGTGAGAATGGGGAAAATTAACAAGACAGTAACAACAAATGTTGGAGAGGATGTGGAGAAAGGGGAACCCTCCTGCACTGTTGGTGGGAATGTGAACTGGTGCAGCCACTGTGGAAAACTGTGGAGGTTCCTCAAAGAGTTAAAAATAGACCTGCCCTATGACCCAGCAATTGCACTGTTGGGGATTTACCCCAAAGATACAGATGCAGTGAAAGACCGAGACACCTGCACTCCAATGTTTCTAGCAGCAATGTCCACAATAGCCAAACTGTGGAAGGAGCCTTGGTGTCCATCGAAAGATGAATGGATAAAGACAATGTGGTCTATATATACAATGGAATATTCCTCAGCCATTAGAAAGTATGAATACCCACTATTTGCTTCGACATGGATGGAAATGGATGGTTTTATACTGAGTGAAGTAAGTCAACCAGAGAAGGACAATCATCATATGGTTTTACTCATATGGCGAATATAAAAAATAGTGAAAAGGATCATAAGGGAAAGGAGGGAAAATGGGAAAAATTAGAGAGAGTGATAAAACGTGAAAGACTCCTAACTCTGGGAAATAAACAAAGGGTAGTAGGAGGGGGGTGGGCAGGGGAAAGAGGTAACTGGGTAACACGCACTGAGGAGGGCACTTGATGGGATGAGCACTGGGTGTCATATTATATGTTGGCAAATCGAACATCATTAAAAAAAAGGAAAAGAAAATCTGTTTCAAAAATAGATTTTGAAAAAATTAAACTCATGTTCTATGTCACACAAAATGGTGGTTTATGCTAAAAACACTGCCATTCAAGAAACTTATTTTAGATGGGAGTATCTCCCAGTAAAATGAAATTATCTTGTCTCCATTTCCCCACCCCCTGCTATATACGAATTTAATCTGCATTCAATGCCTAGAGATTGTTACTGAGACTGTTCTTCCTAATGTCAGAGATGATTTTCACATAATTAAAGGACATCCTTTGGTCTTTAGCTACATCTCTTAGTGGGGGGGGGTCTGACACTCGATCCTCATATATTGATATTCTGTGTTATCAAATCAGGAAGATATCTGTGGTCTTAAAAGATGGAATTTTCTGATTCCTGCCTCCCACTCCCACTTTAGGATGTACCTGTCTCAGGTAGACTTAGAACTGTAAGAGTTCCTAAACCCAACAAATATGAGGACACATGAAACCAACCACTCAGGATGCCTCTCAAGATTGAAAGCTTAAAACAATATGAATGAAACCATTAAAAAAATCATAAGAAAATTCTACAAAAGTATGATTTTCCCTTTATATTTTAAGTAAATTTATCACATCTAGAACGGTTCAAACCACTTTTGTGTGCTTAAAATGGCTGTCCTTGCTCACAATGCTTCAGCTTCTCTCTTCTTGAGTCTGTGCCTCAGGAAAAACAAGCCCTTTCTGCCTCAAAGTTTCTTCTTCCTTGCATTTTTCATGGCTGACTTATTCTCATGATTCAGGTCAGCTCACATGTCACCTTTTGAGAAGGATCTTCCAAGACCAATCTATTTAAAATTATTCTATTAATTTCCTCATTCTAGTTCTTCAGCTACTTGCTTCTTCTCATAGATGTTGTCAAAATTTCTAATTATCTGGATTGGTTTATTTAAAATGTTTACCTCCTTAAGATTTTGTGTGCGCGTTTCTCCTCTTTCAGTGTATTAGTTTTGTGATATCAGTAATATTGACTTTTCTATGAATTTATTTAAAAAACATGTTTGTTGAGAAGGACCCACATGCCACAAAGTTCACCACCTTACTTATCTTAGAATCTATGGGAAATGTTCAAGATATAAGGTGTCTGTTATAAAGTTTGGAAACAAGTTATGGTTTAATAGATTGAAGATATCCTTTACAACATAATATATAACAGTCTCCAGACTCTGCATTTGTTAAGTGAATGGATGTTTGGATTTTCATTCTGGAAGGAGAGGATGCTTAACTTTGCCTCTTTACGTCCTTTGGGTCTCTGCTGCAGGAGTTCGTTGGCCACCGGTTAGATAACACTCCTTCCTCTTAGCTCTCAATCCATTTTCCTTCATAACACTTACTGCCATGTGATGTGTTGTATCAGCGTTTACAGTTGTTTACTGTTATTAGAATGTAAATGCCACGAGACTGAATCCTTCTAGAGCTCAATGATTTTCTATTGGAGGAGCAAACAGACAATGAAGGATTGTGAGCAAGAAACTGACTCCATCATTTTGTGTCATGTTATTCTCTGCTCAAAAGAAGGATGGGCTGGCAGAGAGGAAACCTGAAGTAGGGGTTGTCTTTTAAAAAAAGACACCAGAGAAGTTCCAAATCCTTAACTAGAATATGTCAATACAGCTAGAGGAAATAGATGAAAGATATTTCACAGGAAGATAGTACAGAATTGGCTTAGGCACTGGAGATGGGGACTACACTAAGACAGTGACAGCTAGAAGGACCCTTAGATTTCTGGCTGAGCAACTAGATGAATGGTTTTGACTCACCCAGTGGAGGAGACACACATGGTCTTTAGGGGATAGGATGAAAGGAGACAGGGGGAAAGCATAGTGGGTGGGTTTTGACAAGCTCAAAGCCAAACTTCTCAAGTCTGAAGTAGCTGTGGGAATATCCGAGATAAAATGTTCAATCTCCAGGTTAATATTAATGTCTACATATCAGGGGAGAGATCAGAGTTTGAAAAAGATTTGGGAGTAATTATGCACTGGAGGTGGAAGAAAATGCCTGAAGAAATTGCATAATGCACTGAGCAAGGAAACCTAAAATTGGACTCTAGAAATCCTTTCTACCAGGGGTGGGATCAGAAAAATAAGCCAATGAAGAAAAATAAGAAAGAGGTAAAAGAAAAATCATGAAGAAATGATATCAACCAAGTGAAGGAATGGTCATCATCATCACTGGTGAGTATGAAGGATCACAGAATTGACTGAAATAAAGACTGAGAGTTTGATTTGGGCTTACCATTTAGGTCAGTGGGAAATACGGCAGAAATATCAAGGGGGATGTGGATAAAAAATTGCTGTATTTAAGGAGATCATAAGAAATGCACAAGCACAGAGACTAGTGATTCTAGCTTTATTATAAAATAGTGGAATGCTAGTGAAAGGCTAACTTCTTTGGAGACAGTTTTTTTAGCTAATTTTCATTATGCAAATTATTTAATATAATCTGTTGGCTTTTTCAAATTTAGTATGCTATTTATATTTATTACATGTAAGTATACTTTCTGGTTTTTGTAATGGATGAGTAGAAGATACGCTAGGGATTTTGTCTCTATCACTTTTTGACCTTGGGTAAATTAATTAAATACTCTGTTCCCTGTTTCTTTATTTATAAAATAGAGAAAATTATAAAACTCTAGTACAGGAAGTTGTTGTGAATAATTAATTAGAACATACACATGAGTAAGTGCCTAGAATATTATGGTACCTATTATATATTAGAGATCTAGACATTATCATCCTCATCCTCATCATTTTTATTATTCCAAATGGTTTAAATTATTTCAATCCTTTTTGTACTTATTAAAGACCCCGAACCATATTATTTTTGTCCTCAGGAATATCAAAATCTCATCAGGAAGATAAGCTCAGAAACAAGAATATACTTGTGCTAAGCAATATTACTATCTATCCATATGAGTACATAAATTGAAAATATCTGAAGAATTTGAGAAGCAATTTCTTCTTGAGTAATTCCTTCCTTGGCTAACATTGTCCAGGGTTTCCTTCGTACTTACTAGCAATCTCATTTCAATCTCCTTTTCTGATTTCTTGTCTTCTACCTGCTGAATAAATAAAGTAGTCTTTCAAAATTTGTGCTGGGCTAGGTCTGTTTTCTTGGAAGTCTCTGCATAAAAATGGTCCTCTCCAAAAAATAAGCAGGAGACCTCAATGTACATTTTTCCAAAGAAAACATACACATGGCCAACAGACACATGAAAAGATGCTCAACATCACTAATCATGAGGGAAATGCATGATGAGGTACCACCTTCTACTTGTCAGAATGGCTACAATTAAAGGACAAGAAATAACAGATGTTGGCAAAGACATGGAGGAAAAGGAACCCTTGTACACTGCTGGTGGGAATGCAAACTGGTGCAGCCACTGTGGAAATCAGAATGGAGAGTTTTCAAAAAGTTAAAAATAGAAATACCATATGATCCATTAATTCCACTATGGGATGTTTATCCAAAGAAAACAAAACACCAATTCAAAAATATATAGTCTCCCCTATGTTTACTGTAGGATTATTTACAATAACCATCATATGGAAGCAACCCAATGTCCATCAATAGATGAATGGATTAAGAAGATGTGGTAAACACACACACACACACACACACACACACACACACACACCTTGGAATGGAGTATTACTCAGCCATAAAAAATAATGAAATCTTGCCATCTGCAACAACATGGATGCTAAGTGAAATAAGACAGAAAGAGACAAATACAATAGATTTCACTATGAGTATTTATTTTTTAAAATGCATTTACTAGTTTGATTTTATTAAAATTAATTTGATATAATTTATTAGACCACTTAGGTAGCTAGAATAATTCTAAATATGTACAGTTTAGAATATTTAAAACCTTATAAAAGCCTTAGTATATTATAAACCTTAGTATAAACCTTATGTATATTATAAACATTAATATACTATAAAAACTTGATATTTATAAACAACTCATTGCCTTAGGTGAATCAATTATCTCTAAATAAAATTGTCTGTAGATCTTCATTCCTATCATGATCTAATAATCATTAGGTATGTTAACTGTGTTTATCACACAATTAACTTAAATCTAAAAGATACTGGACATATTTCTGACTGCCTTTTAAAAGTATTGGAAAAAATTATAACACTATAGACAATAAAAGGAAACCAGAAAAGCAGACTAGATCTCTTGACAAATTGGGATAGTTATCAATTTGCAAATCAAATTGTATAATACAATTTCAAAAGCCATAGTTGCCCAGGGGCAACCATGAAGAGATCAGAACTACAAAACTGAATAATTTGACTCTTTTACATATTTTTAAAAATGTTAAGTGGTCTTTTAAAACTTAGTTGTGTATTCATACACAGCAAGCGTGCAAAATACAAAATAAAAGACTTATATTTGATAAGCTTAATTTCTTCTGACCATAGCCTGCCAGTGTATCTAATACATGGAATAGATACATTCATACTTTCACAAAATAAATAGTATTGTTTTGATTCTTCTTCATAAGTACATGCAGTTTGTTATTTACTATGCAATAATGCAGTATTTTGTAAAATACAATCTTAGTGGTCAGGAGTGTAGGCTGCAGAATAGCAGAACTGGTTGGAACCTTAGCCTTGCTCTATATGAGTTATGTAGTTATATGTCCTTGACTAAGTCACGTATCCTATTCTTATTTATTATTTTTAATAAAAATGTTTATAATTAATGTATAAAACATGAGGTTTAATATACATACACACAGTGACATGATTATTACAGTTAAGCTAATTAACATATCCACTCCTCAAATAGTTACCATTTTTTGTGTGTGGTGAGAATACCTGAAATTTATTCTCTTAACAAATTTGCAGTATACGATATGATAAACCTTAGACTTCTAGATTTATTCGTCCTATACTGCAACTTTGCATCATTTGACCAACATCCTCCTATTTCTCCTGGTTCCTTGCTGCCTGGCTTAACTTCTTAACTTCAGTTTCTTCATTTGAAAGACAGTTCTCTGTTTATGGTAAAAAGTAGTAACAATTCCCTGTTTCTGTAGTTTTTGTGAACATTAAATGCTATACAAAAAACATGTAGCACAGTTACGGACGGTAGGTACTCAATAATGGCAGCTCTATCGTTATCATTAGGAGGCTGTCATTTGCACAGCTCTGATAAAATGACATGGTTAATTTCTCACATTTAAATATATTTTGATATTTTGGAAAGATTTGGTTTTTCTTGAGAAAATTAGAAATTAGTTCCTTATCAGTCTCATAAATATTACCATTTTGAAAGCCTGCATATTTTTTAATACTTTGAAGGATAAAGACTTTGCTTTTTAAAAATTATTATTATTACATGTGAAAAAGAAAAAAATATAAACACAAACTACAGTCACAAATATCCGCATTAAGATGATATGGATAATCCAAAGTACTATGAAATCTAACACAATTTCTTTTTTTTTTTTTTTTAAGATTTGTTTGTTTATTTGAGAAAGAGTACAAGAGAGCCTAAGTGGGCATGAATTGTGCGGAGGGGCAGAGGAAGTGGGGGAGAGAGAGTCCAGGCAGACTCCTTGCTGAGCACAGAGACTGACTCAGGCTCCATCTCACAACCCCGAGATCATGACCTGAGCCCAAACTATGGAGCCAACCAAGCACCCCAGACACAAGTTCTTTTTTTTTTTTTTTGTTTCCCAGACACAAGTTCTATTGGCTTTGGAATCCCTCTACATATGAAGATATTTGATATTTTAGAAATTAACTTCAAATCAACACAAAGCCAGATTGTGAGGATCTATTGAAGGAGTTGCTTTGAAATTGGG
The DNA here is from genome assembly GCF_905146905.1 of Nyctereutes procyonoides. Classification (NCBI taxonomy): domain Eukaryota; kingdom Metazoa; phylum Chordata; class Mammalia; order Carnivora; family Canidae; genus Nyctereutes; species Nyctereutes procyonoides. The sequence goes on along the minus strand of NW_026575120.1, from coordinate 39,071,473 downwards.
TAGGCAAGAAATGCTTTACTTGTAAGACAGGCTCTTGCCTTTATCACTTAACAACACTCTTCTGCCTTTAGTTTCTTTTTGTTTGTTTATTTCTTTTTGTTTGTCTTGGCTTTGATGCTTAGAAGGATGCTTCGATCAAAATAGAAGCCTCTGACCCAACCTTCTTCCTCCTCCTTCTCTTCTTTGTTGTTACAATTTTTGCTGTTCCTGTTGATGACGTTATTACTCTTGAAGTGCTCTTTTGAGACTTTCTGACGTTATTACTCTTGAAGTGCTCTTTTGAGACTTTCTAACGTTCTGTGGTTGGTATAAAGATTATGCTTTTCTTCTGTTTTCTTTAAGACTGTTTCCATGTTCATCAACAAAATATGAAGTCAGTTTGAAGGCGAAATACTTTGAGAATGCTTCAAATTTCACCAACCCTATATTCTCCAATATTTTTCCCAAAATGCTGACATTTATTCTGAGTTTCTAAAAATGACTCACTGCATATGAAAACATTTGTAAAATTTTTACTATATCTCTATTTTTGTCACAACAAAATATCTATTATTAGATCATTTATTTAATAATATTTCACATTCAATAATATTTGCAGAATATTATAGAATATTTAGGAATGACATAGAAATAATAACGTCTAAAGAATTCCATTTCCTATGATATGGCAATGTGAGAAAGTGAAACTTTTCCAGTTCAAAACACCTGGAAATGCTAGGTAAAACCTAACACATACCTCCTTATTTATTTATTTATTTATTTATTTATTTATTATTTATTTATTTTTAAAAATATTTTATTTATTTATGAGAGACACACACAGAGAGAGAGAGAGAGAGAAAGAAAGAGAGAGAGAGGGGCAGAGACACAGGCAGAGGGAGAAGCAGGCTCCATACAGGGGGCCTGATGTGGGACTCGATCCCGGGTCTCCAGGATCAGGCCCTGGGCCAAAGGTGGTGCTAAATCGCTGAGCGTTCGGGGGCTGCCTCACACATACATCCTTTAAATCATATATCGAAGCATCTGAATACAGTAGGAGAAACTTCAGGGGTCAAAAAAAGAAAAAGCTGAAATTCAGGATGCCAGATGATGCTGGGATATTAGTATTCAAAGGTATTTGCTAATCTTTGTAATGCAGAGGTTTGGATTTTAAAGGCCAGGCTTGATTAAAAATCAGTGTTGGGGGGATCCCTGGGTGGCGCAGTGGTTTAGCGCCTGCCTTTGGCCCAGGGGGCGATCCTGGAGACCTGGGATTAAATCCCACATCGGGCTCCCAGTGCATGGAGCCTGCTTCTCCCTCTGCCTATGTCTCTGCCATTCTCTCTCTCTCTCTCTCTCTCTCTCTCTCTCTCTCTGACTATCATAAATAAATAAAAATTAAAAAAAAAATCAATGTTGGACCTGTGCAAATATAGGACCCCCCTCCATACCCAATACCACTACCACATAAAGCCTGAAGATGCTAAAATCTCAGTAGAAGCAGATACTAGAGAAAAGTTCACTAGTCAGCAAAGAAAGATGACAAGGAAATTTGTCTCTCTTTTCCAAGCCTATAGAAAGATAAAGAAAGAAAGAAAAAAAAAAACTTTCTGAGAATTCATAAACCACAGGCTTGCTCGACAAAGTATGGCTTTCAAATTTACACAAACAGTAGGGTGTAAGCCCCAAGCCAAGAAACTAAAATAGAAAAAAAAAAAATGGTCCCAAGTTGCTATCTTTTGAATGGAGTATAAATCTTCTCCAGATTGACTGGAATTACAGGACTGCTAAAGATAAAAACCTGAGAAATTTAATCTCGGAATCCAAAGATACAAAACATAAGAAAACAGACATAATGAACATGATTCAGCAGAAACATCACATAGAAAAATCTGGTCTCCATGAATTTCAGATTTTAGGATTGGGAGTATGGTAAAACATTAAAAACAATCAAAGAAATAAAAAAGCGGAATCAAATATGTAAGAAAGGAATGAGGTAATAATAAAAGGAACCAGTTGGATTTGACAAATATGCAAATAGATCCTCCAGGAATTAAAATATATTATTAAAATTAAAGACTCATTAGTTGCATTAATCATATGAAAGAAAGTTATAGAATGTATTTGTAAACTGAGAGACAGATTGGCTACCCAGAATGTAGTCCAGAAATGAAAAGTGATTAAAAACATTAAGTATAAGTTTTAAAATGTGGTGCATGGAAGTAAAACGTAACATACAAAAAAAATTAAAAAAAAATTAAAAAAAAGCCTAACATTTATTTGATTAAAATTTCAGGAAAGAAAAGGAAGAATGATGAAGGAATTCAAATATATAATGCCTGAGACTTCTCCAGAATGGATTAAAAATTCAAGTTCAAAGAGGACAATAATGACACCCCCAAATTTTTTTACAAATAAATCTAATAAACACAGTATAATGTAAAATCGTATCATCTAGAAGCATAAAAGTAGCAAGACAGAAAACAGATGAGTCCTAAAGCAGACAGGAAACTTCTTAATGAGGAGAAACAGAAGGTGGACTGTGGGAGGAATACAGTCCAAGTGCTGAAGGAAAATAAAATTCCAAGCCAGAATTGTATATCAAGCTAAATTATCCAATAAGAGAAAACATCAAATTAAGACACTTTCAGACTAAGAAAAATTAAAGAAACTTTCACCAACAGACTCCCATTAAAAACCAAAACTAGAGGATGTGTGTCAAAGAGAAAGTAACTAAGTCCAAAAAGAAAAGAAATACAGGATGGCACGGTAGGAGGGGAGAGAAATAAAGGCAAACTTGAGAAAATCCAAAAATACATCAACTACATAAAAATAAAATTATAAAAATGATAATATTAAAGGTAAGAAAAAGAGGTAGAACTAAAATGTAGGACAAAAGTAGGATGGAGGATGGCAGGGGATGATCTGTTACATTACACCAAGTCTTATGGACTGAATCACGTCTCCCACAGTTCTTATATTAAAGCCTCAACCTCCAGTGGGACTATATTTAGAGATAGGGTGTTCAGGGAGATAATAAATGTTAAATGATGTCATAAGGGTGGGTGGGCCCTAATCCCACAGGACTGGTGTCCTTATAAGAAGAGGAAGAGATCCGGAGATCCATCTCTCCCCACATGTGCCCTGAAGAAAGGTCAGGTGAGGACGTGGCCATAGGGCAGCCATCCTTCAACCTAGGAAGACCTTACCAGAAACCACCTGGCACATGAGCTTCATGAGACCTCTAGGAGTGTGAAAAAATCAACTTCTATTACTTAACCTACTCAGTCTGTGGTATCCTGGAACAGCAGCCTCAGCTGACTAATACACCAAATTTTTCTTCTTTTCTTTTCTTTTCTTTTCTTTTCTTTTCTTTTCTTTTCTTTCTTTTCTTTTCTTTCTTTCTTTCTTTCCTTCCTTCCTTCCTTCCTTCCTTCCTTCCTTCTTTCCTTTCCTTTCCTTTCCTTTCCTTTCCTTTCCTTTCCTTTCCAGATTTTATTTATTTATTTAATAAAGAGAGAGAGAGAGCATGAGAAGGGGCAGGGGCAGAGGGAGAAGGAGAAGCAGACTCTCCCCAGAGCAGAGATCCCTAATGAGGGGCTGGATCCCAGGACCCTGAGACCATGACCTGAGAGGGTGACACTTAGCTGACTGAATCATCCAGGCACCCCTGGTTCATAGTTTAGAAGCAAGATCTAGATGTTAAGTTACTTTTGACTTTTATTAAAAAACTTGTGAAAAAAAATAAAAAAAGATAATGCATACAATTGAAAACATGGAGTATTTTCATTTTATTTCATTTTACATTTGAGGGGGGAGCATATACATTTTAAAAAAAATATTTAATCAAGCGAATGGAAGACTATAAGGTGCACAGAAAAAGTAGAAGCAAAAAACAAAACAAGATTGTAGAAATATATCCAAGTATAGTAATAGCTAAAATCAATTCTCATGACATCGAATATCACACTGAAAAGAGGTTGTACCAGTGGATTTTTTAAATCCAACCATACACTATCTCTAAAAAGCACATTTGGGGGATCCCTGGGTGGCTCAGCAGTGTAGCGCCTGCCTTCGGCCCAGGGCCTGATCCTGGAGACCTGAGATCGAGTCCCACATCGGGTTCCCTGCATGGAGCCTGCTTCTCCCTCTGCCTGTGTCTCTGCCTCTCTCTCTCTCTCTCTCTCTGTGTGTCTCTCATGAATAAATAAATAAAATATTTTTTTAAAAAAAGCACATCTGAAACACAGGAACCAAGAAAAGCTGAAAGCAAAAGAACTGAAAATGATAAGGAAGGCAAATGCAAATGTTTAAATAGCTGGTGGCTCCAATGATATACTACCTTCGTGAATATAGTCCAAAAATAGATATAATTTATAATAACAACATTGGTATTGATATGTGGAGAAGTACAGGCTACAGGGAAAGTGTGTTTGAGTCAAATCTTGCTTATTCTAGTTCACGGATTATATATGCTTCACTAAATAACTTAAAACTGCACCTTACGGTGTTTCCTCATCTCTAAAATAGTGGCAAACAACAGTATCATAGTATCATTTTGAGAAGGAAGTGGGTGCACGTAAATTATTAAGCAAACGGTCTGACACACAGTGTCCCTGCGGAGGATGAAGTAGTAAAATGAATTTTAAGATAAAACCAAAAACAAAGGAAGAAAAAGTCACCATCAGGGGTCAGAAAGATTAGTAATGTAACAACAAGTGTAAAATCCACTAAAAAGTCATAAAATATTCTAAGTGCATAGTGTTCAAAAATGTTCAAAATGCATTTTTAAGAAATTCAAGCATCATTTCCTAGGAAACCTCCTTGATGACTGCTCCCTCACTCCAAATTCTAGCTCCATCCCCTAAGTGCCCCAAGAGCACCTGGAGCATAAATTCTATCACCGCCTCCAATCACACTAAGTATAGTTCCCCATTTCTCACTTCTCCCTCACCAAGTGTCATAAGCTCCCTGCAAGCTGGAGCCACCGTCTGTATTCTCAGCAAGACCCAGAGTAAGCACCCCAGACATGGGTGTTTGTCGATTAATAAGTACATGCCTTTGAAAGAGAAACTTAACAGAAACAACTTTTAATATTCCTCAAAACAAACGAAACCTCCTCATCCTCTGTAGAAAAACTAAACACATCATATCATGTTTCTCCCCCCCCTCCGACACCCGTATATCTTCACCCCCGGTATCAAGCGGATGGTCTATGTGTGTGCATTCCTGGGGAAGAGGATACAAGCCCTCATCAATTTCTCGCAAATCTCTATGTACTGCCAACACCCAAGAACTCCTGTTGCAGGGGACTTGATAAAAAGAGCACAGTTCTACTACTTCTGTCTCTGAAAACTCACCAAATAACAAGATCGATAACAAAGCAGAAACTTTGTAATGTCAGAGAAATTGGAGCACATGATGGGTGAGAAATTTCAACGGAGTGTTAAAAGGTAGTGAAGTAGATGAAGAGTGAAAACAGAGTTGGGGAAAGGGGAAATTGTGCCTATGTGCCCCTGTGGACAGAAGGATCTGGGAGAGGTGAACCAGGCTGTATGGCTGGCCAACAGAAAGGCTCAAAATCCGGAGGAACAGTGTGTAGGGAAAGAGGGCACTGCCCTACAAGGCTGTCAGGGCGCTTTGCTGATTCACTGCAACTGGGGATCTCAGGGAGCCCAGTCACTGCGGGGACAAGGTGTGCATGTAGTGGCAAGAGTGGAGGACCGTCAGGGATATGGAATCCCCAGGTCCCTTTTCTTCCCAGGTGTCCAGGGCACAGCCACAGAGTGTGGGGGAAGCAAACAGGCTCTCAGAGCCTGTAGTGTAAGGTCGTGGTGTCGTGTAAGGGCCACTGATGTTCTCATCAAGCCATCAGTCCACAAGCTTCACCTGCTCAAGGTGTTTCGCTGCTGCATTTGTGTGGACATTTCAGTAAGGTAAGATTCCACAGCCACATGTGGATACACGATTCATAGGCCAGGCTTCACGTTGTTAAAAAAAAATTAAAAACAATACTGATTTCAAATAAAAGCACTGGTGAGCAACATTCGAAGATGGAGGTAAAATTGTGGTTGAAGGAAAATGTGAGTATCCATAGAGACCTATAAATAAGTTACTTTTCAGTGGTAACAGTGGAATAACCATGTTAGGAACCGAGAAGTAGACATTTAGCCATTTAATTGAACTCCAAAGGGGCCACATTCCCTCAGAGGAAGGGCTATAGCATGAGCAGTTTTCACCATCCCTAGCCATACTTTTTGGCAAGTAGGGATAAAACCTGCCCCTGTGTGAGTGAGGGGGAAAAATGATAACATGTGAACTACAGTCTGAAGGGTTGCAGTAGTTTCCAAGCTAAATGCAGGCCTATTGGACTATTCGAGATTCATCTCTGTGAAATGAGTTTTATTGTCAGTATGGCTTTCCATTATTTAGACTAAACTCCTACCACCTGCTAGAAAGACACATAAAATAAACGGATTTGCAGCCTCTCTTTGCTCTCTTCTGATGAATGTATCTGTCCCAAGTCTTTCTCTTGGAAGCAAAAGTAGAATATTGGCAGTTTACATTTTTAAAAATGTTTATTCTATCTCCAGTGCATATCTTCTGTTTACAAAAATGTGCCAAAGAAAACGCAATTCCTTACCAAGCCAAAATGGATTAAAAATAAACCTGGGCTTGAGGACAATACGCTGAAATGCTCCCAGCTCTGACTCTCAGTGATTAACAAGCATTGCTACCCTTAACCTACACTTAATTTAAAGACCAGGACATTCAAGGAAAGTTTCTGGACACAGTATCTTCTATTCACCGCCTATACTCAGAAAGAGCTCAAGAGAATTATACAGAAATCTGTATCAAATCCAGAAATCTCCTTTATAGAGTAATAATCACTCTCAAGTAATATTTCAATGCTCTTATAATTAAATATTAAAATAACGAGACATATCCTCTTCCGTTTGGGCTTATCCAGTCAAAATAATAAACCAATAAAAAATTTTCTCCTACACTTGGAGTAAAGAATATGAAAATATTAATTTTAAATCTTCAGGGTTGTAGCTGTTTTTACACTTACCTCAAATGTGTAGCAAAAGGGTAGGCTTTCAAAATTAATACTACAATGACTTTTCCTGATTAAAAAATGTAGTAGAATGGACATATTTTGATAACAGGCAAATCACAGGAAACACTAGCAGTTTTGAGACTGGCCATTTTGAATTCTGTCAAATTGGCATCCTGGTTAAAAGCACCAACGGTTAAGAAGAGTGAGGACAACCTTCATCTTGTCTCAGGGAGGCCTCTCTGATCAGTTAGGTTGAAATATCATGATTAAATATATTAACATAAAAGGAAGAATGTGAAGCAACTGGGGGCTTGGTCAGCAATAAAGTGTAGGAGGAAAGGAGCCACGAAGGAAGGGAGGTTGTGGCTCATCAAAGGCACAAGTGAGGTTGTGCCTGTAGAGTGGGAGCTTTGCCCAGGAATTTGGCCAGGCCATCATCAGTAGAGGTGGGCAGAGTCCTAGCCAATTCTCCCAAGTGTTCTGATCCCATTTGCACCGTGCAGATGCATGCAGCAGGCTCTCTAACTTGAAGCCTTTAAAATAAATCACATAATTGGCTAAAGCTCCCTTCCCATTAAGTTTCAAGGAGAATGGGGTCTCTTGGTATTAATTCTATCATTCAAAGCAAAGTCAGAGATGAAGAGTAAATGTCATAACGTCTGAAAGATAAGAGTTAGATCCCGAGTGCTACCAAAGTGTTTACTAAATGACAGAAGACTCATCTATTCCTCTTGACTTCTGATACGATGAGAGAATAAGTTTCCAGGACAGAGTTCAGGAATGAACAACCGAGTGCAGCAATTTACACCGAGGAAAACTCTAATAGGAGCCCAAGAGGAGTAAGGGGAAATGTTTCCGAAAGAAAAGGTGAAAATGGACATTAAAATATGGCCAAGATGGTCAGTGTGTGTTCATCAGGGGTCTCTCAAGGCAACCTCGCTCATCTTCAGCTTACAGTTATCTCGGATCATGATAAACCGTTTGCACTCTAGCAGCTTCAGAGGATTCACTTTGTCAGCATCCCGAAGCTGGATTAATCTTTCAGGGGTAAGAGCACATCAGCTAAGTTTAGGGGAACGTTTGTTTACTAATGTATTAAAGTGAGGACTGTACCTGTACCATGGGCTAACAGCCTGGGCAGCTCCTTCCCTGTAGACGGGGGAGCTCGTTCAATGTGTCAGCTCGTTGATGGCCACGTTATGGGGAATGCTCGTGATGGAGGGCTGCATCCTCTCTCTCAATCCACAGCAGCGACAGCACCTACCATCCCCCAAGAGCTCCATCATGCAGGAGGGATTCAGAGACAATGTTTATATCACCTTGTTCACTTCTGAACAGTACAATACATCATCATCAGCTTCCCTCATGTATTGAAATACACATACATACATATATTAATGTTTATGACCATGATAAGTCTAATTTAAAAAATATAAAGAATGGGGCATCTGGGTGGCTCAGTCGGTTAAGCATCTGCCTTTGACTCAGGTCATGATCCTAGGGTCCTGGGATTGAGCCTCATACTGGGCTCCCTGCTCAGGGGCGGGGAGTCTGTTTCTCTCTCTAACTCTGCTCTTCCTCCCCCCATCCATGCTCTCTCTCCTCTCTCAAATAAATAAAATCTTTAAAAATGTGAAAAAATTCTCATGCACACACGGAGAGTTACATACATGAGTGAGCAAGACTGGAGAGGCTGACAGAGAGAACAACCTCACCCCATATTTCTTATCATATCAAATGAGCCACACTTGGGTAATGATATGATCAAAATAATTAATTTAGCCATGATCAAACAGTTTGCAGTAGTAGATGTGTTCTTTTAATGTAATATTTATTAAGAACATATCATTCGTTAGCAAGAAGAATGTCCATTTAAGATTCATATCTGAAAATATCTGTGAAAATATAATGATTCTCTAATTTTACTAAGCAAACTCTTCAAGCCCACAGTCATTGTTCTGTGAATCTGGGAGAACTTTGTAATCTGCAGCCCCTATAACACTACAAAAGACTAAATTCATTCAAGAGGAAAAACATCTGAAAGTAGAAAAATAAATCATCAGGCAAAAATGTCAATTTTCATGAATTTCAAAGCACAAAAATTAAAGGTCTCCTCTTGCAAAAGTCAAATCAAAGGCTAAGAGTTAAAGTAAATGTAATAATACTTTTTTATTATTTACTATGCTTTATGTCACATATAAAACTGAAGAAAAGCCAATAGCAGTATATAAAAAGATGGGCTATAGTTTTCTTTTTTTTTTAAATTAAATGGGGCCTCTACCCAGAATATCATCCTCATAAATTGAGGTTGTTAAAATCTCCCCTCGCAGGGAGCCCGATGTGGGACTCCATCCACCGACCGAGATCACGCTCTGGGTCAAGGCAGACTCTCAACTGCTGAGCCACCCAGGCAGCCAGAGCATCTGCCTTTGGCTTAGGTAGTGATCCCGGGTCCTGGGATCCAGTCCCGCATCAGGCTCCCCCAGGGAGCCTGCTTCTCCCTCTGCCTATGTCTCTGCCTCTCTCTGTGTCTCTCATGAATAAATAAATAAAATCTTTGAAAATAAATACATAAGCCAACAAATAAATAAAACATTCTAGGATACTGTTAACTACCTTCATTGATAATCACTTGCAGCACATAAAGTACAGCTACGTCTCTTTGACAGTGGGCTAGAAAGGTCAAAACCCAAACAAACAAATAAATAATTAAAGAGAGAGAGACAGAGACAGAGAGACAGAGAGAGAGAGAAAGAGGGCGAGAGAGCATTTCTTAAGCAATGTCCCCAAAGTCTTTATCAAAGTCACAACTGGTAATAAATAAGAAAGATCAAGTTTGGGTGAGAGATGATGAGGTGGTTCTGGAAATGCTCACTCAGAAGGGTCTGTGGGAGGTTTAGGGGAGGGTATCTTGTTGGAAGTTGGAAATAAAGACACAGAAAAGAAGAGAGAAAAGGAATAAACTAAATCAATCACAGCACGTCTTTTTTTTTTCCAAATTAAGAAACATGATTATAGAGTTAAGTCTCCCATGTTTTGTTTTGTTTTGTTTTCTCTTATGTAGACTGTATTCCAGAAGTTCCTAACTCACTCAAGTGATTGGGTATAACCTAAGGACGATGAAGGATTCCTTCCTTTGTGCTACATCTGTGCCTTGCCCAAGTTTTATATTCTAATATACTAACTTACATTTCAATAACCATCTTTATGTGAGTGAGTCCCAGAGGGAAGGTGTACCATGACCTATTCATTTTGGCACCCTATATATAATAGGTGTTTATTAACTGTTTCTGATTGAATTGCATGAGTTGAGAGAAACATCAGCTCTGTTTCAGTTGGGTGTTGCAGCCATATGAGAAACACATGACACATCTATACCTGAAAGAAACCTTAGAAAGATGTGATTGGCAAAGCGATTGGAGAATCACATCTGAAAAACTATGCAGTAAATACAGTCATGTTCTTATCTTAACAAAGACCCCAGTGCTAGAGACGTTAGGTGATTTGCCTTAGGCTTACAGCCAATTAGAGCTGCTCATAAAAAAAAAAAAAAAAAAAAAAAAAAAAAAAAAAAGCTGCTCATGATCTCATGGTGCTTCTTACAGCTCTAAGGGTGTGGTGTAAAGAAGCCAGGCAGGATATAAAAGGTACAAGGGTTTGCTCATCTTTTCTATCTCTGTAGAAGGTGGCTTTACTTCTCGAAGGGTCTCAAAATATTAGACACCCTTCCCTTCAAAATAAGTGCAAATGCAAAATTGAAGAGCTGAATGTTGATTTCCAATTTAGACACTAGTTCCATTAAAGATAGAGAAAAGGAAACTTGACATTCCTCACAGTATCCTTCTGGATATCTTGCTTGTTGTTTATACAAAAAGGGTTTTCAAACATCTCCCATACTGAGAGTAGGCCAGCTTTCCAGAATAGAGGCTGGACAGGTCAGATACTTGCTTGTCCAGGCTTCTATGTACCTAGGGCATGATGCATATGACAGAATCATGACTAACAGGATCCAAAATAAAATCTTTTAGGGGATTTTGTTAGCATATTTCTCACTAATAGGTTTGTGTGTGTGTGTTGTGTTTATATGAGAGACAGAGACAGACACTCCTCTTTGCCCCTGTGTACATTTTTGGTAGAACAACCATTCAGGAAACATTTGACTACCAAACCCAGTCCATTAAGGATGGCAAAGTGGAAAATAAAATGCTAGCACCAGTGGGCCATAGAATTAGGCCACTGGAACCCCTTCCCTCCAGGCTTCTCAATAGATGAAATAATACTGACACCTTAAAATTCATTATTGTTTAAGCTAGCACTTGTCAAATATTCTGTGACCTGAAGCCAAAACTGACACAATCATCCATCTTAAGAATAGCCAAATTAAAGGTAGGAAAATTCCTCCATTCACTGAATGCATTTTCTCTTTTCTGTTGGGTGGATGACTCACATGACAGCACAGGAGAATATTGCTTCCTACTTCTGACTTCTGCTTATTGATACTATCATATCCTTTAGTTATGTACTGGATCAAGCTGGGATTAGCCTTCAGCAATTGTAAAAGTCTTTTTTTTACAGAATCAATTAGAACTTTTATTTCTAGGCATTCCTGATCTCATGGCCATCTGGTCATGAAACCTTTCTTATATCTTTACCCTCCTGCTGTCCTGACAGCAAAGAAACAGTGGCAGCCAAATGCTCATTTTCATTGAACTAGTTCTTGTGTTTCTGCCAATACTGGGGTACAGCATACAACTGGGAATTCCCTGCAATTATATGTAACCATATTTCCCTACAAATACACCTCTCTTTAGTGAAATGAAAGGCATTTTATCTTTTAAATAAATGGTGGAAGGAAGTTGGTCTTTATGAAAGACTAATTGAAACCACAAGTTCAAGAGGGTTTGCCATTAACTAATAAGCACTAGTCATAAATTTTAATACATTATCTTGTTTATTCCTACAATGATAACTGGACACTCAGATTTCTGAGACCTAAACAGGTTTAAATAATTCTGTGCTCAATAATAAGAGAATATAGTCTTCTCCAGAAAACATGGAAACCTTATAAAAGCTGGCTACATAATAAACCATAATGTAAATCTCTCAACAAATTTCCATGAATTAATGTCTCAGACTATACTGCAATTATATAGAAATCACTAAAAATCACCTGTGTGTGCACATGTGCCTGTATGTAAGACTTTTTAAATCACTTTTAAATAGTGCATACACTAATTAAAATGACAATGGATGTTAAACAATACTGAAAATTACTAAACAATAATGAAAATACATATAACAAAACTTGTGGAATGTAACTACAGAGAATCATTAAGTGGTATTGATAACTTCAGATTATGTATTAAAAATAAAGGGTGGGATGCTTGGGTGGCTCAGTCAGTTAAGCATCTGCCCTCTGCTCAGGTCATGATCTGGGGGTCTTGGGATCCAGCCCCAAATTGGACTTTCTGCTCAGTGGGAAGTCTGTTTCTCCCTCTTCCCCTCTGCCTACTTGTGTTCTCTCTCTCTTTCAAGTAAACAAATAAAATAGTTTTAAAAAAATTAAATAAAAATAAAGAATAAAATATCAGTCGAGTATTCACCTTAATAATTAACAAAAAGAAATAAAAATACAAGTTTAGAAAAAATGGATTCCTATGAAACAGAAAACAAAGGTGAAAAGGATTAGTGAGTCTAAGAATTTATCCTTTGAAAGATAAATAATGAAGACAAATCTTTTTTGAGAATTATAAAGACAAAAAGCAAGTAGGGGTAAGATTTCAGATTCATCCAACATTAAGAAGATGATGAGACTGCTAGGAACAACTTTATGCCAAAATTTTGAAAACTTAACGGAGTAGACAAAACTATAGATTATGATACCGACACTACAAGGAACATAATGCCTAAATAACCCTACAGCCATTGCACCAGCTGAATTGGTAATTAAAAGCCTTCTCACAAAAAAAGTCCCATATGATAGTATAGATGAATTTTACTCATCTTGCAAATTCATTCTTATCTCATAGCAATAGTGAACAGAGAAGGAAGAAACAAATGATTCCTTCTCAACTAATTTTGTGGATATTGTAAATTTGATACTAGAATCTGTGACAGGGAGTGTATGAGAAAGGAAAATTAAAGATCAATCTTTTATAAAAATTCAAACCAAATATAAGAAGATACATTTAAGAGAAATAAAGGTACTATAGAATGTTCATTTTTATTAATGTGAAGTAGGTTATTCAAATCGATTACATAGCTGAATAAAAGAAAAAAAAATAAGATTACTTGAAAATGCATTTTTCAACATGGAGCTTGAACTGGTGACCCTGAGATCAACACCTGAGCTGAGATAATGAATCAGGTGCTTAAACGACTGAGCTACCCAGGTGCCCCTGACAATGCATATTTAAATATATGAACATTGGGCACCTGGATGGCTCAGTCAGTTAAGCATCCAACTCTTGGTTTTGGCTCAGGACATGATCTTGGGATTGTGAGATGGAGTCTGCTTGAGAGTCTCTCTCTCTCCCTCTGCCTCTCCCCTCTGCTCTTTCTCTCTCTAAAAATAAATTTTAAAAATCTTTAAAAAAAACAAAAATTAAATATATATATATACATATATGTGTCCTTCTCTATGTATAAAAGAACATACCTAAAAATATATAAATAAAAGTATATATGCAAAATATATGCAAAATGGTATGCCCACTTGAGAAGACGATCTGGTGGTTTCTTACAAGAGTAAAGATACTTTTATCATATGAGATCTAGCAATCACACTCCTTGCTATTTATCAAAAGAAGCTGAAAACTTATTATGTTCACATAAAAATCTGCACATTATCTTTGTAATAGTTTTATTCATAACTGCCAAAACTTGGAAGCAACCCTCAGCAGATGAATGGATAAATAAGCTGTGGCCCACCCAGACAATGGAATGTTATTTAGTGCTAAAAAAATGAATTATCACAACATTAAAAGACATAAGAGAAGCTTAAAACGTGTTCCTAAGTGAAAGAAGCCAATCTGAAAAGGCTGCAGAGCATACTCATGGAAAAGGCAAAATTATGGAGACACTAAAAAGATCAGTGGTCGCCAAGAGTTTGGGGGGGAGGGGATGAATAGGCAGAGGATTTTTAGGACAGTAAAAATACTCCCATTTTCTACAATGATAGATATATGCATGGCACATTTGTCCCAACCCACAGACCAAAAGTGAACCTTAATGTCAGTTGTGGACTTTGGGTGATTATATTGTCATAAGCATCATTGCAGGATCATCAATTGTAATAAATGGCTCTGGTGGGTGGAAGTTGTGTGTGTGGAGAGGGCAGGAGGGATTAAGGGAAATCTCTAACTTCGCCTCAAGTAAACCTAAAACTGCACTAAACAGTGTCGTCATAAAAAAAAATCTTAAAAAGAATAATAAAAAATCATAATAATATCTTATGGGGCTAAAATACAGAATTAACATTTATCACATACCATCACATAAATATGGAATGTGTTTTGAAGTCCTTGAGATATCTGAGGAGTGGATAAGGATACTGATTAAATACTGATTATTCTTTAACAAACTGAAAATAGATTTTTTTTAAAGATTTGATTTATTTATTCATGAGAGACACAGAGAGAGAGAGAGGCAGAGACACAGGCAGAGGGAGAAGCAGGCTCCATGCAGGGAGCCCGACCTGGGACTCAACCCCGGGTCTCCAGGATCATGCCCTGGGCCGAAGGCGGCGCTAAGTCGCTGAGCCCCCCCAGGGTTGCTCAAAAACTTCTAGGGTAATCACTAAAATAATAGAAAAAATTCTAGGGCAACCACTAAAATAACAGAAATAGAAGTTATAAATTTCAAGCAAATTAGAAAATGGAAAACTAGAAAATATTCATTAATTTATTTACCACACTTTTATTTTGTGACAGTAGCTACACACAATAGAAGACTGTCATTATATGCTTCCATTCATATGAATTTCAGAAGTGGAAAAACCAAATAATAATTTGCTTAGAAACCTACAAGTCTATTTTTTTTTTTTTTAATGAGAAGAATTATTCTAAATCAGAATAGCATTTGAGTTTAGGGGCAAGAAAAAATGGGGGAAGGGCAAGAGGACACTTCTGAGTGGGTCATGGTTACAAAGGTGTCCTTTTATTTTCAAAAATAGATTCCTTTATATATCCTTTCGTTCCTAATGATATACATCAAAAAACCATTTTAAACATTAAATAATTTTTAACGTGGAGAAAAAATATTTTTAACCTGTAGAACTTGAAGAAGTTAAATAGTCCCATGAAGTCTTTTCTTCCATTAGCACCTAAGAATGGCCATCATAAACTAATGAACATCGTTCTGAATTTCATGCTTTATAATGTAAAACAGAATGCGGCAAAGACGAATTAATTATAATTCTTCACATAATATAGGAAGGAACTGAGGCCCCCCTAACATTAGGAAAAGGTGAACATATGAAATAGCATAGCACTTTGATAGCTTACATGTAATTATATGTATGTAATTATATGTGAGTAAATATATAGTTATATATAAAGATATATATATAATGAAACCAGCAAAATTTGGAAAGATTACATGACACTTATTTCCAATTACACTTATTATATTCAAGTGCTTCAGGTCTTACTCTACATTCTTTTGGTTTCTACTCAGGACATGATCTCAGGGTCCTGTATCATCCTCTGCTCAAGCAGATTCTGCTTGAGATTCTCTGCCTCTCCCTGCCTCTCTACTCCTCCCTCTGGTTGCCCACGCTCTCTCTTTCTAAAACACAAACATATATACATACACGAAATATTAAAAAAAAAACGATCTAATCAAGTCAGTAGCACTAAGTCACAGAAGTCGATATAGATTCATGAACTGGAAGTGCAAACAGGACAACGAAAACACCTTTGGTCTCTCTCTTTTTTTTTTAAGATTTTATTTATTTATTCATGAGAAACAGAGAGAGAGGCAGGGACACAGGCAGAGGGAGAAGCAGGCTCCATGCAGGGAGCCCGACATAGGACTCGATCCCCGGGTCTCCAGGATCATGCCCTGGGCCGAAGGTGGCACTAAACTGCTGAGCCACCCAGGCTGCCCACAAAAACACCTTTGAAGAAGAGTGTGGTACAGGAAAAACCTAAGTGCTACCATTAAATAAATGCAAATGGTCATTAAACTATATGACTTTCTCCATATGTTGTGGAGATAATGGTCACATTTAAAAATGAGCATACTACTAAAATAACTATTGATAACACCAGGAGTAAGGAACACTCTGTGTTTACTTAGACAATGTGGGAGTTTTGGTATAAGCTGCAAATAGTTCAATACTTTTACTATGGAGAGCTGTGGTCTGTGTTCCTTCCCTGGATTCTGAGTGGTCGTGGCAGAAATGACACTCACTTGTGGAGTCCTGCCCTGACCACCTGAGGATGCCTGGCTGCAGGGGACTCATGTATGAGTTCTCGCTTGCAGTTCTAGCTAAACCCGTCCTTCACTTCTGACAGCCCAGGTCCCGGGTGAAGAAGCTGGCAGATAATTCCAGTTCCCAGAATTTGGGTTACTTCTCCGCTATCTGAGCCTCAGACATGATGGAGCAGGGACATCTCTGCTGAATTCCTGACTCACAGAATCTGTGATCACTTAAAAAAAAAAAAAAAAGTGATTCTCTTGATTCCCCCAGACCCAGTAAGTTTTGTGGTTGTTTATCACTGGGGTGATAATGTAGCTAGAACAGGAAACAATGTGCTAAATGATGATATTAACTTATGATAATATACTATTAATGAGGAGATAAAGCATACTTTTTATGTAATGCGCTATGATTTAAGAGTTAAATTACACAGGGTATAGACTGCGTTCCAAGAAATCTCTCGGTAAACAAGAACAAAATAGGCAGATCAAATAATGGAGTACATTGATGAACACGCAAAGCATGCGTACAAAACTGGATAGAGTAACCTAGCATTAAATTATTAGTGTTCACATTAGTGTTCATATAGCAAGAGCTTTTAAAATTCATCACTGTCAGAAAATCATGGACTCTGTTAACTCAAGGTGTTTTTTATAATAGATAAAAAATATCCAGAGCTCAAAAAGATCCTGCATCCAAAACAAACAAACAAACAAAAAAAAAATTCATGACTATTTTCCAAACTGAGTCTCACGGTATTGCTCTAGTCCTTAGAGGTTCAGGGTCTTTGCTTGATCTTTTTTTGGTTCCCAGCTTCAGTTCTGCTTTTTAAATTTATTATTTATTTTTACGACTATAAATACCATTACTTTGACTTTGCACTACTTCAGCCTTTCCTCTCTTTGAGCTCTCTCGCTCTTTCTTATTTGCCATAATATAACCTTTGATTCTTGATTTGGGATCCTTGACTCTCAGTTGGAAAACCTTCCTAATGATGAGTTTCAACCTCCCAGTAATGTCCAAGAAAACCACTTATCTTCTTTGATCCCTCCCGCTCCCACCTACCCTATTTTTTACCATAGAGCCCTGTTAAGTCAGCCCTAATTTTATCCCTACTGACCTCATTTTGGAGGGGACAGCTGAGAATCTACTGACGCTTCCAATTATTACACACAATTGATAAAGATGCACAAACAGGATCAGGGAGGCAGAACTACAGTATGGTGTCTATAGTCTTTCTTCTCACAGTAAGAGGACTGTGCCTGATAAGGGAGTCTGGTAAGCTGCAAGACATGTGGAGTTAGAAAAGGCTTCATGACTACCATATAAAGAGAGGTTTTAGGAAATAGAGGTAGAAGTGAAGGAAGAAAACAGCCCAATAATCTCAAATATAGGTGCTTGAAGAATAATGAAAAATATCTCACATCTTTAAAGACAGGACTGTCGTGGTCAACATCCTGTTGGAGAAGGAATTAAAAGTCACATTCCAACAATGTAAATCAGAGAAGAAATCTAAGAAGGGGAAAAAAAATCACAAATTAAGGCCACAGATGAGTAGTCTTTTAGAAGATGAGTGATAGTGAGGACATTGGAATCTAGTAAAAATAATTCAATTTGTAATTAAGTGCCAAGATAGAGACTAGATATCATTGCTGAGCCACAAGAATGAGGACACAGGAATGCAGCTAAGAAGTTGTACATAAGAGTTTACAAAGATGCTCAATGAATGTATGAACATGCATAAATAATCTAGGTCAAAGGCTCTACAGTCATTTATGCATGAGCTGTTTTGAGTATTAGTGGTGCATATCAACATTTTACAGTATATCAACAAAATAGACTCAAATCCCTGAACTTTAAGAGTTTTCACTTGAGTGCAGGAGACAGACAATAAGCAAACAAAGAGCATATTATATTAGGAAAGATAAAGAGTTTTGGATAAAGACATAACTAAATAGGCAAAGAAGAGGTAGGAAGTAGAGGTGTGGGAAGCATGAGTTGTTTCCACTCTAAGTTGGATAGTCAGTGACGGCTTCATCAAGAAGGTGGCATTTGGGCAAAGACTTGAAGAAGAAACAGACCATATGGACAAGCACAAGAACATTCTAGGCAGAGGGAACAGCAAGTGCAAAGACCTGGGGCAACACAGATCTTAGCATGCTGAAGGAAGAGTGCAGCTGAATTACACACAATGAGGGGAAAGATGACTGTTACTTCATCGAAACATCAAGTTAGGTCCTGTATTGTCTGACATCGCCATTCACCATTCACCCTTTACATTAATTAAAACAGATATGATAATTTACACACAAACAAAAACTACAGATTTTTCAAACACTGGTCAAATTGCATTAAATATTCAGATATGCTTACTCAACGAGTATAATGAGGGTTTGCTCCATAGGAAGAACTTAAGGGTGATATGATCACTGGTGATTCGGTAAAAACAAAAACAAAAACATACAAAAATCCCAACACATCCGTTTGATGGGAAAAGATTTATTTATGGGTAAGAGGAAAATAGCAGAACCACCAAAAACAGTTTTGTTTATAAAAAAGAACCTGCTGGTTTTTCAAGCATGTTCAAAGTCTTCACGGATGTACATTTTTATGGCAATAAGACCTATTGTCTAGAAAAGTAGCAAAACAGCACTTACCTGAAAACCAACATTTTATTTTGGGGAGAATTCTATTTTTCAAGTTATATTTACTCTTAGGTGCCTTCATTTCCTAATTTTTAAACAATAATGTTTTGAGAAAGCTGTTAATATCTAATTTATTACATAAATCACTCTAGAGCCTTTTGTAGGAAGGAAACACGCAAGCGCTAAGTGTTATTTTTGTTGTGTATAAGGTTTGGAATAGATGTAGACACCACAGCAGCTGTAAATCTGCTTTATGTTTTTCATTCTCAACAACATTTACACAGCAGGCAACTGGTTAAGCATCTCTCAGGGGTCTTTAAAGTGAAAGCAGAAGTTTTATTAACTCACTTCCCACTCTTCTTATTGAAAAAAAAAAAATCCTGAAATTCAGTAAGTACGTAACAGTCTGAAGCTCTAAAAGGAGGAAATTACAACAAAAAGTGTCAACTGGCCAGTATCTTGTGGGAAGTTGATTGGAAATCTGGTAGGTGAGACCATGAAACAAAATCTGTGCCCAGGAAAGTAGACAATAAAGCTTTCTATTTCAATAGATTTGTTGACCCATTTAGTCAACAGGTGCTAATGAAGGAACAGAAGATTTAAAACAACAACAACAACAACAACAACAACAACAACAAAAAAACAACACTCATCTGGAATCACTAAGCTGGGAGGAGAAAAGACAAATCAATGATTAAATGTTATTTATCTCCATTAGTACTGACTGCTGCTGGTTTTAGGATCAGGTCTCCTATCACCTGAGGTACCTACTAGGGCTTCCCCTGAGCAGGAGAAAGAGCCTCCAGTGAGTGAGGGAAATGATTTCTGACAGTTTGCTCTAACATAAAAAGAAGGACCCTGAGGGCCAGGGTTCTGGCCCTACAGCTGGGCTCCATTGTTTCAGGACCTAATCCAGACTGAGGAATACAGATGTCAAGAAAAGAGAAGTGATCATGAGGAAGGTGTTTGTAGTCAGACCACGAGGTCACTTCCTAGCTCTTCCTTAGGCAGCCTAATAACAACGGGGGGACCCACACAAGGGGTAACAGAACTTACAGGACTTTTATGAGGACTATGGAGCTAATCCATGGAAAGAATATAAATGAATGTTAGCTGTTGTAGTTTTGAAAATAGCACATGTGGGGACGCTTGGGTGGCTCAGTGGTTGAGCATCTGCCTTCATGAAGCTCAGGGTGTGATCCTGGGGTCCTGCGATCGAGTCCCACATCGGGCTTTCTGCATGGAGCCTGCTTCTCCTCTCTCTGCCTGTGTCTCTGCCTCTCTTTCTCTGTCTCTTATGAATAAATAAAAAAGAAAATCTTTTTTTTTAAAGAAAATAAAATAAAAAAGAAAATAGATTTGGATGACTGTGTTACAATCAGTAAAATGGAAGTCAGAAGAAACAGAGATGTCATTTCAAATGATATTAGGTGAGCTCCCAGTACAGAAAACAACTCTCAGGGTGTCACAGCCAACTGGCCGTTGCTCAGTCTTAGCCTGGTCCCATTTTTCAGTAACACTTCAAGATACAGCCTTAAGTAAAGAGGGAGAGAGTTTCGCTTACTCTGAATAAGGAAGAAAAAATAATTGTTACTTCCGTTTCATTAAAATACCAGTTCAAATTAGGAAATTATGCTCCTCTTCATGGAAGTGTCCATCAATCACTCATGTGCACATTATACTACTGCGCAAAGAGTCTCTTCATTAAACAATTATTTCTTTTAATTCTGCTACAAATATGACACTTGATTAGACTACAGTGATGTTTGTTATCTCATGAGGTTTCACTAGTGGTCGGTGAGAGAGGACTTCCCTAAAATAGGCTAAATGTGAGGTACAAAATGCTAGGTGTTATAATAGAATTATGATTTATATAGTATGTGACTTTATATGAGGGACTAACTGATACGCAGGGCAAAGGAAAAGGATTGAAGTCTGGGGATTAAATGACACAGTCCCATCAGTGAAGTTTAAGTAAATATCATTCGTAGACTCATATTGTCATCGGTTGTGTCAAGCTGTGCAAAGTGAATGATTGCACGCATCACTATTTACATGCCACTGAATAACGATTATATTCCTTTTTTATCTACTGCCTAATTTATGTGATTTTTTTTTTATCCCTTGTGGGAACACATACTTTTTGCCCTTGAAACAGAATAATTCACGAACAGGCAATATAACAGGCAATATAAATTTACAATGAGAATTCTACCATAATCGCAGATCTCATGTTTTTAAGAGAGAGAAACTGCATGGAATCAATTGAAGTATTTGAATGTGCCAATACCATAAAGTATAGCCCCAGTTAGTTAATTACTCCGGTATGCAGCTCATAAAGTTCCTGAGCAACTTCTAAAAATCGCAGAGCCAGTCTAAATTTTTCTTAAAGCAAGGACCTTCGACTTGACAATGAATAAAATGGAAACAATATTTATTTAATATGTTATTTAAATACCAACTGTGATTTAGGTTTAGAGGGGAAAAAAAAAACTATCTTAACAAGGGCAGTTAATTAAAATGACGACTTAGATGAAATGTGCATTATTAGTCCTGAGGGAAGCAAGATCCTCCGCCATATCTCAAAAGTGCTTAAGTACACTTGACACAGAGCATGATATTATGAATTATTTCCATTTATGTTACATTATAGTCATTGTGGGCAAAGTAATTGCACACTTGCCGAATTGCTTTTGCAAAAAACCAACATTATCATGGTGCTACATATTTATACATGTTTCAAATGTCTTGATTTTCTGGGGCCATGTCAGTCATGAAATTTCTGAGAGTCGAGGAATCTGGGGATAAAATATCATAAATTAATTTAAAGCAACAGGTAGACCAGGTGACCTTTGCTGATGTTATTTATTCATATTTTTTTTATCAGCTGACTGATTTGAAGCAAAACAGTTTATTATGAATCATTGAAGAACTGGTATGTTTTCATTTGGTGAACACAATACAATGTCTTTAAAAGAGATTTATTCATGACCATTCAAAGACTTTTACCTTAAATCACATGTTGCCTAATCACTTGCCTATTTGCCCTTAATTTATAGAACTCTTTGTTTTGGGGAATCAGATTTATATAGTCCTTATCTACTTTTTAGCTACCACTGAAGATTTAGCTTTGAAGCTTTTGTTTAAATAATTCTTTGTAATAGAACACTGAGTGCTTGCCTGGAGGTCTAGTACATCAATGCAAATTACTGGATAATTGATTTATAAAAGAGGGGCAAAAGCATTAGAAACTGATGAATTAAGGTAAGCTTGTTTGGCAACATATACCTTATTAGTTAGAAATTTAGACTATAATGAATATATATTTAATACTTTTCTCCAGAAAGATAAGTTAATTATAGAAATATAAGGGAGAACTGCTGTATGTAATAAATATGGGTGGATATTATATATTGCTTAAAAATAATTCATAGTCATCTGAACTTTGTAACAACTATTGTGAAATTCTTAGATTGTTCAAATGGCTAGTTTTTCCCTTTCTTCTTCTCTTCCTTTCTTTTCCATAAATTATGCATTGTTTTAAGACTACTCTAAGAGCTGGTTATATGTAAAAGGAATAATAATAATAATTAGTTTAAAGAAGCCATGGTCTATGCTTATTATGTTTAGGAACTATTACAATTGTGTAAGACTTAAATATTTAAATGTCTTTATCTTCCATATCATTGTGGATATAAATCATTTATTTTCGATATCACTAATGCAGTTCTTAAAATACAAAGAGATAAACTAGTATACATCAGTCCCAATATATTAAAGGAACACTTCGGAACTTAAAAACAGTGACTTGACCTAACAAATAAATAGGAAACATTGCAAAGAAGAAAAAGCTTTTGATACAGAGGGAAAGTCAACAGATAACTACAGACTCAAAAGATAGATTGGTCAAATGCACTAGGTTTAATAGAGTGTGCTGACTGGTAACAATGTTCTTTCCCTTGTATGGGAAAAAAAAATTATCTTAGCAAAAACAAAAGCCACTTGAAGATCGTATTTGTTATTTGTGCAGGGTTTTCTAAAGTAGAAGGATTTATTAGTATAGTCAAACTCTAATTTATATATTCAAGTGTATTTTTTAGGCACTATGAAGTAATTTGGCCCAGGCACATGGGATAAGGACAAATATTTTTTTTGTTTTTAATGCAGGGTTTTACAAACCTAGTTTTTAAAGCCATGGGAAAAATGGTGCTTAGTTTACGTCTGATGTCTGAAATGTATCATCTACCTCCTGAATGCGTATTTTATATCAATAATATGGTATTGTAAGCCAGCACCGACTGAAAAGAAGAAACAACTGTCCAGTTGTAGAAAAACTTTTTGATTTCACAAGTATTAGGAAAAAAAGACTAAATAATACACATATACACAGATGGGATTAAAGAACCAGAGAACAAGAATTCTGATGTTATTAAAATTATTTTAATACAATCTTGCCTTAGTGAAAGTTGAATATTGCTCAATCTTTTTAAATAATCTTGAATTATTTGCAGGAAATGAGTACTATAAAGTGTATAAAAGTATAATTACCAATATCCATGATACATCTTGAGGGAGATAATATGGAACCATAAATAAAAAGAAATTAAAATAGTATAACATAAATGAGTCATTTCAGTTTGTGAATAACTATGTTCTATTGCATGCAAAATTATAAATGCTGCATTATTTTCACATCGGAAAGGAGAAACAGAAAAAGGACTTAAGAATTCTGTTGAAAATCATGTTTATTTATAAGTGAAGGGGATTAAGAGTACATTTATCATGAGGAGCACTGAGTGATATGCAGAATTGTTGAATCACTATATGGGATACCTGGAACTAATATAGCACTGTATGTTAAATAAATTAAAAGATGTTTACGTTTTACATCATTTATTTCTACACCTCTCAAATTCTCTTTTTTAACATCCATCATCAAGGCAAAGGACTCTACTGTTGCAAATACTTCATATTATAAATATAACTGGAACTATGATGTTATAATTTACTGTAATGCTAATAAAATTTATGTAAACATACTTGAAAAACTGTAAGAGCTTAGGTATGTGAGACATTTCGTCCTCACGTGGTGGTGTGGATGACAGAGCTGTCCTTTCTCACCCATTCAATGTATGTCTGCAAGGATGTCAAGGTTTTAATGCTCTATAACTTACTCATGCTTTTCTGACTTTAAATTCATCAAAAGTTAGGATGGTACATGTGTCCTCAGGTAGATTTAAAACCATTAAAATGATCGTATCAGCTCTGAGTGCCAATGAGCAGTTAGGCAGAGCAGCAAGTGAAAAATCAAGAGAGAGGATATCTGGTCTCTACCATCTTGTCTGATTTTACAGACAATTTAAACTTCTGGAATTATCAATTTTCTCATTTAAATTGGAAGATTATCATATTGGTTCCATCTACCTCACAAAGTTATGATGAGACCCAAATATCATACTGCTGATGAAAAGCACCCTACGAAATACCAGGCACTTATGTCATTACTGTTAGGATAAAACCAAAATCCTATGCAAGGAAAATACTTTTTAACTCATGAAAAGCACATTTTTAGGGCTGATAAATCTCTGAAGTAGCTTTATTTACTCTTGCTTTTCAGGAAATTCTGGTAACTTCATATTTAAGTTACCTCATATTTACTTTCTTCATATTTAAATTGTGTAAGTGTCTTTCAGTTATTTTGATATTTCTGATTGTTTTCGATGGTCCTTACATTAGTGAGGAATTCTTAGGAAAAAAGGGAACAATTGGCTCCGATTTGGCTAAACACTAAGAACATTCATCGTGTTTATCATCTCACATAATAAAAAATTTAGAGGTCTGGTGATCTCAGGGACCAAAGCATATCACATGGCACTCCTCACTCTTACCTTCAGTGTGTTTTTGCCATAATACAGGCTCTTTTTGGGGTTACAGACAACCAACTGACTAAGACTGGCTCTTAAATATCTTTCTCATTCACTCATCAACAAGAGGAAAAGCATCTCCATGACAGGCTCATACTGATTTTTTAACATGGAATAGTTACCTTTATTTTTTTAGAAAAAAACAATCATTTGTTGATCATCACCATATGAAAACAGATCAGGTTAGGGTTTTGAACCTGGTGGCTCACATCTGTTGAAAATTCCTCCTACCACTCCCTCTTTGGATTACATAAATAAGTAGAGTTTCTGTTGTGATGTTTACATGCTGTTCATTCCTAAACCAGGTGTATTTTCTCCAAACTGTCTTGTCATACTAAGTTTTAATGATAAGTTATTAAAATAATTGTCATAAAACAGTCATCTATTATAATATTAAATACATCTAGTACTACCAAAATATCTCCTCATACATATTTTATTCCATATATGTACTTATACGTGCTCTCTGTATTTTATCTTCCCTAATCGAACACAGTATATGGTCTTGTTTATTCTTTTATTTTCTTCTTTCATTAATTTTTCATGCGTGGATGTTATTATGCACCAACCACATGTATAGACCCCGCTTAATACTGTGGGCAATTAAACCAATTTGCTTTCTTCAATAATAATGGAAATTAAAAAGAATATAAGTGCACATTAGATTGACGTATATTCAAGATTTCATGATTTATTTCCAAAATAAGTAATGTAGGCAATGAATCCTGTTGCAGTTCATGAAATGAAGAAGGAGTTATGAGCTAAAATAAATATGGAAGGGATGCCTGGGTGGTTCAGTGGTTGAGCACCTGCCTTTGGCTCAGGTCGTTATCCCGGGATGTGGGATCCTGGATCAAGTTCTGCAACAGGCTCCCTGCAGGGAGTCTGCTTTTCCCTCTGCCTGTGTCTTGGCTTCTCTGTCTTAATCTGTGTCCCTCATGAATAAATAGGTGAATCTTTAAAAAAAATAATAAAAATACCTCATTTGAGCCCTCATCATCTTCAAAAAATAAATAATAAAATAATAAAATAAAAAATAAAATATGGAAGATGTATAAGAGGTGGTGGCCCAGAACTTAAATCTTAGATAGGTTCTGCATACTTGGAGGAACAATTCTTTACTACTACTTAGTAAGACATACTCTAAATTCTATAGTTTCATCTCTTATACTAAACTATGGGCTCCTCCATATAAGAAATTGTTTTCTTCATGTTTACATCCTCAGTGCCTAGTACATATTTTTATTCATATAAGTATGATAAATGGATAAATAAATGAGCAAATGAATGAATAATTTACAGTAGGACAGTAGTGAATACACTAAGTAGTAATAACATGTTCAAGAAAAAGTGGTAAAATTAACGTGACTTCAATGGGGCAAATGAGAAGTTTGAAAGAGACACATTTGGAAAAGACTATGCAGCGTTTCCAATAGGTCAATCTAGGAATTTTGCCATCTATTTTGCAAGCTGTGGTAGCCTGTGAGGCTTCTCAAGTGTGACTAACATGATGAAATATATTTTATATCATAAGACCCCTTAATTCTTTCTTCCCCACATTTATATAGCTCATTTTTTATATGGGTTGTCACATCCTCTTTTCTTTCAAACTAACTTATCTGAAGAGCAGTGACTGATGGACATGACTTGGGAGGTGGGAGAGGTTGGCAATAGGTAGGAATAAACTTTGAAGCTTGGGAATTCTCAATTATGGGACAGAAGCAAAAATAAGTCTGGAACTTGATTTACAAAGTCATATCCAGTCCTCATCTCTAGAATATGGTTTCTGTTGACTATCGTGAAAACATGTCCTCCAAGGACTTAGAAATTAATGGGTAGAAAATTAATTTATTAAATTTTAGGGATTATTAATGAAGTAAGCTTGAGCCTCAGTATGTAGGAAAGGATACGACTTTGGAGAAGAGCCACAGTGTTTAAAGGTCCCTCCTCTTTCCAGCTGTAATCTTAGTTTCTCCTTATAGAATTACTATGTGATGCTTCTGCAACTGTCCTTAAATTCAAATGTCGAGATTCAGTGCTACATTTAAATGGAATTCCAAAATAAGATGGACAATTTGAATATAGTCCATCTGTGGTAACTTTGCTGAAGGAAGAGAAAAGGCAGAAAGCATATATTGTCTTTAATGAGACAGAAGGAACTATCACTGACCAACTTTTTTGAACATCATTTTTTAAATAGGCACCTTATCTTTAGGAAACATATGTTAGCTGGGCATTTCAGTCAAGCAAAATAAGGTCTTAGAGTTGAGTGAAAACTGCCACCTTTTGCATAAATTGATTGGATACGTAACGTTCACTTCACAAGTTGTAAAAAAAAAAAAAAAAAAGGCAAAAGAAGGTATCTACATATATTTGATCCAAACAAGGAACCAAAATGTTGATGTAGGGACATTCACTTTATAATCACCTGTGTGTAACTAAAGAATTCCATTTTTATTCAATTAACTACAAAGGAAACTTATGTAAGCTTTTATATAAAGTCATCAAACTATCTTATTAAAACAGATTTGGACAATTTTCGGCTGTCAAATGAATATAAATAAAAGTAAAAGTGACAAAACTGTATGGAAATTAATATACCATCCATTCAGAATATATCAATTTTCACTATTTTCAGTATTATAATTAAATGTAAATATGATGCCTCACTAGGAAATTCAGGATTTATTCTAAATATTTGCCCATGAACCCACAGCACATCCTTAAATTTTATATACATGCCTAGTAATGTATATAAAACGAACCTATAAAACTGGAGAAAGATATATACTTTTCCTGACTACTTAATATAATAATAACCTGGGTCTTTAGAGAGTGAGCAAGTGCAATTACAGTTACAAAATACTAAGATGCATGGCATATATCCAGAGGAGATTTGTAGGGTTACATTCTCCCAACCACATAATCCTCATTGAAAGATCACAGAAGAATTAGATGTTATGTGAAATATTTGTACACTCTATGTAGGTTTACTAAAAGATATTTTCCCTTAGTTTTCAGAAATATTAACAGTAAGAATAACAGAGCAGGGTGATGCATTTTCTTAAAACGTTAAATCAAACTAACAAAGGTTAATTTTGCACACATTAATAAAAATGGGCTCATGAATTGCATAATCCCTTGTGTAACGCTGAAGTGCCTACAGCAGATTCATCACAAGGTTTCACTCTTTATGTATAAAGAACTATTTTTTTAAAGATTTTATTTGTTAAGGGGAAGTAGAGAGGTAGAGGGAGAGCGAAAGAGAAAATCGTAAACAGGCTCCACACCCAGCACAGAGCCTGATGTGGGGCTTGATCTCACAACCCTGAGATCACCACCTGAGCCGAAATCAAGAGTCAGACACTTAACTGACTGAGCTGCCCAGGCACCCCTCTATGAAGAACTTTTAACAGCACATTTGGCATACACCTTTGGAATCGTTCAGCTCACTTAATATTCCTGTGTCACACCAGCCTCTCTGAAAAACAGTAGTAACAATGGCCTAGAGCAAAACCGCTAGGCAGTTAAGATCTGTCTTTTGAATTTTCTAATTTATTTTTTTATTCTAAATGTTATCACTGCGTAATCAGCTAGCTCAATTTATTGTCTCAGCTTTTGGTCGACCTAAGATACAAAGGGCTGACTTAAATGTTTTTAAGTTTTTTAAGTCACTGCACCCCACCTGCATTTTGACAGCATTCGGAGTCTTGATCTAAAATTATGGAGCTACACAGGCAGAATTTTGGGTGACGGTCAGCAAGTAGGAGACAATGGGATGAGACAGCAGGACTGCTTCACGATTCTAAATTGCCATCACCCATGATGGTGGATTCTGGGATTCGATATACTGGAGTGAAACAGGCATGGGCTTCAGAACCAGAAAGCCTTGGGACTCAATCTCTTCTTGGGCACTTTCTAGATACCATGTCTTTGCAACGTCACCCAACCACCTTAGCGAACCACCTGTAAGGTGTGAAGAGCAGTGTTGATCTGATGAGTGCAAAAGAGACCATGAGATATATCTAATACTATGGCTGGCCAGTAGCAGGTGACCCAGAATTAATTATCTGCACTCCTCCTTTCATATTCACGGGGCTGGTCCTGATCGTTAAATTTGGCCACATTAGAAGCACAGGGCCAGACACAGGGGTTCGTAGTTTTGATGCCGTCACTTATGTGCTCCCAGGGGTCCAGAGACACACATTCAACACGAGGAAGGTGAGGATAGGGTTAAGCTAGTGCATGAGAATGAACTGCGCTGCCATCTGCCCTTTTGCTGAAAAAGGGAGAAGAGGGCTCAACATCAGTGTTATCACTCCAGCACCGAGTGACTTTGGGAATACAGACTCGTTCATAAAAGTGCAACCTTATACTCACAATTTTAGGACTAATTTAATACTTAGCAAAGTACTTGGTGTATTTCAGAGCAACAAAATTAATGCTCGGAAATAAAAGTAAATAAAGGCTTTTTCAAGTGTACCAGGATCTGCCTAAAGTAAAATTAAATATTAAAATGAGCCTCTGAGATAGTACACAATTTGTCTTTTTATCCACATATTCTACTTGCGAAGCCATATCTTATCTCCTGGGGAAGACACAGAGCTTTATGGGGAAAAAATGGCCAATTTCAGTCTCACTGCTAACATCACTACATCTTCTTTAAAAGGCAAGCTACTCATTATAATTACATGTCATGAATAATATATTTAGCACCAGACTAAGATTATGGCTAGGATAACTATATTTCATATTGAAAAAAAGCACATAAAGCTGTGTTTTATTGTTGCGTATGTGGTGAATAAAGTGCTCTGTTTTACCTTTTTTCTCAGTTGAACTGCTTACGATTTAGAAAACATGTAGGCTCCTAGTTGGCATAATTTTATCCTTGCTTAAAAGTTCAATGCAATTCAACAAACATGTATTGATTGCCTATTCTCCGTGCAAGGTTGGGCATTGCTAATGAGTAGACAAATCAAAGATGCATAAGGCTCCAACAGATTAGAATGGGGGCCCGACGTGTATATTATTAACATAGAAAATGTCATGGTCAGTGCAGAAAGTGAGATATAAACAAAAAAAAATTCAGTGGAGGGGATCTGCAATTCATGTAATGTTTCTCAATTTTGGGAGCAATCTTCATTTTCCTGTGTGTTTTCTTTCTTTGTTATTGTTTCATTTCAGGAGGGCAACATCCATTAGTGGTTTTTAACATCACATTTCATTACTGTTTTGGAGTAGCTTTCATTTTAGATTGTCTCCTTTTGTTTCTATTGCTCTCAGGTAAACAAGTTATTTGTATTATCCCCCCCACCTCAGTTAAATCCTGATACCTAATTTTGTCCTTGGATGAGCACAATTGAAATTGCTATGGGTTTCACTGAATTGGTGCTCTGAAGTAAATATATGTTTCATCTGTAACCACATCTAAGGATAGAATCATGTTTAAAACACAGTACAAATATAAGCTTATCAACATTTGTGACATTAAACTGGGTGCTAGTCGCAAAATCAGATAATGTATGTGAAATTACCTTGAAAAGAATAAAAAGCAGATGGACGCAATATAACATTATTATCATTAAGGGGAACTGAGAGATCGTGAACAAATGCTTCCATAGCGCACACTCATTTACTGATGGGTATTTCTCTTTGTTCAAGCAAAACTCAAAGATATCAGTCTTTAAATTACACAAAATAAAAGCCTAATAAGGCAAATGGTGCATGTTTAGTTATCATAATTTATACTCTGCTCTTCATGCAGGTAATCCAACTTAATGTAACCCAACTTTTAGGATGAATAATCATTTGTTAGTCTTAATTGTTATCTGGTATTTTGTGTGCATGTGTGCGTGCGTGCATGCATGCATGTACGTGTGTGCATACCTACGTCAGGATCTGGCTAAGTTTGGGGTCAGGGCTGCTTATTTAAAAAAGAAGTCATTTACCAGATGATGCTGATGAAGACTCACTAGTCCTAAAGAGATTCACAACTGCTAGTAAAAGGTAGGTCCTATCAAATAGTTTCTGATTCTGGAACTTTGCACTCCTGAACTCTAACTACACTTAACAACTTCAATCTGTGCAGCTACGGATTAAGTTCCTGAGACATTCATCCTACTTCTCAGACAAGTCCATGCTTAACACATTTATTCTTTCCATGGACAGTTTTGCATGACTGCCACTGACCAAATATTGTCCCCAAATAAAGCAATATATACTCTACGTGGGAAGAAACAGGCCTGTCTACAGTTAGTCTAGAGGAGTACAACACATACATTCATGGGAACATGAACAAATGCTTAAACAAACACAAAGCAAGGAGCATCTAACAGTGGAGTCTTAGGAGAACGGGGAGAAAGGTCTTGTGTGAGCAGAGCATTTACACTGAACCTCGAGGAAAGAGCCATTCCAGGCAGAAAAGAAACAAAAAAACAGTATTTACAAACTAGCGGGAAAAGAGAGTGATTGGTTTTGTTGGAGCTGGACTGTCAAAATATGGAGGGAATTTTTGGAAAATAAAGTGTGAAGTGATAGTTTAAACTTCACCCAAATATAAATATCTGAAAGAAAATGAGCAATTACCATTGTTTGTTACTATGAAAGACTCTGTGAAGCGTTTCAGGGACAGAGGAGCTGGCCTTCGGGGGACTCTTGAATGGCTAGAAGCTGACAAGAAGCAAAAGAAGTGCAAGTGCAAAAGAAGTAGGGAGCAAAGAGTCGACCGTGCCTGCACATCAAGATCCAGATGAACTGCTTAGTCCGTGAGAACGTCGAGCAGTCTTAAAGCCTCAGTGATGGCCAAACCAGTGGGGTTATATAATTATATACAATTAAAGTGAATTCTTACAATAGAGGAAAATTAAAACTACCAAGACATCATCTACATAGTAAATCCACAGGCTTAGGGGTTGTTTAGTGTGTGTGTGTGTGTGTGTGTGTGTGTGTGTGTGTGTATGAGATTTAGAGGTGTGATGCTTCACAAAGAGAGCATATGTCTGTCCTAAAACATTGCTCCTTTTTAGTCACACTGGAGGAAACAGGCTTGCTGTACATGGGGCAGCAGTGAGCAAGTACCCCTAAATGTAGAAGGGAAGCTGCCCTTCAACAGGTGACATGTGAGAGTCAAATACAACTGGGCACACAGAATTGTTTTTTTTGCACTTCCAGGCAAAATTATCTGGATTGCAGCCCCATCTCTGATATAAATATGGGCTGGGAAAACATCAGCAAAAAGGAAACAGAAAGAGGAGCATCAGTGGGAAAACTCAACAGAATGTCTCTCGGTGCCACAGGTGACAGGACGGGTCAGGCCTAGAAAATCCAGCTCCCTAACATGTTCACTGAGCACAGGGACATTTTATCTACAGAAAAGAGAAATTTAAAAATAAGCTGACTTGAGTTCAAATTTGGGCTCTGCCCCCTTACTATAACTTCTCTGTCTAGTTCGCTGGATCTCCTTAAGACATTCCTAAAATGGGCAGATTTATTTTGAGGATATATAAAAATATCTTTTCAGGTATTTTTCAGACTTCACCATCACATAGATGGAAATTATTTCAGTCTCCTAAGACTCCACAGTATTTTTCACTACGTTTACTGGGTACTAAGTTGGCTTCCCAGGTAGATCAATTCAAGGAAAGGACATGCCTTTGATAGAGTATAAACATGTCATTAATGAATTACGAATTAATAGACTGTTTTCTTTAGTTTTTTACATCAATATCATGTGACTTCACTTGGTAAGACAGTGACATTAGGAATGCCCTCACCTCTAAGGGCTTTATCATCAAGTCCTACTTCAGGACCTCAATGTCTGAAGACCTCTGAAGTGCAAAAAAACTCATCAGGGCAAATCTCTTTAGTGCAGTTGATGTGGCTGGATAAACTCCCTACGCAGCTGCATAAAAGTTATGAAATGGTGAGGTCCAAATGAAGACAAAACAAGTCTGCTACTGATTTATCTGGAAAGTAACTCTGAAGAAACAAATATACTAAAAGTCTCTGGAATTCTGGGCATAAAAAGCCTTTCCTAATATTAATTTCCTGGCTAAAATAAGCTAAAAAATACAAGACATGAGTAACATTTGCAAATCAAATCGCATTCATCGGACCTACTTAACTTTTTAAAAATATTTAAAACCTGTAAATAAGCGAATTAAATGATAATTACTATCTTTTGAAGGAACATTTTTCTCTTGCTTTGATAAATCAGCTCATTTTCTGTATATACAGAATATTTTATTCCTAATGACAAACAGTGATCAGCTTATCATGCAAACTCATAATTTGTCAAGTTAGGCACTTCAGGGATAATAACATTAAGTATATGAAGCCCTTTACATTTCTTGGAGGGAAAAACATTTAAAATACATTGCCACTTAAAAATACCTTATGTGGGGGCGCCTGGGTGGCTCAGTCAGTTAAGCATCCTACTCTTGATTTCAGCTCAGGTCGTGATCTCAGGGTAGTGGGTTCGGTCCCTGCATCAGGCTCTGTACTGGGCATGGAGCCAACTTGACATTCTCTCTGTCCCTGCCCTTCTAACCACCCCCCCCCCTTTAAAAGGAAATAAAAGCTTATTTTATGAGGATGTTTTTTTAAATTAAGTTTTAAGGAAATAAGTGATATGTGAAAACGAACAGAAAAAAATACAGACACAGGAAAGGCCCTGAGATGCCGGGAGCCAAGCCCTTCACTCCTCCTGTCCCTGTCCTGTTTCCCTCTCACTTTGTCTTCAGAGAGTCCCAGTCACAAGTCTGCTGTGTGTCCTGTCACTCTTCTCATGTATCTGCACACACACCCACACCAGCAAACACTAATGATCCAGAGTCTTTGGTCTTTATTTAAATAATATTTAAAAAACTTACGGAGTTTTTTCTTTTCTTTTCTTTAGCCTGAAAAGCTGATTTAAGATACTGATCATTATGAAACAGCTTGATTGGGATGCTTGTTGTTTTTTTTATAACATTTCCAGTTGAAATTGGATTTAAAAACCCTACTGTTAAAAATCTGAAAAAAAAAAGTATGCTGATCTAATAGGCTTTAATAATATACTACCTCACTTTTACCAGCTGGCTGTGTGAAGGAACTACCTCTCTTTGACTTACTAACAATCCAGAGGGAATCTATTTAACAATAGAATAAAGAGCACTCTTTCTTCCTATGTTCCATATCTGCTTAAAAAAAATCAGAATGGATTGCCTTTGCTCTGGAAAGGTAACTAAGACAATCACCCTAATCTTAAGTGATTCCGCGTATTTTCGACAGCCCAGAAAATAAATATTTAGAAATATTTTAGAATTGTAACTGAACATTTCAGGTTAAGAATTCTCTCTACACAGAAATCCCATCAGAGTCCATTGTAAGACTGTGCCCTGCCCTCTGTTGGGTAATTCCAAACTAGCCTACTACTTTAACATCTTGTTTGGGGGATGGGATCACAACACTTCTAGTATCTAGTAAACCAGGAAATGATTTGAAAATCATAGGAGGAGAGAGACCATCTACTCCAGCCAGCACTACACATAACACAAATCCAGCAAGAGTGATGGAGCAGTTTACAGGGGACAGATTTACCTGACAAAGAAGATGCAGGAATTAGACTTTGCAGCCTAGGCATTCTTCATTCCTAGACTAAGCATAAAAGTGAGAAGTAGTGACCAGCCCCCCTCAAATGTTATGAGCCAAGGTCCATCCTCTTGACATGTAGCTCCAGGAAATCATGGTGATAAGGTCAGAGGGTGGTCAATTATTTAGACCACCCTTAATCTTACTGATGAACATTTTTTTGTTTTTAAATTTCAGTGTTCATGATTGAAACTAAAGCTACATGCTGTCCTTTAAATGTTACATGTACACCTGAAAACACTATAGTCAAGTTTATTATAGAGATCATGGAAGTTTAAAATATGGTTTGTTTCACCTGAGAGAAGAATCGATGACAGGAATGCTGAGAGATTCCAATAGAGTCTATGCGATATGCTGACAATAACACCTGGTCTGGCACTAACCATAAAATCATGCTGCTCTCATTGTTGAACAATCTCCTGGTTTGTTCCACAGGATTCTGTGCCCTCTCCCACAGAGTTCTGGAGAATTGTGGGTGGTTCTGGACAATGGTGAAAGTCTGACTCTGCACTGAATCAACTAACACTGGGGTCTTAACACTGTGGCGGCAGAGACTCAGAACTGAGCAGTGAAAGGAGGACTGAATGGGACATGCGAATTCTGATCCTAGCTCTGCCACTAACAACTTCCATGATTTCAGTTGGACATTTCCTCTGTGCAAGCCTGATTTCCTCACTGATTTATAGATCATTTACTGGAAGGGTTCTGAGTTTCCCTCTCCATGTAAAATCTGCAGGAAGGCATTAACTGACCATTTTCGTCAAGAGGTCATGATACAAATTTTCTCTTGACTATTTTCGCTCCCAAAATGAAGGCGTGAGAGACTTCAATGAGCTAAACCAAACTCTAAGGACCCAAAGACCTAAGGAGGGATGTTGTGACCGTTTGACTATTCTTTTCCGTTTAATTTGTTTTCAGATCATCGTGCTTAAATAAGCTCCCTTTAGGCGCATCCTGTGCTAGGTGTGCTGCTGCATTCATGAGAGTGACAGATACAGAGGAAAGTAAGCAACAAAACTGTAAGATTTGAAATGTGACCACAATCTTGTGGGGGTATGACATTCCTTAGACACTCTCCAATTTTACTACAAATAATACCCAACAAAATCATCATAGAGTTCAAAATCTCCTGTGTCTTTTTCCTGAAACTAAGCTCTTTCCACCCCACAAACAAAGGTCACATGAAGAAAACTGAACTTAGTTCTAATTCTTGACACTTCCATATTCTCCCTGATTCTAAATACAAGCTGAAAATGTGAGGAAAATAAAGATCCTCAGATCGGCCCAGAAGATATTTAATTGCTCAGCACGTCCCACTCGTCCCCACTGCTGTTTGCTTCCTTCCTTTCTTCCTTTCTCACTAGTATAATGGGATACAGCTGCTAAACTTTATTTCTTCCATTTCACGTTTGTAGAGCAATGACCTTTAGATACTAAATGTTAAGCTCCATGTTGGGAACAATAAGGCTTAATTTAATAATATAGGAGTTGAGTAATTCATGCTGTGAAATCTAAAATATTATGACACAATTGAGATGATGGGCTTAATTTCTAGGAAAAATAAGTATCACAAAGAAAAATGTTACCCTCAGCTAAATAAATAATTTATTTCTATTTTAATTTGACTGCTTTGATCATAAGATTTCTTAAATCTCTGTTTCACTTTAAATGCTTAGATGAAAGCCTCTCATTGCTGTTCTTTTGTTCAATCATTTATTTTCTTTGGGGGCTCAAGAACTCCTGATGGTTTTGTTTTCTCTGTGATAGGGGATTCTTTTTTACTACCGTGCTGGAAGCCAAAAGATTAATCCTTTGGAATCTCAACGAATCACCTAATTAGTAACTTACTAAAAATGAAATAAGTTAATTATGTGTAATTTCTTCATAAAGATCAAATGACAGGCCAATCGCTTTCCTAAGGCTATCCTCTTCATTTGTAGAATAAATGAGAAAAACAGAAATCAAATAAAGTTTTTACTAGCGCTGATAGCTCCACAATACAATAATAGATTTCTAGGTTATTCTCTTAGAAGCATTAGCTCAGCATGAGTCCTTCCTTGTTTGTCAGTATTTAAGAAAATATCCTAGCCCAGAAAAAAAGTTGATGAATATACTCCTAAGCCAAGTTTCTAAATTACACAATGACTCTCAAGCTAATTAAATTCAATGACTATAAATTGAGTACCTACTAAGTATAAGGTAGGATGAATTCCTGCCCTACCACTTAGTAATTCTGTAAGCCTAGGTAAATCACTTAAAACTCTCTGAGTTTTGATTGCCACAACTACAGATTAGGAATAAATCTATGTGGTAACTCATAAGACTACTGTGAAGATAACGTGAGAAAAAAAAATGAGGGGTATAACAAATGCTGAAAAATATGATTTTTTTAAGTTAAATAATACCCATAGTATGGGAATAGACACAAGTAATAAGAGGGCCTCTACATGCATCTCTGCTTCACCAACACTAACCTGGATGGGAAACCAACCCTTTCTAGTTTCCACACATACAGATACTTATCACAGGCATTTCGTTCAGTTGGTTAGATTTGCTACAGAACAACTGATCAAGGAAGAAGTCACATTGGAAGGAGTGTAATCTGTCATTTCACGGGGCTCCTCAATATCTCCCTCTGCTATTCCTTTCTTCTAGAATTACCTCCGGATCTCTAGAGCATGCAGATCAGTTAATTTCTAGTCTAGTCTCCAAAGGGACATAAGCAAATAAACCTATCAAGATTTCTCAGAAGAAAATACCAGTCATATAATAGTTTTCATCTTCTACAGAAAGTCTTTATGGTTCTAAATGGCATCTTTTTCTTCTTGCGGATAATTATTTTTTTATTATCAGGGATTGTAGGAAGAGTCAGAACACAGTGCACCTAGAAATAGTTGAGTGGAAACGTGTGGGTGACTAATATTTTAAACACTCTTCCAAAAAGTCTTGCCCATTAAGTAGTGAAAGAGAAGGGCTATTACCATCAAGGAAGGGAAGGTCAAGGGCCACTTTAGGGTTCATTTGGTGTTTGTATATTTCTGGAATTAGGAAACTAGAGCATATTAAAAGTTGGAGGGAGAAGGAGGCAGAAAAACTAACTGCAAGAGATTGTCTAATGTCTCAGAGGAGAGTAGAACAGGGTTGGCGTTAAATGAAGACATTGGCTCTGAGAGGACCAGCGTTAGGCATATCTTCATTTCAGACAGAAGTGAAGATGGGGAGTAGGAGTAAAAGAGCAAAAATTTTAGGAAGGGGTCCAGTGTAGAGAATCCAAGCACACGGCCCCTTTGAAGCTTTTCATAGTTTTGGCTTAAATAAAATGACTGTGTCTCATCTCAGATTCAAGGATGCTTTGATGGGAAGGTATTTATGTCACTATATATATATTTTTTTTTCAGCCATAAAAAAGAGTGACATCTTGCCATTTGCAACAACATGGATAGAGCTAGAGAGTATTATGCTAAGCAAAATAAGTGAGTCAGAGAAAGACAAATATCATATGATCTTACTCATATGTGGAATTTCATAAACAAAACAAGCAAAGGGGGAAAAAAAGGAGAGACAAACCAAGAAACAGACTCTTACCTACAGGGAACAAACTGGGGGTTACAGATCAGAGTTGGGTAGGGAGATGGATAAAATAGATGATGGGGATTAAAGATTACACTCTTTCCATGATGCAAATAAAATAAAATAATAAAATAAAATAAAATAAATAAAAATAAAATGGCTTAAAAAAGAGTATTTTCCTCCTGCTACAAACCCATCATACAGTCAAAGTCTCTACCATGGGGTAACAGTGAGACCATAATCCCATCTGTGTATTGGTGGGTGGTGCTCTTCCATCTTTTTCCTGCTCTTCTTCCCACTTTCTAGATCAGTGTCCCAAAATGTGTCCTGGGAAGTACTAGTACTTAAAGATGGTCGATTCAAAAAAAGCCAAATAAATTTGGGAACCTGTGTGACTTGTATATTCGCATATTAAATACGTGGAGGAATCCTGCAGCAAGAAAGCTGTATGCTTTTAAGCCAACATTTCCCAAATCCATGTGTTCATGGAAAGGTGTCTGCAACCCCCTCCCTCCCCAAATTAGATAGAAACCGACTTTGATCATCATTGTACTAGAATTATTTTTTCTCTTTCTTTCACCTATTTTCTGCGTTCTGCCCAGGAGGCCCTGCTAAACGCTTTTGATTGCTGATTGGCAGTGCTGAACTTCTCAAGATGTCAAGCAGGCACTTGCTGAGTGGTCTGTGGAGCACTCCATACTTTTAGAAGACTGAAGAGAGAAAGCAGAAGGGAGCTTTCTGTTCTGAAAACTTTGTCCAATTGGTTGTCATTATGGATATTTTCATCACAAAAAAAAAAGCAATTTCCAGAACATTTTTCATTTCACCCTCTTCTCGATACATTCAAGTGGATTAATTTTCCTAAAATCTGGCACCCGGAAGAGAACATAACAGATATAGTTTAAACCAAAGTAGAGGAAAGCAGAGCTATTGTTTCTCGTGGTCTTGATGCTTCTCCATTAATACAGGCTAAGATCATCTGAACATTAAATTTTAGTAGCTTTATTGCTCTGCAGACTAACATTTAACTTCATGCAAATAACAGTAATCCTTTATTAGGATTCCCATATTAACTATCGCCAAAGCCACATCATGCTCAGCCTTAACAAGGAGGGGGTATCTGAGAAGAGTTCTGATAAGGCGTGTCAGTCTCATGAGAGGAACCAAGCTAAGCACTTGGTGGACAACTTTCTGGGATACCGAGGCAGCTGATAAAATCACTTCCAAATGAGGATGCTCTTGGAAGAGTCTTGGAGAATTGATCAGTGCTTAATCCCAGGGGAAATGAAGTACAGGAAGAGTAAAGACTGGCACACACGCTGGCCAGTCATCAAAGACCCCTTTCTATTTATTCTGATGGGTCTTTAGATTATCCCTTGTCAAACTCTACAAATTCTGGATTCTCTCTCCTCCTTTGGTGGCTTCTACATGCTCAGTGCCCTACGGCTCTTTGTCAGCTACTCCACCAGCTTCTCCTAAGTCTCATGTGGGGGTCTGTCTCCTGTGTGCATCCCCAAAGTCTGTCCCATCCTGCTCAGGCTCTGGTACCCGTTTCCACATCGATCTCCTTTCCATCCACTTTCATAGGTTTGCCACTGTTGCCAATGTAACATCACGGTGGTGACTCTCAAATTACCTCCTCACCCAAGTATATAGAGATGTTTCTATAGGAACGTCTGAAGGAAACCTCCCAATACATGTGAAATGTCATCTTTGCTCCCAAACTTAAACGTCCTTCTCTTTGCCATCCTGATGGGTGTGCACAGTTTCACCAGCTGTCCAAGCCAGTCACCCTGGACACCATCCCTGTCCCCACCCTGCACTCCTTGTCAGGCCCTCCCATTCAGATTGTTACCAAAGTATATGGTGTCTCTAGGCAAACAGATGGGAGTCTCAATAATACTGCAGTCTCTTCTCAGTTCCTAGCTGTGTGTGCCGTCTGCGTACCTCACAGAATCTTGCTTTTCTCACTTGTAAGGCAACTAAGGCTGACTAGTTAGTAGAACCAGAGCTTGAACGTAGATTTTTAAAAATTCTCTCTTTTTAAAAAAAACCATGCCATTGTGCTTGTAGCTATGCCTCCCAGGTTTGTATTATTTGCAAATTTGATAGGTTTGGCTTGATGTTATTATTAAAGTCTCGGTAAAAAATGTTTCGTAGGGAAGGGATAATAGTAATGGCTTAGGGTTGCGTCTTGAGGCCTTCACTCAGCTGACTATATCTACAGCACAAGGGCACCTCTTCAAGGTACTAAAGGGGCAGAAAAAGATGTCAGAGCTATAAGTTAAGATCTGGGGAGTAAAGAAAAATTATCAGAGATATTAAGAATCACATGTCGAGACCAGGATCCAGAAGTCAGAGAAGTTACGACAGATGCTCTATGAGTGGGCAGGATGGGCTCTGTCCTCCTCCGCATTTCCTCCTCCAGGCAGGGGTGACCGTATGATTGCACCCAAGGATGCGAGGCCAGGATGCTGTCAATCATATCCTATATTACAAATACACCGCCAGCAACTCACAGAATTTAATAGTTCTCTCGAAGAAAGAGTAGCTTCACAGATAACTTCTACCCTTATTCCATTAAAAAACATTAGGCCTTTAAAAAATTTTTATATTCACTTGTCTTCGTCTCAAAGTACTCAGATTCACTCTGTTACCATGATGTTGGCAGAGGATCTAATATATATACACCTCTGTGCATAACGGGGGCTGCTCAAGCGGCCCTGAGTCAAAAAGAACTTACGTATTATCAGCCCAGTCTTATTCTGTTTTTAATTCCCAGTTTTAAGGTGGAGTATGGTGGGGAAACGTCAACATGAGGAGACTTCATAAAGGTAGTACGTTCACCTTTTCTCTTAGTCTTTATCTATTTAATTTGGGGTCAAAATTGTATACTGAAGGAAGAGCTAGTGAACCTAATTAAGGTTTTAAGTTCAATTCCAGATTTTGCTAGAACAGATTTTTGCCAAAGGCCTTGTTAAATCAAGTTAAAGTGTGATGCCTGGGTGGCTCAGTGGTTGAGCGTCTGCCTTCAGCTCAGGGAGTGATCCCGGGGTTCGGGATCGAGTCCCACATCGGGCTCCTTGCATGGAGCCTGCTTCTCCCTCTGCCTATGTTGCTGCCTCTCTCTCTCTCTCCCTCTCTCTCTGCGTTTCTCATGAGTAAATAAATAAATAAATCTTTAAAAATAAGTAAATAAATAAATGAAATTTAAAGTTACAATATCTATCCAGTTCTTTACTATGTTTGCCCTAAGACAGCTGAGGGGTACGGTGCACTGCTACAGATTGGCTTTATTTTAGTAGTAAATTTCAAATGGTGTGTGCATGTGTGAGGATGTGTGCTTCTCCAGTGGTTATCACTTGCCAATGAAAATCCTTTGATCTTTCAATCTATTAAAAAAAAAAAAACTCCTGGATTAATTTCTTCTTAGTAAGATACTTGATTGCTTCATTAATTATTAAGTATTGATAAGCAAGAAGTTTAATCATCAATTTTATAATTTTTACAGTGATTAAAGTCAGGCTTATAGAGACCTGGGGCTTCTGCTCTCACTCACTTTATTTTTATTTATTTTATTTATTTATTTTTTTTTTATTTTTTTTTAATTTATTTATTTATGATAGTCACAGAGAGAGAGAGAGAGAGAGAGAGGCAGAGACACAGGCAGAGGGAGAAGCAGGCTCCATGCACCAGGAGCCTGATATGGGATTCGATCCCGGGTCTCCAGGATCGCGCCCTGGGCCAAAGGCAGGTGCCAAACCGCTGCGCCACCCAGGGATCCCTCTCACTCACTTTATAAGTGGCCAACAATAGTAGTCCCCGTCATTTTACATCCATGACTGAGAGACCCCCACTGTAGCTGGAGACTTGGAGCAGCTGGGTATTTTCATTGAGCCTGAGTGGTTTGGAGATTCAAAAAATGAAGCTAGTCACAACTCCCAGCTATATTAATTGTTGAATTAATAGGATGCATGATTTTGTTTTTAATGAAGATGAGCTGTATCCTTTGCTCAGAGCTCCTTACAGGCAACTAGAGGCTCTTCTTTTCTTCACCTATTTTATTTATTTATCTTTTACAGATTTTATGTATTTAGTTGAGAAAGCATGAATGGGGGATAGGCAGAGGGAGAGGGATAGGGACAAGCAGACTCTCTTCTGAGCAGGGAGCCCTACATGGGGCTCAATCCTCAGAGCTCAAGATCATGACATTAGCCAAAGTCTGACACTCAATGAGCCACCAAGGTGCCCCTCTTCACCTATTTTAGGTCCCAGTGTCCTTCCTCTAATACTTGTTTTCCCTTTTTCCAGTTTGAAATCCATTTTCATTGAAAAAACACTGAGGATAAATGAGTGAGCAGCCCACCCTGCTCCTTTCCTATGGTTTGTTAAGATGAGACCACATTCTCATTTTTGTCCCTATATATTTAAATATTTTTTCCTAAAAACTGTCTGTAGACATTTTTCATAATCTCCAGTTTATTCAAGGCTACTAAGCACTCTACTATTTTTTTTAGAGTTCATTCTCTCAAGATCCTTCTCTTACTGGACAACTAATTCCTGCTAAGGTGCTGATGGCTGATAAGGGCTTTATGTATCAACTTTTTAGGACAGCATTTGCATGTCTACAATCCTCTAACCCAAGTGCATAATGGGAGAATTTCAAGTATTCTTGCAGAGACAATAGGGAAAGAACTTTGGAAGAAGAGAGTATTTCCTAAAGTTCCAGTAATCACAGGACAGATATTTTTAAGTACTTATTTATATTTGAGTCTCTCATTCCTATAAATGAGATGAGAAAAGTTAAGATAAGAATGTTCAGGGCACGGGATCCCTGGGTGGCGCAGCGGTTTGGCGCCTGCCTTTGGCCCAGGGCGTGATCCTGGAGACCCAGGATCGAATCCCACATCGGGCTCCCGGTGCATAGAGCCTACTTCTCCCTCTGCCTATGTCTCTGCGCCTCTCTCTCTCTCTCTCTCTCTCTGTGACTATCATAAATAAATAAATAAATAAAATTAAAAAAAAAAAAAAAAAGAATGTTCAGGGCAGCCCAGGTGGCTCAGCGGTTTAGCACCACCTTCAGCCCAGGGTGTGATCCTGGAGACCCAGGATCTAGTCCCGCGTCGGGCTCCCTGCATGGAGCCTGCTTCTCCCTCTGCCTGTGTCTCTGCCCTCTTCTCTCTCTCTCTCTCTCTCTCTCTC
The DNA here is from genome assembly GCF_905146905.1 of Nyctereutes procyonoides. NCBI lineage: Eukaryota > Metazoa > Chordata > Mammalia > Carnivora > Canidae > Nyctereutes > Nyctereutes procyonoides. The sequence goes on along the minus strand of NW_026575120.1, from coordinate 39,028,039 downwards.
TCTCTCTCTGTGTGTGTCTCTCATGAATAAATAAATAAAAATTTAAAAAAAAGAATGTTCAATGCACATTGATCTTTGAAGACTTAAGATGGCTATGAAATGAAGGTAGGAGTAGCTTCTCTAGGCCTTTGAAGATTTTTAAAGTACAGCTAATCTGATTCTTCAGCTCTTTTATCCTGATCTGATCTATTAAATTTGATTAAGTGTTAATGTAAGAATGTTTTCTGAAGCATTTAAAACAGTGATTACAATTTAACCTGGGAAGTAATTAAGAAAATGCTACATAAAGGCAGACATTCTAATGAACAATATATTATGTTGGTTAGGAGGTTAGTGTGTGGAGTCAGACAAACCTGGATTCAAGTCCTCACTCTGACTCTTAATAGCTGATGGTCCTCAGGCAAATCACAAAACTGGAGGCTTAATATCTACGTTTATTAGATGGGCATAATGATTATAGTCACTGGATATAGGGCTCGCTTAAGGATTAATGAGATAAATTAAGGAAAATGCTAAGAATAGTTCCTAGAACATAGTATAAAGGCAGTGAATATTACTGTTGTGAGTGTATATATTTATAAATGGAAAAACCTGGCAAGACTCTTCAAGTCAGCTTTGGAGTTTTAGGGTTTCTAAGGGTTTCCATAGCTTGTCTAAGCAACAAAAGGAAAATTAGCAATTATTTATGTAAAAATTCTAAAATGCATTAGTCTGCTTCTTCACTCATTTATGTCTCTTTACATTTTTATTTGTGCATTCACCCATTCAGCATGTATTAAACATCCATTATAGTAAAATTTGAAAAACAATGGTAAACATTCTTCCAGTCTTCAGAGAATTTACTGTCTAGTCTAGTAGTGTCATTGCAGAACAGGAGAGAGGCTAAGTGTAAAAGCCAAGTGTAAGAGGACATTTATAACACATTTCATCTCTCCATAAACAAAATAAATCACCTCAAACCCATCTGCATAGTTTTTGTGAGGAAAAGAAAAAAGAAAAAGGAAAGAAAAGAAAAAAAAATAAAAAGAACAAGTTTGGTCAACATGTGGTAGAACTGGAACCCTTTCTTGTGCCTTACTGGTGGGAATGTAAAGTAGCGCAGCCATAGTGAAAACAATATAGAAGTTCCTCAAAAAAAGTAAAATAAGATAATCATATGATCTAGCAATTCCATTTCTAGGTTTATACCCAAAAGAAGTGAAAGAATGGAATAAAATAGATCATTGTACACCATTTGTATATGCATTATTCACAAGAGCCAAAAAGTGAAAACAACCCAAATTCCATTGATGGATGAATGAATAAGCAAAATGGGTATCACACAGACACAGGAATATTATTCAGCATAAATACGAAGGAAATTCTGATACTTGCTACTACATAGGCAAAACTTGTAAACAGTATGCTCAATAGTGGAACAAACCAGACCCAAAAGAACAAGTATCCCATGCTTCCATTTATAAGAGGTGCACAGAACAGCAAATTCAAAGAGATGGAAAGCAGAATAGTGGTTAATGCTCTTGAACTATATACCTAAAAATGGTTATAATGGTAAATGGTGTTGTGTGTAATTTACCACGATAAAAGAATTACACATTCTGTGAATTCAACAATGAATATTGCTGGAAGTTGTGACTAGCATAATTTTATCATTATGATATGGGGAATCTTAGCTGTTACCTGACTGGCTGAGAAATGAATTTGTATTTAGTCAGCAATAACGAACAGGGGCTGCGTTTGGTTGCTAAGTTCTTTGTAAGTGGGATAAAATATTTGCACGCCTTCCTCATTCTTGAACTCTCCTCCACCGAGATATATTATTCTCTTGCCTTACCAGAGGAGCAACCTGGAGTGGCAAGGGAGAGAGAATTACATGCATCTTACCCATTGGACTAAATCCAACCACCTGGTTTGAAGAAGACGTATATGACATTTGGAAATATTAATCAAACATTTCATACCACTGTAAGTAAGTCATGTAGAGTTATTTTTAAGTATTCTAATTCCACTTCTCTGAAACCACTTTGAAAAATGTTGATGTTCTAAACATTTGGAGGCTGCTTTCCCACTCTTCCGCCATTACCTACAGCCACAGACAGAATGTTGTTTAATATTGAGGGGGTGCTTTAAAAGTTTATTTTCTTTGAAAAATAAACGATACATCAGAAAATGCACCTTCCCAAGGGACAATATAATCTTCAGACATAAAAAAGAAGTTTTAGGAAGATTTAGTGAAATTCATACAAGGAAAAAGTAGAGATGTTTATTAAGGAAAAACCAAAGTGTTGTAGAATACAGCTTTAACCTTTAGAGTTGATGTCTAGGGAAAGATTATGCCTTCCTGCAGACTACTCTTTAATGCCACAGTAAGAGATAAAAATATAAGGTATGGCATGGTGTATCTTATACTTTTTAAATAAGAAGAGTGCCAAAAAAGGCTTAAAATGTGTATACAATGGCCCTCTAGCAGGAAATAATGTAAACATTCTCATAGAACAAATTTTTTAACGATTCATTGAGCCTCAGTAATTCATTGAGCAGATGTATAATGAGCCCCTTTGGCCTGTCAGGCCCTGTGAAGTATCTTGGTAAGCTGGGATGAGCAAAATCAAGGGTGTTTCTTGCTCTCTTGCAGCTTAAGATCCCGTTGTCCACCTGATTCACCTCACCTCTTTTTAAGGTATGGACAGCTTCCCAAATCCACAGGTATATTTTTCTGACCTCTTAATTTCCCTTTTTCCAGACAAAACATTCATGATCAAATTTCTACCATCCGTGAACTAACAAACGTGCAATAGTTTACTTTCTGGGCAAAAAAAAAAAAAAAAAAAAGTTCCTAGATAACAACCAACATTAATCTCAATAACTTTAATGTTTGGAGGAATGGTCAAATAACTCTCTCTTAATTTAAGGGCAAAGAATTTATTGAATGAGCCTTTTTATGGGGGATAGAAATACGATGGTGAATGACAGAAATATAAATACATGATTAGAGAATATTCTATTGCTTTTTAAAAACTATTTAATTTTACTACTCTAAATTATTTGTTATAAAAAGCTTCAGGCTAGAATGATGGATAATTGAAAACTTGGAAAAGAAATGAATCCACTTAAATGTATTTCCCAAACTCACTATCTTTAGATTAAACACCCATTCACGGATTTTCAAAATTTGCCCAAGGAATGAATAATAATATTGGACGTCACTTTATTAAGTAAAATTCGGTGCACAGACTATAATCAAATTCAAAGATAGCATCAAGCATTTCATATTAAACAGAGGAGTTGTTACAGAGACTGCTAATTATCCTCCAATATTAATTTTCTCCCTCTTGCACGAATACAGACATTTAGGTGGGCATTTGGTTACTCAATCTCCCTTATGTGACCATTTAAATTTCAGCCACTGCTGTGTTTCATACATAATATGGACTTCAGAGAGTGGCCTTAAAGGAAAGAGCCCAGCCCCTCTCATTCTCTGCTTCTGCCTAAAAATTGGATATACTATCTGGGGCTTGAACTGCCCTTTGACACCACAATGTCGATGCTAACTGGTGAGAAAGGTAAAGCCAAAACAAACAAAACAAAACAAAACAAAACAAAAAAACAGAAGAAACCTGGCTTCCTGACTCTATGGAGTTTTGCAACAACCGTAAGAGTTTACCTTCAATCCTCTTTCATGGAAAAAAAAGAAATAAATCTCTATTTTGTTAATCACAGTCTGTGTCACTCAGAGCTGATCCTAATCCCAACCAATACCATATGTGGTACTATATTTAAAAATAAGGTGTCACACATAACAGAACATAAGTTTATGGAATTGGTTGCAGTGAACACCAGGCCCTGAAATCTGGGCTAAAACAGGTTTGGAGAGCTGAGACGGTTGCTGTTTGTTGCAAAATGTTTGGTCATGTTGTTAACTGCTGTTGCTTGGAAGGCAAACCAGATGCCAACTGAGATTTTCGACATTAGAAGAAATATTAGGAAATACTCAAATGCTGCTGTGCTTTGGTTCCTTCTTGCTGTGTTCAGCGATCTTCAAGAGACAGACAAACTCGGTCTAGGACTAGCCAGCCTGCAGGCTGAGATAAAAGTAAAACCACTTTCAAATGGCAGGTGCTCTCGGCTTATGTTGGCAATCTGACCTGAAAGAGAATCCTCAATTTATGAGCTTAAAAAGATTTTCAAAAATCATACCCTAAAGTATGGTAATTATAAGCCACAGCTGCCAAGAGGTAGCCTTAGAAGGAAGTAAAGCTGTGGTCCAACACATCTATCATTACCTTCAGGTAAGAGTTAAGCTGGGAAAACAATTTAAAAAAATGTTGCAAGAAATAGGCCTCTTATTGATTAGGACTTCCGATATTAAGATTTAATCCATATTTGATGGAAATATATGCTTTCTAGCAGAATTCTGCTGTATAATACATAACTATGGACAATAAATAAATAAAAATAGAGCAACAACAAAACACTTGTCTACTAGACAGTGAGGAATAGTCTCATGGCAATAGGCAGATTTAGGCTGTTGTCATCCAGTCAAGCATTATTCTTTCTCAAGGTCTCAAGGCTGAAGGGGGGGGGGGGCATTAAGTTGAGAGTTGGGGGGAGAGGAAGAGATGAGGGGAGATTAGCAAATTCTTTGGAAGAGAGGTCAGAGTGGCACACCTCCGCTGGAAGTGGCAGGACACAGAGCTAAGGAGAAGAATGGAGTCGCCAGGCTGAAAGTTGTATCAAGAACAGATATTTAGATGTGGTTCCCTGCACACAGAATCGCTTCAAAGGAAACAGATTAGAAGACTACGATGCTTCTGAGGAATTATGTTGCCAAGGAAACCATAAGCATGACCTGCAACAATGTGTGTCCCTCCACTGAGTAAAGCAGTCTCTAGGCCTGCACATCCCTATCAACAAGAAGCCAGCAGGAGAGCATGCAGCCCATAAGAAGGGCACAGTAAGAATGCCCTCTTCAGAGATGGCCATGGAGAACAGTGGACAAGGAGGGGCCTCTCAGAGAACGAAACCTGGGTCATGGAGGGCATTGGGAAAGGGGGCCCTTGCTCTTCCTGACTAACAAGATATAAAAGTTACTCTAGGCCAGTCAAGGCTGTGTTTCTTACACTTTTATTTTTCATGGGAGAAGTGTACATTGAAGTTATTGGTCTTTAGTTTAGACCTCATTCAATCACAAGGAACCAAGTCTTGACCTTGTAAAGGGCTCCACATCATTCAGAGATGTGGAGCTGAGCTGGATGCAATAATTAACGAGATTTTTCATTGATCTCACTTTCCATGATGCCTGTGAAAGTTCTCCCCTCTGAAATTCAGTTATGCGTTAAAATTTTGTTTTCATAAATAAATCTCATTAAGATCCACTTTGTTCTTCCTACTATTTTCTCCCTATGCTACCTTACAAGAGCATTTTTTAACCTTTGAGATTGTTCCTAACTTGATACAAAAATCTTAGTTTCCTTTCTGATTTTTTTTCTTTTGCATTTCTAGCTTTCCACTTAATGATATTAGCCTCACACCATTACCCAGCGTTTTATTATTTTCCAATGCGGCCTTATTCACTTTCAAATCTTTGTCTCCCTTTATGGAATCTAGGATTTTCATTATTAGGAAACAAGAAATATCTCCTTTTCCTCCTGCATTCTGATCCCCAAATTATTACTTAAACTGGTGTTTCTGCAGGTGTTCAGATCACTCAGGAAAGAGTTCAGCAAGTCAACAAAATACAATTACCATAAGACTCAGCAATTTCACTCCCAGATATACACTCAAAAGTAAGAAAAACAGACATGCATGCAGAAACTTGTACATAAATGATCAGAGGAGTATTATTCATAATAAGTCAATGAGTGGAAACAAGCCAAGGTCTATCAATTGATGAATGGCTAAAAAAATGTAGTGTATCCATATAATGGAGTATTACTTGAACACATGTAGAAATAAAATAATGATACATGTTAAAATTGAATAAACCTTGAAAACATTACACTAAATGAAAGAAGCCAGTCACAAAACACAACCTATTATGTGGTTCCATTTACATAAAATGTCTAGAATTGGCAAATCTGTAAGTAGATTAGTGGTTGCCTGGGGCTTAGGGGTATTGAAGGAGAATGCACACTGGTTCCTAATGAGTTTGGGTATTCTACTTGGGGTCATGAAAATGACCAAAAATTAGTCTTTGATGATGGTTCAACAACTCTGAGACCATACGAAAACCCACTAAATTATAGACTTCAAATGGCAAATTTTATGGTGTGGGAATTATATCTCAATAAAGTAGTTAAAAAAGGAAAAGAAAGTCATCGAATTGCATGGTTAAAATGCAGATTTCTTGGCATAACCTCAAACCTTTATTTTTATTTTTTTTTAAAGACTTTAACTATTTACATAGTGGAGCAGTGGGAGAGGGAGAGAAAGAATCCCAAGCAGAGTCCCTGCTGAGCATGAAGCCCAATGTAGAGCTCAATATCACCACCCTGAGATCATGAGCTGAGCCAAAATCAAGAGTCAGACGCTTAAATGACTGAGTCATTCAAGCGCCCCAGAAATCTTGAAATTTCTTTTCCTTTTGATTTTTCTTATTTTTTCTGCATATAACATATTTTCCAACAACTATTTTTCTTGTCTGAATTTTCTGCCCTTCAAATATTCTTTTATTTGAAATACTAAACCTAAAACCATATATACATAGAGCATTCTAGAGTCACATCACTTAGTTTGTTCAATAGTCCATACAAAATGGGAAAAATTTTGAAAGTCTTAAAAATTTTTGTTTTTTGATGATTTTCTGGAGCATCTAGATTTTTCTGGTAGTAATCTCACATAGTCCACTGCTGTAAGAGAACATTCTCATTCAAATTTCATATTTTCACACTGTTTGATTCAAGAGGGGTCCGTGAGAGCAGAGAAGGTCTCTTACCAACATCAGGACTCTGGAATCTGAGTGAATTTTGTGGTCATTATAGATTAGGTTCACTAAGAGAGTGGTGTAACATTTTTGGTACTAATTATGCTTATTACACAGAAGGGAGATCCAGAGGATCTAGATGTTGAAGAAGTTTAGGGATGCGTTGATTAAAAGGTACTGAAATGATATAATTTTAGGGCCAGACTGTGAAATCAGCTGACGTGAACGCTACTAACATGGTCATATGCCTAAACCTGCATCCTTTCTCCCATACCCTATACCCTAAAGAAGACTTGAAATTTCACCACTAAAGATGTATCCTTTTTAGGGTCTTGAAGGCCAGAGAGACTTACAAATTCCTTATTACCGTAAAATTCCACTGGAGAGTAAACAATGATTCTTAATTATTTAAGGATAGCTGATTGCTGATATGGGGAAGGGGGAAGCCAAAAGAAAGAAGAATTAAAAAAAAAAGGAAAAAAAAGGGCGATAATTTAGCAAATGCTCTATCTGATTACTTTCTGGATGAGTCACACTAGAAAAACTAGTTTATTTGAGTCTATGATCATCTTCAAAATCCCAACAATAGAAAATAGAAAAAGGCACACACTCAGAAAGAATTTACTTCCTGGTTCAAAAGGAGAAGTTTCTGTATAAATAATTGCCTGCCTAAAGGAAAAATCAAATGGGCAAACAAAATAAACACTGACAGACCTGCATGATCACAGGCACTGGCTCCCATTTTAGTTTTCTTCCTGCACATACAAGAGTATTATTCTTTGAATTCTTAGCAATTTTTAAAAATAAGTACCCTACAATCATTTCCTCTTTTTATTTGGCCACAGAGAATTAAGAATGCAGACAGAAATACCAATTATACTAGGAAAAACAAATATACTTTTTTTTCTGGCTTGTAAAGAAATATTATGAAAGAACTTCTAGAACTATCTTCTGTTTTCACTTATACTTATGCTGGTCAAAGAGGGATGCTTGTTACATCTTTCCTGTTTGAGGATCAGGGTTGGCTGGTATAAAACAGCGTCCATGGAGGCCCTTCTGCTGAGGCCATGGATGCCCAGACAGCTCTAAACAACTACCTATGGCAACAGGATCAGGGTCCAGCCATTTCCCTTCGGTGACAGATGCTAACAGGCAATTTTGCGAGGGATCATGGCCCACACTTTGGGGCTATTCCTACTCAATCTCTTCTCCTTTCTCTTTTTCCTCAAGGTATCAGACTTGCTCTTCCCCCCTTACCCCCGAGTCCTTCAGAGGCATTCTGTCCAGTAAGTCTTTCAAATGTCTAATTCCATTTTAATCTCTGCTTTTTAGAGTACCTAAACAGACACATCACTCATGAAAAAAAGTATAAATTTCTTCCTTTTGCCTTTTTTTAATTTTGATAAAACATTGTAAAATCAATGATTAAGATATCTATAGAAACATTTATGCTCCTCAAGTAATAACCTGACACGTATCGCATATGCGAGTCATCCCAGTTTTAAAATGTGGCTGTATTTTTCAGTTTAAGAGCATTTTAGATCTGGAAAATACTTTCTAAGAAATACATAGAGAAACCATATTTAACTTACATATTTGTAGAGTTACCTATATTATTTCCACAGTCAGAACATTACTTTCTTCTGCTCCACTGATTTTAATGTAGTAAAATTAATATAAGAAGAAAGCAGAAGATGCCAGTGATAAACAGCCACAGTATTAAGACAATTCTTGCAAGTCAAAGAGTTGTTATAATTCCATGATTTTTCTTCTTTGAAAGATTACTTACAATTCTGTCTGAAATCTGAATATTCCCAATGCAAGCCATTCACAAAGCCAGAAAGAAGCAAAGGCATATAGAATATCACAATAACTCTAATTAGCCCAAATCCTAGCTCTAAGCAAATTTTACTTCTAGGAGATATATAAAAGTCTTTGGAATTTGGGGCTATATAATGAATACTTTCCTATCTCCAGCAGAGAAACAGTTACTCATGAAGTTAATGTATTCAGTTTCATTGTGCAATTCCCTTCCTCTTCTTTGCCCTTTTCTTTTATGCACATAATTGGAAAACAAACTAATACAACCAAAAGTACTTTGGGAATTGGACTGAAAAAGAAATGTGTCTCTCCTTATTAATGTTCTCATAATGGAAAGAAATGCTTAAAAATGTACTTTTTTAAAAGTGGGGGATGAATTTGCATAGAACAGCAAGTACTGATCTAAATATTTATAAGGGCAAGTAGTTGGTTGTTTTTGTACAATCAAATCCTTTTTAAGAAATTAATAACTGAAAAAAAAAAGAAATTAACAACTGACAAAGTTTCTAGGTTAACTCACTCCGGTTAAGGATGGATCAACTCTCTAATGCTAAAAAAGAGAAAAACAATATAAGGTTTTATATAATATAATAATTTTATAATATTGAACCAGGGTAAAACCATAAAAGCATGAAAGAAAAAAAATATATGCAAAAAAATTAATTAGTAGGTTTGGAATCAGTAAAAGAAAAATGAATTCTAATCATTAGATAGTGTTATCCAATCTAAACCAAATAAAATATTAACGATTCACAGGAATCTCTAAAGTTCTAAGCTGTGATTTCCTCATTTCTCATTCTGAGGTTTAATAAATTGTTAGTCAGTTTGTGAGAAAAAGTTGTCTCTTGCTATTTATAAAACTAAATTAGTATTTCAAAGAGATGCATATTACACAAAAGGTGGGGAACTCAAAATTTCTAATATTAATAACAATGTTCAGCAAATGCAAATGATGGTCAACTTTCACTTTATTTGTAAAAAGACAATAGTTTGTCTTCTAACCCTCTCCAACCTCAGTATAGGTGGACCCTGAATGGAACAAAGAGCAGGAGGAGAAGATTACAGTTAGGCCGCACTTTCAAGCTGGAAGTACATCCACTATCAGGTTATATGTGAACTAATATTTTTTTTCTTTTACTTTTTGTATTTTAATTCCAGTTAGTTAGCATACAGTGTGATATTAGTTTCAAGTGTACAATATAGTGATTCAACAATTCCATACATCACCCTGCGTTCATCATGACAAGTCGACCTCCTTAATCACCATCCCTTATTTAACCCATCTCCTCATCCATCTCCCTTCTGGGAACAGTGTTTGTCCCTATGGTTAAGAATCTGTTTAAAAAAAAAAAAACTCTGTTTCTTGATTTTCTCTCTCTCTCTCTCTTTTTTTTTATTGGAGTTCAATTTGCCAACATATAGCATAACACCCAGTGCTCATCCCACTAAGTGCCCCCTCAGTGCTCATCACCCCGTTACCTCAACCCCCACCCACCTCCCTTTCCACTCGTGAACTAATATTTTTAAAGGCCATCTTATTTTATAGCAGCTGATGAACTTTGAGTCAGCGTCCTACACTTTTCTATTTCTGAGAGGCGCTGTGGTCCTCCAATCAGAGACTGATTGGAATTTAATTTACAAGAGCTGGCTTTAAATCAGTAGACTCTTGACCCTTTTTATATTCCATGGGTGATACAGTAAAAAAGGGTGTCTGGTGAAGACTTGAGAGATTTGGGAACTGAGCCAGATTCCGTCCAGGCAAATCAAGAGAGAAGATTCAGGAAGACGTGAAAGTGAGGGGTGGGGTGTAGGTCATTGTCCTGTTGATTTGGGGGGAAGGATAATAGGTCACTGCACAGACAGACATGTCAATAGTTCATTATGCACAGGTCAGAACTAAGTTTTAGGGAAACACTGCCACAGTGTAGAAGGGGAGAGACGAAGTGTGGAAGAGGGGCTAGGGTAAGCTCTAGGCTTTCTGTCAGGTGGACTGGTGTTATCTTGGACTCCTGTTTGTATATCACAATGTATATCCCACAGTGGGCAAGTCCTATTGGCTTGACCTCCAAAAATGGATTCAGAATTGGTCATCTGATCCCTCTGCTACTACCTTCCTTTATCTGGATTATTGCAATAGCTTCCACTATGCTCCCTCTTTTCTGATAACAGCATCCTGAGAGACCATTGTTTAAAGGTAGACTATGTCACTCCCCTGGTCCAATCTTCAAACGCCTTCCCATTTCACTCAGAGGAAAGGGCCCCTCACACCCCAGCTTCTGACTGCTCCCATTCCTAAAGCTATGCTGGCCTCCTTTCCTCAAGCATGCCACGTGCTCACCACCTGTGCATATGCTTGCACTGACTCTTCTATCAGGGACGCTCCTCTCCCATATCTCCTCACCCCTTTGAGCTCTTTGTCCAAATGCCATCTTCTCAACTGAGGCTTCCTGTGGTCAACTTATGGTAAGTGGCAATCCTCAACACCCCTCCCCTAAGAACTTCCCATCCTTTGCCTGATTTATTGTCTCCAAAAAAAAAAAAAAAAAAAAAAAATACTCATTTTACCAATCTGTTATTTTAATCAGAATGTAACCTTCTGAGAGCCAAATATTCTTTCTGGCTTGTTCACTGTTCTAGTATGAATAATGATGTCAGGTTTTAGCAAATATTCACTAAATGAAATTATTTAAATCCTGTCTCTACTACGTATTAGTTGTACGTGTAGCACGTTTAGATAAAAAAATGCATCTGATATAATAAAAATTATTTTATCTTCAAGACCATGAGAAGTTATACCTGTCAAACATGACAATGGAATATCACATGCTAGCACAATCAGTATCCCTTACCTAAATTTTTTCAGGGGTGAGGGGCATATGACAGAAGCTCATAATCTATGTGGAAGTAAAAAGTACGGTAGCATGTGCATGTAGCCCTTAAATATATCCATAAGGGATCACTGATTAATTTATTCAATGAATAAACAGACACTGAGAACCTATTATGTGTCAAACATTATTCCTAAATACTCAAGATACATGAGAAAACAAAAATAACCAATATCCTTGCCTTCTTAGTGCTTCTGTTCTAGTAGAGTCAAACAGCAAATAATCAGTATAGTCAGTAATGAAAGATGTAGAATGTCAGAGCATGATGATGTGCTGTGGCAGGAGGGAAGAAAGTAGAGAGGCGGGGGGTGGGGAGTGGGGGCAGGGCTGTGCGCTGGATCAGGAGGAAAGACACCCCCCCCCCAGAAGGTGAGGGTTGTGTGAAGCCTTTAAGGAGAACTACATAGAAGAGTCAACCAGAGAAGAATCAAAAAACAAACCGCAAATCCATAAAAGTGCAAGAAGGGTCTAGAAAAAGAAACATAGGGGCAGAAGCAACCATGTCGGTGGTTGCCTGGGTGAAGCAGGAGTGGAAACTGACTGTAGAAGGGCTGGGGGGATTTGAGGAGTTAAAGAAACCACCTTAGAGCTGGGTGCTAGTGATGGCTTCACCACTGTATCAATGTACTAAAATTCACTGAATTGTACACTTGAAACAGGTGGATTTTAGCATTTGTAAGTTTTATCTTAGTAAAAGATAGGGAACAAAAGAGGGAACATTAGAAAGTATAAAAATTAAACCAAATAGAAAAATAAGCATGTAGGAGACCTGGAAATTATAAAAACAAAGCAGTTTCTGGTACTCCTTCATCTGTACATTAAACCGGATGTCTGATTGTAATTTTATGTGATGTCTCAAATCCAGGATAGATAAAACCCTTCGATAGGTAATTTTATGCGTCAACTTGGGCAGGCTACAATGTCCGGTTATTCAAATACAACTCTAGGGATTGTTGTGGAAGTATTTTGCAGATGTGATTAACGTCTACGATCAACCGACTTTAAGTAAAGGAGACTATTTTTGACAATGTGAGCCTCATCCAACTGGTTGAGACGTCTTCAGTACAAAGCAGAGGTTTCTCCAGATGGAGCTCAGAATAGCTATAAAATTAGTAAGAGAATCATACAAATAATATAAAATGACAACTTTATAAGGGTGAGTCGCATGTTGCTGTGAAAGCAAAAAACTATAAATTCCACAAAAACTATAAATTCCGCGCAGATTATGTCGTCGTCGTCGTCTTCGTCGTCGTCGTCGTCGTCGTCTTCTTCTTCTTCTTCTTCTTCTTTTTTTTTTTTGTCATGGTATATGGCCAGCATCTAGCATAACCCAGCACTTAGCATGGGTTATACTAGAGGCTCTATAACCTTTTTGGGTATAAATGAACAAACTGAGATCCCAGTTTTTTATAAAGATTTTTAAAATTTATTTATTCATGATAGACATAGAGAGAGAGAGAGAGAGAGAGAGAGAGAGAGAGAGAGAGGCAGAGACACAGGAGGAGGGAGAGGCAGGCTCCATGCCAGGAGCCCAATGTGGGACTCGATCCCGGGACTCCAGGATGGCGCCCTGGGCCAAAGGCAGGTGCCAAACCGCTGAGCCACCCAGGGATCCCAAGATCCCAGTTTTATAGCAGAAAAGATAAATGAAATAATCCATGTATATTTGGAAGGAAAGTCTCTCTCGAGAGCAGCCACCCTCTTCCAGGAAGACTAGTTCTCAAAATTTCTTACCTCTTCTCTTCAGCCCACTGTTCCTTTCCTTCCAAATGAAAGCAACAAAATAATAATAATAAACAAATACCAATCCTGAGAAAATTTAGACATTTACAAATCCTTCTATTCTCTCATGACCATGGGGCTCTGGCCGGTATCAGAAGCCTATTACCAGTAAACAGTCAATAAATAAATTTCCTTTGATTGTTAAAATCAATGAAGTGTTATCAAAAGTAACTCCAGTTGGGTGGTAGAGAAAAGAACTAAAGCAACCAAAATAACTGCTGCTGAGGAAACATCCCAAATAAATAATCTCTTTTTTTTTTCTGTTTATTCCCAAGAAAGAACAAGGCAGAAGAATTCTTGGTCCTTAAACATCTGATCACGAGTGCTCCAGAGGAGAACTAAGGCATTTTCTGGGATTAATAGGGCACAGGCATGGGGAGATAAAGCTCCACGCTGGTAGGAATCAGCCACAAAGAATAGAAGCTACATGACCAGGACTTTACTTCAAAAGAAACCAAGTGTGCACACGTTCAGGAATCTGTAATTGAGTACATAAGGCCAGCAAGCCTTTAGTTAAGGCTTTCACCTGGTAAGAAAATAATTTGTTTTTCACCAAGGAGGAAGGAATGCTTTGATTTGCGGAGACGTCAGTCAGATGCTTTAGAGGAGCACATGGTCTGAAACCTCAGATCTTTCTTAGAAAGGGGCTGGGCTGTCCCTGATGAGTTAAAGACTCCACACGGATTGGAAAAGGAGTCAGCACTTAGCATCCCCTGGAGTCAGACCCTGGGTTTAACAGGTAATGCTGGGAATATTCACTACATTATTTAAAATTCCACTGCCTTTCAGTTGGATGAAGAAGTAAGATGAGTCATTAAAATGATCTATCAACTAAGTGAAGCCACAACCCCAAGCCAGGAATGTGGGTTTCAAAGCTCCTATTTTAGAAGGGAGTCAATTTTCTTTCCACTCTCCTAATGTTTCTTAAGATGTTTTTATTTACAACATCTACAACTGACTTTAAATTTGTCAGCACAGACAAGAGGAAGCTGTGTGTGTGTTTAACTTACAATCTAGAGACAGCTCACACTCTAATCTGAAAGCAGCATCCCAGAGGCAGCTACTCAGGATTTCTGCTGCCTGTTCCTCTAATCAACTTACTAAATGCCAAACTGGGTTTTCTTTGGTGAAATTAGGGCTTTGTTAATCAGCATAAATGTTAGATAAATGTCAGGGAAGATATCTCAGTCGTGAAATTAAGGATATTAAGGATGTGTAGTTTGGCAAAACACCTTTTAGAGATACCCACAGCCTGTGTGCAGACAGGATAAGACAAGTGAAGCTGGTGACCTGAAGCCTTGGACATAGTTCTGGAATCTGGATCACTTAGTGATCGTGTGCCAGTCATCAGCTTAGGAGACTTTCTGTTGTTTGGCACTGGCTGAGGATAGCTGAATCCTGCTTCTAAAATCCTGTGAAAGCTGCCCAAAGAGAACATTTTATTCAAAGTATAGCAAGTCAGAGAGCTAGGACTTCAATGAGCTTACAGAAGAATTTGTATTAACTGCATTGTGCCAGCTCGCTAATAAAAATGTTCATTTAATCAACGTCTGTATGTGCACCAGACCTTGGCCTGTGGTTTCTTTTTACTGCTCCATGGTGGCTAAGCTACACGGCGGTAGCTAATTCTCACTTATCTTACTTTTTGGTGACTGACACGGTCTTTCAGGAGAATCTGAAAGATGTGCATGCAAATTGGCTAAGGTTGATCTATAATTCTGTTCCTCAGATCATTTGTGCCAGAATAACTTGAAACTTGGGATTCTTTATTTTCCCAGCATTCTACATTGAGTTCCAGGAGTGGGGGCTGAGAATTCTGAAATGTAACAAGTCCCCCTGGTGATTCTCATATATTCCATGGATTCAGCTGATGAAGATATAACCAGAGAAGTATCGTTATCATCTGCTGACAGCATCTCCCAATGGCAGACCAAAGACCCAAAAGGGAGAAAATATGCTCCTAACCACCTTGTTTAAAACCAAAAATCTGTAAAGCAATAGTAAGTAGCACACTATGAAGCCCTCATATGCCATTAACTCTGTGCCTTATTTGTTGGTTATAGCGATGAGGCTACCCATCTAGATGGAGAGAGATCAAAAACTTGCCTTAGGCATTCAGCATGCTCATCCATGACCAAAGATATTCCACTGCCATTTGCATGGGTAGGGATTATCAATAGCTTTCCAACTGACTACTGTGATCCATTTTCTATGGCAGCAATGAAAACTATTGGCCAAAATCCCATCATATTAAATATGCTTTTGCAGGAAAACCAGTTGGGCTGCTAGGTTACGTTTTCTCACACCCATAAGCCCCAGTTCATTCACTCATAAGACACCTTGTCTGACTTTCAACCAATCATCAAATATTTAACAAGAGGCTTGCAAAAAATGTGTAGTTTTTTAACTTGCAATGGACACAGTGTAAGATTCAAGACAGAGAGGTCTAGGTCAGGTCTTTTGCCTCTGAGTTGTCACTCATTATATCTTGATGCATAGTGAGAAAGACCCTGGTACAAGAGTCAGAGGTCTTGAGTTCAGGTGTTGGCTACAAACTCAGTGGCAAGTCAATAAAGCTCTGTGGGCTTCTATTTCTTCTTCCAAACAACTGGGAGTAAAATGCTTGCCTTGCTTGTTTTTCTAAATTTACTAATTCATTCATATATATTGGTCATCTATAGTCCAGGAATTTTTCTAAGACCTTGGAGGATATAGCAGGGAACAAGATCTACAAGGTGACTATTCTCAAATAGGCTTATTCTACTAATTAGAAATATATATAAACATAGTGATATACAGACAGTGAAATAAATGTGAATATTAATAAATAGATTTTCAGAAGCAGATATATGTACACACATGTTTTTTGAAAGTTTAACAGAGCCTTTTCTAAGAACGCAATATATTTTTTTAAATCTTCTGCTGCATGATTTAGGGTGAGGAAGTCAATAATCTAGTGAAAGATATATATTGATTTAAACAACATACCTACCACTTTGTTTTATATTTATTTATTCATTTATTTATTTATTTATTTATTTATTTATTTATTTATTTATTTTTACCTACCACTTTAATAAAAACATGTCCTCATGTTTCATTAATGATAAAAAATTCTGGCAGTATATACTTTTTGAACTAAAA
The DNA here is from genome assembly GCF_905146905.1 of Nyctereutes procyonoides. Lineage (NCBI taxonomy): Eukaryota > Metazoa > Chordata > Mammalia > Carnivora > Canidae > Nyctereutes > Nyctereutes procyonoides. The sequence goes on along the minus strand of NW_026575120.1, from coordinate 39,011,482 downwards.
AAATATGCCCAAGTCCATGCTACAACACTTTTTTACATATAGTAGAATTATTGTTTTAAGAGAACCTTCTTTTCAATAATTTTTTCATGACTTAAGAACCAAGAGATGTGTAATAAGCTGGCTTTCCTGTAAGGCGATCCGTGGTAGGCAGCCTCAAAGATCTTCTCAGTGCATGTCTCTTCATGTAATCTCTTTCCTCTAAGTGTGGTCTGGATTTACTGACTCACTTCTACCAAACTGTGTATAACTGAAGTGATGGGATGTCACGTCCAAGACTAGATTATAAAACAACCCTGGCTTCCATCTAGGAAGCTTTCTCTCTCATTTACTGGTTTTCCTCTCCTCTCTACTTCTCTCCCCTGATCTCCTCTCTCAGACACATCACCTATGAGAGAGGGAGCTTGAAGAAGACAGGCCTGGAAAATCAGAGCCACTTGGAGGAGAACCAGGGCGCCCCGGACAACAACCAGTACCAGCTGTCAACCTAGTGGCACACCTTCTTGGAAACTGACTCTCTAGCCCAGGCAAGGCTGCAGATAATGCACAGTCAGTGCGTGGGTAGAAAAACCTCATGAGGGACCACAAATCGGAATCAGCAACCTAAATTCTTCCTGAATCCATGACCTAGAATAACTGTGACACAGAGGAGCCTGGCTGGCTCAGATGATGAAGCATGGGACTCTTGGGGTCATGAGTTCAAGCTCCATATTGGGTGGGGAGCCTATTTAAAAAAAAAAATCAGGACTAGAATAACTGTGAGGCAACTTTTGCTGTTTTATTTATTTTTATTTATTTTTTTTAACTTTTGCTGTTTTAAACCACTAAGGTTTAGAGTAATTAATTACACAGCAGTAGGTGACCCAAGGACCTGACTCTTGAGGATAGTATTATGAGAATGAATACATTCAGAATCTCATACTTTATACTTTGAATATTTGAATTAAACTAGAAGAATATGGTGACATGATGCAAGTACCTTTAACATGAAGAAGCATAAATTTGCCACTCTTTTTAACTCGTGGAATAAGAGTTTGGCTTTTTTTCTGAGATCTGCTGAGTCTACTGAATCAAATATAAATACTTCATAATCAAACTTCACTGAAACTCCATTTCTAACAATGCACTAGTTAACCAATAAAAAAATGGCAGTCTTACCTCCAAAAAAGTACTTCTCGCCAGTTTTAACTTGAAGAGGACTATTAGTTCGAACTGCTGAAGCCTCATCTCCATCAATGGTGAGAACGGCAAAATTTTCCTTAGCTAGGAAACGAACCTCATGCCACTGTCCATCGTTCAGCCCAGAACCTGTTAAGTAAAAAAGTCAATTTATTTTCTAAAGATGGTATAGTTTAAAACAATTTTCAATGCCAAAAAGGTCAGAAATTTAATGGTAAAAATTAGTCTGTTTTCATCTAGAAAAATTCAGTGCTACTTGCAATTAATATCATGTTTCTTTAATATGATAAGTGGTTCTATCCTCCATTGGACAGATAAGGCATGGCAGAACCCAATAAAGTAGGGAAATAATCATTAATGTGCCTTTGGCGTACCTGGGAAAATGAATGGAGTGAATAAAGCTGTTTGGAAGGTGATGGTAAACTATTTTAATTTAATTACTTATTCTATGATTGGTTTACTAAAAGCCACTTTCTGATGGGAAAATGGATTTATGACTTTTCTCTAATGTCTCTGCTTTTAAGAACATTTTTTGTACTATTATTTCCTCTCAATAACCATGCCTGGCAAGTATATCCAGTTTGTAGAAAGTAAGCACTAAAAAATACATGCTAATTAACCACTTGTAAGCATAGGAAATAATACCAGGGTTATCTGATCATTGATAAATAAGGCATCTTTATAATGAATTCAGTTATATTTAAAGAAATAAACCAACAAAGCTAAAATCGACAGCTTCCACTCCTAACAACTACATTTCACTGTTGCTTAGTACAAAGATCTATGGAAACAAGGATTCTTTTAAACTCTCCACTGGATGGACAATAACTTAAAAAAATATTTGTTCAGTTTGAGCTCACTTTGCAAAGAATAATTAGAAAAATAAGGAGCAAACAAAGGAGATCAGCCATTGAACATAAACATCTGGAAAGAGTTGAGGAAATACTAACACAGAGAGAGAAAGTCTTGAGAGTAAGTGTGGCTTTCTTTGAACTTGTAAAGGCCTATGCTATGGAAAAGGGAAGATATTTTGTTCTATTCCAGATAGAATAATTTAGAATCCACAGAAAGAAGTTACTTGAAGATAAACTTCAGATTCACAAACGAAAGGGGACCCTAGCAAAAAACAAAAACAAAACAAAACAAATAAACAAATAAACAAAAAACTAAACAAAACAAAAACCTAAAAATAAAATAAGAGCAAGTCAATGAAGCATAGATGACAGCTCCAAACCTCTGATTAGAGGTCTTCAAATGAGTTTATAAGTCAAATCTGACCTGCTGCCCCCTTTTTTGTATGGCCTGAGAGCTAAAAATCACATCTTTAAATAGTTAAAAATACATAAGCAGAATAATAAAGTGCATGTGAAAATTATATAAGCATTGAAATTTTAGTTCCCACATAAAGTTTTATTGGAAGACAGCCACGCTTATTTGTTTATATATTGTCCTGCTCTACAAAGACAGAGTCAAGTGGTTGCTATAGAGACTTGTTGCCATTTACAAAGCCTGAACGATTTACTGTGTGGTCCTTCGCAGAAAAAGCGTGAACTGCTGGTTGGCTTGCGCTATTAAACAGAAATACTATTTTAATGAAAAATATTAAAGCCTGTTGGAACTTATAAGATGGTCACATACAGGTAGTATTTACTGGTGTTTTACTGGTAAGTATCATTACAAATAACTGCACCGCAGGTATTTTTTTTTTTTTAGGATTTTCAAATTTTAATTTAGAAATATATATTCAGCCTATTTTATTTCAATGGAGGTAAATAGAAAATCCCTTTACTGAAGTAATTAATACTGAATAACCTCCAAGTAACGAAATGTTTAAGATCTATGCATAATTTTGTGCTATGAAATTAGTACGTGAAGTCTCATTCTAAAATTAAAATAAGTTAGCTGTCAGACAAGTCAGTAGTGTTTACTGAAATATTTCCTCCTCCAGCAGGTTACATCAGGGTTCTCTCACAGAACAGTTGCACAGAAGACCATATCTTCACCATAACATTTTTTGGGAGACTACAAAACTAGTTTTAGTGTTGATTAACTATAGAAGGGCGTGGTTTTGGCTTTTGCCTTTATAATGTGATGAACCCTGCTTTGAAATGCAATTTTGGGGCATGGATCCCGAGGACATCAATGTTACAAATGTCCAATCTCAAAATTTAATTCTAAATAATCACACATCCAGAAAAGGTCACGTATAAAATACCATCAGCTGACAGATTTTTTTGTTCTAAACAGTAGACCAGAATGTCTTTCTAAAACTTCCTGTGAACATTTCTTCATCAGACAATTAATTTATAAATGGACATCATCAGCTTAATCATTTAGAACAAAAAGGCCTTCTATTCCAATCAGGTAAAAATAAAAATTTTTTTTTTCAAGAATCTTAATTACTAGAGAAATTAAGACTCAGATAAAAGCAGGCTTGTTGATAGCAACTACTGCCGCATCTGAGCTTAAACTGTGATTTCTACTTATTTTAATCCTAAATATTGTTTTGTACTTTTAATTTTCAAGAGGTATGCTTTAGCCATCTATGACAGGAATAGGCTCTCAGATACAAAGAAGTTCAGTTCTTCCATGAGGAATGAATGATCCGTTTGCTCAAAAGAAAACACGCTGCTTTTTAAAAATCTTTTTCAGCCACACATTATAAAAAAATAATAGCCTAAAGTCTTTTTTCTAGAGCAGAATCTAATGGCATTAGCTCTGTGTATAGATGTATTTAAAGATACAGTGACGGGCACTGAGGGGGATGGGATCCCACTGGATGGGATGAGCACTGGGTGTTAATACTATATGTTGGCAAATCAAACTCCAATAAAAAATATACAAAAAAAGATACAGTGTTCTAAGCTCGATATGCTATTCACTCTGCGAAGACCTTGCATGTGATTCATTCATAATTCACACCAAATGTTTTAGAAATTATTGTCTCAAATAAATATGTGAGAGAACTAAATCAAATAATGTTCAAACACCCCATAGCCAATAAATGGCAGAACTAAGAATTGAAACGTATATGGATCTGGTTGCAGAGACTCGGTTATTACAAAAAAAGAATCAAAAACAAAACAGACAACAACAAAACATGTTATATAATCTCTGTGCATCCGTGATCACAGTGCTCGCATACCAGGGCATGCACACCTGCACACACACACACACACACACACACACACACACACACACACTTCCTTTGCCACAGCATCTGAACACAGCTCAATTTCTGGGATGTCCTTGTTCTCATGTAGCTTTAGGATGGTAAATAAGGTAAATAACTGACACACCATCCAGTTTCATTTGCTAACTTTTAGCATTTGCACCATCAGATGTGGTTGTGTAATCTCCTACATGCCACATGTCTTTCAGTATTTTCTTACATCGATGGTTTTCCCTTACAATTATAATTAAAATAAAAATTTTACACGCAAGTTATGTAAATTGGGATCTAGCATTTTCTTTAAGGCACATAAGAATAAGCCCATGAGTATTTATCTAAATCATCTCCATACTTTATGAAACTCCGTATTCATTTTTTTTTTTACACAAGGAATAGTTTTTGTGTTTTTTTTTTTTTTAATTTTATGTGACCTCTCCTGCAAACTTGCTCCAATTTTTTTTTTTTTTTTGCCTTTGCAATTTCCTGGACCTTAGAGGGTACAGTACAGAATTACTTTTGCTTCATAAAAGCCATAAGGAATACTGTTTGAAGGCGTTTTTTAGAAACTAACAATTTTACCAAATTTTAAATCATATGAAATTGAACATTTATTAAGTTAAGAGTTTATGGAGTTCAATATTTGAAATTCGCTCAGAATACCACAGTTGATGAGGCCATTGCGATAAGATGGGTACTTGCAATATATACCAATACATTTATTCAGAAAAAAAAATGTATCATCATCTCAAGTTTTATTAGAAATTTGTGAGTCACAGGTGCCTAGGTGACTCGGTCGGTTGAGCGTCTCTCTTGGCTCAGGTCATGATCCCAGGATAAATGGATAAAATCATAATTTTTGCTTGCTGTCTCTCAAATAAATGGATAAAGTCTTAAGAAAAAAGAAAGGAGTGTATGAGTCATACATAACAAAGAACACATTAGCAAACAAGATGAAAGCAGCACTTTTCATTTGTTGTTGGAGACATGGGACTCCTCCACTAGCTCTTGGAGAGCCACTGGATATCCCAGGAAACAGACTCAATGGGGAGCCAGACTCCTGGAAGCAGGGGGTCCTAGTGGCTGCACAGTGGCTTGGGGTCAGACCAAAAAAGAAGGATGCTAATTACTGATACTGAGAAAAGATGCCCACGCCTCCTATGGCTGGCCCTTTCTGAGCTCGTCACGTGTGTGTGTGGCACTGTGCGTGCACACTGTATATGTTGCTGCGCTGACCCTTCCCAACAGTGAGCAGCAAGACAGCAGGATGGAAAACAACACGAGGATGAGGAGGACTGGTTCAGGAGCCAGGCTGCCTGCGTTTGCTCTGCCCCTGGCCAACCTGGGCACATTACTAACCACTCCATGCCTCAGGCTTCTCTTCTCTGGAATGAAAACAACACTCTCCCCCTCACAGATGTGTTTTGAGGAGTAGATTATTTACTATTTCTATAGCATTAAAGCAGTGCCTGGCACCCAGGGAGCAGGATATTTATATTCGTATCATGTCAAATAAATTTTTTTAAGGTTTTAAATAGTCTCATTTTATAGAGAAAGAAGCTAAGAGTTAAGTTTATTATTTTGGGGGGAGTTACAATTACAAATATTGGTGTAGTTGTAAGTAAGCCCTCTAAAGAACATGGCAATAAAATAAGTCTTAATGTGGAAATCATAAATAAACACATAGAAGACAACTGAAAAAAAGTGTATCCTAGCATTATGCTAATGGACACGTGAAGCTTAGAAAAATATGTCCAGTGACAACATTAGAGGTGAAAAAAAATTCCTGTGTACAAATTACTTAGAGGTGATGATGATTTGTCCTGAAAAAAATGTGCTAGGTGACTCACAAGGTTATGACAAAGAATTGATGTTAAAGCAGCAGGTGAAGAGATTAAAACAAATTATTTCCAGAAAGTAAGAGTGGAGAATAAACTTCCTAAATTATTTATGTACGTGAGTTTAAAAACACACCATAATTATGTAAATATTGTACATATATTCACTTAGAGAACTAAAAGTTTTTACATTCACGTTAGTTAAAAGGTATTCTTAATGTTCTTGTTGAAAAAATGGGTGACTTCCCTCTATGTGGGGTCATATTCTGCTCAGGCACACAGGGACCATGCTCTATAAGGGAAAGGATTTAGAGCCCAGAGTGTCTGACTTACAGACTCACCTGCAGAGGGGCAGACAGCATAATGGACAGAGCAGGGATTCAGAAGTCAGACCATCTGGATACAAACCTCATTTCTGCTCCCCTAATTGCCAGACCTTCAGCAATTCAGCCTGTCTCAGTTCTCTTGCCTATTAAATAGGACTAATAAAAGTATCTACCTCATGGGGCTGTTGTGAGGATTATGTGTACATACGTGATTATTTAGAGAAGCACTTGACACATAGTCAGCACTCAGTAAGTAGCTCCTGTTCCTTAAACAGTCAGGGAGCCCCACTCTCTGAATAGCAACTTAGCTTGTTGCTAACTTCTGTAAGCATTAACTATTATAAAATGATTAAAATTGGTTTTCTTTAAGAACAAATCTCCTCCTCCCCCATGTAAATCCAATCATTCAATGTCAGCAGTGAGGAATTGGAGGATTTGGCAGGATAGCTGATTGCGTCTTTTATTAATATCAGAGGCAACAATTTTTAAGCTAATTTAAGCTAACTTTGAGCTATATAATGAATCAGTCTTATTATGTGATAGTTACAGGTCTGCTTTACCCTCTTCAAATTGTGTTTTAACTAGATTATTCAATAGATATGGTTCTGAAAAAAAAATAGATAATGGTTCGCTGAATGTCCGTGAAGTATTTCCAGAAATTAAATATAATTCCAAGCAAAGACTTCCCATGGGTGACTAATTTTTAGAAGAGTGATATAAACCAGAGTACATATTTTTCAAAGTATCTGTGTTGTAAAAATAAACCAGTTTGATGTAGTTTTACACTTAATGGCTATTTGATATTACTTTATAATGGATACCTCTAATTATTAATTCATAACAATCAAAACTTTTCAACAGTATGTTCTAAAAGGAAACACAGTTTTACAAAGAGTTTTTAACCTAAAATCAACATCTTTGAAACCATGTTCCAGCTTCTGGTCTTAATTTTTTTCATAAGATAACTAAATTGCTTTATAATATTTTCGCTTACATTTCTCTAACTTATAATTGCTAGAAAAACTTGTTTTGTATGCAAATGTAAAATGTTAATGAAGCATATTCTATCTAGGCTGTCTTTCTAATGGTATTATTTTTTAAAGTAAGGCTCTTGAGGAGGTTTCACAGATAGAACAAGAAGAAACAGATGTTTCTCTTATTAGAGACAAGAAGAAGAGACTAGTTTAATGAATATTGAAAAAAAGAAAGTATTTAAAATAGAGTAACAAACCAAGATGCAACATCTGTTTGAAAATGTTTCAAATAAAATTACAATGACTGAAATTTCAAGTCTTGCTCAATATTCAATCCAGAGAGAAAAATTTCTGAGGACACGAATCCATATTTAGGCAGTTACAGTGTTCTGATGTGCTACTGACAGATTTCATAAGTTATCAATTATCCATTTATGTAATAAAAAGGGAAAAATATATCCCTTATAAATATGCCATGCAGTTTCTTATGTTATTTATAAATTCCATATCATAAGGAACTTGATCCCATTTAATCTTGCTCACCTTTATGTGTCCATCCAAACCACAGAATAAATATGATCACTGTGGTCAGACAGAACAGGTTATAAGGTGCTTGGGCAGGCAGCAAACTCTTTTATTTCTGGAAGCTAAAGAGACTGCCAAATGCTTTCCTCTACAGGTACAGACAAAAAGTCGCTTTAAAACCATGTCTTGGATGAACAGAAATCTCACAGAGGAAGACATAGATGTGGCCAACAAGCACATCAGACAATGCTCCGCATTACTGGCCATCAGGGAAATACAGATCAAAACCACCATGAGATCCCACCTCACACCAGTGAGAATGGGGAACATTAACAAGGCAGGAAACCACAAATGTTGGAGAGGATGTGTAGAAAGGGGAACCCTCTTGCACTGTTAGTGGGAACATGAACTGGTGCAGCCACTCTGGAAAACTGTGTGGAGGTTCCTCAAAGAGTTAAAAATAGAACTACCCTAGGACCCAGCAATTGCACTGCTGGGGATTTACCTCAAAGATACAGATGCAGGGAAATGCCGGGACACCTGCACCCCAATGTTTACAGCAGCCATGTCCACAGTAGCCACACTGTGGAAGGAGCCTCGGTGTCCATCGAAAGATGATGGATAAAGAAGCTGTGGTCTCTGTATACAATGGAATATTCCTCAGCCATTAGAAATGACAAATACCCACCATTTGCTTCAATGTGGATGGAACTAGAGGGTATGATGCTGAGTGAAGTAAGTCAATCGGAGAAGGACAAACATTATAGGGTCCCATTCATTTGGGGAATATAAATAATAGTGAAAGGGATTAAAGGAGAAAGGAGAGAAAATGAGTGGGAAATATTAGAGGGGGTGATAGAACATGAGAGACTCCTAACTCTGGGAAATGAACAAGGGGTGGTGGAAGGGGAGGTGGGCAAGGGGTTTGGGGTGACTGGGTGATGGGCACTGAGGTGGGCACCTGACAGGATGAGCACTGGGTGTTATACTGTGTGTTGGCAAATCGAACTCCAATAAAAATATACGTATAAAAAACATGTCTTCGTCTTGAAAGAGACACTTAAATGGAATCTTTAAGATAGATAAACACGTAGACTAAGGCATACTGGATGACATTTTTTATTACTGTTGCGAGTCATGAGGGAAATTAAAACCATAATGATACACAATTTTCCACCCACTTCAGGGGAGGAACCTCAAAGAACTAGCCATGATCAGGATCAATCTGAACTCATACACTTCCCACGAGAATGTAAAATTATACAACCACTTTGAAAAATTATTTGCCAGCTCAGTTATGTTTTGTTTTGTTTTATATTTAATAAAATTAAACATGTGTTAATCCTATCACCCAACAATTCCCCTCCTAAATATTTACTCCCCCTAATCAAAATATATGTCACAAAAATATTTGCACAGGGATGTTTTTGGCAGCTTTATTTATTATAGGCCTAAACTGAAAATAATTGTCTATCCACACAGTGTATAGTCATACAAGGAAATGTGGTTTTGTAATAAAAAAGTATGAACTACTGGTGCAAACAACATTTTGTGTCTGGAAGAATGTAGACATGAAAAATAACACTGGATGAAAAAAAATAAAAAAAAAAAGAACACTGGATGAATCCTTACATAGGAAAATCCTGAACTGCAAAACTAACCTACGATGATAGAAATCAGGAGAGAGAGGCACAGGTGGAAATGCACAGGGAGTGGCAGGAGACTCTCTGAGGTGATCATATCCTATATCTCAACTGCAGGCTGGGTGTGTAAGTCCATACACTTATCAGAATCCACTGAATTGTACATTTAAGAACTGCATTTCACATGCAGCTGATCCTCATTTGTAGAGTCAGGATGTGTGAGTTGACCTCCTTGCTAATATTTACCTGTAACCCCAACTCAGTACTCTCATGGTCTTTCGCAGACTTGAGTGATTGGGTGAAAATTTGAGCCACGTGGCACCAAGTTTCCAGCTGATGTCAAAAAAGGCAGCACACTGCCTCTTTGGTTCCATTCTCAACCTCTTACCAAGCATTCTTTCCACCGCGTACTAAATACCATGTTTCTCCCATTTTTGTGGTTTTTACTGATCTTGCTTGCTATTTAAGGTGGTCCCGATGGTAAAATACATGATTAGGATTAAAGAGTACACGTACTATGATGAGCACTGAGTAATGTACAGAACTGTTGAATCATTATATTGTACACACACACACACCAAACAATCAATAAAAATGAAAAGATCCCTGAATGTAGTGCCTAAGTGCTGTGTAGTATTCCTAACTGTAGGAAAGTTGTGATGTGTCTTACAAAGAAAAAGGATGTATGTTAGATAAGCTGCTCTCAGGTACAGGTTATAATGCTGTGGGCTGTGAGTTCAATATTAATAAATCAATTATATGTATTAAACAAGAGAACTTGAAACGGAAACACACAAAAAGCAAGGTTCCGTACTGGTCAGTTGATAAAAATATTGTGACCAGAGGCTTGTGGGAACCTAACCTCCTATTTCTTGTAGGGGCAATATTTCATTATTCACTAATTCAGTGTTTGAAATGACTACAGATAACATAACTATCATAAGTAATACAAAACGATTGTCTGTAATTTTAACTTAAAAATATTAAAAACATTTTTAAAAAGAATTGAAGTAACAGTGATACTCATTTTTAAATTCAACTGAATTTTATTCTAGGCCCTTTTTTTGCTTTGTTTTCTGCATTATCAAAAAATGAGAAACTCAATGTGTAATATGCCATTTGCTATTAAACAAATAAAACCCAATTAGGCTCCATATTACTTGCTATGTTAAGCTTTTAGAGGCCAATATTTTAGGATATTAAAAAAAATTAAGTAACTACCCTAGGACTCTATTTTCATATAAAATCCTCTAATATTTGTCTTGACCATTACTGATTCCCAGCCAAAAGACAAACATTATTGTACTTCAAAATCTCTTATTCAAAGCTTTATGATTACTCTAGGGTCATTTTTCACTTGTGATAATCTTCCAAAGAAAGTAACTTTAGTGGGAATATGGTTATGTAGATATTCAACTTCAAAAAAACTGGGACGCCTGGGTGGCTCAGTGGTTGAGCATTTGCCTTTGGCCCAGGGTGTGATCCCAGGGTCCTGGGATCGAGTCCCATATCGGGCTCCCTGCATGGAGCCTGCTTCTCCCTCTGCCTCTGTATCGGCCTCTCTCTGTGTGTGTGTCTCTCATGAATGAATATATAAAATATTTAAGAAAAAAATAAAACATTGATTTCTTAAAAAAAACTTCCCAGTCCAAGACCCTAGTTTGTGTACTAATTCTGAAAGATTCATTCATTCATTCATTCATTCATTCCAGTATTTAATCCTGCCTTGAATATAAAATGTAATACAAATTGCACTGGACTTATTACTAATTTTAAAGAGGGTTTCAATTAATAAGATTTTGGATTAATGTACACATAGAGATAAGACCAAAGATACAGTGTGGTATTGCACGTTAAGAGTCTAGGTGTCACTCACACATGAATTCAAATGCCAACTAACTCTTCAATTCATCTATAAATAAATACAGCACCTACGATTTCCCAGGCATCATGTTAGCATTGAAGATACAGAGGTAAGTCAGTCAGAAGTGGTCCCTGCTGTAGAAAAATCTAGCTATTTTATTCTGAGGCAATTACTAAGCCTCTCTGCAACTTGGTTTCCTCACTTTTAGGGGAAGATGTAGTACTATGTCAGAGAGTGGTTATCAATAATTCATGAGCTATAGTGTGGTGTGAGCCACCTGATACTACAAACATCTAGAAGCAGCTTTTATCATTATTATTTGTGGTATACATGTACAAAGACAAACACATGTATGCATAAAGAAAAAGCACTTCCGGGGTTTTAAGAAAGGCATATATCATATTTTGTGGGGTTTATGTGTAACTGCATAGGATAGCTAAAGACATCATCGAGGAGTGGCATCTTACATGAGTTTTGAGTCATAAATAAAGGGTTTTTATAAATGTTTTTCATCTTTAAAACAAGGTATTTAAGAAAACACAGAAACCCAAAAAAGTATACTGGGGGGAAAGAAAAAAAAAAAAGACTTGTATCACCAAGAGACATCACCTTAATATCTGGTGTACTTTATTCTAGCTTTTACCATACAAAACTGCAAACCATGTAGATTATTCTGATGCTATAGTTAAGAATGGTGAAAAATATAAAAGGGACAAGGAGCGACAATCATCATCTCAATTCTCTGATTTCCCTTGATGAGGGAGATTTGGCAATCCTGTCTTCTCAGCTTAACTTTTCAGGATTTAAGGAGATGGAGATTTACCCCCACCAGCTTAAGCTCTCCTAGAGTTCCACTCTGAAAAGTCATGTTCATTCTTTCACTAATTTACTGTTCTCCTGTCACACGACTAGCATTGTTTTAGGCACCAGGATATAACAGTGAAGAAGACAGACAAGGTTCTGCCCTCATGGAGCTTACATTCTTGTGAGCAGAGACAGAGCATAGGCAATAACTAACAGGGTAATAGCACAATTTCAGGTATGATAAATGCGGTAACAGAAATAAAACAGATGTCACGATGGAGAGAATTGTGGGACTTGATAAGGCTGTGTGACAAGGAGAGAACCCTCTAAAGAGGGGACGGTAAAGCTGCAATGTGAAGGACGAGAGGACAGTCACGTGGTGATGTCATGCAAAAGCCCAGAAGGAAAGCATGCTTGGTGCCTTAGAGTACCAGACACTAAAATAAATAAATAAATAAATAAATAAAAATTAAAAAAAAAAAAAAGAGTACCAAACACTAAGATGACCACAGTGGTTAGCGCACGGAGATTAAGAGGGCAGGATTGAGGAAATGAGAACAAATAGGTAGACGTATGGTAAGTAAGGGCCTTGCAAGCTGTAATTAGGCCATTGAAAATATTTAGTGTGATAGAAAACCTTTGCTCTGTCTTCTGTGGAAAGTGTCATGATGCTTGTTTCCATCTTAAGGATATATTCTAGCTACTGTAAGGTAAGTGGTTTAGGGTAGGTAAGAGTGAAAGTAGGGAGACCTACTAGAAAGCTCTTAGGGTGGTTAGGACAAGAGATGATGGAGACATGGGTAGAGGTTAGCGCTGGAGAAAAGTGGTCATATTTGTCATACATTCTGGATATACCATTGACAGGCCTTACTCATTAATTGGTTATCAAAAGATTGAGAAAAATGATTTGTGACGGAAGCATTTGAGTGGAAATGAATGTTATTTAAATATAGGATTCTGAGGAGGTGAGGCAATGTAGGGTACAACCATTAGACATGTTAGAAGAGATATCAGGCAAGTACTCGCATATCTGTGTCTGGAGCTCAAGGGGAAGTAAGATCTGGACATAGAAACTTGATGTCATAAGCATAAGTTGTGAGACTAGATAAGTCTACCTAGAGAGAACACAGAGGAATGTTAGGAATCCTGTCCGAAGAAAGATCCTTATTCATATATCCAAATTTGTTTATAATTTCAGGGGTTTAGCTCCTCTCTCGGGTTAAGAAACTGATTTATATAACCCATCATCTCTCAATTGCATCACTGACTTTATTGGGCAATGAAAATACTATCAATTCATTTATGCTTTTCAGATTCATTACTTTTCTTACATTCCAGTTTTTCCATTTAATGGCTTATTGGTTATATTTTCAGCTCCTTATTTTTTTAAAAAAAATAAATACACCAGTTAATTGGTTTTAAACTTAAATATTCATCATTATTTTTCATAGTCACTGTTTTGTATTTGTCTTAAGTAGGAAGTTGTGGTTGAGAAGCGATCCCTACACCATATGGGGAAAATGAGTTATTCTCATTATTATTATTACAATTTATTTCTTAAATCTAAATTGGCTAAGTTGTATTTAGTCCTTTATCTTTGTTCCACATATGTCTCAGATAAACTGTAATGCCCTAAAAATTTTCTCTAAAGGCACAAAACCCATCCTTGTTTATAGGAGATTGACACTGTCCAAATGGCAAGGACATTCAAATCGATTCCTCTTTTTCTGAGGGCATCCCTATCGGAGACACTGTACTTGATAAAAGAATAAATACGATTCCCAGCCTCAAGAAGTTTGCCTTAGTGTGCCACCCAATGACATTTAAATATCTTTACATATGTTTTTATAATTTCTATGAAACTTTCCCTGTATTTTACAACCTAGAGTTACATGGCACAGGGAAAATAAATAAATAAATAAGAAACAAGTAGGCAGAATGTGGATGATGCAGGTACCCAGATGGGGTCTTTAAGCAAGAGGTAATCCCAAGTACAGGCATTCTCTGGTTTTCGTAGCCTAATGGAAGTCTGCTGATGCCCATCTTCCAGGATGGCACAGCCCTGCTGGAGAGGTATCAACAATGATTGCAGAGTGTCTCATCTCTTCCATGTCCCAAAGGCATACAGTTCCTGTCCTTGCACATATTAAGGAGAAAATATCACTACATGTTGCTGTTGGTTAATGACTGTTTTTCTATTCTATCACACCAGCATTACAGAAGTCATGCAAAAAAAATAATATATATATATATATATATATATATATAATCTGAGAGAAAGAATAACAGGAGCCCATGAGTGAAGATAATAATGGCAATTTAGCTTAGGGTAATCTCTGAAGCCATTTTCTCATTTTTCTCCTAAATTTCGATAATAAAACAATTAAAGCTTAAAATTAACATTGCCAGAATTTAAGACTGGTTTTCTTTAAATCTATATATTAATCTCACAAAAGTCCCTCTTTCCTTCTAAATATTTTCCCATGTGTTGGCTTTATAATAATCACACGGAGTGGTGAATTTAAGTGGCTTTGACTAAAATAAAGCCTTTTTATATCTGTGTACGCTGGATAACTCCAGTGAGAGAACTACTTTTAAGTTAGAGAGGTTATCCGGCTACACAGAGGCTCAGAAATTCCTGAGTTCAGAGAATAATCATGATCAGAGCCCTGGCATGAAATAGACATCTTAAAATATTATGTTCAGGAACAATCCTTTACAATTTGAGTATAAATCATTATTTTTAAATTGCATCATAAAATGCATAATAAAACCATAGTTTCTCATGTCAAGCAATTCTGCATTACTCCCCTTTAACTGTTTTTATACTTGCCACTGAATAATTTTCCATCCTTCACTCAAAGACTAGATAATGTACCTAGGTAATGTACTTGGGCCATAGACATAGGCAAAGATTCAGTCCCTACCCTTTAAAAGGAGTTATTTTTCTGCCAACCTCTCTCCTACTTGTTTTACCACATGATTCCTAGCACAAGACACAGCCTCTGTGCATTTCAGCTCAACGGTGTTTCCTCCAACTGGACTACTAATGAGCACTGAACCACAAAGAGCATGTCTCCAGATATTTATGAATTGGTCTCTTCTGCAGTTTTCAATTCAACAACAATCCTTTTCAAGTGGCAACTGCCTTTTGGTAATTTTTCTCATTCTTAGTGGTAAATTGGAGTGGGGAAATGCTACAGGTGAGCACATTAAAATAATATTTATACAACTAAAAGTTTCATTTATATTTAGGTTATGAATGTATTCAATTTATCACTCCTTGTGAATTTTAACCTGTATGTAATAGGCATCAGAAAGTTTTAAAAATTAAAACTAATATGTTAAAAATAATATTTTTATCACAACATAGATTTTTAAAGCCACCGGTTTAATTTTTAGTATGCTTTCAGGGACTAGTATTATGTACATAATGCCAGTGTGTGAGCATTTGTATATATGTGTGCACAGATATGTGGTATTTGCTACAAGATACATAAGATCTTAGTGCAGTGCAATGTACTAAAATAGAGCTTGATTCGAATTTGGATAGCATGATAGCATAAACACTATTATTATGTGAGCAAATCACTTTAGCTCTCTGGCCCATAAATTATCAGTAAAATGAATGATTCATACCAGCAGATTACGAGATTCCTCTCAGCTCGACACACTTAAACTGAGACTGAAACACATTCAGGGACAGATGGATATAGGGAGTAGAGGAACCAATGATAATGTATCGATTTGAAAAAAAATATTGTACAGATGATACATAAAGCACATGAATAAAATAAATACTTCTAAAAGTAAGTTACATACTTCAGTCCATACACTTATTTGCTCTGCTGGATGACTCTAAACATTAAACACAGAATACCCAAAATGGATAAAGAGACTTCAGCTGACATAAAAAGAGAAGAATCCATGCTGAAAACAGGGAGACAGTCATTTGATTTTTGTGCTTTAGAATAATTTTGTACTTCAGATAGAAGGTGGGAGCTACAGGTAGCTTCATGGATTCTTGGGGTAAATGGACAGAAGGCCAACCTGGGAGGTAGAGCAAGTGCCATAAAAAGAACTACAACCTTTTACCAGTTCAAGTCTCAAAGGGAATTCTTTGCCATTTCCGTGAGTTAACATAAGTAATGGAGTCCCAGAAAGAAGTGGAAAATTGAATATAGAGGTAAGGTTTTTAGCAGGGGCATTTATGCCTTATTGCAAGAAACTCTCTAGAATACTGACATTGGATTAGGAAGATACCACTCGGTGGTATCTCACAAAGGGATACTTATGGTAGATTACATGCTTTCACAAAGGGAATGGTCTGAGGAAATTTATGGTAGATTACATGCTTTATAGCACTAAATTTCTATGATATAGATGAGCATTTATCATTTTCTTATTAACAGGGCATGTCTTAGCTAAAGGAAATATTAGTGAAATCCATAGATGGATTTTCTTATAGCACAATGGTATAAGTATTTATTTTTTTTTCTTTTTTAGTAATTATCTATTGAACATTACTTAGCTTTGTTTGCTAGACAGACAACTCTCTAGTGAGAATCAATCACTACATTTGGAAGCAGTCTGGGTGTTGGTCTTCATCTGAGTTGGTTACATAGGAGTATATTCAGTTTTTCAAAACAGATACATTGAGCTGTTCACTAGTGATCTGTACATTTCCTATATGTTCAGCATATTTCAGAAAAAAAGTTAAAGATAAAAGAGTCTATATAAGTGTAACTTAACTGAAATATCTTAAAATGCTGAAGTCACTTTTGTCTTTAGAGTCATTACACAGATGTGCAGAGAAGCCATCAAAAGCTTGTGAAGTATGCACCCAGTTATAGAATATGAAAACAATAGTAATTTAGAAAAAAACCCGATAGCTATCCATGCCACTAATTTAACATGAATTTTGGTGCTTAAGGGAAAAAATATCACTGGTATCTATGAGAAGCTGTACAAAAAGTTCATACAGATTCCGAGAGGGATTTCAGGATACTTCAAGAGCTTTAAAACGTAATGAAACTTTTAAAATTATGTCTCATTTCATTTCTACACTTAAAGGCTTTCCCTTGTTTAATTAACTTATCAACTACAATTATGACTCTTTCATATCCCAAAGATAACAGGGATGATAAACTATTTTAATTCATAGAGCAAAAACCCCCAAAGAAACCAAGTAACCAAACAGAAACAAAATAAAAAAATCCCTGATATAAATTTTTTTTTTCTTTTGCTTTCTCTCAAAGTTGTATCACTTCCCTTTATTTAAAATTTCCCTCTTAGGCTTCTTTTGTTCCCAGTTTTCTTGAGTTCAGCATGCCTGTATTTCGTAGATAGAAAGTTAAACCAGATAATTCAAATATCCTAATGTTCAGATCTTGTAAGTTCACTATCACCATAGTTCATTTAGTTGGAAAGTTCTCAATCTTTTCTCTGCTCTCATATATCAGAGAGAGAATAATTGCATCAGAAACCATGGCTCGCAATGGGAGTGATTCTCCATGATGGGTCAAGAACTTTGGAAGCCAGGGTTATAAATTAAAAAAAAAAAAAGCATATATCACTTGAGAAAGGACATTCATGTGGCTGGTAACTGATTTATGTAGAATATACAATATCAGTATTATATTAGTATTATATCAGTATTGTATATATACACACGAGAGAGAGAGAGAGAGAGAGAGAGAGATACCTAGCATATAGTCTACACACCATATTCTCCTTAGAGAATATATTCTAAGATTAACAGCTAAAGCCAATGCCCCCCTTGTATCTAGCTCAGTTTTTAACAATTGTACTAAGTATTCACACCCACCCACAAACACCCAAGGTAAAGCCACAGTCTTTGAAAAATGAGGAGGAATAAGAAGTCACAGAATTCGGGGAGAAGGTGAAAAGTAAGCCAGCATTAGTTGATTAAGTAGCTCTTGGTAGACTTCAAAGTAGCTCTAAAGGAGACTGTGGCCTCTAACTTCTCTCCCTTTGAAAGAAGGGGTCCTGTCCCTCCTTCACCGGAAGACATATGTGTTAAAGGGTGGCGAACTCCAATGGCCAGTAGCCAAGCTGCCAATGATCACACAAGTCAAAGACAAGAGAAGGAGCCCTTGGTCAATTCACTAGAAACCAGTTCTTCAGAAATAACATCCCAGAGAATCAATTGGTGAATGACTACTTCACCAAATGCATCAAATTTATCAATTTACCAATTAATTGTTAAGAAACAGTCTTCTTGAATATATTCTATGATTATTAATGTATTATTCTTATGCATATATTCATGAATATATTTATGTTAAATATATTCAATAAATGTGAATATATTAGTAGTATCTTAAGGATTGTTCAATTTATCAAAAGCTAAGGGTCACAGGTTTAATCTTTTAATGAATATATTCATGAAGAACATTCATGAGGAATATAGTTATGAACTAAATCATTCCATGAATATAGTAAAACAGCATATTATTCAGTGAATTATTTCATTCATTTATTCAATACTATGTGCTGTGCAATGTCCTAGATAGTATGGCTACATCCAAATTTCTGACCTCATAGAGCTTAGATGCTTAGTTATCTATTGTCTTTAAGGAAGAATAATCTTTGAAATAAGATTTTGCTAAATAGGTTTTGTAATTTTGGTGAATTTACCTGTGTCCAAGGGAAACATTCATAAGTGATATTGGGGACTGCTTACATGGAATGCTTGTGATTTGTTATAAAAATCTTGCACCAGAGGTTTATTATACTGATCTTTTCACCTTTTATTTGTTGTGAACATTATAACACAAATAACTAGCCACTTTGGTTAACCAGAACTACTTTTCATTTTGAAAAGGAACACATGAGCGCATCAAGACTCACAAAGTTAGGAGACCTGCAAATATCAAGTAGTAAGTTGAAAACCTGGGAATAAGGGACGCCTGGGTGGCTCAGCAGTGAGCATCTGCTTTTGACCTAGGGCGTGATCCTGGAGTGCTGGGATCGAGTCCCATATCAGGTTCCCTGCATGGAGCCTGCTTCTCTCTCTGCCTATGTCTCTGTCTCTGTCTCTCTCTCTGTGTCTCTCATGAATAAATAAACTGTTAAAAAGAAAAAAAAAGAAAACCTAGGAATAAGATTCAACTGTGTGGATTTCCTTCTTTTTTTTTTTTAATAAAGATCTTATTTATTTATTTATTCATGAGGGACACAGAGAGAGAAAGAGACATAGACACAGGCACAGGGAGAAGCAGGCTCCATGCAGGGAGGCCCATGTGGGACTCCATCCCGACTCCAAGATCATGCTCCGGGCTGAAAGCAGGTGCTAAACTGCTGAGCCACCAGGGATCCCCAACTGTGTGGATTTCAAGTCAAAGGTTTTCTTCCACTTTCCAGAGATGCCATTTACCAGTATTACAACTTAAGGTTTGGGTAGCTGAGCTTATCACTGGTTTTTCATCAAAATTCTAAAATAACAATGATATTTTTTGTACCATTAGATTTATATTACCCACCAGCTTCATCTTTTTTTAAAGCAAATTATGATAGAAACACAATACATCAGAGCAACTTCTATGTTAAAGCGTGAAAATAAGGTTAATGTGAGTATAACAGTTATTGTCACTAATTCTTATTTTTATTAAGCAATGAATAGCTTCATTAAGTAATACATTATTCTTTTTTGTTAGCTCCATGAGAGAGAGAATAGTGAAAGTGCTTGAGTTAAGCTTCGTGTGGCTTTTAAAAGAGAAAGTGTTCTTTCCCAAAGGGCACTACAAAAAAAAATAAATAAGCATCTAAGCTGAACATTGTTATCCTCTGAGAAAGTCATCAAAACAAAATGAAAATGTTGGCATTTTAGTAGACCCGTTTGCACTTTATTGAGCACAACTTCCACCAGGGATAGCTGTGGTTGCTGGAAAGGATGCTCGAATGTGAAGCAGATTTGCTAGAGGGTGATGTGACCCTTGTTTTTGTCTCTGAACTTTGCCAAGACAGAAAGGGCCTCTGTTACTGCTTTCCTGTATCCACCTCTGTTGTTTATTTTATTTCTTCCCAACAAGTTCTCAGAAGGAAATCAAGCAAACAAAAATTGGGCCCTCTTGAAGATCATTACTGATCTTATTTGTTTAAACACAAGTGTTTCAACTTCAGCAACATCTTAGCTCAAACAAAGTTAGGGTTACATAGGAAACGGTTTACAATTAGCTCGACTCTTTGGAAAAGGATCGAACATTATTTATAGGATAGGAAAGGGAGAAGAGGTCATTTGAATTCAGGATCACTTTTTTTTTTTTTTCATGTGGAGTAAGTTCATTATGCTATGCAGACAGATTTTAAAAACAAATCCTACCCTTTTCATTTGGGCTGTGTCTACAGATAGGATGGCAAGTCTCTTGTAAACATTAGCATTTTCCACCCTGATTTAAAAAGCTTAGTAATAATGTCATCACTACCACAAAGAAGGCATAAGTGATTTCATGCTTAGAGCATTTAGCTTATTTACAGTGGCTTACTGCGGGCTGACCTGGTGCTGTAGGGAACCCACTGAGAGCTGACCAAGATGATAACGATGTCTGCACATGGTGTGAAGTTGGATCTTTTTTTTTTTTTTTTTGGAATTTGGATCTTCTTAGGATGAGTCTATGGAGCAATACTAAGTAGCAATTAGCCCAGCTCAGATGATTTTTCTTCTTTAATTAGGTACTTAATAATAATTATAAACTACAATTTAGCTCTTATTAAGTCATAGCAATGAGATTCGAAGAAAGTAGAGTAGAATCATGCAAGTCAGATGCTAGATGAAATGTATTTTATATGATTATTATATCTTACTGCCATACACATAGGAGTAATGACACAAAAAATGTGAGAAGCTATTGCTTAATTTCAAAAATATTTACTGAGTATCTACTATGAGAAAGACATGCTCTCTCAGCAAGATTTATCGTCTGGTTTGAGTCAATGTTTTAGGAATGAAAGATAATCTTCATCTGTAGCCTGAACTTAAATCATGATATTTTACTTTTTCCTTCTGAAGATGATTTTTAACTGAGAGACTACTTTTTCAATATTCTATGCAGAACTTTTCAATGCATTATCTGAAATTCAAGTATATCTATCACTAATAAATTTATGTAGATTATAACAACATGTTGAAATTCAGGTAAGTATTACTAACATTTGGCATAATATTATAAAGATAAGGTTCAGAGTGATTAAATGTGGAGTTAGTTATTTAATCATATTCATTATAATTCTTATTTCAAGTATGTATTTTTGGCTGTATCTACAAAGCTGTGTATAATGATCTACATTCAGAATAGAAGCTAATTTGTATTTATTCAATTTTATAGTAAAAAAAAGTAAGCTCTCATTTGTTAGAAGTGCAAAGTTATAAAATCCTATCATAGATGTATAATTGTAAATTTTACTTATTTGTAATTTCAGAATCATTTTTAAAAGTAATTGTGCAAGTTTTATTACTTAACATTTTATGAAAAAATAGATTGAAATAATTTTAAAGAATTAGTTGTAAGAGATTAGATTAATGGTAAGTACAAAACTGTACAGGTATATTATGGAGAAAGGTATCATGGTTTTAGTAATTTTAAATGGGAATATTTTATTTTCCCTCATAAAAATGAAAATTTAATTCAATATAAAATCATGCAATGTGCTGCGAATCTTTTGAAAGTAAGTTGTTTTTTTTTCATTTCAATCATTGAATCGTTTGGTTTTATACCCACTGCAGTTATGGGTGAGAGAAATGGTAGCATTTTTTTCTCCCTTGTCTATAAGGAGGTGAATGATTAAGGAGGCGATAAGAATAGTTCTGCCTCCAAGAAAACTTGAGTGGTTTTACTCACTAGACACGCATGTGATTGTTCTGTAGTTACAAAGTCTGATGATTGTGGGGCTAGGAACTGTTTGGAATATTATCCTTGACTTCAGAGATACTTACTGATTTTTGCATGGCATATGGAGAGAAGTATTAAAGTAAGTAGATACTGCTCACTGCTAAAATAAAGAAATTACAAAGAAACTG
This sequence comes from Nyctereutes procyonoides, assembly GCF_905146905.1. NCBI lineage: Eukaryota > Metazoa > Chordata > Mammalia > Carnivora > Canidae > Nyctereutes > Nyctereutes procyonoides. Next base: position 38,989,124 of record NW_026575120.1, on the reverse strand, counting down.
GAATCGATTTGGCTTAAATTTTAACAGGATATTAGGGATAACTTCATACAAAACTTTTCATTTATGGAAATGGATGGTATGTTTACTTAAAATGAACAGATTGTTAAGAATAAAAGAATGAGGGGAGCCTGGGTGGCTCAGTTGGTTAAGCATCTGTGTTCGGCTCAGGTCAAGATCCAGTCTGCTTCTCCCTCTGCCCCTCCTCCTTCTCATTCTCTCTCTCTCTCTCTCTCTCTCTCTCTCTTTTCCCCTCTTTCTCCAATAAATAAAATCTTTTTAAAAAAGAATAAAGGAATGGATGTTTAGGAGGTCATTTGTTTGCATGGTTTCTGCCCCTTCCTGAGCTCCTTGAACACATAACTGCATAAACAAAAATTGCTTATTTTTATCTTTGAATCTCTGAGCTGCAAATGCTCAATGTGTGTTTGGTGAATGAACAAAAGGGTTACGTGTCCTTCCCTAGGAGTACTTTTCATGCAGGAGGCAAATAAGGAGCACTGGTTACAGCCAGCTCAGGAAGGACTCTGAATTTCAAGTTAAAAATTTTGAACTTCATTCAGAAGAAGTTTATAGAATAAAAAAAGTGGCATAGGGCGCCAGGATGGCTCAGTGGTTGAATGTCTGCCTTCAACTCAGGTCCTGATCTCAGGGTCCTGGGATCAAGTCCTGAATCGGGCTCCCCAAGGGGAGCCTGCTTTTTCCTCTGCCTATGTTTCTGCCTCTCTCTCTGTGTCTCTCATGAATAAATAAATAAAATCTTTTAAAAAGTGGCATAATTAGAGATTTATTTTTTTATTTTTTTTAATTAGAGATTTCTTGAGAAGATTAATCTAGCAGCTATGAACTATGTGAACAGGAGTAAAATACAAAGACTTCCTGGTTTACAACATCCCCACAAAAAAAGATGTTTATAATGTGCATGTTCAAATTTTTAAGATAAATTCATATTAAATATTATACTTGGAAACCTAAATTGTCTCCATGCAACTACCAAACATCAGAGGGAAATTACTCAAGTTACAAGTTCAAATGGGATTAAGTTAGGAATTTTTATTCTTATCTTGGTATTTGATCCCATAAACTATTTCTGAAGAATTAAATTTATCCAGTGTTATCCTTAGCTCTGCAATGTTAGGGCTCTTCTCTTTGTGGTCCCCATCGAGTTTTTGCTCCTTTTCTGAATTCTTCAAACATTCACCAAGGCTCATTAGTGTATATATCTGAACTCTCCTGCTATGACTATATAAACAGAGAAGTCAGTTGGAGTTTGAGACAGTCTTAAATGTTCCTATTTATATTTTGGCTACTCATGCATGAACTTGATTACAAATTATGTGTACATAGCCATAGTTAGTGAATCCCCAAAACATATTGCAAGCACATCATATTTCACTCACAGGAACAACGGAATACTGGCTGTCATTGGTGTTTTATGAAGATAAATTATTGAACCACAAAAATCATGAGATGAATTGTAACACAGCACTTGCATTTTATCCCTGAAGGCACCATAGCACTGTCAGTTAAACACTGGTGAGCACAACTTAGTTTTCATTTCTAACAGCATTATTGTCACTACTGACAACTCTACCCATCATAAGAGAAGAGGGTTCTTCCCAGGAAGCCCACAGGGCTAAATTGCATTGTCATTCTGTTCTTATTCACAGCATCTGTGCTTCATTTATGTTTTTTCTCCCTTTGTCAATTGAACTCAGTATTTCAGCATTTGAAAGCATATTTTCTTATAAACAAAAATGCATATATAAAAGTGTATCAATATAAAAAATATAACAGTCGTTAATATTGCTACATCTGTTCTCCAAACACAAAAAGAGCTTACGAACTCCCAAACACACTTATATTTTAGTGAAGTGTCATGACGTTACAGTAGGAACCAGTGCTTCAGTCCAAGTAGGAAACAACATGAAGTCGTGTCTGTATTGACTTTTATTCTCCAATATGAGTTCCAAATCTGGAGCTAAATTTTTTTTTTTTTTTTTTTTACTCGTATGTTTTCTCAAGCTGTGATTTCTGTAACATAGCTGAGACAATGGTTGCTTAAGTCAATTAACATTATGTAAGGGATAAAGAAGAGCTATTTAGTTCAACTTACAAGCATTTTATTGGTCTTAACTGGGCTTAGAGATGTGTACTTGGGTTGCAGTTCTGTTTAAAAGATGTTGTTCATCAATATATATGGCTTACAGCTTCAAAATCAAAGCATTTTACCATCATGGTTCATTTTCAAGTAACGACGACACAACACCAATTAAAACAATGCCATCAAAGTCAAAACCATCCAACTAAGACCATGAATGTTAGCAGATGGTGACAGTCAGGTGGGATACAATGCTTCCCTTCAGATTACAATGTCCCCCATATCAGGACTTCCACAGCCTAGGAGTGGACCAGGAAGCAGAACAGTGGACTCCGGAGAGCTCCAGTGGCATCTGAAACTCCAGACTCTCCTTCTTTAGCTCAAGGTAAGCCAAGGTCCAAGCAGCATATGAAGAAGAAGGCCAGATGAAAAGGGGAGTGTCCTTAAGGCTGCTTGCTCTTTAAGGCCTGTAAACCACATGTCATTTTATGAACTATCCTTCCATAACTTAATTTAACAGGCATAAGTGAAAGCATATTAAAAGACAAATCACTCAGATGGTGGATCTAAAGGAAGGCTGAAGGAATTAGGAGTATGTAGCAAGAGAAAAGTCAGAAGGCGGAGAGATGATAGTTGTCTTCAAATATTTCCTCTTTCTAACGCTCAAAGAGAAGTGTGAATTAAAACAAATCCCTGCCCTCTAGCGCTCACTCATGAGGAATAAGTACATGACAATAAATAACTTGAGTTGGAATTCAATATTACATTACAGCTAGGTGAAAAGCACTACGCAGAGGAGCTGGGGAAGATCTCACAGAAGCGGTAACATTTGGGGGGGGGCGGTCCCAGAGAGGATGGGAAGTTTGTTAGCTGGAGAAGGGTTGTTCAGATTCTAGGATGAAGAAACTCCAATTAGTGGAGCTGTGAAGAAGCAGGGCGTACATTGGGAAGACGGTGCACACCCTGGCTAGTGAGCAGGTGGCTGGGCCAGGAGCAGACTTTGCAGATAATGTTGCACTTAGGCATGGCCCAGAACATGAAAGTCTGCAAGTCATATAAAGACATTTGGGCATTAGGCCTCAGAGTTTCAGAAAATCTTAGAGGTTGCTTGAATCCATGGAATGAAATCAATAATCTCCATGAAACTGGAGTTAAATGGAGAGTGTGTGTGGGGGGGTGGTTGGGAAACACTTCTTCTTCCTGCGGTTCCTCAAATGAATGCTATTTTAAAGGAACATTAACTTACTTAGCAGCTAAGACAAGGATCTATTCAATTGAAGAAGGTGTTATCGTGATCTTGGCAAGTTGTTCTTTCATGAAGTGACTTCAATTTCTATTTTAAAAACTCAAGTTCTACGTTTGACAGTGCTACTCAAAATGTAATGAGCTGGTAGAGATATGGGGTCCTCTACAAGTCCTTACAGCGCTGGCTCCCGAAAAATCAGTCTATAAAAAGCAGCTCCATTTTGGTCATTGGTGGGGGGCATTCTCAAGGAAGAAGAAGGCCATGGAGGGGAAAGTACCTGCCCGATGCTTGATGGAGCAAATCCAGAGTGAAGCCACCATGCTAATAAATACATTAGGAGCCAAATAAATCCTCTGATTTCAAAAAACAGGCATGTGGTTTCTAGATCATACTCAGCTAATAAATTAGTACGAACACCCCCTTTTTGCTGCCAGCCTTTCTCTATAGAATTTGAGAAGCCAGGGAAGAATTTCAGGTAAAGAAGATTCGTGATCATAAGCTTGTATTTACATGGTTACCAGTATAATTTGGCTTTCTGGGCTACACAAGGAATCATTTTTCTCAGACTCTAGAAAGACTGGTCCTTTATGTTATTAATAGCCCTTGAAATAAGAGCCACTTAAAGGGTGCACTTTGAAAAGCAACCGTAAATATCCATGACCGTGGAAATGCTTTAGTCAAGATAAGGAGTTGCCTAAACCCAAGATGTTTTATTAATTGGAAAGAAGTGTCTTTGAAAACCAGGACATGGGGAGCCACACGTTTGCCACTGTGCCTGTCTGGATCCATCCCCTTTCAGATCAGACTTTACCTCGAGGTCATGCTGGAGGTGGGGGCAGAGATGGCCACGTTTATACCTCATGAGCCTGCACCCCTTCAGCACTGAGGCAAGTCCCGAAGGCCACTACTTCTGTGTGGCCAGCAGGCTCACGACAGTGGAGATTCTGGAAAATGCACTGGTCCCTTTTGCTTTTCCTATTTTCATTTATTTATTTTTATTTATTTATTTATTTATTTATTTTGCTTTTCCTATTTGAACCATCTCGCTTCAGTCAGGCATTTATCAGCCTCCACTGCCATTGACAGTCGCCTCATTGGCAAATGACTTGCCAAAAATGATCTTGCACATGAAGCTATCGTACACAACAAGAGTCCTGGAATCTGACTGATTCTAAACGACAGCAGACCAGAAGCTTACAGACTGAAAAAAGCAGACACATATCCCATAACACATACATCTGAGTCACGGCATTCACTGCAGCAGCTTGTGACCACTGACCTTACAGTCACCAGGGTTATTTGTCAAAAATGCAGACTCTCAGCCTGAACTCTGAGAGGTCTCAGAAGCCTAGGACTGCAGCAGTGATGCACAGCCAGGCCTGGATCCCCTGCTCCAGCGGCACCATCCCACAGAAACATAATGCAAGCCACAAGGAGCATTTAAAATTTTCTAGTAAAAACATAAATAAATAAATAAATAAATAAATAAATAAATAAATAAATAAATAAATAAATAAATAGATAAATAAAATAAATTAAATAATTAAATTAAATTAAATTAAATTAAATTAAATTAAATTTTCTAGTAGCCACACTTAAGAATGCAGAAACCAGGGGATCCCTGGGTGGCTCAGCGGTTTAGCGCCTGCCTTTGGACCAGGGCGTGATCCTGGCGTCACGGGATGGAGTCCCACATCAGGCTCCCTGCATGGAGCCTGCTTCTCCCTCTGCCTGTGTCTCTGCCTCTCTCTCTCTCTCTGTGTCCCTGATGAATAAATAAATAAAATCTAAAAAAAAAAAAGAATACAGAAGTCAGTGACTTAATTTTAATAATCTATTTCTTTTGACACTAATATATTAAAATATTATATTAATAATATCCAAAATATTGTTTACACTGCAGTTAACATGAAAAAGCTACTAATAAAGTAATATGCTTTTTTTTCTTTTTTTTTTCCACATTGGGATTATTTGTTTATTTAGCATCTCATCATTTAGTTTACAATTGCCTTGGCATATTTTAGACACTTTGGGGTTTATATTCTAATTGATCGATTAGTTCAACAGCTTTTAATTATTAAGCATTCATTCTTTAACTGAAAGGCGTGTGCATAGAGCAATGATGAACATAGTTCTAGTACTCAGAGAGCTCAGAGGACTGGCTGAGAAAGCAGACGAGATACATCAGAGAGGCATGCAAAAGTTAAAATGGGAAATCAGAAAGCAAGCAATTGGCGGGTCACCTAATTCAGACATGGTGGGGTGCTGGGTAAGAGGGAAGGAGAGGGAAGGTGTCAACAAAGACTCCTAAAAAGTCCCTTGACTTCCCCTGGAACTTGTCTGTCTAGCTGGTCTTCTAGGGGAGGGGTGGGTAGGAAACATCAGAAAGGGAGACAGAACATGGAGACTCCTAACTCTGGGAAACAAACTAGGGGTGGTGGAAGGGGAGGAGGGCGGGGGGTGGGGGTAACTGGGTGACTGGCACTGAGGGGGGCACTTGACGGGATGAGCACTGGGTGTTATTCTGTATGTTGGCAAATTGAACACCAATAAAAAATAAATTTATTATTATTTTAAAAAAAAGACTCCTAAAAAGGAGTTATTTCAATTTTTTTTTATTATTGAAGTAGAGATGACAGCAATATTATATTAGTTTTAGGTCACAACATAGCGATTCAACAGTTCTACACATTATTGTGTGCTCACCGTAGTGAGTGTAGCCACCATTTATCATACCACATTGTTATAATAGTTTTGACCCTTTTTTTCTTTTTCAAACTAAGTCTCTCACATGCTCCTACACCCTAACCAGTTGATGACAGCAGTGGCCACATTTCCGGTGTCCCACAGACCCTCATGTGTTGGGACAGCACAGGCTTAGAAGAGTCGTGACTCCCTGCTTCCACTAACGTGAGGGTGAATCCTAAAGCAGCCCCAGGTTCATGATACCAAGCTACCCTGACCTTGTTACTCTTCCCTCTTCATTAACCCCATGGCCTCAAACCCCACGCTCCTCACCCCTGCCACTTTGACCCAGTAAACTCTCACCCACACTTAATCTCAGCTCAACGAGTGCTTCCTTTTTCTTGATTGCCCCGATTGCTCTCACCTCACCAGCCCCACCAAAAATAAAATGGATGTGACAAAGAAACATGTAAACAAAACACAAGGTTCTTGGTTCCGTGTTTCCCTGTTTTATGCTCTCAGAGCGCTGTGGCTCTCTCATAATGCTTATCACAGCTGGTGCTTTATTTATTTGTGTGACTGAGAATTGTTGACAGGCTCCTTCTCCCTGACAGAAGGTACCATGTCCATCTCTAGCTGAGGGTCTGGCTCATGGTACACGTTCAAAAAAATTATATTGAATAAGGCGAAGGAATACCTAGTTCTGGAATTGAGACTTCTTCCCTACTTGAACTGGGCCAAGAGGCTTTGTTCTTTGCAACTAAAAAAAAAAAAAAAAAAGCCAGAATAAGATGTTTTCCATCAAAAAGTTATGCTAGACATGCAAACTGGAGGCAGGCAATAAGAAAAGGGCATTGTGGAACATTCTTTCGTCTGTATATATGCACATTGGGCATTTCTGTATTTCTTTTCCAAACCTTAAGGACCAGGGGGATTTACTGGGAAGCTCATTAAATTTAGGCTTCAGGACTCCTCGCTTATGAGGCCACTGACAGAGAGGGAGCTGCTGGGAGCTGGAAGGGGAAATGGGCTACATTCCTGAAGCATTTCAGCATCAGTATTTCTGGTAAATCCCCTCAAGAGATCTCAGAAAATAAGGGACCTGAGACTCCAATGATTTGTTGTGTTTTTTTTTTTCCTGATTCTAAATAAAGATTCCATTTTGTACCTAATTTTGTATGTGTAATCTTGCGCTCCTTTTTTGTAAAGAGTTAACCCCCATCTCCGCATCGTATGAAGCCTCAGGTAGGTCCCACAAAACCTGGATTCACCCTTGCAGAGAACATAAGAGCATCCCATAAATTAGCAAAATAAACCAATCCTCTTCCAAACATGTGGACTATACTGGCTATCTTCCCTGTCAAAGCGAAAGGGTCACCTCAAAGTAGGAGGCATTAATGGTGCTTGATTTCTGGGGAGTGTGAAAGGGAGTGTGCATGGGGGTGCATCCCCCAGCTTCTTACCGTAGCCCCATGCACTGCTCTGGGAAGCCCAGAAAGATTACAGAGCTAATGCCAGATCGTCCTCGGGCAAAGTGCACTCTACTTAACTAGTTACCTTCAGTAGTTAGAATCGAAGACTAAGGAGTTAGCGAATGAGCTGAAAGTCACCAACCCTTGTCTTCAGGATTTTTATTATCTAAAACATATGTAATGTGAAGGTAAATGTAAAAAGTTAGAAGAGTATAAAAAAACTGAGTGCAAACTGCATGGTATTTATTCACACTTCAACCATAAGTGAATTCCTAGGATACACAAATAGTACAAGTGCTGGGAGTGTAACAGGGGCCAGATCCATCCCTCCTTCTGTCCCTAGTCCCAGCAATGGCATCACTATCACAAGAGTTCAGAGCAATACAAATGGTAACCTTGGCTGGTGTGTTCATCAGGGAAGGTCTTATACAGAGAGGAAAAACTTGAAACAGACGTGCAAGGGGAGCAAAAAATGTGTCCAGTAAACAGGAAAGGGAACGGGACTCTAGGGCAGGACATCATCATCATCAAAGTTAAATTAAGAAAATCATCCTGTAATTTCTCAATCATGCATCTCTGTTGAAAGGAAATCAAAAGACAATATTAATAATTTTTATTTTACCTTAACTGTTATTTTTTTGCATTTTCGTTGTTGTGCTTTATTTGTTGAGACTCTGTGAAGTATCACAGAGATATGTAATGTACGTAGACATAATAAATATAATTTTTATAGGAAGAATAAGATTGGCAATATAAACGGCATTCTTTATGGACTATCGTAAGGCACACATTTATTCTAAATACCTTTTTGTGTTCACCTTTCATCTCTTTTCCTCCTGGCCTGATGATCAGGAACCTGGGATTGAACTGAGCGAAAAAAAGTCAGGAGGCCATAAGAAATCTCCTACTGAAACCGAAGCTTTGAGTCTAGATGGGTTTGATATGGAGCCTTCCATGCCCCTGTTAATCCTCACTGTTAAGTAGCTTTAATTTCAAATCATCTCCTCTTTTTTGCCTTTTAACCACAATCCTATCCCAGAGTGCTAAATAGCTTTTGCTGGAGAAAATGAAATAGCGATTCTATAACCTTTAGAGACATAAAATGGGAATACACAACATGCAGGAAAACAGATAAGTTGGAAACTTAAATAAAGAACTAAGGTTAGAAACTGAATTTTGCTTATGATAAATGACTTAATAAAAGAGATTAAAAAAACAACTGTTATAACTACTCCCACACCCCCAGTTCTGCCATAAAAATAATGATTAAATCCAACAATAGGCTCAAAATCCCATTTTATTCACTGTAATAATAGATAGGGTTTTAAAATCATTTTTATGAAAGCACAAATTTCTCAGTGAATAGAATTCTGCAGAATTTCTCGTAGACTGCAGAAATATCTAAGCAGGACTTTGTTCTTTGTGCCACTGGTCTCCGAGCACCCAGATACTTGGAGCTCCTGCAGCACAGAGGCAGTTACCTGTCAAAGATCCAGTGCTGCTTCACCTACCTGCCCAGGTCCCTGAGAATGATGCATCACGGAGGGAAAATGGCTACAGAATCACAGCTGCCTCCACAACTTTTTGCAAAATTGAATTTTTATTTTTATTTATTTTTATTTTTATTATTATTATTTTTTTTTTGCAAAATTGAATTTTTAAAGGAGATGGCCGATTGGCCTCGTGACTTGGCATTTGAAAACACATTCATGAACATTAGAAAGTAGTGACTCGAAAAAAAAAAAGAAAGAAAGAAAAAGAAAGTAGTGACTCTTCCTTTGGGTTCATACCCTGTTTGGCAGGGGCTGGATTTCAAATCTCACTTATCCCTTATGTGACCATCCTTGTACAGTGAACTACCTGTGCAACTGTGAGGGTGACTCTGGTCTCAGAGATGCTGCCCTTTCTATAAACCAATGACACCTCAGGAGTTTATCTACTGAATTTTGCAGAATGCTCAATAAATCAAGACCCTCTTCCCCATCCAGAATTTGAAATCTCCATCTAGACAATGAGACTTTTCGTTGCTTTCCTGGATCTTAAGATGTCTTTTGAGCTCTGCCTCAGACGGCTCCGAGATGCCTAGGTGCAACGTGGTTCTCTTGAACTTCTCACTGACACTTTCACGTGTCTTGCTTCAGCCTTCCATGTTTGCAATCTTATTAACAGTGTGAGTTGCCATCCCTGTGATTCCTGCCGCAAGGGTTCTCAGGATTACCAAGGACTCTCCAGCAAGTGCTCCAGGCTGACTACTTCAAAAGTCTCCCAGGCAAGAGGTGGGCGGCCTGACCTGTGCTGGCAGACACAGGTTCCGCAGGAACTGTGCATGACTGCTCCTCTCCCTGCCCACTGCTCTTTACCGTTCACTTCTTGACATTTTGTCCCCTACCCACCTGCAATTATGTGGGAGATTATTCTCCTCCACCTCGTTCTGTCCCTCTACCCTACCTCTTTCTCTTTCATGAAAGAGTTTAAGAAACTAATTTATACCAGGTATTTGCATTCCAAATGCTGCTTAAAAAAATATTTCCTACGATAAGTAAGTATCTAATGGGGAAAATTCCATTAGGTACTTATTTTGGGGAAACTGCTTGGATGATGGGGCTTCCCCCACAGCCTCCTGTTAGAGCATGAAAACAGCTGGCCAGGCCCTGCACGTGGCCATATAATCATTTTCCATGTCTCTACTTCCTTTGCTTCTGTTTGCCTTAGCTTTGTCCGACCTTTTAAAAATAGAGTCGCTTCACCCCATATCCATCTGTCTCTGTCATACAGACATCAATCAAATAAAGCAAATCCACTGCTTCAATCCATAGAGCTTCCTACGCTGAAATCCAAAGGCCTCCCTTGATCACGGAGATCAAGCCAAACGATTCCCTTGGAGTCATGAGTGTCTCCAGTTTGCTAGACGTGATGTCTCCATTCACTCCAACACAAGCACCTACTGTCTCTCCCCTGTATGTCTGGCTTGGCAAATTGTTTTCCATTTTATTCAAAGCGATTCCCCAAAGGGTAAAAGTGATCTTTAATATTTCAGGGGATGGAGAAGTAAGACAGAAGGTCATATTTTTTTTTAGAAGGTCATATTTAAATATCAAAGTATCTATATGTAGGACTCAAGCTGAATCGATCTCTACCTAGGACTTCTCTACCTCAACAGCAACTGGTCCCTTGGCCTAACTCACTCCTTTTTGGTACAACACCCTCTGAGCGAAAGAGATAAAAAGATTGAAATATATATATATATATATATACACCATAACCTCACTCACACACTACTTAATATTATTTGTAAGCCAAAATATTTCAGAAAAATCTTTGATCTGGTAAAAAAAAAAAAGTATAGGCTAATGTAGGGGAATCCAGAGATGCTCCTGTAGTTAAGTTTATGGACTTCCTTTTAGGAGGAACAATGTTTCCTTGCACCAGAGGTTAAAAATAGGTAATTTTTTATTTAACACATCACTTCTTAGAAGACTTCACAGACTCCCAGATAACCCCTGCAGTCAGAAGCGACTTCTCTGGTTCTAAGGAACTCTCATTACACTATTCAGTTCATTCCCTGTACATAGGAAATTACTAGCTGTATTAGTTTGCTAGGGTTGTCATAACAAAATATCACACGCTTAAATGAGAGACATTTATTTTCTCCCAGTTCTGGAGGTTGGAAGTCCCAGGCCCAGGTGCAACAGATTTGCTCTCTCCTTGGCTAACAGATGGCAGCCTCCTCGCTGTGTCCTCACCTCCCACCTCTGTGTGTGTCTGTGATCATCCTACTCTCCTCTCCTTCTAAGGACACCGGTCATATGGGATTGGGGCCCACCCTGGCATCCCCATTTTAACTCCATTACCTCTTTCAAGGCCAATCTCCAAATACAGTCACATTCGAGGTACTGGGGGTTAGGATTTCAACACATGGATTTGGGGGAGACACGATTCTGCCCATAACACCATCTCACATCCAGTTCCTTCTCAACGTCTGCTGTTTTACATGGCCATTTCTCAATCTTCTATCCGAGTGAATCCCTGTAGTCTTTTAGACATTTCAAATGGAGTCAGAAGATTCTTTAATGTACTCTGCTTTTACTTTCACTATCCTCCTCTGCCCTTCGTTTATGGTCTACAAACTCTTTTTTGGATTGTGGTCCTTAATAACAGCCTACATTTGGGCTGCTTGGGTGGCTCAGTCAGTTAAGCATCTGCCTTTGGCTCAGGTTATGATCTTAGGGTCCTGGGATGGAGCCCACATTGGGCCCCCTGCTCTGCAGGGAGCCTGCATCTCCCTCTGCCTCTCTCTCTCTCTCTCTCTCTCTCTCTCTCTCTCTCTGTCTTTCATGAATAAGTAAATATAATCTTAAAAAAATAACAGTTTACATTTTATAATAAAAGCTTACGCTCTCTCTGTAGCTTCTGCTTGGCTCTTAACACAGTGCCCTGATCATATTAAGCACTCAAAAAAACTTTTTAAATAAGATGAGTCTAGGGGATCCCTGGGTGGTGCAGCAGTTTGGTGCCTGCCTTTGGCCCAGGGCGCGATCCTGGAGACCCAGGATCGAATCCCATGTCAGGCTCCGGTGCATGGAGCCTGCTTCTCCCTCTGCCTGTGTCTTTGCCTCTCTCTCTCTCTCTCTCTCTCTCTCTCTCTCTGACTATCATAAAAAAAATGAGTCTAAGAAATTTTATTTTATTCTTCTAAGAAGTGATGTGTTAAATAAAAAAAAATATACATGATTATAATGTGTTATGATCCTGATGTACAATTTGTTGTTAAGACTTACAAATTATCTCTTGCTTTACCATTTTTACCTGAATAAATGCTTGCCTATCTAGTGATTCAGCAAAACCTTTCAAAGTGACTGTCCAACCTTACAAAGTTCTAAGTGAGATTCTCAAGTTTGAAGATTTAAAGCAATTGGCTCTTATCCTAACCTACATCTTTAATATTAGCTTCTGCTGACCATTCTGCGTCACTGAATATTTATGGATTGTTTTTGCATTTTTTTCCCTCAACAAAAATCATTTTAAAACACCATTTGAAAATCAGGGCTAAAAAAAAAAAATCACTTCTCTGACTTATAATCAAAAACTACAATAGGTAAAGTCCTAAATGACAAGACTTCTCCCCCACCCCCATTCCTTTACAACTTGACAGGAGCCAACCAGAGAGATCTCCTCGCTAGAGCTTCAAAATACTGGAACCAGTGCTGGCAGCCCAACATACATGGAAAGCCTTTTAGAAATGCAAAATCCCAGAAACTATCTTAGACCTTTTGAATCAGAATCTCTGAGTATATGTCAGTATATGTCACAAGCCGAATTGGTAATTTTTATGCACAGAGCTGAGAACTTTTGCTTAACAAGGAAATGGTCCCTATATGTAGCTGCACTGAAATCATGGCAGGAGCCCGAAAGCAAGTTCATGCCTGGGTTTCCCTCCACTCCCTGGGCGTTAGGATAGTTCATACTCCCCAGGTCATTCTAACATTGAACCTAAAGGACCCATTGGTGAGAAATCAGAAGGACATTACTAGCTCTATATTTTTGAAATGTATCATTTGAAAGTTAAAAGTGTAACAATAGGAGGTATTCTAAATATCATGTTTATTGTAAGTGGTTAAGTATGATTTGGCAGGGATTGTAATCGTGGTCACAGATGAGCCTGGTCATGCCTCAGTTTTGTCATAGACTATAGACGCGGCCCTTAAAATATAAAGCTGCACCAGAATCTGCTGGAAGGCTTATGATAACACAGATTTGTTGGATCCAACTCTAGATTTTCTGACTCATTAGTTCTGACGTGAGGCTCCCAAATTCATTTTTTTTTTTTTTTTTGCAAATTCTGATATAAAGTTGACATTACCGGTTCAGGGACTATACACTGAGTTTCTACTTCCCTCCCACATATATTAAGAGACCATCGACCCAAAGCATGTGCACCAGCCTTCAAAGAGCATTCTGCAATATGAGCATGACAAGATGGTCTCAGAGAAAGCCACATTCCCTCCAAAATCATGAGGATAAAAATAGGAGTACGCAGAGTCTGTGTTATCCCTTATTATTATTTTTTTTACAGTCTTTAAAGTACGATACTAGAATTAGTCAATTAAATAAAGTGTGGATACTACATTTAATTTCCATGTGCCATCTTCTGCTCCCTAGAATATTTTCAGATTTTCCCCCTCAGTTTTAATAAATGGTTGGGATTCAGTTCAAACTGCTGAAGATGAATGCACAAGCTAAGGTAATTATTTTAATTCTTCACCGTAATATCAAAAGGATTTTTGGTTTTGCAACTCAGTAATAGACTTCCAAACTGTACCACACCATAGGCTTTTACATGAAACATATCTTGGAGACTTGAAGCAAGGAAGTGTTTAGGTTGTCTCATTAACCCTTATATTCGCTGTTCCAGGAGAGATCTCATTGCTCAATCCCCTACCACAAATAATGGAGTATATTTTCTTAGACCCACCAGAAAAAAACTTCACATTAAGCTGCAAACTAGAAAACTGCAATCTCTGTGCTTTTCTTTAGATATGGTTTATAATCTCCCTCTTCTCCAAGGTTTATTTTGCATCCATTCTAGATCTTTTCCATAGTTTCCTGAGAAAAACACTTTCTTTCTGGCATTCTTTTTTATTTTTTTATTTATTTTTTATCTTTTATTTCTTCCTCTTTTTTTTTTTTTTTTCTGTCCGGCATTCTATGTTACTTTCCAAGACCACTTTACTTGCTGATCCTCTCCAACAGAGTTGACCCGATAATCAATCTTCCCTTTTCTTATTTAGGGTGCAAGGGAGAGGGAGGAGAGGGCTGGAAGGAATGGAAAGATTAGCTCCACTACAGATATAAACACTAAACATTCTCAAAACTGTGTTCACATTTAGGGAGAGAACCCTTTATAATCTAGAATGTTACGTCATCTAGACCTCTTTTAGAAACCTAATTGAGAGGAGTCATGTTCGGGTTAGATAGTATAAAGAAAACCACATTCTTCACATCTCTAGCTGTCCTGTATTCAAGCTTTGAACTGTACTAAACCACAGGAAGCCTGCTCCCTAGAACAAAGAAGTTTCAAATATCGGGATTCACTTTTAAGATTATGTACCTGGCTTTTTATTGAAGTCTTTTTAGAAAACAAACAACAAAAAAGTCGTATAAACACTGCTTTGTATTTAGTGCCCTCCATGTAAGACTCTACATAAAAAAAATCCTCCTGAAGTTTACCCTGTAGGAACCTTCTGAAAAACTTGCATGCATGCATGCATCCATTCATTCATGTATAAAGATTTACTTATTTATTTGAAGTGGCGGCAGGAGGGTGGGCACAGGGAGAGAGAGAATCCCAAGAGGACTCCTTGCTGAGCGCAGACCCTGACACAGGGCTCAATCTTACAACCCCGAGATCACAAACTGGGCTGAAACCAAGAGTCTGATGGTCAACTGACTGTGCTACCCAGGTACGCCAAAACTTGCATTAAAAATGTTTTTCTGGGATGCCTGGGTGGCTCAGTGGTTGAGCATCCACCTTCGACTCAAAGCCTGATCCCAGAGTCCAGGGATCGAGTCCCGCGTTGGGCTCCCTGCATGGAGCTTGCTTCTCCTTCTGCCTGTGTCTCTGCCTCTCTCTCTGTCTCTCATGAATAAATAAAATCTTTAAAAATAAATAAATAAATAAAAATAAAAATGTTTTTCTTACTATTTTCCTTTTTACCCAATTAGAAGACTCAAACTCCCCCCCCTTCCTTTCCATTGTATTGTCTTCATATAAGATAATTTCCCTATTTGTACAGTACTGGGATATTTTAAGAAAAAAAGGAGAAACATTAATATTAAAACAAAGTGGCTGCACTCGCAATAAATTTCGAGAAAATTCTGATATTGCAATTTGACCAAAAATAAAAAGGAAAGAGCAAGCAAAAAGCCCCATGATTTTCCATATTTTAATTTTGTGTAATCCTCAAATCTACTCTGACACTGGATGTAGTTAGCCGTCACTAACTAAACTGATGTCCAGAAAAGTAAAGTGATCTGCCTCTAGCCAGCACTTCAGAGAAAAGGTTCAAATGCGTGTCTGACCATAGCATTCATGCTAATTCTACTAAACCACACCAGAAGGAAACTACTGGAAATCATACTCACTTAAAATATACTTCAGAGGTTTGTACCTCAATATTACCACATAAAAATATTCTATATTTGCATTCTCTTTATACACATAGGCAGGCCATGCCTCTTCGTCCTTCTACTAGGAATTCTTAAAAATTTGGTACAGAAATGTTTGACCTAGGGTGCTTGGGTGGCTCAGCCTGTAGAGCATCCACCTCTTGATTTTTGTCTTAGGTCATGATCTAGGGTTGTGAGATTGAGCCCTGTGTTGGGCTCTACACTGGGCAGGGAGTCTGCAGAGGATTCTCTCCTTCTCCCTCTGTCCCTCCCCCCACCTCTGAAAAGGAGAAGAGGAGAGGGGAGGGGAGGGGAGGGGAGGGGAGGAGAGGAGAGGAGAGAAAGAAGAGAAGAGAAGAGAAGAAGAGAGAGAAGAGAAGAGAAGAGAAGAGAAGAGAAGAGAAGAGAAAGAAGAGAAGAGAAAGAAGAGAAGAGAAGAGAAGAGAAGAGAAATGTTTGACCCTTGCAGGAAATAACAATGAGCAACTGCAGAAAAGGGGATGCAGAAGCACAGATGGCCAAGGGGGGCTAAAATTATTTGCTTTTTTCACAGGAGTTATTGGAGACAGCACAGAGAGGGGTAAAGCACTAGACTTGGAATCTGGGTCCCCAGCTGTCCTCAAAACCTGTACGAGCTTAGGAACTCATCCAACCTCCCCAAGCCTCAGGTCTCTCCTCATCCATAACATATGGAGTTTGCACTAGATCATCCTGCAGATTCCCTGCAGCCCTAATACTCCGAACTGTCCCCGCTTGGTCCTTGGTCTGTAAGCTAATCGTCCTAATTTCCAGCTGGACTTGGATGGTCCCTTACATCTGAGGGAGAAGCCGTATCATTCCGAAGCCTGGACTCCTCTACAAGTTACAGGAGAACAAGTTAGAGGAGCCACCGTAGCTGCAATAAGCTGTTTATACAAGCAAAAACTGATGGAAAAAATTAAGGACTTCTGATACAGCCATGCAGAGCATTGACCAAGACCGTCCCATTAAAATGTATTTATTCAATACCGACTTTCCCCCTACCCCACAATCAGCATTTTCACCAGTGCTGCTTTATTTCCTGTGGTTTCTTGTCATCTATCACCTTGCCTATTACTTTCTGTATATTATTGTTATCTAACGAGACATTATCATCATTAATGTCAGCATGGCATCCATCTAACGAAAGCCAAGATACTGAACTTGGCATTCCCCATTTACACTTGTTAATTTATTTTACTATGTTTTTAGGATTTTAAAATTATTATTTAGGGCAGCCCGGGTGGCTCAGCGGTTTAGCGATGCCTTCAGCCCAGGGCGTGATCCTGGAGACTCAGGATCGAGTCCCGCGTCAGGCTCCCTGCATGGAGCCTGCTTCTCCCTTGGCCTGTGTCTCTGCGTCTCTCTATCTGTGTGTGTCTCTCACGAATAAATAAATAGAATCTTAAAAAATATATATCATTTAAACAGCAACAACTAAAATAAAAAATAAGACAATTCACCCATTTCAATGCACTCATTATTTTAATCAAACAGCTGTTTATTGGGTATTTACTGTCCACCTAAGACTTTTTTAAATGCTGAAAGAAATAGCAAGGTGGGATGTAGCCTGTCTTGTCATCTCTCCCAAACCCTCACTGAACCTGCACTCAACATATTGCATTTCTCCAAGCTGTACATGATTCTTCATACAGTCTGAATCCCATGCTGAACCATTTCACTTCTGATTTTCTCATCATCCTACACCTATGGAGTCCTTGGCTTTTTTTTTTTTTTTTATGCTCATCTCTGACCTGGAGACCTCCCAATCCCCTATTACACTTAAAAATAAATAAATAAATAAATAAATAAATAAATAAATAAATAAATAAATAAAATGCATTGGACTGGATAAATATCAATATGTCATGAATGCCTGATGGCAGTTCTATAGCTCTATAGCTCTGGGCCCTAAAGAGTGTGGCAGCTATTGTATCTGGGTGAGTTTTATGTCTCTAAAATTTTGATTAGAGGTTATTTCCACTGTGAAAAGGAGATTTCTAGCATGGAGGCTCCTGCACCCGGCACTGTGAATCGTATCTGCCTGCACCCGGGCTGCTATCTGGGTAGGAGACCAAAGGATCTGCTGAGGGGCCTGCTGCAGGGACTCTCACTGAAAGGGGTCATCTGACGTCATCTGTCTGGCAAGTCAGCTTCCTATTCAATAGATTCCTAAGTTGGTGCCAAATGTGACCCCTGAGCCACATTCTACGTCTCAATGTTTAATTAGCCCCTGAAAGACGGCCTGGTGGGTCCTGTACCGCTCTACTTCTGTAATTAGTCATGTATACCTAAGTCATGTATACCTAATTAGTCATGTTAACCTAAGCCACTCCACCACTCCACTAAAACTATTTCTTCCAAAGACACCAATGATTTTTTCTTTTGGTCCAAACCAAAGCTTTTTCCATTCTCTCCCTCTTTTTGTTCCCATTCTCTTGACATCTGAGTGTTGTGATATTTCTCAGTGTCCCATCTTTCATGAAATTCTTGGTTGGGCCTGATGCTTCTTTTCTTTTTCTCCTATCACTTCTAATCAATCCTCTGTTTCCATGTCGGATTTCCTCTCTCTTTTATTTATTTGAGGGGGCAAGGGGAGGTTGGGGCCGAGGGAGAGGGAGAGAGGCTTAAGCAGACTTGGTGCTGAGTGTGCAGCCTGACACGGGGCCTGACCCCACAACCCTGAGATCTCCACCCAAGGCGGATGCTTAACTGACTTTGCCACCCAGGCATCCCTTATGACCAAACTTCTTATAGCTCCATTTCACTTTGCTCTCCTGTCTCCTACCAGGACCTATTTTCATTTAGCTCCGCTGCTCCTGGCCCAGGGTCAGCGTGTCCATTACGTGTCCCGTTTCCCTCCCCAAAGAGGCAGACTTCGCCACCTCCACGAGTGCACCTTCAATGTCAGTCATCGGGCTTCAGACCCAGAACTCATTTGTGACACTCTTCTCTGCTCCTGTAATTTTATGTGGCCAGTCATCACATCCACTGTCCCCTTTCAAATCCACTTCTACCGCCTTCCATCTTTACTCTCATTACCACCACTTAGTCCAGGTCATCACTCTATGATTCCAGTGCCTTTTAATATCATGTATATGCTACCACATTTATCATCCCTAACTCACTTATCATGCCACTTTTATGCTCAGTGACCTATGCTAATATGACAAAGAGAACCGTAATGCTTTATGTCCCTAGACAAATGCAAGCCCCCCTTTCAAATGCAGTTATCAACACCCCTTCAAATAGCCATTTTAAATTTTACAGCCTGAAAACAACAAGGTCCATCCTTCTCTCTCACGCTCACAATCAGCTCTCATTTTCTCTGTCCAGGTCACAAAGTCTTTCTTCCTCACCAACCAGAGACTTTATCATTTTACTGTGTGAAAGAAATAAGATGTGATGTTTGCCCAGCTACTAGCTAGTGAGTATCTCCCTTTTTCCTTACACCAATTGAGCACAGGTAAATGACAAAATTTAAAATATGTATTTATCTATTTATTATTTTAAAATATTTTATTTACTTATTCATGAAAGACACAGAGAGACACAGAGATAGAGGCAGAGACATAGGCAAAGGGAGAAGCAGGCTCTCCACAAGGGGCCCGATGTGGAACTCAATCCCAGGACACCGGAATCACGCCCTGAAGGCCAACACTCAACCGCTGAGCCACCCAGGCATCCCTAAAATATCTAAATACCGATTGCATGGTGTTATTATTTTTTTAAAGAACCGCGTGACACATCCTTTCCCCGAATTAAATATATACAGGGAGTTGTAGCCATCATTTTTATGCAAATGGGATGAAAAGTGGTCTTATCATAAAATGTATCATGGCATTAATCTTTATTTCTTGACAAGTTGTGAAAATTTTAGTTACCTCAAGAGTTATAAAATTCTAGAATAAGTACAAAATTAAACATAATTAGCATTTATTGAAAAGATACATAGTACCCAAAGCAGATAATATGTGGTATTCAACACGGTAGGCAAACATAGGTGCTGAAAAAGACAACTAATCGAAAAGGTGAAGTCCAGATTGCTGCCGTAGACATTTAATACGCCTAAATAAATAAACACATAAGTAGAACCCACTTTACTAGGCAGAGGCTCATTATCTATGCACGCTTCCTTCTTGTTGCAGGTTTTTCTCATCATAATTTCATGTCTACATTGTTCACATGTGCTGCCAATATATAATTGTAATTATAATTTAAAAATAAAGGCAATTCTATGCTTCCTCCCTTTTCTGAGCAAGATAATCATATTTCTTTGGAATATAAATTGCCACCATTTTTAGAGTTAGAAATTCTTCAAAGAACAATTAAGTCTTTGCTGAAACATGAAATGGAAGATAGTTCTGGAGAAGATTACAGCGTTTCAATTCAGTGCTTCCAATGAGAATAAAAAAAAATTGGCTTAACTGTTGCCCAAAGTCAATACCTCAGATTCTAAGATGTCAGGCTGTATATTTGGAATGAGCTTATATATATTCAGCAATATAAGCAAGCTTTGTAAACTATAAACTTATTCAAGTGAATCAAATGTTTATTTTCTCTACATAATCGAAAATAGGAAAAAAATCATATGGTTGTAATATTAAACACGATGCACTTTTAAGTAAAAGTTTAAAGCATTTCTTATGTTTTTCAGAAAGAATGAATGGAAAAACAAAACATTTTCGTTTTTAAAATAAGGGAATAAAACATTCTTGTGGTTTTAAACTACTATCTGGTTCAAAATCATTATTTTTAGGGTATAATTTGTGGTGTAGAATTTCACTTTCTCACTGGTGCTCAGCTATACACTTTGGAGGAGTGAGAGCTATGTGTCTGCTGTTCTGACGTGGTCGTGGATGCTATACTGTGAGCTGCACCATAGGAAAGCCTATAGAACCTTCTATTGGAAGATCAGCAAGGAGCAGCCTCCTGGTGATCGGAGGATCTTCCAAAAGCTATGAAGTTTCTGCTGAGTAACAGCAGGGACAAGTTGTGCCCTACAAGCTGATACCTGTCATTCTCACCCGAAAGTGGTGGAAGAGGGAAAATTCACACACACACCTGAACGCAACACAGGTATGAGAGGAAAGCAATAAAATACCCCAGAGGTTCATCAGAGGTCAAGAATTCAGAGATATGTGAGTTTGGTTGTTTGTTTGTTTATGACATTTCACCAGCAAACTTTAGTGCCAGAAAAGAATAGAATAACATTTACAATGTTGTTTAGGGTAAAAATCTGACTCAAATATTTTATAACATCATTTGTAGCAGATGTGCACAAACTCAGAGATACGACATCTCAGAGTACTTCTCTTTTTTTTCCCCACCTCTAGGGAGGTATTGTTGACAATAAAAATTATAATATATCGGGATCCCTGGGTGGCTCAGTGCTTGAGAGTCTGCCTTGGGCCCAGGGTGTGATCCTGGAGTCCCGGGATCGAGTCCCATATCGGGCTCCCTGCATGGAGCCTGCTGCTCCCTTCGCCTGTGTCTCTGCCTCTCTCTGTGTTTCTCATGAGTAAATAAATAAAATCCTTTTTTAAAATTGTAATATATTTAGAGTGTACAATGTGATGGTTTGATATATGTATACATTGTGAAATGATTACCACAATCAAGCTGCCTAACAATCCATTGAAATATGCAATATAAAATTATTAACTCTAGCCACTACGCTGTACGTTGGATCCTCAGACTTCCTGCTCTTGCAGCTGAAAGTCTGGACCCTTCAACCAATAGCTCCCCATTTCCCCCACTCCTGGCCCTTGGCAACCACCATTCTATTCTCTGTTTCTAGGAGTTATGTGTATATATATATATATATATATATATATATATATATATATATATACATATATATATGTTTTAAGATTCCACATATAAGTGAGATCATACAGTATTTATCCTTCTCTTCAGAGATAGGCGAGGTTAAAAGAGCAGACACCACCACTAGAGTTGGGGAGATGGGAAGGAATCTCATTTCCCCTACTGCTGTGTGGCTGGAGCACAGACTCTCAACATTGAGCCCTCGTCATGAAGACAGGACCAAGCCTTCTGCCCCAGAAGATCAAGGCCTGCCCAGGGGACACCGCATCAGCTCAGGGCTGGACGCAAAGACACCCTGAGAAAGTGGCCCTCATGTACACAGTATCCAGAGTCCAGTACTCAGGAGTGAGGTCAGGGATTATTCCTGACTGTGGACCCAGCAGCATCAGAATCCTGTAGGTTCCACTGCTCAGAAGGAAGGCTCTTTCCTCTTGAGCTCTGCTTCCAACAGCAGGATCCCACTATGGGGCCCCTCAAAAACTTGAAAACACACTTTTGTCAGCAGCAGTCTTGTACTTAGTAGTTATCACTAGAACACCTCATCATGTTTTCAGTCCTCAAAATCCCCAACGTGGATCCTTTCATTCTCCTACTACCTGAGACAGTGTTTTTTTTTTTTGTTTTTGTTTTTGTTTTTTAAGCCTCAAGAAAATGTCAGGGGCTCTAGAAACATCAAAGCAGTAATATTTTCCATCCTGTGATGTTACATTTTTTTCCTTAGGGATGATGTAGAGGACCTGCTACAGTGCCGAGCAGCACAGACACGGCTAGGGAACCCTCCTTTGTTGGGAGAGGGCTCCTGGGTCACTCTCTGTACTGGCTTCTGGAATCCGAAGGGTGAAGCACGGTGCCTATGCTCAGATCGGGTACAGGGGGTTCGGCCAAGGACTGAGGGCTGTAGCAGAAATGGACGAGCATCGGCGGGCAGGGGGTGCACAGGGCAACTCAAGGAACTGGCCTTGCTTCAATGACCTGGACGAGGTGCTTCGTTCCCTCACACTGGGGCTTTTGGAAGCTCAACTTCTTTAAGGGTTTCTAAGGTCCTTTGACCCCTGACAAGGCCAACCTGACTGCTGGAGAATCGAGCAGAATGACAGCCCATCTACTAATGAGCAGCTTATAGAACACGGTCTCTAGAAGCCGCCTTCCTGAGTTCAAATCCAGACTCTGCCGCTTACCAGCTGTTGACCCTGGCCTAGTTCTTCAACATCTCTGTCTCCATTCTATCACCTGTACAATGGAGATACCAGCCTCACAGAGGAATCACACAAACTGAGATTTTGTAAATGCATAGGGAATGGGCAACAGAGGAGGAACTGTGTGACAAATGACAGATTAAATACATCTACCATGGGCTTGGTGTTACAGCTGGTACTGGAACCCAAGGATAGAAAATATCTCGTATTACCTTTCCCCTTTAATGCATAATGGTGATTAGTCGGCCATAGTTCTGGGAAGACTCTAAAAAGATAATTATTTTTTTCCTAGACTTCTCCTTTCATTTGGGTTAGAAATCATTTTCCCTACTTAACAGATGAAGCAATTGAGATTTGGAAAGTTTAAATTACTTACTAGAAGCGAAAAAGAAAAAAAAAAAGGAACTTAGTGAGAAGAGATGAGATTAGAACTGAGAAAACAGTTCTTTCGAACCTGCTAAGAGACAGAACATTTTTGCAAGATGCCACTCACAGCCCCTCCTGAAAAGTAATCGGAGCCCCTGATAAGTCTGAGTAATTTTAGAACAGACTTTTGTGATATTTCAAGAGCCTTTCTGGGCATGCAGGGTTACCCGCTTAGCTGTCAGTTTTGGGACTCGCATACATCTTTAATCCATTTTTTTGACTAGCCAAATAATCCTTAACGAGACATTTCCATATTGTATCCCTGCTCTTTTTTCCCTATGAAATGTTTTTACCAGCAGGAGGCATCACTGAGTTGGTTTACTCAGCAACCTCTCTTTAAGCAGCTTGTTTGAGATAAAACTGTGTGATGTGGGCTCACGACCATTTTATTTGAGAACTTGTCTTTAAATATGTACATATTTCCCAACATCATACAGCACTCCTTCCTATATTTCTAATGATTCTCACTCCTTGCTGCTTTTTATTAATCCTAAAATCTCCTAGATCCACTGGAGTTGGAAGGACTACTAGGATACAGCTAGGCTGACTTAATTGAAAACATCTGCGTGTTCTCGGATGCAGCTATGGAGACTCAAAGAGAACTTTGCTCTCTGAATGTGTCCTGAATAAGCTATTACTTACCCTTTCTATGGGCTATAATTTGTAGAGCTTGTTTGTTGACAGGCGTAAATGATTTTTCTATTTGCAGAGTTTATTCATTTATTTTTTCATCTCACCATCCAGGATCCAGACACAAGTAATAGGAAGTGGGTTTTTTTCTTCCTTTATGTATGTATGTATGTATGTATGTATGTATGTATGTGTGTATATATATATATATATATATATATATATTTTTTTTTTTTTTTTTTTACCCTAAACAACATTGTAAATGCCCACCAGAGAAGACAGGTTATTTCATGCAAAACAAGAGTTTTGTTTTTTTACTAAGAGAGCTGTGGTTTGAATTTCTGCTGGAGGGGAACAGAATGCATTGATGGTAAAGTTAATCACTTGTGCCTTTTACATGGTGAATAGAACACAAATTTGAAATATCTGGTTAAAGTCTCTGTTTATTCGTGAACTTAGGAAAATTAAACCCACATAGTGACCCACGCGGTGAATAAACCCTTCATCTGTAGGCATAAAAAAGCAACTTCTTTTCTAAAGCCTTTCTCCTGCTTAGCTGCTTTCTAACTAATTGACCCAAAGAGTCCCCCAAAATTTCTAGAAGATAGGCTCCTAGGGTGAGCACGAAGTACTTAAGTATTTTTCTTACCTTGTACAAACTCTCTATTCATACTTGGCCTTGTATTTTCAACTGATTAGATTGGACAGAATTTTCGGTTGATCTCTTGTATTCACACGTTGAATAGGAGAGTCTTTTCCTCCAGTTCTTAAATATTAAGTGTTTTCCTTGCTCACAAAGAACAGGTGGATCACCAAGGCCAGAATTATTTTCAAAGTAACATCCCTGTGCTTAGTCATGATCCCACTTGATCCCTTTATATTAATATTAATTAATTAATTAATCAAGTGCTCAGAACCTTACTTGCCTGTTCATTCTTCACACCTGTTTTCAAGATGGGGGAAGGGGGTTTAAAAAGTCTGAACTCCAAGCTACAAGTAAGTCATGGAGATGTAATGCACAACATGGGGACTACAGTTAACATGGAACAGAATTTTCAATATCCCTTTGATGTTAAGATGAAACTTCAATATTCCAAATAATGCTTGGCCCATAGTAAGGTCTTAGTAAATATCTTTGAATGAATGCATGAATAGATGGCTGAAGGAAGGAAGGAAGGAAGGAAGGAAGGAAGGAAGGAAGGAAGAAAGGAAGGAAGGAATACCCATATCCTAGGTTTTAAGTGATGAAAATGACTTACAGGTAGGAAAGTACAGGAGTTTGGGAGAAAAAATTAAAACAGAAAGTTTAATAGCAATCAAAGCCAACATAGTACCACAAGTGTGCTATTCTAATTGGCTTTCTGATGGGAATTATAGCTAATTTTTGTCAGCCGCCAAGGAGGCAACTTGATTCTATTGATTATCAGTAGTCCTGCAAGCAATAAAATATATCAAGTGTCCTGTGGAAAGCAACTTTATTCATTTAAATTACTAAGGACTCTGAGAGGAGACAAAATTCAAATCACAAGAAATTATTTTTTTTAAGATTTTATTTATTTATTCATGAAAGACACAGAGGAGAGAGGGAGGCAGAGACACAGGCAGAGGGAGAAGCAGGCTCCATGCAGGGAGCCCGATATGGGACTCGATCCCAGGTCTCCAGGATCAGGCCCTGGGCTGAATTCAGGCAGGCGCCAAACTGCTGAGCCACCCAGGGATTCCCAAGAAATTATTTTTTAATGTAAAAATATATATAGTATCTAGAAAATACTCCTAGCTCAATTATTAATTTCTTGTGGATACTGCTGTAATTCTTGCATATTTGGAATAGGGCCTGCCAGACACAGGATGAACTGTACACACAGCAAGAATGGGGAAACCTTGTTAGTTGAGTGAATGTGTTATTCAGCTTAGTAGAGGGGAGATAAATAAAGCTGGAAATATAGACTAGGGACAAAGGATGAAGGTCTTAGGAGAGGATGATGGGCAAAGGATTTGAATTTATTAAGTCAAAAGTAGAGTTGCCACTCCAAACAGTTGTGAATGAGAAAATGGGGTTGATGGGATGCCTGGGTGGCCTAGCGGTTGGGCGCCTGCCTTTGGCTCAGGTGGTGATCCAGGGATCTGGGATCAAGTCCTGCATCTGGCTCTCTGTGAGGAGCCTGCTTCTCCTTCTGCCTATGTCTCTGTCTCTCTCTCTCTCTGTCTCTCATGAATAAATAAATCTTTAAAAAAAATGGAGTTGATTATGTGTAGGGGAGAAATGGTCACAGAAATAAAATTGCCTATTTCTTCATCAATGGGACATGCTTGTCTTTTTTTTTTTTTTTTTAGAAAAATAAACCATAATTACAAATTATTATTTTGGTCTATTCTTGGTGGTGTCACACTGTTAAGTTTGTAAGAACTTTTGTCCATGACATGGCCGTTTCAGCACTAAAGAACTTCTGATATTTTATAAAATGATATGTTAAGCAGATAATGATGCTATGAAGTAAATGAACAAAATGTCTTGGCATTGATTTATAATAACAGTATCAGTTTCTCATAACATTAACAACTTTATCTACAAATTTCTGATTGGCAAGCAACAACGAGGGATACTGCTAAAAATCAGGAAATAAACACTAGGGCCTCTAAAGTTACCAAATAGATTTAATAAAATTGATGCATAAGTAAGCAGTGTGGGTAATCACCCAGTATTTGCATTTACTTTTCTTGTGAACAACAACAAAAATACCTTTTTAAAAAACACTAAAATCTCTGTAGATGATAAGCATCAAGTTAGCAAATTAGTAAATCACATAGCTGAGAATTGGTGATGTTCCTGGGGTCGGTGGGGGGATAGTGTAACTGAAGCTTGTGTAGGTCCAGGTAACATAGCACTCAACAGGAAGATGGAAAATAGATGAGCAGGCCAAAAAAAAAGGGGGGGGGTAATCTGTGGCATTTAACACAGGGAAAAAATAGTGTGGGACATATCATTTAACGTATATAATATTCATGGATTCATGATAAGATGACGAATTTTATCAGTATTCTCTGCTTAAGGAGGCTTAGAAGAATAAACTTAGAAAACTTTCCATAAG
This sequence comes from Nyctereutes procyonoides, assembly GCF_905146905.1. Taxonomy (NCBI): domain Eukaryota; kingdom Metazoa; phylum Chordata; class Mammalia; order Carnivora; family Canidae; genus Nyctereutes; species Nyctereutes procyonoides. The sequence goes on along the minus strand of NW_026575120.1, from coordinate 38,962,269 downwards.
ATTTCTTCAAAATTTATTTTAAAAACTGCTTTTAGAGGGATAGGTTTCAGTTACCTGTAAAAATCTTTCTTTGGTAAAGCTATTATATTTTCCAAACCCCACTGTGTATCACATTTAAAAGCATATACTAATATATACAGCCTCTTTCTTTAGGATATTTGAGACTTTTTAAAAATAACTATGTGGGAAAAGATTACCATCTATTTAATGCCTAAAATATATCCTACCACAAGATGGACTGATTGACATAAAATGTTATATTTATTAATCTCAGCAAGCCTGTTGGATAAGGATTATTATCCCAATTGTTAAGGATGATAAAAATGATACTTAGAAAGTCATTCAATCTGTCAAATGTGAAGCAGCCAGAACTTCATTCAGATGTATTTTCTTTTCATTGCATTATGATTACATTAATCAAAAGTGTGTTAAGAGCTAAAATAGGAAAGTAGCTTTAAACAATAGGTTTATCAAAGAGATATCCTATAATTGATAGGGGGGATAAAGATTGTGAAGGAGGGGAGGGTTCTCATTTTATATTTTGGAGGAAGGCAGGGTGGGTCAAATTCAGAGTTGGTTAGGTAAATAGAGATAAATTCCAATTAGTCCTGTTTTTAAATAAATCTGGTGAAATGAAGATGGAGGATACTGACAGAAGTAAATCAAGGAAGAAGTAATAAATAGAACCATCTGAGTTTGTACTTGATTCAAAGAGTACTGAAGGAAGCCCCAGAGTCGGGGGAGCAACATGATCGAGACGTCAGTCTTTAAAAAAAAATTTGACAGTAGAGTGCAAAATAACTTATAATGGGAAAAAGCCGGAAAATCTACCACTCAAAGATTAATCTATCACTGTGCCATAGGCTTTAGGAAATGCACAGGATTTTAAATTAGAAATCAGTATGGAAGTTAGAGAACTAAGTACATATGAAGAGGAAAAGAGAATTTCCTTCAGAATTCTGGGTGTAGAATAGACCATATTCTCCTTAAATAGTCTAAAACTAGGCTAAGAGAATGTCGGTACAATGATGATTCTGTGTTCTTAAAATCCTGTTTTGAGTATTCCTTCATAAACTTGTCATTCAGGGAAGATAAAATAATAACGGAAGCTTTGGAATCATTCTTTTGCATAATAAAAAAATAATGGTAAAAGTAAAAATGTCGAAATAGGAAAAAAAATAACTAGGGTGTTGAACAATGATGGAGTTGATTGCATTACAAAAAGGAGGCAGGATCAACAAAGACAAATTTTCATAAAGCAACTGAAAAAAACTGAAAAACTGGAAAACCATCAAAAGAGAATGGTTAGAAGTTTTGCGTGTTACAAAGAAATAAACACTTGAACTCCATTTTTATAAAAGTCTGCTCTGCTTTATAAAGTAGTATCTGTAATTAGAGATGAGATTCGACTTGTGAAGTTCAAGTAAAAAATACAGGAAACCAAGTTAAGTTTGAATTGCATGAGATACGTGTATACTAAGTGTACTAAGTGTAGCACTGCTGTTTATCTGAAATTCAAATTTAACTGAGTATCCTGTATTTTATCTGACAACTCCAAATCAGATTCACTGCGACTTTACCTCTCTTAGTGGTTTTCATACTGGAAATGAAAAGTTGCAGATAGAGGGCAATCAAAAAAGTTCAGACACAGGAAGAAGGAGAAAAACAAAGAGTTCCTATGAGGAGGTATAATTAGAGCTTGTATCCAGGATTGGATTGGACCATAGGTTTCATCGATTTGATGTAAAGAACGTAGGTAGAATGACCCAGAATTCCAATGAGAAAACTAGCCTTGTCCTTACTCTTAAAGATGGTGAGTCAGTCTCTAAGACAGAGAGCTTTATGTAAAGATTGAATTGGTTCATTCTTCTATGTTGAAACAACATCTGCCTCTAATTATTGAGCCAAATCCCAATAGCTCAGGACAAATTTGAGGATCTTAAGTATAGATCTTCTCCTACTTGAAAGGGCTGGGCATTATCCCCGCATTAAGATGTTTTCTCAACAAAACAAACAGAGGGTGAGCCATTTACTTTTGCAAAACTCAAGAAATAGAAGACAGCAGAACAAGACTTGTACCTCTTTCCAACCCCTAGTCCCCATAAAAATAAATGTGTAGATGAACAAGGCTCAAATAGATTTTCTTTTTGGCATCAAAAAGTCTTTTTAAATTCGATGAATCATAATGTGGGAATAATGCCCTTCTACATGGAATTTTAAGTATTTTATTTTTGTTTCCCTTTACAAATATATAATTAGGGCAATGTTAGGAGAGTAAACATGATGTCGATACTTTGCTGCTAGCCAAAGTGAACATCAGCTAAGAGCTATTGAATGCTACAGCTCAGTAACTGCACTCTCTGGCCGTGAAAATGCCTGATCTAATGAGAAAGGTGACCTGCTAAGGGAGCTCAAGCACCACAGAGGATGTGGAAACTCAGTGCTGAGTCAAATGTAGGTAATATGAAATTACAGTAACTAATTAACTTAATTGTTTGCTCTGAAATTGGAAGGGAAAATGCCTGGTGCGTGGGAAGGAAGGCAGGGAAATCACCATATTTTCTTATGAGGAGGTATAGTGAACTAACGGCTATATCTGACTCTGTGACGTTTCCTTGTATTTGTTCATTTACATGACATCGTAAAATGAGTACTATTATCATCCTCATTTTACAGATGAAAAAACTGAGGCACGAGGGAATTTTTGCAGATTTTCCAAAAACCTCTTGGCTAGTAAGTAGCAGAAGTGAAATAAAAATAAATCCAGTCTTGGAGCTCACACCTGCCATATTGCCACTTCACTCATACTGTGGAAAACGCTTTCAATTGCTGGAAAGAGAATGAGGGTATCTATGAAAAGCATGCAGTATTATAGTTTCATAAAAAATGACCTCACACTAATGGTTTGGGGTTTTACAACATGTTTTGTTCTGTTTGCTTAACTTCTAGAAACAGCAATGAAAATCTTAAACATTTATTGGGCAAAATTCATTAAAATATATTATCTATCATAAACCTATTCCTTTTTGTAGGCTCTTTCTTCTGTCCACTGCAGTCAGTGGCTGTTGACTAAGTTCATGTGCCCAATCATGAATACCGGCCAATAAGGTGGCCAAGTTTTGAGACAAGCTCAACAGACCTACAAAAATACTTTTGTGATATTTTCACTGGTGTAGACAATCCATGCACAGTATTACATCTCTTGCCTACCAGATTCTTTGATAAGCTCTTGAGAATATTCCATTGTATCTATAAAATTCATTCTCACTTTTTCCTTTGAGTGGTGAATGGATTGTCCATTTTTTTGTATATTAAACTGCAATAAATTACATCCACTCTTAAAGATAAGTCACTCTGAATATCCTGGTTCACCCTGAGGCAAAACTTAACAGTGAATATTGAAATAGTAATAATAAGCACAAGGCTGAGAAGTTACTCTTCTACCAGAAAGCACACCAACTTAGATTGAATGACACTTCTACAGCACTTGTTATTAACTTACAGAGAAGTAATAGCTGAATTTATATCTCAGAATAGAGGAGGGGGGGGGAATGGTTAATAAAAGGAATGTCTGAGAACCTAAATTTGCCTACGTTTACTAGAATATTTATCCAAATGAAGAAATAATGGGACTGAATCCCAAGGATCTGGTATGGTCAGACTCTTAGCTATCTCAGGCACAGACAAGAGCTAAAATGTATTTCAAAGAGGAAAACTAAACGCAAGAGTTTAGTATTTATTGATTCTCATATAAAAGAAAAACAAAATGAAAATTTTTGATGATGATGGCATTGCTGGCAAACCAACACTAAAGCTGTTTCCTGCTTCACTGATATCATGGTGACTGTTAGGAGAGAATTAAAGCAACTAGGGAATATCCAGGCAGGAGGCTGTGTGTGTGTGTGTGTGTGTGTGTCTGTGGGAATGAACTCTGATTTACACAACTTGTGATAATCAAAATTTAGTGTGTACCATGCCTTCAACAGCACTCCTATAGAGTTTAGATTTCTAGACTTTATATTAACTTTTTATCTTAAGCTATGCTGAGTGTTTACAACCTGACTGAATGTATTTCTGTAGGAGTGTTTTAATGAACAAGCGTAATCATAACTCATATACTTATTTTGTAAAGTGTTCAATAATGTTTGTTTTAGTAACAGTTTATAGGGATGTATTATTTTATTTTACAAATGTAACCGTGCAGCATTTTTGCTTGTAAAGCAGTAGTTCCACATATGTATACCCATAATGGACTCGACTATTATTCACAGATGGTGTTCCATGCCAGTCTATAATGGGAACTGTTAATGTAGAAGTAAATATAAACAATCCTTGGCCTTAAGGAACTTGCACCCTGTTGTAAAGGAAGACATTCAAGTAAGTGTTTATAATAAAGTGAAATGAGCTGCAGTGGAGTTGTATGTAAGACACACTGGAGAGCACTGGGGATGGAAAGTCTAGATCCAGGCAGGGAAAATAGGAAGTCCTTTGCTGGAGCTAGCACTTGAATCAAATAGAGAATACAGGGATCTTTGACCATATGCAGACATTTGGAAAATTATAGCTGTCATACTGGAATATAGCTGAAGTTTTCACTAGGGGAAGTGACCTAGTACAAGGCTAGAGAGACTGGCAGGAAATGACCAAATTATCATGTTACTTAATAATCTAAATGGTGTGGATTTTACCTTAAGGCCTTAGAAAACTTTGAGGTATGGTAATCACAGAGCAAGGTTTAGTTAAATCACTCTTTCAGCAGCATGGAAGATGAAAGAATTGATTTAGAACACTATAGTGAGGATTTTAGGAAGTTGAGGTGGAAAAATTGAATAAGTATTTAGATGTGGAGGATAAGGGAAAATGAGAATTCCAACTTGAGTTTCACATTTCTTGTATCAAATGAAAGTGCTAGAGCAGTAGGCTAAAGGGTTGACAGTGTCCCTAAACTGCAAGCAGAAGGAAATAAAAATTCATTTCTAGAAAAAGCACTCTCAGTTCAGATAATCAAGATTCTCACAAGTTAAACAATTCTGAATCAAACACCAAACAAAAGCATGCTACGGTGACTGAGAAGTCAGTAAGAACAATAAGTAAGATTTATAGATTCTAATGATACTAGAATTATTAGATCCAGACTACTAAGTATATGAAATATTTAAAGGATACAATTTTCTTTTAAATACTGAATGAGCCCAGAATAAAATTACTGAATTAAAAACTCAATAGATGACAAAGACTCCGAACAGACACAATTATGTAGAAAATTAGCCTGACACAGAGAATAAGAGGGCCAGTGGGATATGGACAGCACCATCAAATGGGGGCAGACATACAGGGTTTCAAAGTTCGGCCAAGAGGCATCCTCATGTGGGAATGGCTTGACATACAAAGTCAGAAACTGATCAAGGAGAAGGGTGTGTCCTCATAGATAGAGAAGCCGCCTGGTATTTGGTATCAGCCTAAGAGAGGTGTGGAAAAACACAGTGGTGCTGATGGGAAATTGGGGATTAATTATACTGAAGACCGTAGCAGCCAGGATCTTTCACTTAGAGAAAGGAAGTACAACACTGGAGGAGTGGAAAAATAGAAGGAACCCTATGATACTGGAGTACTGGTGTTAATTCATGGTCTTCCATATATAAAAAGAGAGAACTAAACATTGATGTAAATATGTGTATCTACTTAGCTACCACACACATATTCCCTCCCTCTGTCCACTGAGAAGACCTGGGAGCAGAAACACAATGATAATAATGAGCACATCTAGCATCCAGATCATGGCTTCTAAGAAATTATTCTCAGGGTGCCTGGGTGGCTCAGTCAGTTAAGCATCTGCCTTCAGCTCAGGTCATGATCCCAGAGTCTTGGCATCAACCCCCACACTGGACTCCCTACTCAGCAGAGTCTGCTTCTCCTTCTCCTCTTCCCCTTCCCTCTGACCCACTACTCCTATGCTCACTCCTTATCAAATGAATAAATAAAAAATATTTTAAAAATAAAAATTTTCCACTAAAAGGAACAAAGACTTTCTGAAGAAAAGACTGATAGGAAAAGAATCTAGTCTGAAGCAGGTAAAGTACAAATTGATCTAAAAACTTCTGTTTGTGACAAAAAGCAGAGAACTAGTCTGGAGCAGCTAAAGTACAAATTGATCTAAAAACTTCTGTTTGTGACAAAAAGCAGAGAACTACTCAAAAAATGATGGGACTATGATCAAAGGACACAGGCACCAATTTGAAAGGGCTCCCACTGGCCAAATCTGGGACAACTTCAGCATCAATATAAAGAAAATGCTTTTTTAACCCATTAGATACAATAAGACACAATCTCTATAGACATAAGTAAATGGAAGGTTCTATTAGATGACATTTATGTTTCAAAGACCCTCCACAATTTTTTTTTAATCGTAAAGGGCAAAAGTTATTACAAGGGAAAGTCTGTCTACACTGGAGAAGACTGGTAGACAACACCTGAATCACATGATACAAACCCTGGGGTGAAGTGAAACCATGCATCACCAAACCAGCAAACCTCTTGAGCAATATTCCTGCCAAAAACATATAAATTGAGCCAAATCATGAAAAATCATGAGGCAGACTCAAATTGAAGTAAGTTCTACAAAATGAATGGATGCTAATCTTTACAACGTCAAAGTCCTGAAAATCAAGGAAAGGCTGAAGAAGTCTTCCAGACTGAAGGAGACCAAGGATAAATGAAACTAAATACTACGTGTAACTCAGAACTAGATCCTTTGCCTCTAAAAGGTGTTACTGGAACAAGTGGTGAAGCTCAAAGGGGACCTGAGGGGGGAGAAGGAAATCATAAAATAATCTTGATTTCCTGGTTTTGATGGTGGTATTATAGTTATATAGGAGAATGCCCTTGTCTGTGGAAAGCAGATCTAGAGTGGTTGGGGATGATGGGAATCAGGTTGTTGACTTACTTTCAAATGACTGGGGGGGGGGGTGACAAAGTTCATTTTTCTGCATTTACAAGCTTTTCTGTAAGCTTGAAATTGTTGTAAAATAAATAAAACCTTATTTAGATTTCTTATTTTTTTACTATGGAGATCTCATAGTATTTATCATGCTAATTTGTGTTTTGCATTTCCAAGACACAAATATAATACGCAGTATTTCCTACAGATTTTTTTAAAACAGGGTATATTCTGGAAAACAGAAGTAATTTTTTTTAAGATTTTATTTATTCATGAGAGATACACACAGAGAGAGAGAGAGAGAGAGAGAGAGAGAGAGAGAGAGAGGCAGAGGGAGAAGCAAGCTCCATGGAGGGAGCCTGATGTGGGACTTGATCCTGGAACTCCAGGATCACACCCTGGGCCAAAGGCAGGCGCTAAACCACTGAGCCACCCAGCTATCCCCTTACAGAAGTATCCCCTTAATACAGAAGTATTTAAAAAGAATCTCTTCGTCAAAAATTATACAGAAATATAATAAATATACTAAATGCTAAGTGAATTTAGTGACTAATTGCTGTTATGTAAACAGTGGTAAATGTGATCAGGACTGATGGTCATTTAATCAGAACAATTACCAAAATCATTAATAATTATACCTATATTAAATATTTAACTTCAAACAGAAATTTCTATTCACCAGTGTTTCTATATAGGCTACTTCTTTCTTTTTTTTTTTTTAATAGGTCTCCTAATGGGATCTCTGTATAATCTTTAAAAATGAGTTATATTTGTGTGAGTGTGTATGTAACAATCCTTTTAGGGTGTAATACAGATTATCATCAGGTTGCTCTAACTTTGTTTTTTCTTTTTCTTTTTTTTTTTTTTTTTTTAGTCAATATTTTGCAGTTGTCTCATCAGAATGAAATAAGTTTAAAGATTCCTTACTGGGGATCTTTACAAATTATTAAAGCAAGTTTTCATAGAACACATTTGGGTTTTTTTTTTCCCGTTTGTCACATTTTATAGGATTACATAAAATTTCATTAAATTGTGGCATTAAAATAGGAAGTCAAGATGGCATTAAATGTTAAGAGAACAAACATCACAGAGTCTTGGCAAGCAATTCTGCTGGTGGAAGCAACAGTCATGCCAGGTTAGCAGCGAGCAGGCTGCCAGTCCTGGACTCAGGAAGCCTACTTTATTGGAGAAAGTAGGGAATATTTGTTAATCCAGCCAAAATGGTCATCAGAGGTTTTTCTCTAGGGTAGAACCCTGGGTTGTTTTGTTCTTTCAGTTTATTTCAAGTTTTTTTTTTTTTTTTTTGGATACCACACTGACTATATAATTGAAAACCTCTCTGAAAACATAATGAATAATCTTATTGAAGGAATGCATAAACCTTCCTTACACTTGGTTCATTTCCTTTGGTCAGTGGCAATCTGAAAAGTCAGAAGTCCAGCCATAGACTGGATCACAGCACAGCCCGTCTAATTTGTTCATCAATGGAAAAACAAACTAATTTTCTTAATTCTGAATTTTTAGCAACATTAAAATTGAATCAGTGCAGGCACATGGCATGCTTTGGTTTACTTGCCAGTTACAGATCGCATAGCAATAGAGGTAATTTCCAAAGTCGCCCTTCAGAGAAACAAAAACATGAAAGCTTAAATATTTTTGGTATCTCGAACGCAAAATAAACTCAGTAAAGTTAAGAAGCATCACATTTCTTCAATAGTATGTTCTTCATTTGTCATTCTTTAATGCATAAAATAACAATCACTTATTGCTTAATAGTAAAACTGTAAGCAACATATTAGTAACTGTACGTCCACATAAAGCTGGTAAATTGTATTCAGAAGCATTACTAATTCCCCCTACCTTTTTAGCATAATTTATACTTAATATTTTGATAAATGTTTTGAAGCTATAGGATAGAAAGCATTTATAAGGCCAAGGACAGCTAGATGTTCCACTATTTTCTTTCAAACCTGGATAGGACTTATTTTTACTTTATTATATTGATGTTTCATTTCTGACCTCCATTCATTTACATCAGCAGAAAAGATAAAAAATAATCTGCCTTCACAAGTTTAATATGATGCCTTTGTCGACTTAGACAAAAACATACTTTAAATGCAGTGGTGAGTGTGAAAGTATCGATCCCTACTGTGGAGTTCCTGCTAAACCTGAATCCACTAATGAATGGCCTTTCCACCAAGTTCATTTGAAACCTGTCACTGTGTGTGTGCTAATCTGTGGATACTAATGGAAAACCTCTATAAGTTAGAGTCTAGACATTTGGTTTTGGTTGAAACCCTCTATACGTTAGAGTCTAGACATTTGGTTTTGGTTGAAACCCTCTATACGTTAGAGTCTAGACATTTGGTTTTGGTTGAAACCCTCTATACGTTAGAGTCTAGACATTTGGTTTTGGTTTGTGTAAACACTTTATTTTTGTCCAGTCAGAGTTTTTCTTGTGGATTATTTAGAGATAGCAAAGCATTTCCAAGTGGACCACCCCATTGCTCAACTGCCAGAATCATAAAATGCTTTTCATAGATTCAAAAGCAAAGAGTTTTCAAACAGTTGCGTTAAGAGTTTGACTGAAATTAATTTTAGTAGAAGTTTATTATTTTTTTTAAGACCATTGAATTCAAGCTGTTTTCTGTACTTGAGCAAAGCTATGACTCCCAGTTCACAAAAGAATGAGCTCATTTACAAACTGAAGTTGCGATAGGCCCCGTCAGACATAAGGGAAAGAATGAATTTTGTGTTCCTTAAATGGGCTACATTCAGCCAGAGACATAATATCTGCATAGACAGTTTAGGAGGCTCTAATTAGTCTTTTTTCTATCTAAAAAGACAAATATACTTCCCAACCCTGATGGAATTTCTTCATTTTAAATTTACTAAAATTGTACAACTAGAGATTTATTTAGTTACATAGTACCTTCTATCTAAATGTGCATGTTCCTGTTAAGGCTGGGACCTTCACATCTATCCCTCACCTACACTCCCATCGGTTAATAAGATCAACTATTTCTAAGGACAACTTCTTCTCTTGTGCATTGAACCCTATCGAACCCAACCTGGGTCAAAGAAATTTCTCTAGCAATCACATCCTTTTATCCTGCATTATAAATAATTTTCCTCTGTGTTAGTTCATTTCCATTATCCTGCAAACCTATTTTTTTACATTAAGAAAAACTTTTTTTAACCATGCTCCCTCTCTAGCTATAATTGCCCCATTCTACTCCCTCTTGCAGCAAAAATAAGTTAATTCGAATCATTGAGCACAATTTTTTTTTTTTAATTTTCCTTTCATGCTCACCTGAAACTACTCCAGACAGACACACCAAAACCTCTTTCATCATAGTCATGTGGAACCTGCCATTGCTAACATAGTGGTACTCTTCAGTCCTTGTCTGATACGACCCATCAGCAGCATCTGATCTACTTGGTCACCTATAGATCCTGGAAACAATTCCATCAGAGGCATCTAGAACACTAGCCCTTTAGCCACTCCTTTTTCATCTACTTGCTACTCCTCTCACCAGCCACTTTTTATTAAAGTACAAATAAAGATCAGTCCTTGGATTTTGTCTCCTTTTCTTCCAGCTTTCACTCAGCAACCATGTCCAGTCTCACGATTTTAAAATCTGTGTTGAGGATCCTCCTAATTTTATATCCCTAGCTCTGATGACTCCCTAATTCCAGACCTGTCTACTCAATGTCTTACCTGGGATAACTAAGACCTCTCAAATTTAGCAGGCCTAAAACTGAATTGCTGATGCTGACCCAAAACTTTATTCTGCTTTCATTTGTTGCCCTTTCAATTTATAGTAACTTTTACCTTTTAAATTCTTTAGTAAAAAAAAAAAAAATCTTTGCATCATACAAGCCTCTTTCTCTCGGCACTGTCATCCATCATCCATCGGTTACCAAGTCTCTTTCACAGAATCCAGCTGCTTCCTACTCGGGCCTACCAATGACATTACCTGGATAATTTTTTTTCTTTTTGGTTTCCTTCCTTCTTTCTTTCTTTCTTTCTTTCTTTCTTTCTTTCTTTCTTTCTTTCTTTCTTCTTTCTTTCTTCCTTCCTTCCTTCCTTCCTTCCTTCCTTCCTTCCTTCCTTTTTCTTTCTTCTTCTTTCTTTTTTTTTTAAGACAGAGAGAAAGAGGGCAAAGAGATCCTAAGCAGGCCTCATGCCCAGTGCAGAGTCCAACACAAGGCTCAATCCCATGACCCTGAGGTCATGACCTGAGCTGAAATCAAGGCAGACATTTAACTGACTTACCAATAACTTGAGCTGAAATCAAGCGTTCAGTCCTTATAGTCTATTTCCAATAGAGCAGTTGGAGTGAATTTCTTAAAATCACAAGTCCTTTCATGTCACGTCTCCATTCAGAGACCTCCAAGGCTCCCGATACTAACCAGAATAAAAGCCAACCTTTCTTGTAGTAGCTGACAAGAGTCTAGATATTCCCCATCTGCCTCAATACCACCCTTGATGATTTGATATTATCTCTCATAATCTAATTATACTTGCCCCCCTTACTCTTCTCCAACCTTGAAGGGCATCTTCCTGCCTTAAGACTTCTGCATTTGCAATTCCTTCTACCTAGATTGGTCCCCCTCCTTACATCCTCCTGGTGATTTTACTTAATTGTCATTGCAATGAAGCTGTTCCTGACAATTACTTAAAACTGTCCCTCTACTTCCCAGTACTTTCCCCCCATCCCCTGTTTTGTTTATCCCCTGCAAATACATACAATTATTTATTTATTCAGTTAATTGTCTGCACCCTTCCACTAAAATATAAGCGAAGCTCATTGAGGGCAGGTGTTTTTATTGGTTTTGTTTTCTGTTGCATATTCAACAGCTAGAATGATGGTAGGCACTCAATATTGGTGAAATTAATGTGTAAACCCCTAAATACATTCTGGGTTAAGTATACCAAAATAGCATTAACCAGGAAGAAAGAGGATAGTAATGGGACAGAGGAAGACTAGTTTACTGGCCTGTGGTAAGTGGAGAGTCCTCTGAAAGTCTCTACAAGAAGCAACTTATAAAGCTAAGTAATGGGATAGGGTTACGGAGAGAGGCTGGGGTGTGTGCAATAACTGTCTTTAAAGTCTTCCTTTACCTTAAGGGCACCTGCCAAAGACAGGTCAAAATCAAAATGGTTACAGACAAGATAAAGTTTCTTCTGGTGACTTTTTTTCTGCTCTGTTTTTCTCTTGGCTCCCAATCCTCCTCTTTGATCTCCTACCACCCCTAGAAGATTTCAGTGCCATGTGCCCACGCTTCATTTCCAAGTCATGGACTGAAGCTATAACTTAAATTCCAATTGCAGGATGCAGCCATGATGTGGATATGTCTTATGAGACCAAGTTCCCTAAACCAATCACTTTATTTTACTGAAGGCTGATTAGGAATAAAGATATGATCTCTTAGAGCAAGACATAGAAGGTTTTCATTGGGTCAATAAAGACCTTGACCATATTACAACAGAAACAACAGTGACCATCATTATTGAGGCTTTCCTGGGACAGCTGTGTTATAACTATCATTCCTAATCTTAGCAAGCACACTGCGAAGAAGGGATAATAAGACTTTGTCAGATAAGGCTATTGAGGCTTTGAAAATTAACTTGCCCAAAGATACGAAGAGGCTAAGTGGTATATTAGGATTCAAATCCCCTGCTAATGGACCCACATGTCCATTCTGTTACACAAAGCATAGATGTTTCTTTTTTCTTTTCTGTTTTTTTTTTTCTTAATTGAGGTTAAAGGAAATCCAATCTCCAACACTAGAATACAAAGGGAATGTAGATATAAACCAAAGAAAGCAAATGCTAATGCTGTTTGATTTTAAAAGCTGATCATACACTTAAAGCCCATTTAGTATATTTTTAAGTTTTAGATTATGCTACTAATTACAGTGATAGAAAACAGCATGAGAAGTAGATAATGCCAGCAATACCTGTTAGTCTTTCTCTACACTAAAAGGGAAGCTCAACTGCAAAGGGTCCTTTAACTGTAATTAAAAGTCATATTGTTGGGTGGAGTAACATTCATCTCTACACCAAGAAAAACAAAACTAATTTTCACCGTGTATTATGTTAAACCTAGCACATTTTGAGCTAGTGCGATATTTTGGCAAGACAATCATGTTAAAATATTTAAAACCACAAAGCAAAAGGAGACCCCCCAAAACGTTACCACTCAGTTATAGGATGGTGCATCTGTAAAATTCTCTACATTGACAGGTCACTGAAAATTGAATTTGTAATTGACAGCCGTGCTCTGCAGTGAACAATATGGCACCATATTTATTTCTGTAATTATTTTAGAACTTTTAAATTGTGGCTTCTCTTAAAAAGGCCTTAGGACATGGTAAATATAGCCAAGATTATTGAGGGTTCATTGTCTGAGATGTTTTACTTAACTCTAATTTAATTCAAGTCAATAAATCTCAATGAAAATATACCAAATGGCCTACCCTGTGCCTGCAACATACTTGGCAATGGTGGGAGGTTAAAAATTATAGAAGATGGAGGTGTCTTCACATTTAAGAACATATATTGATAAAGCTGTTAGTTCAGTAAGAGAGATCAGAAAATAAGCCCTATTCACTCAAAAAAATAAAAACTTTGAGGGATCCCTGGGTGGCGCAGCGGTTTGGCGCCTGCCTTTGGCCCAGGGCGCGATCCTGGAGACCCGGGATCGAATCCCACGTCGGGCTCCCGGTGCATGGAGCCTGCTTTTCCCTCTGCCTGTGTCTCTGCCTCTCTCTCCCTCTCTCTCTGTGTGACTATCACAAATAAATAAAAATTAAAAAATATATTTAAAAAAATAAAAACTTTGATATTAAAAAGGAGTAATTAATGCAGTATGAATATCTTTGCCATATAGTCCTTTATCTTAATGCCAATATATTTAATTGTAGAGGATATCACTGATTGAATATATATTTATAAATATATATATTGTGAGAAACACTGACAATATTAAAGTCATGCAAATGCAAAGTCCTTAAATTCTGACTTGACCTATTCTATACCTTCTAGAAATATTAAGGTATCCTAATAAAAAATAAATTAAAAACTCAATATTTATTTTTTTCAAAAAGATTTTATCAGAGAGAGCAAGCACACATGCTTGGGCACAGGTAGGGGGAAGGGGAGAGCTTGGAGCCCGATGCACTGCTGGGATCATGACCTGAGCAGAAGGCAGACACTTAACTGAGCCACCCAGGTGCCCCCAAAACTGAGTATTTCTTAAACTATTCCCCTTTATTTGATTTCTTGGGAAAAAAAATGAAAGTTGCTGAATCTAACGGTCACTGCTATACTCAAGAATGGAAGAAAGGAGAACACTGTTACATTAAGAACACTGCCCACAGGTCAACAAACTATTTCTGTACAGTATGATGGTAAATATTTTAGGTTTTCAGCTACACTCTGGCATGTATTTCAATAAAACTTTATTTGTGGACACTGAGATTTGAATGTAATTTTCATGTGTCACAAAATATTTTTCCCCAATCATTTAAAAATATAAAACCACATTTAGAAAATGGCATATAACCTGGTGGCCAAAAAACAAAACAGAAGAAAACAAAAAACAAAAACAACAACAACCAAAAAAAAAAAAAAAAGAAAAGAAAAAGACAGGTGGCTGTTTTCCTGATCCAAATCACAAAATGGCTCTCATGTTTGTATGCATAATAACTATTCTTCATGGATATAATAACTGCAGCTAATTATTCAGTGCTTGTATGCCAAACATCGTTCAATATACGTAGTAGCCCATATAAGTATGTTTAATCTTCACATCAACCCCGAGTTAGGAATATTACATCCATTTGACAAGGAAATCAGGCAGAGAACTTGAATAACTTGCCCAATGTCCCAACATCTATTAAATGGCAGAGCTGGGATCAAGCCTAGAGCCTGTGCTCGTAGCCACTGCTCTTTGCCACCCACTACACCACAATGTGTTGTTTCCAGCCACAGAACAGGAGACTGTGAACTAATTAAGCTCCTTTAAATTCATAAGAATGATGTTTATTTTCTTCTTAAATATTTTATTTGAGAGAGCCCAAGCTAGTGACCGAGATAGGAAGAGAGCATGGGCAGGGAGGAGAGGGAGAAGCAGGCTCCTCACTGAGCAGGGAACCCTACGATGTATCATGACCTGAGCCAAAGGCACCCAGGTGCCTCCAAAATGATGTTTTTATCAGAATGGGTAAAGGTAAATGCAAATTGTTACATGTTTAAGATTTTTTGGCAACTAGAGTATTTGAGACAAGTTTAAAGGAAAGAGGATGTTGGTGACGAGGTGTTTTGCTGATTTCTGTCGCAAAACTATGAACATGTTTTCTCCTTGGGTTGTGAAATTCTAAGTGCCTTAGAGAGTTTACTCATTTGGCGCCCTAATGCCAGAGAAACTTCCTCTAAAAACACACTAGGAAAGTGGATATCTATTTTAGTGTGAGTCATCTCTTAATAGTTTTGTTTTTCCAGGTAAGGACTGTTAATATTTAAACTAGGCAAGATGTATTTTAATTATTTTTTATGCAGCATGAGGTTTTATGTATAGATTCATTTAGCGTGTTAATCATTACTATAAAATGGCTAGATTGTGATTTCCAAGTCCAAAATGTATATGGCCTCTTTACATCTGAATGCTCTGCTTTATTTTTTTATTTATTTATTTATTTTTTTGAATGCTCTGCTTTAATCTCCCTTTGTCAGGGCCTTTCAAGTCATCACAGGGGAATGCAAGCAAAACAATTCATAGTAATTTCTATGTGGTCTTCACTACTGGACTTCTATCTTTGCCTAGAGATCTCTCTTCTCTTAAACCAACCTGATTAAAACTCTCCCTTGACCTTTAAATGATCTTATTGATGTTGAAGTCAGAGAAAGGAGTGATAATAATTGAATTCTGAACAACAGCCATTATGAAAACATAGACTGGAATTCTATCTGAATGTGAAATTGGACAAAATTATGGCAATTTTAAAAATTATATACAAAGCAGAACTGACAAAAGACAGAATAACTGAATAACATTAGCGGGGATAGAATGACCTGGAAAATCTCCTGGAGACTTGCACTCCCTCTGCAGACTTCCAGAGTGAGTCCCCAGGGTAAATAATTCCATTCAAATAAAGCACCTTCTTTATCAGACAACTAAATATATGGTGTAATCATTCTGCAGAGGAGAGTATTATGCTCACATAATTTTTTTTAAAGAACTGATTGCTTGTTGAAGGTTTGTTCTCCCAACAATAGCCTGTGGCGTCCATCTTGATAATGGACCAGATAACAGATGGTATTTCTTGAAGGACAGGCTCAAATTAAAGCACTATGTTCAGGGAAAAGCAACTTTATTCCTCTATTATCATGGACATTGAGAAAACATTTTTGGTTTTATGGTTTTTAAGTTAATGAGATCTCTAGTGTAGTCACCTGGTTATTGGAAAAACCTAGCCATGAAAATTCTTTCTGCTTTTCAGACTACAGCATTTATTTTAAAAGTAACTATAACAAGAATATAGGATAGTATCACTGGGCAATGGCATATTTTAGAGTTTTGATTCCTAAAATGACATTAAGCTAAAAATCTTAGAATTGTTCTCCAGGTTTTCTGCATGTTACCTCAACAAAGCCTCAGTTTTTTTTTTTTTTTTTTTTTTTTTTTTTTTTTTATAGAGCCTCATTTTTAAAATGGGATTCTGGAACAATGTCTGCAATACCTAATTTTGCAGTTAGAGAAACTTCCTATCACTAGAAGTTGAAGTTGCATAGAATTATGCTGTGTTATAATAACATAGGTTGATACTCCATTGCTTTGCAACTGATTTTTTTTTTTTTTTTTTTTGTAATCTAGTGAATATTTTCTCAGGTCACTGAAACAAACGTTTCTCATGTATTGCAAAATATGATATTTAACGACTTCATAGAACCCCATCATATGAATATTATTGGCATTTAGATTGCTGACTTGTTGTTATATCACAATTTATCAAAGTATCCCATATAACAATGTGCTGTATCAGTAGTTCCTCTACTGAAGTGTCACTACATCTACAGTCTCACCTTTGTTAAAGGGCTGAAAGCCTGGGACTATGTATGTTTCCCAGAACCCCCAACTGCAGGTTTCCACATTAGTTCTGTCAATGAGAGACATTTGGGCAGAATGTAGAAGGTGGAGAGGAAACATCATTATTGTTTGCTCTTGGGTCTGCAGTAGACAGGTATCAACCCACTTCCCTGATGCAGGGAGTGAGATCATCTGTACCCATTATCTATAAGCCTCCAATCCATTTTCTTTTTCTTTTTAAAATATTCATTTTTTTTTTTTTTTTAGAGAGAGATACAGCATGAGCTGGGGAGGAGGGGCAGTGGGAGAGGGAGAAGCAGGCTCCCCGCTGAGCAGGGAGCCCAACGCAGGATCCTGGGATCATGACATGGGCCAAAGGCAGATGCTTGACCCACTGAGCCATCCAGGTGCTCCACCCACCCAAACATTTTCTGAAACAACCAGCAATTTTTCTGACCTTTGTTCCCAGTCGATCCTTAGTGATTTTGTAAATCTCTGATTCCCTGTATTCTCATTCTGTTTAAAATATCTACAGGGGTTTCTGGTGTCCTGTCAGAATCCTGACTAAAATAGTCATAAATAATCTACATTTTGTTTTATTCTTATGATTGTTTTCATGGGATACATTACAAAAATGACTGGGTCAAAATGTATGGTTATTTCTCAGCCATCAAAAAGAATGAAATCTTATCATTTCCAATGACATGGATGGAATTAGAGGGTATTACATTAAGCAAAATAAGTCAGAGAAAGGCAAATACCATATGGTTTCACTCATGTGGGATTTAAGAAACAAAACATATGAACACAGGGGAAAGGAGGGAAAAATACAATAAAAACAGAGAAGGAGGCAAATTATAAGAGACTTAACTCTAGGAACCCAACTGAGGGTTGTTGGAGTGGAGGGATGCGTAATTACTGGGTGATGGGCATGAAGGAGGGTATGTGACTGTAATGAGCACTGGGTGTCACATGCAACCGATGTATCACTACCTTCTACCTCCCGAAACTAATAATTCACTATATATTAACTAAATTGAATAAGTTAATCTTTCCAAGTTTTCTGGTGTATATTGCCAAAAAGATTCCTGGAAAATGTGTGGTAGTCCTGCTATACTATAACATACGAAAGGGACCTGAACCACATTAATGGTATTGAATACTGTTGTTAAAATATGGCATTTCATTTGTGTATTCATGTCATGGTGGATAGAGTATACGATTTTATTTGGCAATTTCTATTCATAAAGTTTTAATTGTTTAGTCTTAACACTTTCCATTTTTTTAAATACGCTTTTTATTTTAGAAGTTTCAGATTTAGGGGATCCCTGGGTGGCTCAGCGATTTAACACCTGCCTTCGGCCCAGGGCGTGATCCTGGAGTCCCTGGGTTCGAGTCCCATGTCGAGCTCCCTGCATGGAGCCTGCTTCTCCCTCTGCCTGTGTTTCTGCCTCTCTCTCTCTCTCCCTCCCTCTCTCTCTGTGTCTCTCATGAATAAATAAAATCTTAAAAAAAAAAGTTTTAGATTTACATATATTCTGAAGCCTGTTTCTCCTATTAATTAACATGGTCCCTTTGTTACAATTAATGAACCAACATGATACATTATCTATAAAATTATGACAAGTCATAAACACAAGAAGCATGTGAACCCAAACTGAGAAACACTGATTTGTGGATTTTTTTTTTATTTATTTATGATAGTCACAGAGAGAGAGAGAGGGGGGCAGAGACACAGGCAGAGGGAGAAGCAGGCTCCATGCACCGGGAGCCCGACGTGGGATTCGATCCCGGGTCTCCAGGATCGCGCCCTGGGCCAAAGGCAGGCGCCAAACCGCTGCGCCACCCAGGGATCCCTGATTTGTGGATTTTTAAAAACCTTTTTAAACTTACAATATAAAAATATCTTGTATTTACAAACTGTGCCTTTTATGACTTCTGTTTCATATAAAATGTATTTCTTCAAACTGAGACTCTACATTTATTTATTTATTTATTTATTTATTTATTTGTTTGTTTATTTAAGATTTTATTTATTCATGAGACAGAGTGAGTGGCAGAGACCTAGGCAGAGGGAGAAGCAGGCTCCTCACAGGGAACCTGATGTGGGACTCGATCCCTGGACCCCGGGATCACAACCTGAGCCAAAGGCTCAACCACTGAGCCACCCAAGCACCCCTCAACAAATATTTATTTAGATAAATTTATTTTCTAGTTTTTTTATAGATACATATTTGAGCTGTTTGATATTTTAGAAAACCTAAGAATCTAAATTTAACTTCCCTTTCATAGTAAAAAAAATAATAATTCCAGAATTATATCTTGAATTCGTCCCTTTTGATTTAGAAGGAGCATTGACATAAAGTTTTCGATTCTAAATTGTTTCAGTGATAACTTTCCATTTGTGTTTCAATTCCCACTGATATTTATTGCATATTTAAATAAGTTTTAATGTATATTCGTGTAAGTTGTTCTTTTTTCCCTTCCAGAATAATATTGATAATCTTGATCATTGCTCTTTCAGATTAACTACTTAATTCAGCTTCAAAAATCTCTTTTGGAATTTTTATAATAATTAAACATTATTTTATGGAAAGGAGATTTATACTATATACATCTATGACACCACTTTTTTTTTTTAAGCCATCTTTTATATATTTTAAGAATATAAAGTCTGTCTTATTGATACATTCCTACATCTTCTACCTATTGTATTTATTCTCAGATTTAGTTTATCCTGTTGTGCTGAACAATCTTTTGTTGGCTTTTATTCTAGCCGATAATAATTAGTAGTAGAGAGCTTAGGAGGAAACCTCTTGATAGATCATTGCAACTAACAATTCACATATAATATGTATGTGTATATACATCTATTTGAGCTTCCATATTATTTATAAATTTTATTTCTATTTTCTAATTTCTCTTATATATAGAACTATTTTGATACCAGTGATGATATAAATGCAAATTAAAATACCTTATATACTTTATAATCACGTAATATTATATGAGAAACTTGTATGTATATGTATGTAAGCATGAAATAACATTGCTCAGGAAAAACTTTTGGGTTATTATCATGATTTCTCTCATTAGGGAATTATAGTAATTTAAAAAATAATCACATTTTTGCCTCTCTAATACTTTTAGGTCTATTTTTTCCTCTTTATTTTCTAATTGGATTGGCTAAAAGTTCCAGAATTATATTATTAATATTAGTTAACAGAGTTCTTGCTGTCAATTTGAGAATCTATTTTGCCATTTGATAGGCACTACTTATTTTGTTTTGCATTTTTATTTAAATTCTAGTTAGATATGCATTAGTTATAGAATTTAAATTTCATATTCTTTATCCATGTCAGACAAGTAAAATGTTCACTCCTAGGTTACTAAAAATTTTAATTAGGAATGGATATTGAATTTTTCAAATAACTCTCCTGTATCAATGTAAATATTACATTATGCAAATTTACATAAAAATTGTAAAATGGATAAACTAATATTACCTATTAATGTAGTGTTATATTCCTATACAGCACAAGTTAATTTTCTCTCCCTTTATATCATCAATCTTTCCATTGCCATAAATGATTTTGGCTTGAAGCTTTTTTCTTTGGTAGACAATTTTAATCAAACATAGGAATCAGTTATGGAGTACTTGAACATATATAAGAATATTTCATATTTTCCTATGGTCTGGAAAGGTGTGTTTAGAAAAGGATCTTTTTTTATTTTTTTTTGAAAGATGGGCAAAGCTTACCACATAACTCTCAGAGCTTATTAATATTTCCTAGAGGGCCTCAATAATTTGTATCTATGGCTATTAAACAGTTTGAGAGTTTACCTTCATATATTTTTTTACTCTATAATGGCAATGAATATTCCCTTCAAAATAATTTCTATCTTTTTTCAGATTTTTTTTAGATTCAAACATGCTAATCTCATAAGTTATTTTCACTTTCTCGTGTTAAATTCTGTCTCCTTTTTCTTTATTTGAGATTGCATGTTCTTTGTATTATATTTTTGAGTGTATTCTATTTTTTTCATTTTTAAATCAAGCTAGGCAGATGTTGGGCTATTTTATTTTCTGAGAGGATTTTTTTTGCCTTTTAATTCATTGATTTCTGCCCTTAATTATTTCCTCTTCCCTGCTATCTTAACATTTTTCCTACCCTTTTAATTAAACTCATTTCTGTTAATTCTTTTTTGGGGAGCTCATATGAATTTTAGCATCCTATATGTGCTACACACCAGATTTTTCTGTTTGTGAGCATTTGGATAAGCAGAATTTACCTTGCAAAGTTTAAAAGGGAAAGTCCTTAGACCATTTCTCACTAAGAAAATTCAAGTTACTAGAGTCAAAATACGCATGTAGTTTAGTGATTAGGAAAGAGAAAGAGCTGGTCAAGGAGTTACTGACTTCTAATATTGAGTTTCCACCAGAAACAGTGAGCTAGAGGTACTAGCATTACTGGAACTCCTCTTGCCTGTGAGTTGAGCAGTTTGCAGCTGTTTGCAGCCCTGTTCCCAGAGGACAACCTGCACGTCTTTGTCCAACATTTCCTACGCAACCATCAACTTTTCTATACACCTACTGCAAACCTCTGTGATAATCCATCAGATAAACTTTGTAGTTTAAGAACAATAGCTATTGAATTAGTATGAATGAATCTAATAGATATTTGCAAATGTGTTTAGCAGTTTTGGGGATAGTCTATAGTTTAAAGAAGCCAAAGAATCTAACACAGTTCGTGAGTCCTGGAGGTTGGGCCTCTTGAGAACCATGGTGTCCGGTGCTCCACTTGCTTCCTATCTAGAAATCCATTTAATTGTAAAATGGATTAGACTCATTATTGCTTATCATCCTTCTCTTCCTCTTTGTACCTCTACATAGTTAAACTAGTGCATTTTACTCTAATCTAGCATATTAACTTTTTTTTTCTTTAAACAGGAATATATATTGGTTTTTCTTTCATTGTCTTTCAAAGGTTTAATTTTTTTTCTTTTTAAAATCATTCAATTTAAATTAAACAGTGTCTCGTAAATAAGTTACCACATATTAATAATATATTATTTTCATTCTTCTAAGTATTTATGGTTAGAAATTGGGTGCAAATAAGGTAGCACCAAATACAGAGTTCATCTGTTGTGTAATGTCTGCATTATCACTTCTTTTTTGCTACTACATTTTCTAGGTTTTGCTACAAGGAAAATATTTTATTGGATTTCCCCCCTCTTTTAATATATTGCATGGCATGCACTATACTATTTTTATTTTACCATCTCTTTCTCTCCAAAATAAAAGACAAACCAACATCTTTAAAACCCGACACTTAAAAAAAATAAAAAATAAAAAATAAAACCCGACACTTCATTTCTATCCTGAACTGTGACAGTGTGCAGATTTTGCATGCTCTGCTCTGCATTGATCTATGTCCACTTCACCCCATTCCTACAAATTAGTGGGGCTGGTGAAGTTTGCCAAGTTTATCTTCCAACTAATTTCCATGATAGTGCTTTTGAGGATATCAGAAGATGCTATGATCTGATTGTCCCTCACCCATGCCTGTGTATCCGGGAAGCTTTTTTCTAACCATGATCCACAGAAAATGTGTTGAAGATCTCTTTAGATGGTATGATATCAGAAACTAAGGTTAAATGTTTGAGGAATAGGATATGTAACAGGAATTTAAAAAAAAAAAACTGGTCATAAGAGAAAAAAAAACCACTTTATCATATCATCGTCCCCAATGTCTGGTTTAGTGAAGCTTTTATGCCTATGAAATACCAGAAACTAACAGAACTGAGGACTGGGACAGGTGCCAATTTATTTACATTCTTTACTGAGAATGTGCATGCTAAAGATTAAAGCCCTTTGAAGGATCCCAGAGAAGTTGTTCAGGGAAGAGAAAAGGCCCTGACCCTAAAAACACAGTCACATATCCCGGCTGAGAACTAAAATCATACCAGCTTTAAGCTTCAATAATCTCTGTTGAACATAAATATCTCATTGGAGAATCAGTCTTTAAGTTGGTGTTTGTATGTTTTTAAGTCCATCTTGCTTTTCCAAAGTACGTAAATATCAAAACACAAATGTAACCCTCAGTTGAGAATACTTCAGTCATGTGATTGAAAGCATTTACGCCATTCAAGATTTTTTAGAGCTTTACATTTTATCTACAAAAACAAAAAACAAGAAAACCCTATACATTTTTTTCTGCCCCCTACATATCTGGAATTATTTGATGTACTTTATTGAATTTCCACTTTAACCCTAGATTCTTAAGAAGACCTTCCACGTACACAGGACATGGGACATATT
This sequence comes from Nyctereutes procyonoides, assembly GCF_905146905.1. Lineage (NCBI taxonomy): Eukaryota > Metazoa > Chordata > Mammalia > Carnivora > Canidae > Nyctereutes > Nyctereutes procyonoides. The sequence continues at coordinate 38,938,913 of NW_026575120.1, read as the reverse complement.
CGCCATGAGTCTGTGTTTTCTGCCCTCCCTATGAGCAGAGCACCGACCACTTTTTGTTTCGGATTTGGTTTTCCAGACTGTATTAGTGAACAGCCTTGGAAGACTGAGGTGGAGGCATCTAAGCAAAGGGCATTTGTGCTTGCTGCCCTCCTAGAACCAAGCTTATGTTGGAACAAAATGTTGGGGAAGTTTGGTTGCAGTCCTTCATAAAGGATTGGGATTTCCTAAGCTAGGATCTCTTCTGTGACACATACTCCACACCATGTGGAAAATCATCCCCTGGCCTTCATGGCACCACCCAGAGAATTAGGGCTCAGGGAATCTACACAAATGGCCACTGCTATTGCTGTGAGTAATAAATAGTCCATCTGACCCAGAAGCCATGTTGTCTGCCAGCACCCATGGAACTGTGGCAGGTACCTTGTTAGCTTGTAAGCAGAGTACAACCCAGCACGCTCATGGTTCTTGACATTAATCTATCTGTAGATCCAAGCTGTAAGATGCTTTCATTTAAATCTTATAAATCCTTATTTTCTTCTTCTTGAGAACTTGTGCAACCAGGGGGATCAAGGGGAAAGAAGCAGGTGGTAAAGGATACGCGGGATGCCAGAGGGGTAGAAACAGTCACAAGTGGTGAGAAAGGGCTCAAGAGAGGGAAGTTGGGCGTCCACACCAGCTCCCTGTGCCTCCATTGTGCCCGGGGCCCATCCTGCTGCCGTCCCACAGTCTTTTTAGCACTGTTCTCCTGAGTGTGGTTGAGGCTGATTAACTCATTCCTCATAAGCATAAACTAGCCCTGTTAGCATTTTTGTTTATATTAATTCTCACACAAATCCCCTCCTTCAAATTAAAAATGAGACAGCCATCTGTAACTAATTCCACAATTCCTGAGATAATGAAACAATGTTTTATAAAAAAGAAATTTGCAGCTTATTTTCAGACTCCTCAAAAGTAAGTCTGTTTTACCTAGATCTTATTATTTATTTATTTATTTATTTAAAGATTTTATTTATTTATTCATGAGAGAGGCAGAGACACAGGCAGAGGGAGAAGCAGGGTCCCTGTGGGGAGCCCCAGCGTGGGACTCAATCCCGGGCCCCCAGGATCACCCTCTGACCTGAAGGCAGATGCTTAACCGCTGAGCCACCCAGGCGTCCCCCTTTCCTAGATCTTAGTATAATTTCTGCTCCCCTCAAGGAAGCATGCCAGCATAGTTGTAACAAACTTCATTTCTCTAAAGAATCTCAGCATTCATCCACAATCTCCAAGGAACTCATTTAGCTAGCACTGGGGGGAAAAAAGCTTGAAAAAAAGAAAAAAAGCAAACAAATATAAAACCCTATTCAATCAAAACTTAGAAATGGCCCTAACTGAAGCAAAAAAGCACATAATGTACAAAATAATCCATTTAAAAATCAGCAGGAGACTGTTATGTGTTTGAATAATTACTAAACCAGTTTGAAACACAGTACACTATTTTAGCTTTCATAATGTATTACCTGAAAATGAAAGTTCTATATTTCTTAATGTCTATCCTTTGAGTTGAATTTATTTTCATGGGGCTTCATGCTGTGGGATCTTAATACTCTTAAGTATAGAGATTAATGGTCCTTATTCTGTTTCCGTGAGGGAAACTTGTATTTAACCTTATCTCATTGCATGATGCTAAAACCTTGATTGGTTAACCAGAGTGTATTATTCCAGACAGTGGATCTTTCTAGTTAAATTCTGCCTCCAGTTCTGGTTAACCAAGGCCACCTATTTGTTTCTTCATTTCAACTTTTGAATCTTTTGAAACTGTATCATTGTGGTTTCTCATTGTAATAAGGCCATTGCAATGGATCTAAAGCATTTTTCCTTTTTTTTTTTTTTTAGCATTTTTCCTTAATGAAGAAAAATGACTCAGTCTTACTTAAGTTTATGCTTCATATCACCAGTTATCTATCGCTGGAAATTACCATAAATGTATTTAGTGAAGGATATTGAGTGGCATCTGGGTCACCTTCCAGAATATAAACCTACTTTTTGTTTATTAAACAACAAAATGGCAATAATGGTGAAATCCACAAATTGCAATTTATCTTTGTCTCAAAAAAAAAAAAACTTCAAGAAAGGATAATATGAATCTTTTATATTGATTCTTTTGGTTAGCCACATTTTATATACACTGTTTAAGGTGGTGTTTAAACATATGTTCTGATTTATGAATAGGTGTCAAAAATATTTACATCTAAAGGTAAAATAGATTATAGATTTTATGAATAGATTCTAGAAATAAAGGTTATCCATCTGTATTTAAGTTGTCATTAACTTTAAAAAGTATTTTATAAGAGAGTATTTCATAAGAATAATTCTTTTAAAATATGCATCAAATGCTATATTTTCCAGTTTCTGAGGTAGCTTTCACTTACATAAGTCTCTTAAAATAATAAATGCCACCTTCAAAGTATTCAAAAAATTCAAACTTTAGAGTTTAAACTTTTTTTTCATAATTTTAAAGAAAAACAAAAGTAACTGAAGAATATGATTGATCCTCAACGGGGATTTGAACTGCATAGATTCATTTACTTATGGGTATTTTTCAATAAATGTGGGAAGTACTATAAGTGCATCTTTTTCTTAAGATTTTCCTAACATTTTCTTTTTCTAATGTTATTGAGAAATACAGTGTATAACATATAATATCTGGGTTGGTTGAGGGTTTACGTTATCAGTAAGGCTGGTGTACAGCAGGCTCATTAGTTAAGTTTTGGGGCAGTCAGAAGTTTTACATGGATTTTCAACTAAGAGGTTGGTGCCTCTGACCCCTGCATTGTTTAAGGGTGAGCTGTACTAAATTACTTTAACAACTTCACAAGCCACATATACTTAATAAAACTATTTTAGAAACAAATAGGGCAATATTAAAGTGAGTGTTGTAATATTCTCAATCATTATACTTTAATGTTGAAAGAGTAAAACAAAATACATGCCCTACAAAAATCACTTAATCACACCATATTTTCCACTTCCTGAAGAGTACTATTGGACATTCATTCTTAAACCTGATGCTTGATTGGTTTACCAAAAGCAGGTTAGATGAGAGTAAAACAGTGCTTTCTTGACCATTTCCTCCCTTGCTTCTCTGTACACTAATAATATTGATAATGAAGAGATTTTCTACAAGAAACCATGAGACGAGCCTTGCACCCTATACCCCACTGAGTCTCTTGATCCTGGCAATGACACTTTCTGGTGTCCTTCTAGCTCTCTATTCTCCACATCATCCAGTTGTTGCTCTTTCGTGCCTTTCCCTTCTGTAATTTGTGATGCTGCAGAAAGTGGCAGAGGAAGCTGCAATTGCTGGTAGCTGTAGGGATGACTCGTTCTAGGCGACCGATTCTCAAGTGGGCATGAAAGACTATCAGGAGTGCTTCAGAGGAGTTTTATTCCTTGGGATTCAGGCAGGGGCGCATATTTGCACTCTCTAGTCCAGCGCGATTTGACTGAAGATTACATTGGATTTGACGCAGTGTCCTTCATCCTAAGCCTTTTGTCCTATTAATTCATCCTCCAGACAGGTCTGTGGCAAAGGTGGAAAGTCTTTGTTGTCGCTCTTCATTCCCCTTACTGTGGTATAAAAAGAAAATATGACCCTGGAATTACCATTCCTAGCTAACCTCTCTGACTTCTGGCAAATTCAGCACACATTTGCTTTGTGGGCCTAATGTTATCTATAGAAGGATTTCCTAGCACACAGTTGTCTTAATTTTAATTCATAGCTGAAATATGGGAGATTTAAAATTAACGCATTAGTTTACTTGGGGTCCCATAGTGAAGTACCACAGATCAGGTGGTTTAGACGACAAAAGATTATTTTCTTGTAATTCTTGAGGTGAGAAATCTGAGATGAAGGTGTCACCAGGGTTGATTTCTTCTGAGGTCTCTCTCCTTGGCTTGTAGATTGCTGTCTTCTCCCTGTGTCTTCGCATGGTCTTCCCTCTGTGTGCTGTCTTCATCTTTCTTTGGAAGGACTCCAGCCTTACCGGATTAGGGCCAACTCATATGACCTCATTTTAATTTAACTACCTCTTTATTTTTTTTTAAGATTTTTATTTATTTATTTATTCATGAGAGACACAGAGAGAAAGAGAGGCAAGACACAGGCAGAGGGAGAAGCAGGCTCCATGCAGGGAACCTGATGTGGGACTTGATCCCAGGTCTCCAGGATTGTGCCCTGGGCTGAAGGCGGCGCTAACCCACTGAGCCATCAGAGCTGCCCTAACTACCTCTTTAAAGATCCTATCTTCAAATACAGTCCTGAGGTACGAGGGATGAGGCCAGCTCAACCTTCCTCCAATAGGAATTTTGGGGTGATGCAATTTAGCCCATTACAACTAGAATTCAGAAAGCTGGCTCTTGAAACAGCAGAATACAGGATGGTCCTGGGCACTCATTTCTTCTGGGTTTTAAATCCATTCTCCACACTAACAACAGCACCATCTTGGTAAATAATCATTCCTTTGCTTAAGATTATTCCCAGTCTCCCTTTACCCCTCACCCCCCGGCCTTCTACATAGGTTCCAACCTTACCAGGGCATGAGGTCCCTATTGTGGTCTTGACTCTGCTCTTGCCCATTTCTCCATTCACCTCTCCTTCAGCCATACAAAGCTGAAGTGTGTGGAGTATGGCAAGCTCTACCAGGCCTCTTTCCCTTTGCATATGCAATTCCATTTGCCTAAACCATCCTTCCCTTTGTTCTCTCCCTGTGGTGTTTCCTGGCTGACCCTTGTTCCTCTGTCAAAATTAGAAAGTCCTGCCCCGAAGAGGGGTTCCATAAATGCCTCACCCCAACTTCATGCCCAGCACAATCTCCATGTTCCCTTGGGACCCTGGGTGTCTTTAAGCCATGACTCTTACAGAAACCAGCTGAAATGGTTTAGTTTTCTGTCTCTCCCCTGGAATGAGAGTCCTTGAGGACCCTGTCTGTCTGCTCTGCGATGTCAGCATGTAGCCCAGTGTCTCCCAGAAAGCAGAGAGTCCACAAAAAATTTTAAACAAGCAACAAATAGGCAAATGGATGAATCCACCCAACAGCTCTTCCCAGCAGGTATCAATCAGTAGTGGCCTGTTCTACGGACTTAGACCTTGGTTTGAAATGCAGCTCCTGCCAACTTTTAGGGATTGTAACTTGGACAAGTTCCTTAGCAGCTTGAAACTTGAGCCTCTTTGTTTAAAAAACTGGGATTAGGATCCCTGGGTGGCTCAGCAGTTTAGTGCCTGCCTTCAGCTCAGAGCATGATCCTGGAGTCCTGGGATCGAATCCCACATCAGGCTCCCTGCATGGAGCCTGCTTCTCCCTCTGCCTGCCCCACCCCTCTCTCTCTCATGAATAAATAAATAAAATCTTAAAAAAAAATAAATAAAAATAAAAAACTGGGATTAAACATACTTCACTGGATTTTGCAAGATTTCAAAGAGAAAAAATACATGAATAACCTTGTATATTCTGAGGAATCAGCATCTTAGTGTGTGTATATATATATATACACATTTATATATAAATAAAATGTATATATATAAATAAAATGTATGTGTGTGTGTGTGTATATATATATATATATATATACTTTTTTTTTTTTTTTTTTTTTAACTTTCACACAGTGAAGGAGCCATGTTCTCAACTCAGGCCGCTCAGCTGCTATCACTTCTCAGCACTTTCCCAAGATACCTGAGGATGTGTTTGGTAGACTGAGAAAACAGCATTTCTGTACAAAGTATCACTTTACTGCTCTGGACAAGTTCTAAGTCAGATCAGTGGGATGGGTCCACAGAACTCAAGTAGAGCAAAAGAAAAGAACTAGCAGTCCACAAATCACAACTACATTCCCAGCTTCCATGAGTAATTACTTGGCAGACCTAAAATCAACCCGAATAGGTAATTCCTCAAGATGCAAAATGACGCGGATTCAAACTGGTGGGTTGAAAATCAGGTATAGTAAGAGAAGGGAAAATAAGAACTCTGAGGAACTTGATGGTTCAGAGAAGGGAAGCCCAGGGCTGTGGTGCGATTCTTTAAAAGGTGGAATATACTAGAACTGTGGTTCTCAAAGCTGGCCTGCTTCAGGACCATCTGGAGGGCTGGTTAAAACACAGATTCCTGGGCTCTACCCCAGGGTTTCTGATTCAGAAGGTCTGCGGTGAGGCCAGAGGATCTGCATTTCCACCAAGTTCCCAGGTGATGATAATGCTTTGGGGGTTAGAGGCCCTCCCAGGCTCTGCTGGATCAGAACATGGGAAGAGGAGTGAAACTTTCAGGGGGAAGTACATATAATCAAATGTTCACCGGGCTGTGACCTAGGATAAAAGACGCAAAGAAAAGGAGTAGTCTTGAAAAAGACAAAGGCCGTTTCTTCTCCAGGGACTAGACAAATGGATATGTGGGGAATGAAAGCCAAACTGGGGTTCCACCAGAAGGTAGAGTAGAATGTCACCAAGCCCCGGGGGGAAGCTACCAGCCAGAGCAGGACTAGTTTAGAGAAAGGTAGTTGAGCTCAAAGTACTATTCAGTTCTATTTTTTTTCCTAATTAAATATTTCCTTCTCGATACATACATATAAAACAAAATCTCATTGTGGGTCATTTGCAAATTATTACGTTTGTACATTAAAATCATGTTTAGACCTCCAACAACATGTATCTCTGTACCACCCCCGAAGATGCTGGCACACCTTCTCCTCAGCCTCACTTACTGACAAGCAAGAACAGAATCAGTTTTGCTTTGGAATAAACAGCATGTCCATGTAATTATCGTGTTTACAAGACAATTTTCTATCAGTTGCAGTGTTGTTTATGTGGGGCTAAGGCGTGTGTAAGATTTGGCAAATTCTATCAGTTTCAGTGTTACGTGGGGCTAAGACATGTGTAAGATTTGGCAAATTGTCAATTTCTGAAGGGTTTGGGGACCCAGAGCTCTTTTGAGCTGGCTAGAAATCTAAAAGCAAAAATAAAAATAAAAATAAATAATAAAATAAAATAAATATAAAATAAAATAAATAAAATAATAAAATAAAATAAATAAAATAAAATATAAAATAAAATAAAATAAAATAAAATAAAATAAAATAAAATAAAATAAAATAAAATAATAAATAAAATAAAATAAAATAAAATAAAATAAAATAAAATAAGAAACAGAAGACCTGGAGTTAACTGGATTGTTCTATACCCCTCCAGAAATGATATTTTTCACTGTCTTATATATAAACATCTTCCATAAAGACCAGATAAACTTCCAGGACATCGAGTTGCTGGAGAGTTAGACATGACTGTCTCCTGCACTAAAGCTGTGCCTCTCTCCACAATTCGCTGGAAGGATAGTCCATGGCTTACGTAAACTCTGGTGTCTCTGAGTTCGTGGATTCTGTGAGCTAAGCCTGCCAAGCCCAGGACTTTGCCTCTACACAGGACCCCCTACTGCAACCCCCCCCCCTTCTTAAACTTCAGGATTTCAGTTTGTATAGTAGTTAGTAGTTAACTTTAATTTTAATGCAAATTTTATGGGAATTGGTCTTTAGTTTATTCCCTGAATTAAATTTAATTTGGAAATACACTGTATTACGAGTTAGGGTGCCTGTCACTTTCTGGCTGCCTTGAGCTAGATGCTTAACCTTCTCCAGACATTGGTTTTTAACTATAAAATCGATAAAGGATGATTTCCCAGTAACCTCAGCTCTCCCTGGACCCCCCCCCCATCCTGACTCGTTGGTTCCAGAAGGTTCAGAGTGAGTCATTTTATATCTCCCTGTCCCCCCCCCCTCCTGTTTCTTTCTCTTCTAGAACATTGCATCGGATTTGTATGTCTTTAAATCTTCCAGGTTATAGAGTCCTGATTTTTTTTCTTTCTTCTCATCATTTGAATTTAGTCCTTTGGAAACCGTAATGGGCTTACACCAGGAAACTGATAATATTCAGCTCAAGTATTATATCACAATCATTTTTCTGTCTTCTGAGATCAGTTCAGTTAACATTTTTCATGTCTCTTTCACAAAGCACTTTATGTAAGTATAATGTTACAGTGAATTTAATCTGGCTAATGGTGACATAGTTTAATGCTTCATAAATTCTCCAGTTTCCCGGCCAACTGAATGCTGCGAACTAGCTGACAAGGTGAGGGGCACATCAGCACTTGTGATTTATACAAACTGATTATAATCAATTTTTTTTTTTTGTTAGGAATCATCATGACTAGAATGTATACCAATGTGTCCAGCCCTCAGCCAACACCACTATGATGCTATCACAGTCACTGTTCACTGCTATGGAAATTATGTGCAGATAATATGTGATAGTGACCTAAAGAACAACTGATAAAAATTTCCTACTTTGACATTCTCATAATCAGAATATTGTAATACGCTCTATTCGCAGAGAAACTTTGTTTTGTAACAAAGCTCTAGTGACACAAGATAGAAAGCCATATTAAAGATATTCCTATTTCGCCCTATGAGTACATCAAGAAAACATGTTTATTTGATATTTGTACACCAGCTTTCCAAGAATTTATCCTAGACCATTAAAAAAATTTTTTTTAAAGATTTATTTCTTTATTCATGAGAGACACAGGCAGAGGGAGAAGCTGGCTCCTCGCAGGAAGCCCGATGTGGGACTCGATCCTGGATCCCGGGATCACGACCTGAGCCAAAAGCAGGCATCCAACAGCTGAGCCACCCAGGCGTCCCTTCCTAGGCCAATTAAGTGAAATAATCAATTATGTAAGAAATGACTCCTTTGTGTTGTTTTATACCATGATTTAATAGGAAGACTAATGTTCCTCTTCTTTCCTGAGCCTTAATGAATGGCCAAAATGAAAATGTTCTTTTTATTTCTAGGGCACTACAATAGATTCCCATAGCTCTATATGTGATAGATGATATGTCTGACAGTGGATTGAATACTTTTGGGGATACAGATACTCCTGGGAGCCAGAGACTATCTTCGATGAGTGTTAGAATTTGAGCAAAGTCTGGAAGTTTCAGAGCAGAGAGGACATTTAAAATTTTGTCAGTTTTCTGAAATATTTCTCAAAATGATTAACTTTCAAAAATTTTTCCAATTGATGTTAATAAATGTGCATTCAGCTGTGTATACATTTATACTTAGAGATTTGCACAGTTATATTTTATCTAAATACACGGGTTGATTATCCATGTAATTCACCAAGATTTGGTTGTGTGGCAGCTGTTGAGTTTTGCGGCACTTGCTCTGCGGACTTTGGAAGGCTACAGCATTACCCTTGTTTGCACGTGGAATCTGGTCGGTGTTACAGGCTTCATGCATGCAACTTTCAAGGTAATTTTCTTTCTTTTTTTTTTTTTTTTCAAGGTAATTTTCTATATATAATTTTCCATGCCATTTCTATAGATTGACTAGAAATCATTCCTTTTAAAATTGGAGGGCTATCATGTTCTTTGTCCTGTGCCTGCAGTGTGGAAGGAAGTAAAACATAATATTACTATTTTCTGTAATACGATTATTTGCACATGTAGCAGGAAAATCAAATATCAGCCTTGTTTTTCGGTTTTCTTCCCCTAGTGGTGGAAAATGTAAAAACTGTGTTCCCTAGATTTTTCTATTTATTTCTTGGCTTTTATTTGTGCAGGAGAGAGATTTCACCTAAAGCATCTGTCAGAAATGCCATATTCAATGTGATACTAAAAGGAAAAAAGGTAAGTCCTCACAGTTGTCAAGTATTCAATGTTCCTTCTACAAAGCCACGGGATGCAGCTCAAATGAGGTCACTTGAGGGTCTATAGAAAGTGTTTTTTAATCATTGTGGAGTTTTGGGACTACTTTCATAGGCAAAATAAAATTTCAGGTGATTTTTGTGATGCTATCTTCTAAAAGAGAATCATTAATGGGATTTTAAAAGGAATGCTTTCTAAAATTATTATTCAGAGTTTTTCAATTTTTCAATTATTTTTCTGACTGCTGTCACATCCAACTCCTCTTCTCCGTTCCCAAGACCCAAACCCTACAACATATTTCAGTTGCTTTTTGTTCTTCTGATTACCTAATCTCATGTGAGTTCCAGGGACTTCCTCCTCCATTTAAAAATACCTATACATCCCGAACTTCCCTTTTGCCTATTACTTTCTTGTCTGAGAAACAAGTGGAAAAAAAAACAAAACAAAACAGAACAGAACACAACGAAATCTTCCACTGCGAGCTTCAAGCCTTAATGTCATCTAGGATTCGGCGTTTGCAGAAGCACAATCTGGTACATTCTCTCGGGCATGAGAGAGGATAATTCACCCCATAATTCTTGTTAGCTACGTGGAACTCCTCAATTTCATAGCTCTCCCTCTCCTATCAGTAATTTCTCCTTCCTATTATCTACCAAATAATATAATCGGTGAATCTGAAGTGTATTGTAAACTAAGCATAATCCCCTCCTTGCCAGGCAGGCCCCAGACCTCTGAGCTGCTGTCCTCTTGTGTGTCTGCACTCCCTCTATGACCCACATCCTGCCCTGGGTGCTGGCTTCTCCTGGGGACACACATCCAGAAACCCCTGAGTCTCTCTCTCCTGGAGTCCCCTTTCTAAAGTCAAACTCCCTTAAATTTTCTGTATTGTTCTCAGGGCATTTACCTCCACTCAAAGCCTTAACCAAAGGAAACTCGACTTTCTCAAACAGTACTACCCTATTTTCTTCAAAACCCTTCTCAGTGAAAGTGACTCACTTTCTAGGTGCCCCCCCATCAGTCCTTCTCCTAGCCCCTGTCAGAAGGAGGTTGCCTTGTCCCTTAACACAGCTTCGTTCCTATAAGGGTTCTGCTCCCTTGTTTGAACTCCCAAAGACCTTTCCTCAGGCCTTTCTTGGGAGTCCATTTATATGGCCGTACCTCAAATTATCCCATTTAGAAGAACAGAAGTAGGGATGCCTGGGTAGTTCAGTGGTTGAGCATCTGCCTTCAGCTCAGGGCGTGATCCCAGAGTCCTGGGATCGAGTCCCACCTCAGGCTCTTCGCGGGGAGCCTACATCTCCCTCGGCTTGTGTCTCTGCCTCTCTCTCAGTGTGTCTCTCATGAATAAATAAAATCTTAAAAATACTTTTTTAAAAAGTATAACAAAAAAATTCACCGTCAATGAAATCAACATTTCTGAAATCTTTAGGTTTTTTTCCCCTAAACTTGCTCAACTGCAATTTTTGGTTGTCCTGTACCCTTGACCCCCTTGACTTGCTGAGCTTCCTATCAGTATGTGCTCCTGACCCAGCTTACACAACCTGATGTACCACTAAAAGGATGCACTCCCTAAAAGGTGCTAGTGGGAATGGGGCCAGCCCCAATTCTAGAAAGAGGTGATCCAGTCTGGTGAGCTGTGTTTTGCCACCTAATGTTCTCCCTTTTGCACCCCACTTTGGCTGGTGTTGGTAGGTAATGTGGGAACAAAGTGGGGCCAGAGGCCACAAGTCCTCCAGAATAATACTCCCTTATACCCAGAGGCCCCTTCTAAAGGAGGAGTTTGGGAGAGGAGAGTGTCCGTGAAATATTCCATCTTCTTGTCAAAGGCAAGGGGTTGATTTCTCAGGTCAGGGTGTTAATGAGAGTAGAAGTACAGAATATTTTTTTTTAGGTTGCTTTTGATTTATTTAAAAAAAAATGAATGACTTGCAAGAGCGCAGAAATAGACCCATGTATATAATGTCAACTAATATTTGAAAAGGAAGCCAAGGAAACTCCATGGAGAAAAGACTGTTTCTTCAATAAACGGTGCTGGGAAAACTACATATCCACATAAAAGGAATGAATCTAGATTCATTCACTCAGAAAAATTAACTCAAAATAGATTAAAGATTTTAAATGTAAGACTGGAAGCCATAAAACACCTACAAGAAACCACAGGAATAAGGCTCCTTAACGTGGGTCTTGGTAATGATTTTTTTTTTTTAATAAGATACCCAAAGCACAAGCAACAAAAGCAAAAATAAGTGGGATTACATCAATCTAAAAAGCTTCTGTGTGGCAAAGGAAATCAGTGACAAAATGAAAAGACAACTTACAAAACGAGAGAAAGTATTTGCAAATCGTATATCCGATAAAGGGTTAATAGAGAAAATATATCAAGTACGCCTACAACTAAACTGAAAAATAACAACCCAATTTAAAAATGGGCAGAGGACCTGAATAGACAATTTACCGAGAAAGACCTACATGAAAAGGTGCTCAACCCCCCTAATCATTTAAGGAAATGCAAATCAAGACCACAATAAGACATCACTTCACAACTGTTACAATGGTCATCATCAAAAAGATAAGACATAAAAAATGCTGGTGAAGACATAACAGAAAAGGAAACCCTGGTACACTTTTGGGGGGGATTATAAATTGGTGCAGCCACTGTAGAAAACAGTACGGAGGCTCCTTGAAAAATTACAAACCACGGATTCCTTCTCCTTTTAGATTTTCTGTTGAACAGGCTACGCCATTCTCCAAGCCAGAAAAAAATCGCACCATCCATTCTGTATTTTATGCACTTCTACTCTAATTCTTGAGAGACGAGGGCACAAATGAAGATTGGCTGCATTATAAATTGATACCACATAACCTCACCTAGGACCACAATCCTTGTCACCAATTGTTGTTTATCCCTACTTAACTCTCTAGTATAGTTTCCAGGCTGTGCTATTCCGTTTTATTTACAAAGACCAACCAATTACCTTAGTGAAGTTCAATTTGAGGGGAAAGGAAATCAAGACTTTCCCAGAATCTATGACTAACTTATTTTTCATTCTGTCAGTCCTTTGCCTTTACAATGCAAGATGTAGAGGGAAGGAAAATAATCTTAATATTTTAAACGTTTTTTTTTCCCAGTTTTAAGGAGATGTAATAGACATACGGTATTTTATGACTTTATTTATTTATTTATTTATTTATTTATTTATTTATTTATTTATTTATTTTTGGAACACTTTATAAGTTTAAAGTGTGCAGCATGATGCTCTGACTTACCTATATTGTGAAATAATCACTATGAAAGTTTAGTTAATATCCATCATCTCCTATAGATTCAAAAAGATATTTTTCTTTGCGATGGGAACTTTTAGGATTTATTCTCAATATTTTTAAATATACCATACAGCAGTGTTAACTACAGCCATCGTGTTGTTTCTTTTATCTCTAGCATTTATGCACTTTCTAACTAAAAATATGTCCTGTTTTTTTTTTTTTTTTTTTTAAGTATGTACTTTTGACCACCTTTATCCAGTTCCTTCTCCCTGTACCCACGTCAGGTCACCACAAACAGGACCTCTTTTTCTCTGAGTTTGCTGCTGTTTGTTTTGTTTTTAGGTTCCACATATAATTGAGATCATATAGTATTTGTCTTTTCTGTCTGATTTATTTCATTTAGCATGATGCTTGCAAGTTTCATTTATTTTGTCACAAATGGCAGGATTTCTTCCCTTTTTTGTGGCTAAATAATATCCCATTGCATATATATGCCACATTTTCTTATCCATTCATGTTTGGGTGGACACTTAGGTTGTTTCCCGGTCTTTGTTACTGTAAATTATGCAGCTATGAATACGGGGGAGGGCAGACATCTCTTTATAGTGTTTTCATTTTCTTCAGTTATATTCCCAGAAGTAGAATTGATGGATCATATGATAGTTCTATTTTTAATTTTTTGAGGAACCCCCATTCTCTTTTTGTAGGGGCTGTACCAGTTTACAACCCCACCAACAGTGCCCCAGTGCTCCTTTCTCTCTTCAACTTTGCCAAATTTTTTTATCTTTTCTTTTCGATGCTAGATATTCTAAAGGATGTGTGGTGATATCTTCATTGAGGTTTTGATTTGCATTTCCCTAATAATTAGTGATGCTCATCATCTTTTCATGTGCCTATTGACCATTTGTATTTTTTCTTTGGAAAAATAGACATTCTCAGGTCCTTTGCTCAGTTTTAATTAGATTACTGGGGTTTTTTTTTATTTGTTGCTTTTTTACTTTTGTGTTATGTAAGTTATTTTGGATATTAACCCCTTATCAGACACATGATTTGCAAATATTTTTCTCATTCTATAGGTTAATTAAGCAGCTTTTCATTTTGTTAACTGGTTCTTTCTCTGTGTAGACTTTTTGCAGTTTGATATAGTCCTACTTGTTTATATTTGATTTTCTTGCTTGTGCTTTCAGTCAAGGAGCCTTTCTCCTGTTTTCATCCAGTGTCATGATTTCAAGTCTTACATTTAAGTTTTCAAGTTAATTCTTGTGAGTGGTATAAGACAAAGGTCTAGTTTCATTCTTTTTTTTTTTAAGATTTTATTTATTTATGAGAGACACAGAGAGAGAGAGAGGGAGGCAGAGACACAGGCAGAGGGAGAAGCAGGCTCCAGGCAGGGAGCCCAACGTGGGACTCGATCCTGGGACTCCAGGATCAGGCCCTGGGCTGAAGGCAGCGCTAAACCTCTGAGCCACCTGGGCTGCCCTAGTTTCATTCTTTTACATGTGAATATCCAATTTTTCCAGTACCATTTATAGAACATACTGTATTTTCACCTTTGGGTATTCTTGGCTTTTTTGGCAAATGCATGGATTTACTTCTGGGCTCTCCTTTCTGTTCTATTGGTCCATGTGTGTTTTTATACCAGTACCATAGTATTTTGATTACTATAGCTTTACAATATAGTTTGAAATCAGGAAGTGTGATGCCTCCCACATTATTCTTCTTTCTCAGAATTGCTTTGCCTATTTGGAGTCTTTTGTTTTCCGCATAGATTTTAGGATTGTTTTTTCTACTTCTCTAAAAAAAAAATGCTATTGGAATCTTGCTAGAGATTACACTGAATTTTATAGACAGCTTTGCGTAGTATGGCTATTTTAACAATGTTGATCCTTCCAGTCCATGAACATGAGATACCTTTCTATTTATTTCTGTCTTCTTTGATTTATTTTATCAAATTTCTTGTGGACTTCAGTTTTATGAGATCTTTCACCTCCTCAGTTAAATTTATCCTTAATTATTATTTTTTTCATCTTTGATGCTTTGCAAATTGAATTATTCTTTATTTCCTTTTCATATAAATTGTTGTTAGTGTAAAGAAATGCTGATTTTTGTCTGTTAATTTTGTATCCTACAACTTTACTGATTTGTGGATCAGGCCTGACCGTTTTTTGATGGAGCCCTTAGGATTTTCTATACATAAAATCATCTCATCTGCAAATAGATACTTCTTCCTATACAATTTTAAATTATTTTTGTTTTATTCGGTTGCCTGATTACTCTGGCTATGAATTCTCATATTGTACTGAATAGGAGTGGTGAGAGTTGGCACCCATATTTTGTCCCTGATCTTAAAAACTTTCAAACTTTCACCACTGAGCATGTTAGCAGTGGGCTTGTCGTATATGAACTTTATTCTGTTGAGGTATGTTCCTTCTGTAGCTAATTAAGGGGTTGAATTTTTTGGTCTCTTTGTTTTTTAGTCATGAATAGATGTTGAATTGCATCAAATGCTTTTTCTGTGACTACTGAGTGAGATGATCATATGATCTTTTTTCCTTTCATTTTATTAATGCGATGTATCAAATTGATTTTTTTAAACCACTCTTGCATCCCAGAGATAAATCCCATTTAATCTTAACAAATGGTCTTCTTAAATATGCTACTGAATTCATTTTGCTAATACTTTATTAAGAATTTTTTTCATCTAGGGATGCCTGGGTGGCTCAGCAGTTGAGCATCTGCCTTCGGCTCAGGGCGTGATTCCGAGGTCCTGCATTGGGCTCCTTGCAGGAAGCCTGCTTCTCCATCTGCCTATGTCTCTGCCTCTCTTTCTGTGCCTCTCATGGATAAATAGTCTTAAAATTTTTATTTCATCTATATTCATCAGGGATATTAGTCTTTAATTTTCTGGGTTTTTTTATCAGCTTTTGCAGCTATCTTCTTTGGTATTATAATAAGGCTGACATCATAAAATGGGTTTGAGAGTGTTCTTTCCTCTTCAATATTTTGGAAAAGTTTGAGAAAGACTGTCATTCTTTAATTTTTTTTTTCCATTCTTTAAATTTTGGTAAAATTCACCAGTGAAGCCATCTGGTCCTGGACTTTTCTGTGTTGGGAGATTTTTGATTACTGACTCAATCTCATTAGTAGTAATTGGTCTGTTCAGATTTTCTATTTCTTTTTGAGATAGTCTAGCTAGGGTGTATGTTTCTAAGAATTTCATTTCTTCTAGGTTGTCTGGTATGTTAATGTATAGTGGTTCATAGTCACCTCTTATGATCCATTTTATTTCTGTGGTATCAGTCATAATGTCACCTTTTTAACTTATAATTTTGTTAATTTGGGTCCTTGAATCTTCTTGGTTATTCTCATTAAAAGTCTGTTAATTTTGCCTATCATTTCAAAAACAAACAAACAAACAAACAAAAAACTCCTAGTTTTTAATGTTTTCTACTATTTTCCTGTTCTCTACTGTATTTATTTCTGCTCTAATATTTACTTCCTATCTTTTACTATCATTTGGGCTTAGTTTGTTATTTTTCTAGTCTTAAGGTGTATAGTTCAGTTGTTTGAGATCTTTCTTATTTCTTAAATGTAGGTATTTACTGCTATGAACTTCACTCTTTAACAGCTTTTACTGCATCCAGTAAGACTAAAGGCAGTAATGATGTTTGTTTTTTGTTTTTTTTTTTTTACATTTTTCACACTTGGTGAGCCTGAATCTCTAGAAAAGAGGCTTCTCATTCACTTAGGAGGTCAGTAGAAAAGTCACTGAAGACAGTGATACTGAAGACAGGATGACAGCAGTTTTATTCTAAAACCCAAGTTTTTGTTAAATTGCTTTAAGGGGGAGAAATGATCACTTGCTGTTTTTTAAAAATTGTATTTACTTATTCATGAGAGAGAGAGAGAGACAGAGAGAGAGAGAGGCACAGACATAGGCAGAGGGAGAAGCAGGCTCCCTGCAAGGAGCCTGATGCGGGAGCCCAATGCAGAACTGGATCCCAGATCCTGGAATCAGGACCTGAGCCAAAGGCAGCTGCTAAACTGCAGAGCCATCCAGGCGTCCCACTTGCTGTTTTTTAAAATCTGAATAAAACCTATATGCCCAACAACTGCAGTTCCACCACCCTTCACTTTTCCCTGTTTCTGCCCCATCCAATGTCACACACTATTCTCATACCCTCCGGGTGCTTCTTTCTCTTCCTGTCTTCACATAGATGGTTTTCAGTGGCTGAAATACCTTTTCTACCTTCTAACCACCTTTTAATACTCAGTTCAAATGCCTATTTCTGCAGATTTTTTTTTTTTCCCATTCTGCTGGGTCTCCTTTGAATTTCCCATGGTAGTTCACACACACTTTTCACTCCATATTGGAGGAAAGGTGTGCAACTTTGGTCTTCCCTCTGTGAAGTGTCGAGTAGGAAGAGGCAGTATGATAAATAAAGGGCTCTGGAGCTACAAAACAGTGACCAGAGCCCACCCTTTCACCCTCTAGCTGTTTCTTAGTTTAAATCTCAGCTTCCTCACTTTTATTTTTTTTTAATTTTTTTTTTAATTTTTTTTATTATTTTTTTTTCTTCCTCACTTTTAAAGTTAGGTCAACAGTAGCTACCTCAAAAATTTATTTGCAAAGTAAATGAGATAATTTATATAAGATGTAAGCTAGAAAGGATCTTCCATATCATTAAAAATAATGCATTATATAATATTTGAAATACACAAAAAGATTTACGTAACAGTTTATAAAGCATACAGGCAGATAAGCACCTTTGAATGTATCACTCAGCAAAATTCAAATATTATCATTAAGATCAGTGTTACTTGTGTCTCCTTCCCTTCCCATTCTCCTCACCCTAAATTAACAACTATTCTAAAATGTATGCTTTCCCTTCCTTTTTCTTTCAAAATAGTTCCGATAACAATTTTTTTTTTACAAATGTTTTTCGTATCAACAAAAACTGTTTTAGATTCATATATCTGTTTGTAGTTGTGGTCAATTCAGTGTTACCACTGAATAACATTTCATTACATTTTTATTCCACAATTTACACAGCACAGTGCATCAGTGTGCTGTGTAATTTAAATATTTAAATTTTGGTTGTTCCAAAGGTTTGCTATTATGAACACAAATACTGAAGTGTATCTTGTATATAACACTGTGCAAATTTAAGGTGTACAAAATGTTAATTTGGCACATTTACATATTGTAATATGTTTGCCATTGTGCAGATAATTAGCACCTCTGTCACGTTACATAATGATCCTTTCTTTTTAGTCATTAGAATTATTAGGTTCTAGTTTCTCAGCAAGTTTCATGAATTATAATACAGTATTGTTGTTTATATTCACTACACCATTGAACAGGTCTCTAGGGCTTAATCACTACTCATTATAAGGATACAAGTGTATTCTTAAACAACATTTGTCCTATGCTCTGAATCCTCATCTCCTGCTAACCACTATTTTATTTTGCTTTTACAAATTTGGCTTTTGTAGGTTCTACATATATCATATACAGTACTTGTCTTTCTCTGAATCATTTAGCATAATACTGAGCAATGTTAAATATGAATATTTTGTACAGGTTTTCTTTTCCCCTGTGCAAGGATTTCTCTAGAGTACATACCTAAAGTGGAAATGCTTATTTGCAGATTTGTGCGTGTTCAACTTGACTAGGTAATGTTAAATCTATATCTAAAGATGTTATGTCTATTAGTGAATATATGAGCTGTTTGAATTGGCTTTTTTAAAGAACTTGCTTTTGGTCTTTTAATCGTCTTTTATAATTCACATTTCCTCTTTATTCTTCTCTACTTTATCTTTTTTTTTTCTTTTTTTCTTTTCTTCTCCAATTTCAAAGGATTTATTTTATTGCTCTGGTCCTTCTTTTTTATGTTCTTTTTTTTTTTTTTTGCTTTGTTTTGTATGTGTGTTTCTTAAAATCTAATTTCTTTAAAATTCAAGTATAATTAATATAGTATTATGTTAGTTTCAGGTGTACAATATGATGATTCAGCAGTTCTATACATTTCTCAGTGCTCATCAAGATAAATGTATTCTGAATCCTCCTCACCTATTTCACTTAGCCTCCTACCTACCTACTCTCTGGCAGTCACCAGTTTGCTCTCTACATTTAAGAGTCTGTATTTTTTTGTTTGTGTCCTTTTTTTTTTCTTTGTTTTGTTTCTTAAATTCCACATATGAGTGAAATCATATATTATTTGTCTTTCTCTGACTCACCTACTTCACTTAGCATTATACCCTCTAGGTCCATCTATGTTGTTGCAAATTGGCAAGAATTCATTTATTTTTATGGCTAATGATATTCCATTGTGTACATACACACACACCACTTTTATATCCATTGATTTATCAATCAACACTTAGGTGGCTTCTGCATCTTCGCTATTATAAATAATACTGAAATAAACATAGGGGTGCATATATCTTTTTCAAATTAGTGTTTTCGTTTTCTTAGGGTAAATGCTCAGTAGTGAAATTACAGGATCATATGATATTTCTTTTTTTTTTCTTTCTTTTTTGAGGAACCTCCATACTCTTTGCCACAATGGCTGCACTACTTCACATACTCTCCAACAGTGCACAAAGATTCCTTCTCTCCACATCTCACCAAGACTTGTTATTTCTTGTGTTTTTTACTTCAATTATTCTAGCAGATGTAAAGAGATATCACAGGGTGCCTGAGTGCCTCAGTCAGTTAAGCATCTGCCTTCTGCTCAGGTCATGATCTTAGGGTCCTGGGATGGAGCCCTACATTGGGCATCCCACTCAGTGGGGAGTCTGCTTCATCCTTTCTCTGCCCCTCCCCACCCCCTGCTTCTGTGTGCATGTGTGCACTCCCTCTCAAATAAATAAAATCTTTAAAAAGAGAGAGACCTATCTCACTTGCATCTGCAAGTAAAACTTTTACTTCTTCCTTACCAATTCAGATGCCTTTTATTTATCTCTGTCTTCTCTGATAGCTGAGGCTTCTAGTTCTATATTAAATTAAAGTGGTGAATGAGACTTTATAATGTTTGTCCTTCTCCGATTGACTTATTTCACTCAGCATAATGCCCTCCAGTTAATAGTGAAAGGGAATAGAAGGGAGGGGAGAAGAAATGGGTAGGAAATATCAGAAAGGGAGACAGAACATAGAAGACTCCTAACTCTGGGAAACGAACTAGGGGTGGTGGAAGGGGAGGAGGGCGGGGGGTGGGGGTGACTGGGTGACGGGCACTGAGGGGGGGCACTTGACGGGATGAGCACTGGGTGTTATTCTGTATGTTGGCAAGTTGAACACCAATAAAAAATAAATTTATTATTAAAAAAATTAAAGTGGTGAGAGTAGACATTCCTGTCTTGTTCCTAAAACTCTGTTTTTCACTATTGAGTATGATGTTCAGCATGGGTTTTTTCATATATGGCCTTTATTTATGTTGAGTTATTTTCAAACTTATTGTTTTGAGAGTTTTTATCACAAATGGGTGTTGCATGATGCCAAATGCTTTTTCTGCTTCTACTGAGATGATCATATGATTTTTATCTTTCTCTTGTTAATGTCATATATAAAGTTAATTGAATTGTGAATACTGAACCGGTTTTGCATCCCTGGAATAAATCTCACTTGATCATGGTGAATCATCTCATTTAATTAATGTCTCCTCTTACTTTTATTATTTATTCCCTTTCACTTTCATAGGATTTATTTTATTGCTATGTTCCTTACTTAAGATTGATATTTATGTAACTTTTACCCTTTTGCTTTCCCTAGTCAAAATACTTCAGACAACAACATCATCTGTAAGAATCATTGCAGATGGCTTCCTGGTTTATAAGATATTTCTATCTATACTTAACCTTTTTAGTGTTATTTTTTCAATACTACTTTCAGACACTATTGCTCTTTTTATAGAAATGGTATTTACATGGGTGGTATGTCCTACATTTCTCAGTGGTACCAACGTTTTAGATATAGATCACTCACTTCTAAGTATTTTACATTTCTGTTGTAATTTATTTTGAGCAATTAGAAGTTTTAAGTTCTACAATTATGTATTTTCTTTGATAAAATACTTTTGTGATTGATAGTTCATTCAATTTCACTGTGATCCCTTCTTCTACACCCTCCCCTCTCTCTTCTTTCTTCTCACACTATGGTCTGTCGCTTCCTCTCTCACTTTCCTCTCTCCTTCCATTCCTTCCTCCCACTAATGTGCTGATATATAACTAATGTGCCTTAATGTGTTTAGTGTACCCATTGCTATCCCAACTTTGAGTTTTACAAGGTAAGGGGTGGCTGGAATTTTGATACCACTCCTTCCCACTCCCTTTGGGGGAGGATCTTTAGTCTGCTTCAATCATTTTATTATTTGTCCTGCTTGTGCCTTAGGGAGTCCTTCATTATAATTTGAACACTGTACATGTTCTATAAATATGTTAGCTGGACCTTTACCCTCAATTCTGAGATTTTTTCCAATCTGCATCGTATTAGACACTTGGGTTTCAAGCAAAAGGAAATCCACATCCAGCTGGTTAAAAAGTAAAGGGCTCAGGTAGTAGAAAACTCAGAAGCAAGGTGGTAGCCTTAAGAGTGATCCAATCTCTAGAGGCACATTTACCCTCTTCTTGTACTGAGAAAGTGGGACTGAGGTAATTCCCATGCATCCTTGAACAGCTCATATTTGTCTTTGAGGGGAAGAATGCAGGAGCTGTGCAGATAGAAGGAATCCCTAAAGCCATCCTTCAGGAAGTTTAGTGGCTATTTCAGCTAATAATTATTGAGCAGATAATTAAAATATCCTCATTTTAGCTTCCTGCAATAGGTGACATTCCTGTGATGAGCAAGCAGTTTACATTTTTAGAAAACACACACAAATTCTCCTTACTGTATAGTAGATATACAGTGCATCACTATTACTGCCTACCAGATATTGACTGTTTGGCTTAATACAGGAATAAAAACTAATTATGATAGCCACTTCTTTACTGATCAAGTGCCTCATTCCAGCCACAATGAAACACAGCATACCCTGAGACAGAGGTTAACACGCTCACTTCACAGCTCAGGTGATGATCTCCATTCAGAGATTACAGAGCCTGTCCAGAGTTAGCAGGTGCCAGGGGAGAGAATTGCCCCCAAGGCCTGTGCTATTGATCATCTTGCACCAGGCTTCATAATGAGAAAAATTGGGAGAGAGAGAGCAAAGTTTTAAAATCTTACTGAACTTGTCTCAAAAAATAACACTGATTTAACAAACTGGCTGAATATGCCAATGAACAATCCTGGCAGATAGACAAGACTGGATAGACAAGTGATGAAAATGAAGTCCAGGCCGGACATCTGCGTCACAGAATGGCTGTACTGGATGGCATTAAAAAGTCCTTCCAAGTCTAAGATTTGCTGTATAATTTAACTTTCTAATTATGAATCTTAAATAGATTTTTCTAGACTGTGAGCTGCTTGAAGATATTCCTGATTTATGATTAATCTCCTTTTTAGCTGCTAGCCAGCTAGGGCCTATTTCTGCTTAGGTTTTCAATTATTGGTGACTTGAATTAGAATACCCAAGATGTAATTTTGACATAAAATTAAAAAATAGATTTTAAGAACTTTTTTCAACTTTAATTTAGATAAGACATAGTTAAATGTTTCTCTTCTTTTTATCGCTTTTACATATTGGCAGTCATTATCCTCTGTTAGAGTTTGAACTTTATTCACACTGTCCTAAGCTACTGGCTAGCTAGAGTAACCATGGCTAGATAACACATTAACAGAAATTCTTGCAAGTTTCAAGAAACTCCAGAGATAAAACTGGATTCAAATGAACCATTCATGACTTTCAAAACTCCTCTATATTTATCACATTTATTTTTAAACACCCTTGTGATAGGTCTAATAGTTACTGATTGAATAGTTTTTTAAAAATCCTAATAAATATGAATGATTAAATAATTTCCATTCTGTATCGAATGCACACTGCTTTTACAAACACCAAAATTACTTCTATTATGTGATACAGAAAATGGAATGCTAAATTCTAGCGAAGATGGATCACAAGACCGTAAAACAGAAGCAGCCTATTTTATTGTATAAAGTTTAGGGACAGAACAGACAAAAATATCTCCAAGAAAGCAAAGTTCAAGATCAGCAAATTTCTTCAATTCTATGCTATAGACACAAAAAAAGATACTCCTCAAAAAGTTAGTAACATTCCATATAAGGCAGTTAATAGAGTTTAGCAAAGAACAGGAAGTAATCGTGAAAAGTGCAACATGGAAGGATGACTGTTATCTGATATCCACGTTCAAAAATATGAAACTAATGTGCCTCATTCATATATGGTCAATAAAAGGAAAGATGCTATTATTTTCTAGAAAAAGATGAGTTCTAGGACTACACTTCATCTTTAAGGAATAGAATTGCTCCAGCATCTCTAATAAAATTTGTTAGAAAGGTGATTTTAAAATAGAACAACTAACACAAGTACTCTAAAGTATTTACCAAGAAAAACGATATATTTAATACTGATTTTTCTTCCTTATTAATTAATAGGCTGTAGGATGACAGCTGTGCATTGCTGGTTATTTAGAGCTAACAGGCTTTGCTTGGCCAAAGCATTTTACTTTTGTTCTTCTTTCTCCTGTTTAATGTGGAAGTTACTCTTGAGTATATTAGGCTTCGGTAATGACAAAGAGCTACATTTGATCTATGACTTTAAATCCTTCTAGAGACAATTGCCTCAGAATATTTTATAACATTTTCTAAAAGGACTGCATATGAAAGCCTTCCTGATATTCTGACAACTCAGATAGTAAAAAAGAGCATTTGATGAATTTCTTAATGAAGTAAAATGTCTTCCATCAAAACTCCTTTGTATCTTACCTGCTTAAAAAAAAATCACCTTTCTGTTGAACTAATTCTCAGTGTCATTAAACTCTCTTCTTTAGTAAATATCAATGATGTTTTATAAATTTGCAAATATTTCTTTTAATATTCCTAAACCTTTACTACTGAGTACTTAAAGATATACAGTTTTACATTTTCTAAATATGGTAAAGGCTGTCAGGCATTTGTCTTTAAAAAGTTTAAGGAGTGATGCTAGCTGACTCAGTCAGTAGACCGTGTGACTCTTCATCGCAGGGTCATGAGTTCAAGCCCCAAGTTGGGCGTGGAGCTTACTTTAATAAAAAAGAGAAAAGTTTAAAGACTGAGAAAATATCTTTTTTTTTCCAAATCTATAATAAGTCCATGTGAATTCTAATTCTTAAAATATGTGTGATATGCACCTTCCACAAGAAAGGACTCTTTTGTAGATAAGATGCTGCTGGTTCCCTCTTCTCCCTTCATTTTGCCACAATCACTTCCCTCATGCATTTTCTCTTCTGTCCTGTCTCTGGTCTCAGAGCCGTCCTGCCTCTTCCAGTCAAACCATTTTACTCTGCTTCCAGATTCATTTCCCTGACCGACATCCTGTCTTTCTAACTTATTTCAAATGCAGCCCAGAGTGTCCCATGCTTATACTTTCCCCAGTTTTGCAGTGTCCCCTGTTACTTCTATTGGATCAGTCTTGGCCACTGTTTATGGCTATCTATGTACAGGGTGAGGTCATTGCTGGGAAGGAACATGTAGAACTTTGCCCTCAGCACCTTGTATCCAGCAGGATGTGGGAGTGTGGCGGTCGCATTGCTGGTTTTTTTTTTTTTTTTTTTTTTTTTTGCATTGGTGGCTTTTTAATGGGCTCTGGTCACAGGATGCAGGCACTTCTATGCCTGGCCCATGAAAAACTACAAGAATGAGTCCCCAGGCTCTCTCTTTCTACTATAGCTGGTAGGATTTTTATACACTAAATGATTGTGTAGAGGAGTGTTCCCCTCCTTCCTTGCTGCCATCAACTGGAACTTCAGCCAGTGAGAAGTATAAACTTCTATTCTGTAAAGCCACTGAGATTTCATGGTTATCTCTTATGGTGGCCAACTCTAACCTATACCATCCATTTTTAAACTATGTCCTTCGTAACAACCTCCTAGGTGAAAATATTAAAAAAAAAATAGCTTTTAAAGCAAATTCCCTTCCTAGCTATAGTTTAATAGTTTATACTTTTCTCTGGAGATACTTAACATAGGTCTATTTACCTTAAGAGAAATAGGATACAAAGAATAAATATGAATTTAAATAAACTGTCAATAAATCCAAATGTCACATTTTGAATTTTTTAGTACTTATTAACTAAAGGATTATTTTCACGGGACAAACCTGAATGCAATCATATGTGACTTCAACAATGAAGTTTTTAGTATATTAGAACCAAAAAAATGTTAAATGTATATATGATCCATATACGATTATAAGATAACATTTCAACAAAGAGTTAAAAATATCTTGTTAGATAAACTCAAACTATCATATATAAGTTCTATAAATTTAAAGTATTTTCCTGGAATACCTCAACCTGAATACCTCCTTACTATTTGGAATAAAATCCAAATTCTTTACATAGTATTCAAAGTCTTGTGTAATTTGGTTTCTTAATCTCTTCCTTTACTTCTTTTCAAGTTTCTTCTTTCATTCTACCAGTAATAGTTACTTTGTGAATCCACATGATCTTCAAAACTTTGTATCATCAAACTTTTAATTTTGCCTATTGATTACAAATGAAAATATTATCTGATTTATTTATGTGGCCTTCATTTTCCTACTGTATTTAATGTTGAATATATTTTTCCTGTTCATTATATTCATTTTTTTCCTCCGTGAAATGCTTGTTCTTCTTTGTTGCCCATTATCCCCCCTATTGGTTGCTATCACTTTACTTATTCATAGTTCTCTAAGTATTCTTGTTGCTAAACATTTGTTTGATGCATAACATGTCTTCTGCCATTTTTATCATTTTTTCACATTAAGATGCCTTTTGATAAGAAAAAAATAAGTTCATTAAAGTTACAAGTGTCAAATTTTTATAGTTAGTGCCTTGTGTCTCCCTTAAGGTATTTCTCCCTTACTCCAAATCTAGAAGATTCTCCTATGTAATTCTACTAAAAATTTTAGAACTTTACTTTTAACATTGAGAGGTATAGGTAGTATATCTCATTTACCTGATGATACCTTTTTTCTAACTCCATTTAATGAATAGTCATTTTCTTCATTTCCCTCTGCAAATCTTGGTGTCAACAAACAATGCTCAGTCTTTTTTTTATAGATTTCTGTTCTCTTCCCCAGTTAAATTCTTTATCCACTGATATCACAAGATCTTAATTTCAACAGTCATAATTGTCCTCAATAATATCCTCACAATTGTCCTCACACAATTCAGAGGATGCATTTCTCTTTTTTGCTTTTTCATGGATATCCTGACAGTTCCTAGTATTCTCTTATCCTTCATGAATCACAGAATTCACTTGTATACTACCTCTATAAGTTAAAGACTTTTTTGACAACTTTTAAATTATTATTCATGTGCCTTGTATGCATGTCTATTTACTTTTTTAAAGATTTTATTTATTCATGAGAGACACAGGCAGAGCGAGAAGCAGGCTCCCCATGGGAAGCCTGATGGTAAGACTCGATCCCAGGACTCTGGGATCACGCCCTGAGCCAAAGGCAGATGCTCAACCACTGAGCCACCCAGGTGCCCTACTTTGTTCTTTTTAATGTTGTAAATTATTTTTTAGTATTTTTTCCTTAAGTAGTCTCATATGTTTTTTGTTTTTTTTTCATTTATAATCCTACCACAACTATTAGAATTGCTACTACTATTTTAAGTTACAGTGTCTTTTTAATTACGGGTTCTAGGTATTTGTTACTGTTATATGGAAATACAATTAACTACTGAATATTAGTTTTATATCAAATCACTTTATTACCACCTTATTTTCATATTTTTCTCTATTTTCTTCAGTAGTTTTCTATATAAATATTTTTATCAGCAAGTAGTGACAATTTATTTTCTTTTATCCCTATTTCTATTCCATTAATTTGATTATCATTTCTTAGTATGCTGGTTTGGATCTCTATTTAAAAGTCAAATATAAGTTAAAAAATAAATAAATACAAGTAAAAGAAAAGTTGAATAGAAGTGACTTTAATGAGTCACTTGTCACATCACCAGTTTTAAATAATTAAAATATGTGATGGTATTTATATATTTTAAGTGACTACTTTTTGTCAAGCCGAAGTTCTGTTCTCAATCTAATAAATTTTTATAAACATGGGAGTTAAATTTTATCAAATATATTTTATGTATCTATTGAAGTGACCATGCCTTCTCTTTTAAGCTAGTGTCAACTACATTTATGGATTATCCTAATATTAAAATATCTTTCAATATGAAATTTATACACAGCTTAGTCCTAGAGTAGAATACTTTTCATAAACTACTTTATTCTGTTTGCTTATATTTTGTTCAAAACTTTTGCATTTTGTCAAGGATAACATGGGTTTAGTTTTCCTTCTCTCTAATGACTCTATCTGGTTTTGATATTAAGAATATTCTATCCTGGTAAAACAACTGTTATTTTCAGGAAGAGTTTGTATAATGCTTGAATGCTTGTACTCTAAGATAAGTTACTCAAGGGTATCTTTGTTGTTTAGTTGATCCCTAATCTTCTTTTCTTGATTTTTTTTTTGAGATTTCTATTTCATGAAGTTGCCATTTTTTGCAGTGTCTCTCATCTATAAAACACTTCCTCTTGTCTCTTGTCACCACATAGTTTATTATGATCTCCAAGAGGCCCTTCTTGATCACACATCCTAAACTTAGTTCCCTACTATGTCTGATAATATTCTGTTATTGGCTTGATTTCTTCAAGGTACAATCATAATCTTAAATTATTTTGTTCATGTATGTGTGCTTATTTATTATAAAACTCCTCCTACTAGACGATAATAATCTCTTGGACTAACACCTTAGTTTTCTACTATACTATTCTACATCCAGCCACCAGAAGAGGTTATGGCATATAATAAGTAATCTTAATTAGTTATTGATAAATTTTCTGCAACTTAGCCCTAGAAATTACTAAAAAAAAAAAAAAAAAACAAAGTTTAAATGTTGACACTGCCAGTTCTCAAAAATGTAAATAAACAAATTGCAAATCATCCTCAATGCCCATCTGTGTGTCAGAGAGAGAGATCCTAGTAAACTCAATTATGATGGGATTAGTTATGGCAGTTTCTGAGCTTATTAAAAAAAAGACAATCTCCTCATTCAGCTTCCACTGTTTATCAGGTTATTAACCCTCACATGTGCTCTCATCTTTTCTGTTCTACCATCCTTCATAATCAAAAACCCGATTTTTTGAAACCTATCCATCCTCTCTTGGTAAATTTTTGGGAAAAATCACAACATGGGGCAGCAGGTTTAATGTTAAGTGTATGAACACAAACTCCAGTCACTCAGCATTGCTGGACAATGTCAGTCTTTCTAACTTTCTGAAATAACTATTTTATTCTTTTTCTCTTTTCTCCAATGAATTCCGATGTGTTTCTTCCTCACTGCTGGTTGTACTGCTGTTTCTTTTGCTGGTTCTTAATTCTTTACCCAGGCATTCATTAGTTCCTAGAATCTGAGAGATGGTCTCATTCTAGAACCTTTGTGCTTATCCTTCCTTCAGTCTGGAATGTTCTTCTGCTAACATCTCCGAGGACAGGCACTTCTCATATTATACTCTGTTTCATTACAGTATCTTCTCTTCAGAGATGCCTTCCCTAAGGCATCTTAGGATTGGTGGATGATTCCCACCCCCAATCATCTTGGTACAACATCCTCTTTACTTTCCTTTTCTTTATTGCATATACCACAAACTCAAACTAAACTTAGGAGTTTCAATGCTTTGGTGTTTTGTTTCTTCCAGTACAGGGACTCTTTTGTTGCTTTTCCTGCCCTGATTTATAATAATTGCTTAATATATAATCTTTGAAAGAATTAATGAATTTATTGAAATTATAACTATACAGGTTTGGAAGAAACTTAAGAGAACATTTAATATAATACTTTGAATTAACAAATGAAGATATGAACTTTTAGGTCAATTAACTGTCATAATTGACACACCAGAGTTGGGGCAAGTACTCAGCGGGCTTGCTTAATTGTAGCACAGTGATCAGTCTTCTGATTAAAATACAACTACTCCTGGCTCATCTGGAGCCCCCAATTCTATCAGAGTTAGCCTCTCACTATGAACTTGCCAAATCAGACGTTAATTTCCCAATGTAGGTACACTAAACCTTAAATTGGGGGGAATATCTTAATTGTGGCAATAGTTTTTTTTTTTCTAAATAAAATATTTTTTTTCCTCTCATTTGCAGAGACCTAAGTTCTGGGCTAATAAGAAAATTGGGTAGCTGTTCCTAGATGTATAGACAGTACAGTGGAAAGGTATTGCTATTTCCTTTCTTCTTAGCTTTGTATATCCATGCAGAAACTTAAACTCCAGAATGCTGTTTTGGATGGTGTATTAGTTTTCTATTGCTGCCATAAAAATTTACCACAGACTTTACGGCTTAAAACAATACAAATTTATTTTCTTCAGAAGTCTGGCGTGAATTCCATTGGACTGAAACCAACGTGCCAGCAGACCTATTTCCATTTCTGTATATTCTATGGAAGAAACTATTTTCAAACTCTGGATGTAGCCCTCTTCCCTAGCTTTTGGCCATCTTCTGTCTTCAAAGCTATGATGGCAGATAGAGTCCTCAGATTTAAGATTACTCCTGCCTCCACTTTCTTTATCTCATCATTCTTGGACCACTGCCAGGTCAGATCTTCACTTTAAAGGACTCAAGTGATTCCTTTGAACCTACCTGGATAAACTAGACAACCTCCTCATCTCAAGGTCTATACCCTTGATTACATCTACAAAGTCTCTTTTGCCATGTAACATAATGCATTTATAGGTTGCAGGGATCAGGATATGGGTATCTTCTTTTTTTTTCCTTTGGCAGGGGACAACATTCTGTCTACCACATGAAAGTGAGATGTGATATGTAAATTAGTATAATCTCTACAGTGATGCTTTATAATCAGATCACTGCTCCAAACAGTATCTTTGGGTATATTTTCATTTTTTTGAAGATCTATTTATTTATTTGACAGAGTGTGAATGGGGCAAGGGGCAAAGGGAGAGTAAAGAGAGAACCTTCTAGTAGATTCCCCAGAGAGTGCAGAGCCCCGTGTGGGGCTCAATCTCAGGGCTTTGAGATCATGACCTGATCCTAAAGCAGGAGTCAGAAGCTTAACTGACTGAGCCATACTGGTACCCCAGTATTTCTTATTTTTATATGTTTAGAGGCACTGAGCAAACGAGAAAGATTTCACCTTAGTTATTCAGATTTTACTAAATGACTGCCTTTAGGTATCATTTTTGAAATGGGAGCTATGCACATTAGTCTACCCACATGCCTAGCATGGGTTTCCCTCAACTTCAAATGTATCTAACATGGTAAAATACAAACTGACTCACCCTATTAACAAACACCAAGTCTGTGTACTTCCCTACACATTTTGCGTTGAAAAGAAAAAGAGGGAGGGAACATCATCTTAGAGTTTAAGAGGAGTATTTATCTACAAATCATTGAAAACAGAAGTCAGAGATAATTACTATGAAGGGTTAGTTGCCCTCAATAGGATTAAAGAAGATACAATCTCTACGAAGAAATAAAATGACATAAAAATCAGATTGCAATGAAAAAGTAGAAGAATATGATTCTAAGACATGTTTATATACATGATGGTCTCCCTTGTGCATGTATATGATGAATTGCATGATCTATCTTGTTCGTTTCACAGAGTTACTAAATGACAGAAGTAGGACAGACATGAAGGGTGTGTAACATGCTATACATATCATAGATCTATTTTTTTTTTTTTTGAGAAAGAGAGAGAGAGGACACACAGAGGTACAGCAGGGAGAGGGGGAGAGAAAATCCTAAGCAGGCTCCATGCTCAGTGTGGAGCTCAACATAAGGCTTGATCTCATGACCCTGAGATCATGACCTGAGTCAAAATCGAGAGTAAGACACTCAACTGAGCCACCCAGATGCCCCATAGATTTTCTATTTTTAAGACCTAAATATTTTGACTTAAGGAGTCTTTATTGAACACCCATCTAGCACAATAGCCTAATTTACTTAAGCACTCAGTAAATGTCTGTTGGATTATTTAATTTAAAAAATTACAATGACCAATGATAGAATAAGAGGGAAACTTTTAGAAATATGTATTAAAACTTAGAATAGGCATTGCTGAAGCACCAAAGACATCACTTTTAATTATCCTTTTATGTTGAGATATACTTATTTTCCAAATGTTGAGGTGAATAGATCTTCATTTCCTACTCAATTATGTCTTGAAGGTGATCCAGGGTAGGCTTTCTGACCTTTCTCTCTGACCTTTAGAAAGATCCTCATTAAACAGAATCATTACTCTGCAAGTAAGAGGCTCCTTTCAGATCTAGCTATCAGCACGAATTTGAAACTTCTCCTAAAGGCTCTAAGCAGCCAGATGAAAGCTGCTAGGTGCATAAAAACTTCTCTACTCCAAATAAGCTCTCACATTAGGATTTACTGGATCCTTAATCCAGGTCTTCGTGTCCTCCTGATTAGCTTGCAGATAATAGTTGGGAAAAGTTTGATAGAGGTTTGCAAAACAAATGGAAAGTCAAATCATTCTACTGCCTTGTCATCCTGGAGTAAGAGTCACTATTACTGTATTTTCCCTCCCTAATCCATGCTTGCAATGCTGTGAGGGACAAGTCTAGGCTTGCTTCTGACTTCCTTTTCTGTGCCTCTCCTCCTCCTGCAGTGTTACTTCTTGTCTCTTGGTAGTTTCATGAGGGTGGGGGGGAGATATGTTCTGCACACGAAAAGGAAGACAGATTGATAAATGTGTGAGCATATGCACAGGAAATGTTCAAATAGGGGCACCTGGGTGGCTCAGTTGGTTAAGTGTCTGCCTTCAGCTCAGATCAGGATCCCAGAGTCCTGGGATGGAGCCCCCTATTGGGATCCCAGCTCACAGGGAGTCTGCTTCTCCCTCTCACTCTGCTGCTCCTCCTGCTTATTCTTGTGTGTTTGCTCACTCTCTCTCTACCAAATAAACAAGTAAAATATTTTTAAAAAATATATACAAATACCTTAAAAGAAACACTGAATAGTAGCATATAATAGTAAAGATATATCATTATCAAATGAATATTTAAGACAAAGACTAAAAAATGCTGATAAGGAACTTCAGGATAGAGTAGTCTGGGATGGTTTAAAAGGAGAGTGATTTCAAGGATGAGTGCGATTTTGTGGGGAGCAGGGAGGGGGGAGCAGAAGAGCCATATATTTCCATTTAGTGGAGCTGACTAGAAAAAAATCTTTGATCTTGGAAGGTTTAATCTTGGGTACTCCAGCAAGCAGATTCTAGAATTAATATTTAAATATTCTGTACATAGCTAATAAACTCCAGCAGTTAGTCTACCCATCCCTCACAGTGCTAACCAGCAATACGGCCCCTTTCAGCTGTAAATTGTTCTATATGTATCTTTACCTGTATGTCCTCTCTACAGAGGGGATTTTTACTCCATTAAGTAGTGATCTCTGAAATGCTTCCCCATTGTGATAAAATTAGCAATGTGGTTGATGTGACTAGTATTTCAGCTTGCATTTCAGGGAACCATGATAATTTTCATTATTTCCGCTTCTCACAGCATGATCAACAGTAAACTTAAGATGTACTCAGTATTACAAAGGAGTAGTCCAAAGGGTTATACTGTGCATTTTATTTGTCATCTTTTACTCCTGTCATGAATCAAAACTGTTTTTCTTTCCCTTCCCTGTTTCCTTCTTTTACCATTTTCTTCCCCTTCTCTTCCCCTCTCTTTCTCCCTCCCTTTCCCCCTTCTTCCTCCTTCCATTCTTCTTCCCATCCCATTCCCCAGTCCTTTGCTTTCCTATTTTCTCAATGGTAAATAGCTGGTATAAACAGTCCAGATATCCTTCATTTTGTCAAAATGGTCCAAAGTCTAAAAATCTGAAAAGCACTGTAGGGTCAGTATACTACTATTACCATAAGCATATATATCATCAAGATACTGTAATTTATTAGAAATATATATTTGAACATTCATATCAGCTTCCCAAACCCTTGGAATTCCCTGTGTGATAAGACCAATGGGAACATCTTTTGTTAGAATATTTAGTCTCTTGTCCTTAGTTACTGTAATCTCTTCAGAGTCACAAAAATGAAATGGGTGTCTTATGATTTATAACAAGCCCCCTTGCACTACAACTGTGTTTATGATAATGAGGTGATTTTGGAAAGCCTCTAAGGATAGGGGCTGGTCCAGCACAGAAACTAATCATGTGATTAGAGGGTTGAAACGTTCAGTCTCAACTTTCCTTGATCTCTAGGAAAGAGAAGGGCTCAAGGTTGGATTAATCACCAATAACTACTGATCTGACAAACCATGCCTGTGTAATGAAGCCTCCATAAAAACCCAAAAGAATGACATTGGGAGGGCTTCCAGAATGGTGAACGGTGAGATGTGTTGAGGAGTGGTGTGCTCCAGGAGGGCATGGAAGCCTCACAAAACCCTTCCACATACCTTGCCCTATGCATCCTTCTATCTGGCTGCTTTTGAGTTGTACCCTTCCAGAATAAACCAGTAATCTGGCAAGTAAAATGTTTCTGAGTTCTGGGAACCCTCTCTCTTATCATTTTGATAACAGGTGTGAAACATTCTGGATTGTGATTTGCATTTATCAGTGAGGTTGAGCACCTTTTTATATTCCTATTGGCCTTCTATATGTCTTCTCTGGAAAAATGTCTATTCAGATCCTCTGCTCATTTTTTAACCAGATTTTTAAATTGTTGTTATTATTTATGTATTTTGGATATCATTCCCTTATCAGATATAAGACTTGCAAATATTTTTTCCCATTCAGTAAGTTGTCTTTTCATTATGTTGATCATTTGGTTCGCTTTGCCAGAGCTTTATTCTTTTCTTTTTTAAACTTAAAAAAATATATCTTATTTATTTATTCATGAGAGACACAGAGAAAGAGAGACAGAGACATAGGCAGGGGGAGAAGCAGGCTCCATTCAGGAAGCTTGATGTGGGGCTTGATCCTGGAACTCCGGGATCATGCCCTGAGCCAAAGGCAGTCGCTCAACTGCTGAGCTACCCAGACATCCTAAGCTTTTTTCTTAATACAGTCCCATTCATTTATTTTGCTTCTGTTGATTTCACTTTTGGTGTCAAATTAAAAAATTAATTGCCAAGACCAATACTTACCACCTAGGTTTTCTTCTCAGAACTATATAGATTCAGGTCTTATGTTGAAGTTTTTAATACAACTCCAGTTGTTGTATACGGCAGGTCCAGTTTCATTTTTGTTGTTGTTGTTGTGGCTGTCCAGTTTTTCAACAACATTTAATAAAGAGAGTGTACTTCCCCCATGGTATATTCTTGACTGCTAGATTAATTCACCATAAATGTGTGGATTTACTTCTGGGCTATTTTGTTCCAGTGATCTGTGTGTCCATTTTTATGTCAATACCATACTGTTTTGATTACTATAGCTCCATAATGTAGTTTGAAATCAGGAAGCGTGATGCCTCCAGCTTTGCTCTCTTTCTCAAGATTTCTTTCACTATTTGGGGTCTTTTTAAATTCTATACAAATTTTAGTATTGTTTGCTCTATTTCTATGACAAATGCCATTGGAGTTTTGATAGGGACTGTACTGAACCTACACATTGTTTTAGGTAGTATGGACAATTTAACAGTATTTTCCCACCCATGAGCATAGAATATCTTTTTATTCATTAGTGTCTTCCTCATTTTCTTCCATCAAGTTCTTATACTCTTCAGTCTTTTACCTCCTTGGTTAAATCATTCCTAGGTGTTTTATTCTTGATGCAATCATAAGTGAGATTATTTTCTTAATTTCTCTGACTGTTCATCATTAGTGTATAGGAACACAATTGATTATATTTGCGTATTCATTTTGTGTCTTATAACCTTACTGAATTTGTTGATTAGTTCTAAAAGTTTTTTTGTTTGGGTTTTTGTTGTTTGTTTGTTTGTTTTATGGTGGGGCCTTTAGGATTTTCTACACATAATATGTCATCTGCAAATAGTGACAGTTTTACTTCTTTCTGATTTAGATGACTTTTACTTCTTACCTAATTACTAGAAGATGCTTGATAGGATTTCAGTCTTCTTAAATGTTTTAAGACTTGCTTTGTGGTCTAACATATGATCTGTCATGGTGAGTGTTCTATGTGCACTTGAAGAAATATAGATTCTGCTCCTTTTGGATGAAATGTTCCATACATATGTGTTAAGTCCATCAGGTTAATGTGCCATTCAAGGCCCATGTTTCCTTATTAATTTTCTGTCTGGATGATCTCTCCATTGATGATGGTGGGGTATTAAAACCCCCTACTATTATTGTACTGCTGTCCATTCCTTCAGGTCAGTGACTATTTACTTTGTAAATTTAAGTATTTCTGTGTTGGGTACATAAATATTTACAAAAGTTTTCCCCTTGCTGGGTTGACCCTTTTATCATGTCATCTGATCATTGAAATCATGAGAATGGAAGAACTGAACCTAAGACAATCCATAAAGTTAAAAGATTGGTGAGTTAAGGCTGAAACCACAGAGAGCATCAACATTTAAGGTAGAAAATGTATATGATGTAGACCTAGGGGAAATGATCAGAGTAGCATGGGAAGAAGACAGCAAGATATCATGGAAAACAAGGGAAGAAAGAACATCAGTTAGGTAAGAACTAAATAATTTTCACTGGATTTGGGGATGAACATTGCAATATTTAATTTAGAGCATTTCTAATCAAAGGTTGAAGACAGAAAACAGATTTCACTTGTGGTCAAAAAATGAAAACTTATAGTCAGTACCATGTTTTTAAGAATTTTGTGAGTAGAAGAGGCCAGGCTGCTAAGGGTAACTGGAAGCTGGTAATAATAAGATCAGTTTATAGAAAGAGGGATCAGAAGTTGAAAGAATGAGTTTAAATAATCAGAAAGCCCTATACCTGTATCATATTTTTTTAAAAAGCCTTCATAGGATTTAATTTTACATCCTTGAGAATTTTATGTTATTGAAAATAATTCCCACTTTCCTGACTTAACTCCAAGTGAGATGTTGCAGATTTTAATGCAGCAAAAAAAAAAAAAATTACTTGAGTTATGGCTGGTTCCTGCTTATGAGGCCTCTGTACCTTTTGTGTTTCTCTATATGTTCTGGCTGACTACAAGTATAGAGTTAAATAGGCGTCAAATAATAGAAATTACGTTAACTCTGACTATTAATATATATTATTTCTTCTTTGGGTCATATAAATATCTAATATTAAGTTAGAAGCCATCCTGAGCTCTGCTCTTTAGACTCTTGTGTTCAATTCTAAGATATCTTACTAGTTCTATTTCTCTGTCAGAATTTCTCCAATAAAAAAATTCAGTGGCTTTTTCTTAGGTAGTAATTACTTTGTATCTGTGCCTAATTGTGCATAATCACCTGAACAATGGAATATCTTACAGAGCTTATATTAACATAAATAGACAAATTATAACAACAAAGTTACAAATGACTTTGAAAATATTTTGATCCAATTAAATATGAGGATCAAAATCAAGAGGTCACTGTACATCAAGAATTATATTGAATAATGGGATGAGTGTTAGAATCAATATATTAGCCAATATTTGAAATGAAAAGGGAATGCACAATTCATCATTCCCTAGTTATAATTCAGTCAATCAACTCAATGCTGCCCTGTAGAGAATCTTATCCTTCCTTTGACATTTTTAATGTTAAATATTGCCTATTTGGAATAAATTTGATTTAGGTAAACTTTCATGGAGCACAGGTACATGGGATGCCATAAATGTCAAGGAAAGAATAACCCTTTGTCTCTTCACAAAGACCTAACAGAGAATAAAGCTGTTTTTGGTACATATTAGTCATCAGACAATCTGTTTTCAAAAGCATCAACAGCAAAATCATCATTAAGAAAAGCTATAAAAGTGGAAATTAAAATGAACCAATAATAGTGAGAATCATATTCAGACAGGGCAGAAATATCATTTTAACCAGCTCTGTCTCCCCAACAATGTCTTGAAAATTCTAGGCATTTAATAAGTGCATACTGAATGAATGGAATTTTGAATTAATTGCAGGTGTACCTGTCTCTTCCTCCCCCTGCCTCCCGCCAGGAATATATTTCACATCATGATCACGAAACCTAAATTATAGGTAATCAGGAAATACAATGAATAGTTCTTAACTCAGTTTCCCAACACTATTTTAATAATGTTAAAATTGGTTAGCAAATATGAGCATTTTTCAAACACCCTGTTATGGACTGAATGTGTTTCTCCTAAATTCATATGGCAAAACCCTACCACCCAATGTTATGGCATTAGGAGACTGAGCCTTGGGCAGTAATCAGGATTAGATAAAATCATGAGGGTGGAGCCTCATTAAATGGAATTAGTGCCCTTATAAGAGTCATGAGACAGCCTGCTTGCTTCCTTTCTCTGTTCTCTGGCTTGTTGAGATACAGTTGGCAGTCTATAGACTGAAATTGGGCCTTCACAAGAATTTGACCATTCTGGCAACCTGAAATCAGACTTTTCAGCCTCCAGAACTCTGAGAAATAAATGCTTGTTGTTTACAAGCAACCCAGTCTATATAATGTCTGTTATAGCAGTCTAAATATACTAAATTAGTCCTTATTTGGCTTCTTAAGGTATTTTACATGATACATATATAGAGAAGGCAGAGACAAGGTCATTTAATTTTTCATAATAGTTATAACCAAACTGAGTCAAAACCACTGTACCTGTAAATCAAAGATACCAGTTAGGAATAAACAAAAAAATAATTTGATCTAAATTTTCACATATATATAAGTTTTTACTCATTTTTAATGATCATTACGCATTATACATATGAT
Source organism: Nyctereutes procyonoides (assembly GCF_905146905.1). Classification (NCBI taxonomy): domain Eukaryota; kingdom Metazoa; phylum Chordata; class Mammalia; order Carnivora; family Canidae; genus Nyctereutes; species Nyctereutes procyonoides. Next base: position 38,900,954 of record NW_026575120.1, on the reverse strand, counting down.
GGAGCTATTTGAAAGAGTAAAGATAATCATACTTGATTCAACTCATTTGCATTGCTTGAGATTGATAAACTGATTTTTTTTTTTAATGGAAGCATGGACTGGATTCTAGTTAAAGCTGGAAGATCCTGAACCCACCCCTCCTATGGACACACAAATCTACAACTTCATATGGAATCATTTCCTCTAAAAAAAAGGACAGAAAGGAAGGAACCAAAAACTAGTTGAGTGATTCCTACACACACACTGAAGTGGGCTGAGAATCTCTCCATAGGCCCTACCCCTGGTGCAGTGACCCACAATCAGAAGAAAACAAAACCTGAGCTACTCTCCAAGGAGTGAAAGGTCCGAGCCCCACATTAGGTACCCCAACCTTTAAGACCTCCAATTAAAAGTCCCCAAAACATCCAGCTTTGAAAACCAATGGGGCTCATGTCCACAGACTCGCAAGACCTGTCATGAGCAGAGAAATGGTTCTTAAAGGCTGGAATGCTCAGGCTACTCTCCCCAGACCCAGAGCAGAGGCAGCAGCGTATTGAGAGGGGCCCAGACCTTAACCCTCTCTCACATAGTGTTTTACGTACATCAAGGGGCCTATCCAGGTGTTCTCTGGGGATGATGGCTGGTTCTCTGGGGATGATGCACCATCTTTGCACTCTCCCTCTGCTTCACTCCAGCTCACTGGTGTCTCCTGGAAGGGAGCTGCTACCCTTTGTGCTACCCAAAGCCCTTTGTGGCTGCCACCAGGGGATACCTCTAGATTGTCTCAGGCCAATAGAGTCTATGCTCATGGATCCCACAGGACTGTAATCAACAGAGAAAATTCTTAACTGGCCACCACCCCCAGGGCACAATAAGAGGCAACAGAGTAAGGTACCCAGTTTTACTGTGAAAAAGGCCTATTAAAAAAAGAAAAAGAAAAAGAAAAAAGGCCTATTAACCTACCTTCACTGCTGTGGCCAGAGGGCAGACTTTAATCAAAGATACATCTAAGCACTGACTGTAATCCTCTCTCCAGACCTCAGAGGACAGGCACTATCTTCACACTCTCCATCTGCTGGGTCCTAGAGCACCAGTATCCCTTGGAAAGGGGTTTTACACACGTCTGGTGCCCTGGTTTTCTGAAGCTAAACATAACCTTTATTACAGGGGAAGGTGAAAAACTCATATACCAAAGCCAACTTGGGGAAAAATTAGGCAATTAGTAATTTCTCTATTTGAGTTAATTAGGAGCAACTTCTTCCAATTCAAAATCTGGCCTACAAAGCTCTTAAAATAACCTCAATAACTCCTCTATATCATTTTTTCATTTCTACACTTGCCATCACATACAGATGATATTTGAGAAACACCCGCTAGTTATACACAAATATTCTGGCAGTTTTCAGTCTGTTATAATTGCACCATCTAATGAAGAACCTAGAAGTGATCGCAAATGTTAGAGAAAAAACTCCATTATATAAATTTCGCCACTTGATATCAGAGGTAGACTGTTATACCATCTTTCTGGAAATCCTGGCAAACAATATGAAGATATCTGAGCTTGAAAGCGTAATAGATGTGAGAGAACAAAAGTTAATGAGACTAAGCATTAATATAAAAGTCAAAAGTGTGTGGATGAGAAGAGCTGAGAAAGAGAAGTGCTAGGTTCCATATGATCCATCTGATTTTTGTCAGTGTTGATCAGAATAAAAAAGAAGGAAAGGGTAGGTAGTCTTACAGGGGTGGGACCATTACTGATACAGTTATTAAACCACAATTAGCTTAAAAAAAAAAACAAAACTGGGCAAACCAGTGGCTATAGAATCCCTTAGCCCTGAAATCAGAAGGTTGAACTTGATCGGTGTTTCTTAGACAGAAGTCATATGAGAATCTCCTGTAGAGTGTGTCAGTAATATGCATGCTGGCATGCCAACCGGTCTCCTTGGAACAGCCAAGTCAAATAATCGCCTACTAAGATTCACTTTTTCCCTGGCAAGCATCTCAGGTAATGAGATTAGGAGTATGAGGAAATTACTTTCTTATGGAAAGAAATCAAAATGATTCTGAAAATACCAAATTTTCTTATCAAGCCTTAGGTTTCATTTGAAATGCTTAAAGCAGCAGAAAGGAGCCGGCCTGAGGCACTGAACAGAGCAAGAACTATCCAAGGCCCGATCTGATTTTAGCCTAAAGGCTGATGGTGTCCCTTCATTATGAAAAACAAAGGTAAAATTAAAATCCACAACAAGTGGAAGAGAATACATTTCAAACTGAGGAAAAAACTAACCTTGTCACCTTTCTGGGCTTCAATTTCCTCCTATTTAAGAGCATTGATAGACTAAGCAGCCTTAAATTTCACTTCCAATTCTAAAAATCTGTTAGACCAAATGTTACACTTATTTAAATACCATTCTTTATCACATTTAACTATATCTTACAGTAAAGAATAAAATTATTTTAGTTTTTTTCTTTTTTCTTTTCTTTTTTTTTTTTTTTTTTTTAAGTAGGAATGATGTCTTTGACGTGGCTTTCTTGGCCATGTTTGGAGCAAACCTAACCATATAACAAGTCCCTACCTACCCGGGGCAGCTGCAGGCTGGTGTCTGAAAACAAGCAGCCTGTGTCGGGCCTGCTTTGTAAATTCAGTCCTTTTAAATGACAACTGACACAAATTACTTTCAAAATTTGAGAGATAGTTATAAGCAATCCTCTTTTGTTTCCTAACTTACTGAACTTTGAAAACTAACAAGCTTTCTTTCAATTACGCTTTTCCAACATAAGCATGCCAAGCTCACTTGAGAATAAAATCTTCCACTTATCTGAGGAATAGTTCAAGCATAAACACCTGTCACGTAAACCTCTTCTACCAAAAAAAAAAAAAAAAAGTCAATATGTATCTCTCTAGTTGTGGAGGGATTTACAGAACAGATTTTCATTTTCTCCTTGTGTTTTGCTTTATCTTGAGCTTCAGAATGCATCTTCCTTTTATAAACTCAACCTTGTACAACTGGATGATTCAGAAAAGCTAAAACAATTTTGCTGAAGAACAGAAAATGAGAAAAGGTGGGAAGGGTGGGGGTATGGCGTCTCTTACTCTGTTCTTCCAGTTGAGGTGTCCAATTTAGAAATCCCATAAACTCCTCCATTTCCAAAGCTGGATGTCTGTTTGTATCGTTAAGCACACCACACACACACAATACATTTTCTCCACTAATAATGACAAATTTACTTCTGGAGAGGTACAGAATTAGCGTTTTCTAACACCTATGTGATTTCTAATATACAAAATAGTTAATGATTGTATTTTGTTCAGTGTTGCTCACACTATGCATTCTGCGTATACATCACAAAACATTTAACTAAACATTGATGTTGATACCTCTCGACAAAAATTTCAACATCTAATTCCAACCACTCTTCTAGACACTGGTGAAGATATAAGCCATTCTCTGCCCTAGAGAAAGTTAGAATTTAATCAGAATGATGAAATAGCCATAAAAAAAAAAAAGTTCTGAGGGGGACACTTGACGGGATGAGCACTGGGTGTTATTCTGTATGTTGGTAAATTGAACACCAATAAAAATTAATTTATTTAAAAAAAAAAAACTCCATGGCAAGATGAAGCCTAAAAAATGTTATACTGGAATAATAAAGCGGTTTTCATAAGGTAGTAGTTCTTTCCCAACCTTAGGAGACAAGAGAGATTAATAAACTCTGGACAGAGAAATCTGTCAAGTAATCAAGAGTTTAAAAAGGCAATAATAAAACCTTCAAATTCATTAAGACAATAAAGTAGCACACTATAGCATTTGTCACACCTTCTAAGTAATTAATAACAGGTAACATATTTTTTTCCAGGTTGATAGGTTTCAGAATCTTAAATTTTAATAAAATGACTGTTATGACATTGTTTTCCCCCTTTTTTCATTTTTTTTTAATTTGAGCTAGGCAGCTGTCCATTACTTTTTTATTTTTAAGACCTAAGACTCTGTCCTCTCATGTCCGGCTCTTGCCACCACCATCCACTGAGACACCACTCAGCTTTCTTGGTTCTTGCAGATATGAGACCCTAAAGGAAAGTTCTACAGTGTCCGTTGAGTTTTCCTGGCTCTCCTTCTCCCTTCCCTAGTTTTCACGTCAAAGATTGTGCTTGTGTGGTTTGGCATAGGGTATAGTGAGTCTGCCACCACCACAAAAAGAGCACACCTTGAAATCCACTCAAGATGAGATGCATATGGAATAGACTTGAATCACCCCCAGGTGATGTGACCTCTCATGAGAAAAGTCTCTGTGGCTATAAGCTTCTGTGTTCACGTAACATGGTTATAGAGAGCCATTAATACATGCTTAAGTCAGACAGTGGGCGGCTCTTTTTTCCTAAAGACATATTTTCATGGTTGCTTAGCTCAGCTGATGTACATTAGCTAAAATTACAGATGTTTGTGCTTCAAAATTTGCTGAAACTGAGTAATGACTTGAAAGTACTGGTTAATTATACCATTAACTCCCAAACTTGACATGCCATTCAACCTACTGACTGAGGGGTGGAGCCGATGAAAGTGAAGTGGACAGTAAATACTGTGTAAAAGGACTATTATAGCCAAAAATTTCCAGCATAATGACATTCATAGAAGGCATTTTCAATTGCTAAGTTTATACCTGTCTACACCCATGTGAATACACGGAGAGATGCTGGATTGTTTTTGCCACTGATGATGGATTGACTAATTATTAACAGATGAGAAGCAGAACAACTATTAGCTTATGAAAAGTTTTTCTTATTTTGTACTGCACATTATTCATAATAATAGTTACAAGACAAATTACTTTTTTCTTTTTCTAAATGAGCTCTGCAGATAATCTCAAGATTAAATTTTAAGCAATGATATATGGTTTCACATAAACACCAAGTTACATAAGAATATAGATGGGACATTTAATAGACCAGCTACAGATGGGTGTTCCCACATGCCTAGAGTAGAATATTGACAAACCTTTACTACTGAGAGATGAAACCTTTCTGGTGTGCAAAGAGGCAGGCAAGGGGTTACCAGAGATGCTTTTTGCTTTAAGGGGACAAAACACTGGGTATGTTCTGTTTGTTAATTTATTCAAGAGCCAAAGATTTCATTTATAGTACATGCTTTGGTTGCAAGCATGGAGCAAATCCAAGTTCCTGATTAAGAGTTATAATACAAATTCTTCCTGTGCTCTCCTCCTTTCACTTTGGAGTGAGAGAGAAGGTCAAAGCAAATAACTCATAAAGAACTGAAATGGCATTCAATTTTTTTCTTGATGAAAAAGGAATAAAGACTCATTAAACCTCATAAGGTCCTGCTGGGATCAAATCCACACAATAACGTCTAAGAAAGGGAATTCTTGAATGGACAGATTCACAGGAGGAGATTTCAACTTTATGCGAGGCAGAAATACCTTCTCCAAATGGAGGACAAGGTTCTAATCAGCAGGAGAGCATCTGCTCCCATGAAGAAGCCAGTATTTACTATGACAGAACAGGGAAGGATGTGTTAGTTCTCTCCTTTTAAACCAGGCTGTGAAGTAAAACTTGTGCCAAGACACTCCGAAAAATCCTTCTCAGGGAAAACGACTGGGTAGATCCCCAGAAATATTCAATACACGGGTGTTGAGTTCCTATTATGTGCCAGGCACTGCACTTGGCCCCAACTCTGTAGTGACATGCTTTATACATGCATCACGGTATAGATGTATACAAATAGGTGCTCAAAGGATACACTGGCTTACCAGTATTACCCAAGATACTAAACACCCTCAACAAGAGGAAGTTACTTATCCTTATCCCGTATACCAAAATGTCAGAATTCACTTTTTTTTTTTTTTTGCTTGATGCAAATCTGACTTGGAATATCCAAGAGGCCCTTCAAATACTTAATGCCTTAAACTGAATTCATCACCCAACATATCTGTTTCTTCGTCTGTCTTTTATATCAGGTATTATCAAAATGATTCATCAAGTTACCGAGGTCTTAAGTCAGAGAGCCCTCATGAGTTCTCCGGCTCTTGTTTACCTGTAACTAGGTAATTAGTCACCAGATCCCTTAGAACTTATCTGCTCACTACCTTACGAATCTGTCCCTTTCTGGCCATTTCTCTGCTGCTAAAAAAATCAATGTTACTTCTAAAATTCTTCTAATGTTTTTTTTCTTTAGGTGATAAAATCTAACTCACTTTATATAAAACACAAAATTCTGCACGATCAGCCCTCTACTTCCCCAACAGTCATGCTGTTGTACCAAAATTGTCTGAGAACCAAGTCATCTTGGAATCTGGGTACTCTGTCCCCACTAATGACATCACCCTTCCTCCTTCTGACTCATCTATATTTACACATTGTTTTGGCTTATACCTTAACAAAAATAATCAAAAAGATTTTAAACTCACAAATTTTTGGACTACTCTCTTAAGATGTAGTTACCTCTTTTAAATACATACTTATAATACTTAATGCATCATAGAGCAACTTTATATCGTGTTTATTAAATTTGGAACTCTTCAAGGATTTTGTTTTCTTTTTCTCTCTCTCTCTTTTTTTTTTTTTTAGATTGTTTATTTGAGATTTGAGAGTGAGGGAGAGAGAGCAAGCAAGGAGGGGCAGGGGGAGAGGGAGAGGGAGAAGGAGAAGCAGACTCCTTGTTGAGCCAGGAATCCCAATGTGGCTGGATCTCAGGATCCTGAGATCATGACCGGAATGGAAATCAAGAGTCAGACACCTAACAGACTGAGCCACTCACATGCCCCTAAACTCCTTCAGTATTTTAAATCAACATTGTCTGCACATTGCGTTCAATAAAAGTTGCTGTCATTCGTTATATTAACTTAATAAAACCTAGCTATAAATTAAAATAAAGTCCCAACAGGAACAGAAGCATTCACAATATGCTTTGTCACTCAGATAATATTCCTGTAGTTATAAACTCCCACAAACTTTTCTCTCCTCTGAACCAGGAGCATTTTATTCCATATTCCTATAATGTAATAAATGAATTTGTTTCCTAAAAGCAAGAGAAAAGTGGCCTGGATATAAAAACTAATAAGTATCCATTGGCATTGCTAATATGAAAGGCCTGTATATTGAATATTTTATATTAATTGAAAATATCCTAGAAATACCCATTTTTATGATGTTATTTAATAAAAGAGCTGTCCTGGATTGTGATTACTTGTGAGAATGACAAACAAATTTGTCAGTCATAGTGGTTCAGTGACCAGATAGCTCAAAATAATGTTAAACTTACTCAAGGGGACAGCCCGGGTGGCTCAGTGGCTTAGCACCACTTTCAGCCCAGGGTGTGATCTTGCAGACCCGGGATCAAGTCCAGTGTCAGGCTCCCTGCATGGAGCCTGCTTCTGTCTCTGCCTGTCTATCTGTCTGTGTCTCTTCTTTTTCATGAATAAATAAATAAAATATTAAAAAAAATAAACTTACCCAAGGAAACCTTTTGTAGGGTCTTATAAATTAAGCTTTCTCAACTACTTCAAGCCAAGTAACTAAAATCCTTGGATAGTTTGTGTCATTTTTGTGTTGTAGCTTCTGCACCAAAAATACTTATTCATATCATGTAAAGATCTAGGATTTATAGATGGACAACAGAGACACTAAATTCTTAGTTAAGGTTTCTACATTGTGCATTATCAGTTTAAGTAGTGGTAACATGCCTTCACTCCATATTCTGAGCTGTGAAACATGTCTATAGGGTTAGAAAATCAAAAATGATGAGTTTATTAGATATACAATTAATTGTGGTTAGATTTTTAATCCTAATCAGTCATACCGTATAAGTGAATTCATAAGTATGAAAAAAATCTGTAGATCATGTACTGATTCTAGTCTTTAGAAATATGATTATGAATGAAAATAAATTAGTGTATTTTAAGGTAGTAATATGAAGACTGGTAAATTTAATCAGCATTGAAGAATGAGTACAGTTCATTGTCTTAAAAAATGATAATTCCTAAAAGGCTTCAGCCAAATTAAATATATTTCAGCATCATGGATAAATAGATATGTCTGACTTTCGAAATGCTCTTTTCAGACTATTTCTTCATCTTATCCTAATCTCATGTGTAGATAATAACTCATTATACCTTTAAAACCTACCAATTGTTAAACATTCCCAGGAAGCCACATTTCTATTTTTTTTTTTAAGATTTTATTTATCTGACAGAGTGTACAAGCAAGAGGGGTGGTAGAGGGAGAAGCAGGCTCTCTGCCAAGCAGGGAACCTGACATGGGGCTCGATCCCAGGACCCTGGGATCATGACCTGAGCCAAAGGCAATGCTTAACCAACTGAGCCACCCAGGTGCCGCTGAGGTCACATTTCTGAAATGCAGATTTGATCATATAATTCTTTTACTTACATACTTCTAATAGCTCCCCACAGAATATAATCTAGGTTCTCTAATAAATCACACAAGACTTCTCAATTTGAATTAGTGTAAGAAATCTCTGCTCCTAACTCTGGGAAACGAACTAGGGGTGGTGGAAGGGGAGGAGGGCGGGGGTGAATGGGTGACGGGCACTGAGGGGGACACTTGACGGGATGAGCACTGGGTGTTAGTCTGTATGTTGGTAAATTGAACACCAATAAAAAATAAATTTATTTAAAAAAAAAAAGAAAGAAATCTCTGCTCCTTTTCAGTTCCACCCATATGCTCCAGGCGCCCTCTAAAGTTTCTAAGTGCATTGCTTGGTGCAGAGCCAGCAGCAGATGTGCAACAAGGACAAGATTCATTCGGACACACATAGGAAGAGAGAATGATAGAGGTAGAAAACTCCATTTTTCAGTTTTTGCTATAGATTTAGGCATTGCCAGTGCTTTTTAATACTGAAGAAAAATCATCCTGAGACACAAACACCTACATTTTACTTTAAGATGTACCAATGCTTGTATTAATCCACCACCTTATGTCCCATCTTATTGACAACTAATGAATAGGTTAATTGTGCTAAATCTCAGGTCAGCAGAATAAGATATGATTTAACTTAGCAGTGTGAAAAGTGGTTTCTTTTCATAAACACACACAGCACATAGTCCTGTTGCGTGTGTAATCCATGGTGCAGAAAGAAACCTTCTGAAGGACTATTATCATAAATAGCATTATTAGGGATGAGCTAAACTTAATTTTTTCAGCTATCATTCAAAATGGATTTATAAAAACATAAAAGGTCTTTTAAGCTTGGTGAAAACTTGTTCCATTAGAGGCTGATGTGGTTATTATTGGATGTTTCCATATGACTGTTTTCAAGAGGCCCATGAAATTTTAATTTACTTGAAAAACTAAAATGCAGAGTTATTTGTTTTGACATGTTTAATCACTTTTCCATTTTAAAGCCAAAGATGAGAAATCACCGGGGAAAGTAAAAAAGAAGACAGTGTCAATATGAGCACAAAGAAATGAGAGATTTGCAAATAAACTTTGTGTTATTAAAATGTCATTTAGCTGCAGTGTTTTCATTACTTTTTTTAGAACATGAAAAGCATATAAACCATTTTTTGCTATTGATTTAATGTGAAATTATTAATGCACTTTTAAAAAATTATATAGTGCCCCATTATGTGCCACTAATTGAATTACTGATAATGAAACGTAAATATGTAATAGAAAAGTTTGAATTAAAATTTAGTAATTTATTATGCCTTTTCTGATAAATATAGGGCACTTATATTATGATGGAATAAAAGGATACGAAACTCATTCATACTATTTATTTATTCATGTTCATCTCTCTAGTCAAGGGAAACAATGTGGAACCAGAGAGATGGAATCCCAGTTCTCCAAGAGCTTATGTCAGTGGTAGAGGTAAACAGATAATAACTGAAGTAACACAATCACAAAGTATTTTTAGAAGACAATAAAGGAAATGAACAGAGTTCATTAGTAGAAAATAAAGGTTAGCCTTAAATAGAATGCTCGGAAAGAGCATTTTGAGGAAGTGCCTCAAACCTGGAGATGGAAAAGAAAGATGGTGGCTGCTCTGAGAGCTCTGTTCCTGAGAAGGCATTGACCTTTAGACAGAAGCTACATTTACCTTCCTTTCTTTACAGTACCCTCTCCCCTCCAATCATTTCTTGTGCAATATTAACAAAAAGTGGGGGAAACGATGTAAAACTTCTTCCAGAAATATTTGCACTTTAGCAGGGGTCAAAACCCTCCTCAGCTCAATGGAAAGAAATAAAGCTCTGACACTGATGTTTCTCGTAGTATGTGCTTAGTGTTCTCTGGGGACCCGTGGCTGTGGTAGTGGTGGCTTTCTCGGTCATCCAAAGAGGCAGTAACTAAAGTTCAGCCCTGCTGACAGTTTCTTGAAAATATTTGGTTTTCTTGGGCTATTTGGGAAGGACACCAATAAGCCACTCCCAGAGACAGCACAGAGCAAAGTCAGGTATGTTTATGATATGGGCTTTCTGGTCTTTCTGGGTTTTACAGGTAAGGAAGAGTGGAAACAGCAAAAAATGAAAACACATTCATTTCCTTTCCTGTATATGTGCCTGGGGGGTGGTGCGTGATATTAGAGGTGATGTGTGGATGTGACCACGCTAATACAAAGGTAAAACAGGGATTTCCTCCAGGGAGGGGATACCATCATTACTTCCACTTTTTTATCTTTTAATAAACCTGTTAGTTTGTACACACTATGAAAGGCCATATACACCGTCACTCCAGTTATTAAAATTCAGAATTTGGGGAAGAACTGTAAAGCTTCTCTGGTCCAAATACATACACAACCACTACCATATCCTTGATAATCACTATTATATCTTTTGTCAACCCACCAAAAAGAGCCATATTCTTCTGCTTGCCTCTCAAGATCCTATCAAGACCAGATGACAGCAGTGGATGCACTGTGAAGGCTTAAGCACATCCATGCCCATAGGGAATGTATACAGCACTGAAGGGGGAAGAAACACATGAGAATTCCCAAGAAAAAGACAAAGGCTGGTTTTAACCAATTTTATGTTGGGTTTTCCCTGGTGAACCAAGTACAGCATTTGTGAGGTTAGCTGAAATCTCAGAGATGAGAGAGAACAAGGCATTTATTTCTGTGTTTATTCAGCATATTTCCCTGAAGTTTCTGAATTCACATAAACAATCATAAAAGCTTTTTTGTGTTCGTCATTTTGTTCAGTATTGAAAGTGGCAACTAAACAAGACTGTATCAACTGGCCAAAGCACACAGAGGATAGTTTTGTTAGGTATTAAACTATTGCCTCTCAGCTCAAAACCTATCTTTATATTGTATTTTGCTTTGTGATGCTGGCTATGAATGAGACTCTGAAAGCTGCATTTTTCCTCTTCTGGCAGGCTGTATGTTAGGAAGATTCTACAATCCAGGTGCAAGGGGAAGACTGTGAGGCAGAGGAGAAAGACGGAGCCTGTTCCTTCCTCTTCGGTTTGCTGCTGCTGTCAGCACTGCCACAAAGATGACCCTAGAGGTCTGATCCCAGATCCACAGGGTCCCTTTTCCAATCTCTTAAGGTACCAACATGAGTTGGGCAACAGAGGCTCTTTCCTCCACTAATAATGAACTAGTACATATGATTGATATACAGTACAAACTGTGCTATCATGAATAGAAATCATTAAATACGCTAAGGTAAGCAGGTGCACACAGTCTTGAAAGTGCATCACGCATGTTCTATACTAGATTTCATTGTGCACAGTACAACTGCCACAAATATTCACATAGGGCGTGAAATCCTTAATTATGAATAGTACACTCTATTAATTAAGTCCCTTGTCAGCATTCACGTCACCTATGCAGGGGCCCTCCTCCAAGCCTCCAGGTTCTAGGAACCCCACTTCTTCCATTGTCCCTCAGGATTCATGGCCCTGCGTTACATCAGTGTCCCTCCCTCTTCTCCCCTTTTACTCGGCCAGTGTCCAGTCAGCCTCATCTCTCCAGTGAACTCTGGAAGTAACCGAATGGTTTCTGTTCCCTAGCTGGACTCCGACTAAAACAACAACGTGCGATGAATCTAGGACATCATTTAAATATATTGGAAATCAATCAATCAGAAACCATATCAGAAACCTATCAGAAACCATACCATAGATATATTTAGCTATAGTTGCAATATTTAAAACATATTCAGCAACTAGCAGTTTGAAAATGCCCTGAAAACCAGGGTGGTTTTAAAACTCACTGGTTTTAGTTCAATATTTTTTTTTTAGATTTTCTTTTTTATTGCACTTAATTTACAAAACCCAGTGTATAGTTTTGATTTATAGGGTGCCTCAATTTAGGCTATCCATATTTCAGAAAATCATGAGCCACCTGTGGCTAGTGCCTAGCATGAGCTCAGTGCACATCCAATCCAATTCTTGAGTGTCCTATGTGTCCAGTTCTGGGCGATGTGAAGGTCACACACATGACATGGAGCCAAATAATATAAAGGGTAACAGTAAAATATAAAGTTTGATAGTCAGATGGATAGACAGATGGTTTTAGTTCAGTATCTTTAATAGCCGTTGAAAACACAGCCTACCATTTTAGTGCAGGATCTGCACATCATCTCAATTTTCCAGAAGCAGTGGTGAGAGGTCGGGATGGGTTATATTCTAGAATGCATCAATAATTACAATAAAAAATAGGAATTACTTTAAAGTCAATAAATACTGTCAATATGGTGAACATATTCAATTGCTCACGATACTTAAATTTAAGATCAACACAGATAAAATGTTTTTGAATTCTGGTGAAAATCAATACACCTGTTAAACAGGTTTGTCTTGATGCAATCTAGGAGAGATTGGAATGATTCCATAATTTGGTACAACCCAGTGGATCACTTCATTGCCAAACAAACTTTAAGTTGGAAATAAACTCTATCCCAAATTTCCCCTTCCGTGACTCTTTCTTTTACACATTTCTCACATGATATGGTCATGGTCCTCATCTCCAATCTCTCTAATCTTACGCATCCCTGTTCTCAATTAAAACCACGTTATCTGGGATCCCTGGGTGATGCAGCGCCTGCCTTTGGCCCAGGGTGCGATCCTGGAGATCCGGGATCGAATCCCACGTCGGGCTCTCAGTGCATGGAGCCTGCTTCTCCCTCTGCCTATGTCTCTGCCTCTCTCTCTCGTCTCTCTCTATCATAAGTAAAAAAAAAATTAAAAAAAATTCTGAAAAAAAAAAAAAAACACATTAGCTGGGGTCACCTCTGCCCGGAGTTCTCATTGCCTTCTCTTCCCGAGGTCAGGATGGTCAGGATGGATGTTACAAGCCTTGATGGCTATTCTCACGCTTTATCTCGCTTGACGTCCCAGTGGCATCACACACAGTGGATCACTACATTCTCCTTGAAGTAATTCCTTTACTTCTTTCTGAGCAATACATTTTCTTAGGAGTTACCCGTGGCTTTGTCCTTCCCCTACACGGCATATCCTGTCTATCGGGAATTCAACCTCAAATTACATCCAGAATCTAACTACTTCTCCACACCTCTAGATTTCTACTACCTATGGTATGGTCTCACCTGGATTTTAAAGTCTTCTCTGTTTCTACAGTTGAACGCTCAAGTCCTTTAACACAGGACTTTTTTTTTTTTAAACCCTTTCATAAAAAAATTTATGTCACACTTTTATACAAATATACACAGGGATTTTCTAATCATGAAATAATTTTACAGTGCTAGTTCGTATTAAAATGTATCAAATGCAAACAGACCAGTGACTTGACTTGAGATGACGCTTTTAAAAATAAACACCACTACATTCTTTGTTGTTGAACCGCCCTTCCTTCCCTTTTAGGATATTCTTTTTTCTTTTTTTTATATAACAAAGGTCTATAGATACTTTCAAAATATCAGCTTCTTGGCAACCTATAAAGCCAGTGCATTTGGTTACAAGTTACCTAAGCAAGGAACTGAGATTTCAAAGGCTAGTATGACCTGTTTTGGAGAAATTTTTGTAAACAAAGTATCAATTGTAAAAATATCTTTGTGAATGAAAATTCCAAAGTTCAAGGAGAATAATGTCCTTACTATCTTAAGGGCATATGATTTCTGAAAAGAAAAAAAAAAAAAAAAGCTCCAAAGCAACAGTGACACACAAATACAGTTGTATTCTGTTCTTCTGTAAGATTGAGATGTTGCTTATACTAGATCCAAATTAGCACCTGTTTGCTATTATTTCCCATATAACTTAACATTTTTTAAGATTCAGATTACCTACCCAATCTCTGTTGAATGTATAGAAATGTTTTCCTCCTCTGCTACTTCATTTTTATAATTAAAACCATACAGTTAGCACAGTCCCAAAGTAATTTTGGGGAATATAGATAAGGAAGGAAACAAAGCAAAAACAAAGAAACAAACAAACAAACAAAAAAAAAAAAAAACAGCACCCAGAATGATCATTTAAATGCCAAATAGATCGTGACTCTTCAGCTGCTGCCTATTTCACTACAAGTCTTCTCTGTGCCAACACACTTTTCCCTTTCCTCTTCACTACTCTCCCAAAAGAGAATGTTTTCTCCACTCTCTCAGAGTTACTCTTTTTCTAGAACATTGACCTCTTTGCTTCACACATTGTAGGCATGCTCCCATATTTGAGGCTGTGCTTTGGCCTTTCTCTCTGCCTTAAAAGGTCTTCCCCAACATAGCTGCTTGGATAGCTCCCTCACCTGTCTGAGGATTTGTCTGTCTGTTTTTATCATCTTTATTTTCAGGCCTATGCTGATCTGTTCTATACTGGTATGCGCCCACCCCACCTGCACTCCACCCCCCTCCTACCCTACTCACTCCTTCGTTCCTTTGCCACAGCACTTTCACTGATCTCCTAATGTACTATATCATTTCTGTATACTATATTATAATTTCAGCTATTTATCATCTTTGACCACAATTTAAGCTCCATAGTTCAGAAATTTTAGTTGTCCTCCCTGATCTCCATCAGGTATGCAGAAAACAGTAAGCTTGACATACAGGAAATATTTTATAATATTTGTTAAATCAACATAGACATGTACGTAACCACTCAGTGTTCCCTGGCAAATCTCTGCTTCCCTCAAAGGGCTTCCTACTATTCTTGAGAGGAGACCGCACTCACCTATCTACTTAGGATTTTTATCTCCTAAAACTCTCCCTTCGCCTAACTAGATTGTGAAAGCACTGCCAGGCTCTGCTACATCCTCCATAATTTGTACAACCTTCCCTAATCCCCATTAATGACATGGTCTCCCTTTTCTTATTTCCAAAACCAGCAGAGACGATGGAAAAAACACCCAGGAACGAATGTCAGGAGTGAACCTGCTCTGGGTCGTGTTGTGATAAAGCCGCTCAACCCTGGGCTGATCTTCTAACAGCAGAGCCTCATTTTCTTCATTGTTTTAATGAGCCATTGGTACTCTCTGTTTTTTTAATATTTCTTTTGATTCTGATTTTATATGACTGTAATTTAAGCACAATGTCTAAAGTATACCTTTATCTAGAAATCGAGCATTATAAACTGGTGTTACTTTACCATTAGTCAAATAGCATATTTATTTAAACTCATGTGAAATTTCCATTTATTTCCTTTTTATCTCTTCAACTATACTATAAATTGTTGGGGATACTGACTCTGTCCTCTCGGCTTCCACGCTACCGAAATCGGTAAAAATAACATAAGCAATAGCACAACCTAAAATTTCCATGAGTAAGAGGCCCTTCTGACCACTGCACATTTAGTTCTCATGGCTAGCCTAAGAAGCAGATCCTTTATTATGTCATCACATCACACTATTGATGAGGAATCTGTGACACAGAGGGATTAAGAAGTCGATGGTACTGAACAAATGTGCATTCAGTCAGATCCTGTAGTCTTGACCACCACAAAGTATTGCTCCTTACCCAGTTGCTTAAAACATTTTCATTATTTAGATGAGCAGAAGGCAGAGAACAGAACAAATGAGTAAGTAGGTACTTTTCTGATGATAAAACTGTTTGAATGCAACTAGCTTAACATCTCGATTTCTGCAGGAGAAAATGCCCTGGGGACATGAGTCCCTATCTTTGCTACAAACTGCTTGTCCTGGGTACTGGCAACTTCAACGGTGTCATGATTATTAAAATCAAGATACATATTTTGGGGCTATGAGATGTGATGCTTCCTACCATCTCCCATTGGCAAAAGTCCAGGGTAGCACAGCGTTTCCATGGCTGCATCAGGGAAAAGAAATTTGGATGCATAAGAACATCCAAAATTCAAAATTAACAAGAGAGGCTTCCCAAAGACCGTTCCATTTCCAAATTAGCACATGGAAGCCAGAGAAAGACCCAGCTGCTCTTTCCAGCTCTGCACTCTGGTAGCAGCATTCAGCAGCACTGGGAACATATTGGAATAACAGGTTAAAAAAAAAAAAATCCCTAAAAGGAACCATCATCTTTTGGATTCACAAGCAAAAGAGACTGCCAAATACACACAGAATGAAAGTTATGTCTTCTACGTCCATTTTTTTTTTTACCCTTTAGAAAATGCTTTCCATCATATTCCTGGCAAAGAAACAAAGCAATTATGTTCACATAGGTGAAAGTGAAGTAAAGGACAGGAGGAACCAGCCGAGGCCACCAAAAGAGACTTTGCCTGAAAGCATCCAGACAAGATGTAAATATCTGAGTCATCTCAGGAAGTGAAGTCGCTTCTACAGATTAGTTGAAAAGTATATTTCAAATATTTGATTATATCTGGCTGTTTTTTTAATTATTCAGCAGCTTGTATGCTGAATATATGCTAATTTTATCATCTTATCTACTTCTCACTTTTCTTCTTACTGCCTCACCTTCCAGAACGGCAACTGCACTCTCCTCCCAACCAATTTCCTTACACCAGGACCCCCACCAGTTCCTTTACTGGCTATCCATTTTCCCTACCTTTTGGAACATTTGCCACTGCTTTACTATTTTTTACTAGAATGGGGTACTAGAAAGTGTACAAGTTTAGGAAAAGAGCCAAATTTACTTCAAGCACCAACAATGCCACTTTAGAACTTAGAGAACTGGTATGATCCTTATAAGCTTTGGCTTTTACTTTATAAAAGAATGATATCCATTTCAGGATTTGTTGTTCCAATTAGGTGAGGTAAGACATATCAGACACCTGTATTTGTCACAGAGTGCCCCTGAGTCCAGGTTAGTCATATTCTATTTGTTGTTTTTCATGAAACAACACTGTCTTGGTTGACTTTCTATTACTATTATGGTCCTCCAGGCATCTTCCAGGATGGCCCCTCCCATCTCCCTTCAATGGTCATTCCATGTATTTTCAATTTATTTTCCTTATGACACATTCTCTCTTAATTCTCATTTTTTCCCCCAAGTTTTGCTTTTCTGAGTATATTTATTGTGACTGATGGGAGGTGGGGGAGAGTGAGTTAAACACAGAATGCACAGGAAATCAACAGTGATAATCCTAAAAATATAATTTTTTTTTCAATTTTTCAAATAGCATTAGCCTGGTTTTATTCTATCCAGTGGAAATGGTACTGTCTGGACTGAGCCTTCCACGAAAATCAGTGAGCAGCAGAAGTGGGAACCGAATTCTCATATCACTTTCAATTTTACTTGCACTTAGGCAAGTACTAGTATCATTTCCTATATGGTTGACCACTTAACGTTTATTATGTTTTTTTTTTCTTTTAACAGTTAAATTATTGTTCTTGAGAAACTCTCTTCCTGTGACTTCAGGACACCACATTCTCTCAGATTTTTTCTTACTTAATTATTCATAATTTTGTCTTCTTGGGGGCTTTGTCTTCTTGGGGGCTTTCTATCCTCTTCCCAAATTCTGAAGAGCTGAAGTTCCTTAAAAGGCTTGGTTTGGGATTCTTCTCTCCCCTTTCTTAGTCACCAAAGTAATCCAGTCCTATGGCTTCCAATACCATCCACCTGCTAATGATGCCCAAGTGCGTAACTCCAGCCCTGGCTCTTTTCGGAGCTCAACACTCATATCCCTAACTGACAACATGACTTATCTGCATACATATCTAGCAGACATCTAAAATGTAACATGTCCCAAACAGACCTGGACTTTCTCCAAATTCTTCTTCCCATGCTTTTCCACATCAGCCCGAGGGACTATTATCTATCCAAATAATCAATTCAGGAACTGACAATTAACTCTTGATTACTACCTTTATTTTGCACTTCACACAGAATCTATTACCACGTTGTGAGGGGATTCTACCTTTGAAATATTTCTCAATTCCTTAACTTCTCTCCATCTCCAATGCTGCTTTCTCAGTTAAAAGTGCCATTACCTTATACCTGGATTATACAATCAATTCTACCTTGTTTCCTTTTCTCCATTGTTACCCGTCTATAATCCCACTCTTTAATCAATTATCTATTCTATGTATGTATCTAATCTATTATTTGGATAGTACAAAGAGAAATCATTTAAAAATCAGATCATGGTACTCCCTAGGAAGAAATCCTTCAATGAGTTTCAGTCCTAACTTTCTACCATAGTTTATTACACCCCCCATGATCTAGCTTCTACAGACCTCTCCAGACTCAGTTCTTCCTTCTTATCACTCCCCCATTTGTTGACTTTTTAAGTGCTTTCAAACTGTAGAACTTGGACCTGAGGTTTTTTTTCTATCCCAGCTTGACTATTTATCTTTTTTTTTTTTTTTAATTTTTATTTATTTATTTATGATAGTCACAGAGAGAGAGAGAGAGGCAGAGACATAGGCAGAGGGAGAAGCAGGCTCCATGCACCGGGAGCCCGACGTGGGATTTGATCCCGGGTCTCCAGGATCGCGCCCTGGGCCAAAGGCAGGCGCCAAACCGCTGCGCCACCCAGGGATCCCCTATTTATCTTTAATATCTGAGTCTAATTTCAATACCCTCTACTTCCTACTCTATAGTTTTGCTTCTTTTATAACTTTTATTATCTTCTATAAATTTATATGTATTTAGTTTCTCTCATTTCTCATTACAGTATGAGTACAAGGACATTCTGTTCATATTCTCACTGCTTCACACACACTAGGTACCTGATATGCAATAATGAACAATCCAGGAAAGGAAGGGCTGTGTGAGAAACTAAGAGAGTGTGTTTTTTCATTCTGAAGGTGAGACTAAAGTTGCATAGATGAGAGATTATGGAGGACTGTGACTTTTCCCTGACACACTATAATTTCTCTATTTTATGTCTCTCATATAGGGTATGTGAACTTTTTTGGGGAGATCAGAGACCAGGGGAAAAATAGGTAGTAAAGGGAGATAAATGTAGTAAAGGGAAGGTTGGCCTCCTCTGCTCACCATCAGAGAAAAGGTGCAGCATCCCAGATGTCATCGGTCCCAAGATGAGAAGAGGCCTACTTGGGCTAGTAACAGCATGGACGAGATGCTTCTACGAATTGGCTACTCAGAGAAGATGCAAGGTAATCCTGGCTACCACTTTATGCAGAAAAAGCTGCTCCTGCTGAGAGAGAAAAGTGTCCTCTGCTCTCTTCCTTGCTCTATTATGTGTC
This sequence comes from Nyctereutes procyonoides, assembly GCF_905146905.1. Lineage (NCBI taxonomy): Eukaryota > Metazoa > Chordata > Mammalia > Carnivora > Canidae > Nyctereutes > Nyctereutes procyonoides. Next base: position 38,881,473 of record NW_026575120.1, on the reverse strand, counting down.
TTCAGCTATACCTCTCTGGTCTCTCAACTTGGATCTCTAAGGGAACACGCTTTAAAAACTAAGAGAAAAAAAAATAGAAAAAAAAACATAAATAAAAACTAATAGATTTTAGTTAGAACTCTTTTCCACTATAAAATTCTTTTTTCTTGCCATCAACATTGCTAGTCAAGTTTCTTTAACATTAGAATCTAACATTAACAATCATTTTGACTATTTAGACAATTACCTGCCTGATGCTAAACTTACACATAGACACATAATTTGTGTCTGTGCCTGTTACTGATTAAAATGTCAGGAACACATTATAGTGAAGCAAGGTACTAGACAAGTTCATATATTTAGAAAAACAGAGTGTGGAGTTTGTATAAAAAAGAAAAATAAATAAGCATAGTTCAAAATGGTAAAGAATGCTTATCTTATTGTAAGGAAAACAATCTTATTGTATGATCTGTTCTGACCACATAGAGATGAATCAACAGCATATCTTCATTGTTTTGAAGTACAGAAGCTTCATTTAAAAAAAAGCAAAATGAAAGGGAGGAGTCTGAAATTTTTCATAGTATGTATATGTGTGTATATACATGTATATATAATTACGTATACACACATGTGTATATAATGTATATATATACACATAATCCATATATATATATATATGTATACACACACATACATACTTGGAAAAAGAAAGAAAAGAAGGAAGCTCATAATAGCACATAGCAAAATAATAAATAAATAAAAAAGATTCTGAATGGACCTAAAAGTAACCTCAGGAATCAGTTGGGGTCAAACACATCCTAGTTTGGGAGGAAGGGGGGCATCCTATACTTTGAGGGGTACTTAGCATCATCTTTGTCCTCTATCTTCTAGATGCCAGTGGCATGCGCACCACAGACACACCCACACCAATCTGTGACAACCCAAAATGTCTCTAGATGTTGCTGAATATCTCTTAAAAATCGAAATCACCCCTAATTGAGAGCCAATGCTATAGAGGATCCATCCCTCAAGAATTCCTCTCCTTAACACTTTCTGGCATTAATATTCATTATTTTATTAAGAGGGAAAAAAGGGAACCAGAAAAGCTAGAAACTGCTATTTTTGTTACTTAATAGTAAATGCTCAAATGTTTGAGAAAAAGAAATAGAAGAAACCAAGCACTTTCCTAAAGCTCAGATGAGCTATAACTGACTGTTTAATGTCATATCATTTTACTGTTTAAACCTTTTCTAAGTCATTCAAATATGACAAACAGAGATATTACCATGCTCAATTAAAAGCAGAATTATTGAATTTTAAGGTTCTTTTTACTTCATTAAGTATTGACGGTGTTAGTATGCATAACACACTTACATTCACACAACACCTACCAGCCATATTCACTACTGGAGATGCACTCATTCACAGTGGCAGAGCTCATACTTGGATTTTTTTTTTTCAATAGAGATACCCATTGGCTGTTCTATGAAATATACAGCACTGTGTATTATAGAACCACTCCAGGAAGTCAAACAATATGTAAAGATAGACAGCATCCTCTTTTTCTTTCAGTTTCCTAAGGGAAATATTTCTTGTAGAGACCATCAACGGTTTTATATCTCTCATCAAACTTTTTATGAACAAACTATTTGCTATGTATGCCTTGTGTGAAATAGAATGCATGGCTCTGTGGTTAGAAAAGGTTAAAACTGACCTGCCAAGGGACCTCCATGAATGATCCAGATTTCACATTTTCCTATACAGCGCAGCATTATAAGGAATATAGGAAAAGGTAGAGGGTTGATTAGCTCTTTTCTTCCCATGATGGCTGAATAAAGGATGCTTGAAGTGCAGTGAGTATGTGCTGTATGGTCTCATGTGAATGAAGGTAAACAGGTGCCTGTGCTGGGTTTGGACTGGAAGAGTGGTGGATGTGCCATTATTTCCTCTCTGTTCATGTAGAGTGTCTCCTATGTCGTGACTCTGAAGTTTATGTTTTATTGTTTAGTTATTCTAACGGGGAAAGGGTTACTGTCTGGAGATACCAAATAGAAGAAGCCAGAGACAACATGATTCGATCATCCAAGACACCTTTTCCCCTGACAAAGTCAGTCAGACTAGGCTCCTACAACATTTGGAAAGCCTGTTTTAAGCAAGTGTAGAAATGACTGGAGATCAGGGGCCTTAAGAAGAAGGTACAATAACCTTTGATTCCTCAATTCCCCTGAAATTATTATGTCAAATGCATTCCCAAGCCTGAAGAAGAAAATAAAGCTAAATTAATTTCAATCACGCACATCTCTTTTTTATATTCTGTGTGAAAAAATAAATACAAAGGGAATATGACTAATTTCAAGGTTTTACTCCATGTCATGCTCCTCAGAATACATTTTTCAGCAAGTGTATATATGCTTTTATTTTATTCATATGATAGTTTACCCAGTACAGCTCTAGGCTCCAATACCTTAAAAAACAACTCTTCTTTCCTTACAAATGTCACATCAAAATTCAGGTCCAGATCAATTTCACACACATTAACCTCCAACAGTTAAGCAATTATTTCCTCTGAGATACTTGCTACTCTCCTTTCACAATGGATTTGGTTCATATAAATTGATGAAGACAACAGAATTATAAAGTTACAGCTCATAACATCTTGGTATCAGTTTATTAAAAAAAAATCAATCAACTGGATATCTGAAACCGTGCCACATGGAAGACACTGTGCTAGGCTCAGCGGTAGACAGGCAGAAGTAAGAAGAAAATTAATGTCCTCAAAAAGCTTCAGAAGATTTAAGCATTTTCAGCCGGAGTAGTCAAATATCTGAACCATGTAATAAACAGTATCAAATAACCGAAAACAATAAAAGTGATGCAAAATTTTTAAAGAATTTGACATCACCATGGGATAAGTGTTCAAGACTTTTGTAGAGAATACATAAGACAACATTAAAAATTCAGGGCTTTATGGAAGACTTTTCAATGAGAATAATACACTTTGGAAGCAGTCCCTCTGGAATTTTAAAGAAGGAAATGTAGGTCGTGGGCTTTTTTAGAGAGGCAGAGGTAGAAGAGGAAGACACTGCATTTATCTAAGTGTAGATCCATCACAAAAGTCATAGATGGAAATACTGATTGTCTCCTCTCTGACAAGTGAGAGTGTTAGACAGGCAAGGGTTAGGGGCTACAGAGATGCAAGAGACATGATAGTGGAGGAGTCTGTAATTTAAGATGGAACAAAGAAAAATATTATGCAAGATATAAGGTGCTACCCTAGAGAATGATAGATTGTTCCATAGGGTTTGAGGAAGGAAATGATACTAAATTGATAATAAATGATACTGAACTGGATCTTTAAGAATGAGCAGAATTTTGCCAAAATGGCATATAGAGGAAGCAATTCCCAGCAGAGAGTGGTAAGGAATGGGAGTACATGGTGTGAAGTGGGAAAAATGAGGCCAAATCCTCCAGCTGGGCTCAGTTTTGGGTACTCTTCTTATATGGCATGCTAAAAAATTAGAACTTATCCTTTAGGTGATAGGAAAGAAATTATTCTCCTTGCATTTTAGAAACAAAAACTTGGATAATGAGAGAGAAAAATAAGAAGCAATAAGGGAGATTATTTAAAAGGCTCCTGGGAGAATCCCAATGAGACACGATAAGGATGTCATTGGTGTTAGGTGCTGCATTCAACAAATATTTCGGATGAGTCAGGTACAATAACTGATCGTGTGTGAATGAAAGACATGTTGAATGAATGTGTGGCAATGCAATAGAGCAGCCAAGAATGAATGTAGAATTATTTTAGATTCAACTTTTCTGGGCTCCTTTCTGAACTTGCTATTTACTAGCTGGAAGAGTTTGGGTGAGTTACTGTAGCTCTAGGCCTCAGCTTCTTCATCTGTACAATACAGATAATTATGATATTTACCCTGGGGAGTTACTGAATTCGATGACTTAGTATATTTATGTACATTAACTCTGTTTAAACACTAACTAGAACAGAGAAAGACCTCAATCAGTATTAAACAGTGGGTAGTCTGACTCCGTTGTCCATGGTTTTAACTGTGTATATACCATATAAATAGAACTATGATCAAAAAGAAACATTCTTTTTGGCTATGAAGATGGCCTTGATTATGGTTTCAAGCAATTTTTTGAACTAGGATAAGGAGATAGATGGTGGATGGATGGATGAGGCACTTCAAAGGAATTGGTGGTACTTGCTAAATGATAACAGGTGCTGGACAAAGATGGAGGAAAAATTTCTATTTTTCTCAAGGTTTTGATCTCGGGCCCCAAGAGAATGATTTTGCCATTGACAGAAATGAGTGAAACAGAAGGTTACAAAATAGCACCTACCTCACATGGTCACTGGAGCCTTAAGCAAGACCATCAATGTAAAGGATTTGGCAGAGTGACAGACATAGTTTAAGTATTCAGCAGCTGTTAGTTATCATCACAGTCTCAGGAGCAGATAAGACTTGGCTGGATGGCCCTGGAGTCTCATTTCCTTCACCCTTAAGTTCCCTAGCAGAGGGCTTCATCAGCAGCTCTAAGTTGGGGCAAAGATAGACTTACATCAGCCACTGGGCTCCAGGAGCCTCCCTTTCTAATAAGGCAGCTTTGCTTACTCCCTCCCCCCATGATGATGTAAAGCATTAAAAGTGCAGGCTCCTCTCTACTTGAACCTCAGCTATAGTATCAGCTAACCATTGACACCCCGGCAGAGCTAAGAGCTTGGACGACTGAGTGCATTTTATTACTCCTCTGCTAGTAGTTCTCCCCCACACCCAACAAAATGTATGTCTGCATTCCCCTCCCCCCAAAAAAACAATAGAAATTTGATGGCAGAGAAGACAAAAGGAGGATAAGATCTGGCACAGATCTACACAGGACTGACAAAAATCATTTCAGGTTGGGATTAAAATTTATGTCCAAATGGGTAGAATAGGGCAATAGGGGGTTGTGGCTTGACTCAAGTCACCAATGTCAGTGGTAAAGATAAAACAGCAGAAAATTGGAATGAGGGGAGGGAAAGATTGCTTAGAAATCAGAGTGAACAGTACTCCAACATCTAGGCAGGGAACTGGCAGCAGGATGATATGCCCAGGGGTAGCAAGATCCCAGCCTCTGGACATAGGTTCAGCAATAGGGATCCAATCCTTAAAAGGATCCAGGAGACTACCACTACTAGAAGAAAAACTGGAAGTACTAGAAGACTGGACCTACTAGGCAGGTTATCAGCATCTTTCAGAAAATATCAGATGTTAACAAGGGCTATAGCAAAGATCTATGCATGCCTGTACTTGTAAAAAGTAGATCATAGAGTGAAAGAGGAAACAAGTAGCAGCTGGAAAGAAAGAGGACTCAGGACTAACTAGGAATTCAGTTATCAGAAGTAGGGTCTGTCCTGGCATTATACAGGCCTCAAGGGAAATGTATCAGAATAAAATAAATCATAAAGTTGAGTAATGATTAAAGTTTGGGCCATATAATTCTTTTCTGATGCAATATTATCAAAAGCAAACATTTTCTGAGCAGTATTCGGTGACAACCACAAAATTTTCTTGAACTTTTCTGAATAAAGGGAAGCAACTAAGAAATACATGGGGTCAGCATCTCAGAGAGAATCCGCAGGTGTCATTCTTCAGGCTGATCTCAAGTCAGTTTAAGAGGTCCCATGTTGCTGTCCCATAATCTGTGGGATCCCTTTACCAAAAAGGCTCATTTCTACAACTAACTATAACAAAGCACCAGCTATCTCAATAAGCCAATCTTGTTCAGAGGTAAAATGGCTCAAATTGCTTAAAAGTCATGAAAGGAGAAAAGATAGATAGATGATAGTCAATGGTACTATCTTACAGTCTCAAGTCTCTGGTTAATGGTCCCAGGTAAGCATCATCATGAGGCTAATGAAGGGAAAGATTGGGGGACTGGAGAGGAGGTTTTAACCCAATGATTTTTACTCTGGGTCCTTTCTGATTATGAACATAACCAATCTCCATTGCTCCATGACGAAACTATTTAGCTATTTTTTAAAGATTTTATTTATTATTTATCATTATTATTTATTATTCATTATTATTTTTATTAATTATTTATTATTATTATTGCCTGCAGAGACACAGGCAGAGGGAAAAGCAGGCTTCATGTAGGGAGCCCGACGTGGGACTCAATCCCCCGTCTCGAGGATCATGCCCTGGACCAAAGGCAGCACCAAACTGCTGAGCCACCCAGGCTGCCCTTATTTTAACTATTTAAAACAAAATCATACACTCAATGGAAAAATGCCTAAAATATCTAAAGTTGATGTGATGGTTAATTTTATGTGTCGACCTGACTGGGCCACAGGGTGCCCAGATACGTAGTTAAACATTATTCTTGGTATGCCTGCGAAGGTGTTTCTGAATAAGAGTAACATTTGAATCCAGAGACTCAGTAAAGCTGCTTCCCTCAATGTGGGTGGGTCCTGACCAATCAAATGAAGGCCTGAACAGAATAAAAAGGTGGAAAGAGTAAGAATCCCCCTTCTCTGACTGGCTTTAAGCCTGGACACTGGTCTTTTCCTGTCTTCAAACAGAACTGAAACATCAGCTCTTGAGTCTTGAGCCTATGAGCCTTCCATCTTGAACTAGCTTCCAGATTGGATCTTTGACCACAGACTCTTCCAGGTCCCCAGGCTTTTAGATAGGCAGCAGAACTCCTGGGGGTCCAGCTCCCCCCAGCAGATCTCAGGACCTCTCAGCCTCTGTAATCGTGTGAGGCCATTCCTGCTAATAAAGCTCTCTGTATGTATACATCCTATCAGTTCTGATTCTCTGGAGGACCTGGGCTTACATCAGCTGTTTTTTTTTTTAATCTTTACTATATAAATTTATATTGCAAAACAAAATAAAAAATGAAAATAAATCTAAATTGCTTAAATTTACCGATTGTTCATCAGTCAGGGAAGTTTTGGCCCTTAAACTTTTATGAAAAGCAAAGAAAAAGTGCCTCTTGGCAAAGCCAGTTTGCTCCTGTGCCCTCTCCCCTCTTGTTTTGGAAACATCTTCAACTACATCCACATATTTAGTTTGGGGTTCCGGAGCTGTGTTCTCCACTTGTCTTGCATGATTCATTTTTATTCTTATGGCTTGTAGAAGTAATGTCTGATTTTCCCCCCTTTGATGAGTTTATTTGTACGGTAAACTGAAGCTTTTAAAACATGGCCAGGTCCCTACTGAGAGTTTTTACCTCCATTTTATTCACTAAGTTTACCAGATTTTATTCTCTCCTTGCAATTTTTAAAAATTATTGTACGCACATACACACAATCATGTTTTATTCATCTTCCCTGAAAAAGGCATAGAATATTTTAAAAGGCCCAGAAACATTGTAGAAACTAGAGTAGGTATGGTATCCTGGAGTGCGATTATAAATTAAAATGTCCCCTTTGCTTCCTAAAGAATAAGTCAATACCTAATATGACAAAACTTTCCCCCCAGCCTCTTTCTCTTTTCATGTTGGAATATAATGCTTCTATCGATGTGAAAATGCACCAGCATGCACTGAAGTATAATTAAAGGTGGATTTCCACTCAGTCTGCATGATGATAGTACAGCCACGTTGGGAATTAAAATATAATAAAAAGTCAGCTAGGTGAAGCTACCCAGAAGCAACATACCATCCACTCAAATGCTTTTTACTTGATACCATGTGGCTCTCACAGCCAGTCTACTCGTGAATTTGGGAGAAAAACATCAACAAAGTCTGTTGTAGATTTTTCCAAGGTTATCTATATTTATATCTATAGATCTACAACCCTCTCACCTTTGTCTTTTACTAAATAAGAGGAGATAAGTTGGCGCAAATCTACATTCCTAATCAAAGTGAGCACAGTGCTCTAGGAATCAACCTTCCCTAAGCTCCAGCTTTCTCTAGGAATCCAGAGCCGTGTTCTGTCTTTCATAACCTAAAATGATGGATTGCTGAGCTTTTCTTGAACATCTTAGACATCTAGAAGACAAAAAAAAAAGTAAGGAGCTTTAAAACTTAATTTTAATTTTTAAGATTTTATTTGAGAGAGAGAGAGAGAGACCACAAGCAGGGGGAGGGGCAGAAAGAGGGAGAGGGAGAAGGAGACTCTCCTTGAACCAAGAACCCGACATGGAGCTCAATCCAAGGACCCTGAAGTCATGACCTGAGCCAAAGGCAGACGCTTAACCAACTGAGCCACTAGGGCACCCATAAAAACTAATTTTTAGTTACCTTTTTGGAGAAGTATATGTAGATTATTTGGGAATAAAGATATTTGCATCCATTGATTTACCATTACAAAAGAAAAGTAAAATCTGCTGTTCCCTGATAGCTAGCAACAGTTTTAAGGGGAAATGCCTTTATGTGTCAATTCATCCATTTGTCCATCTATCTATCCTAAAAAAGAAAATATTTCAAATTACATGGAAAGTGTCGCATTTGTTGAAAATTAGTTTTATGCATTTTCAAATAAGAGCTCATAGACCAGGGGTGCCTGAGTGGCTTAGTTGTTTAAGTGTCTGCCTTAAGCTCAGTCATGATCCCAGGGTCCTGGCAGCCCCACAGCGCCTGCTCCTTGCCCAGTGGGGAGTCCGCTTCTCTCTGCTTGTGCTCTCTCTCTCTGTCAAATTAGCAAATAAAATCTTAAAAAAAAAAGCTCATAGACCCAACCCCCAAATGTCTGCATCCAAATATAAAGTGCTCCATTTGTTACATAAATGTCATTACAGAAATTAAGTTGAAGCTCTCTATTTAAGGACAAACTTTTTAAAAGTTGACTATATGTTTCTTATTAAGCAGAGAAACTAGTATCTTTGAATTGCTATAAATTAGTCTATGTAATTTCCATTCATAATGTTGTTAACCATTATACTTTTTTCAGTATCATTTTATCCTCAATTATTTTATAGTACACCTTTTTGTTTTGTTCTGCTTTGCTTTAACAGTAATTGATATTTATTGTAGAAAATTTGGGTATTAAGGAAAATGTATTAAGATGTAATAAAAAAAATGTTAGTAATGGAACAATAACCCACCAATTAGAGATAATTACTTTTAGTATAATTCAGATATTTTTTTCTTTCTCAATTGCTTAGCTATCTATATAATTCTAGTAATAATATTGGGATCATATTCTATATAAATTTTTGTTAACATTTTTATTCACTATATTATACTTTCCAATGTTATTAAGTTTTATTTGGGAAACATGATTTCTAATGACACAATAGTATTCTATTTGAAGATATGCCTATAAAAGCACCTCTTCATTTAAAATATTTAATTTGTTTTTAATTACTTTTATTATTTTATATATGTTGTGATAAATATCTCTGTGTACTTCTTCATTTTTTTAGATTCAGAATGATACAAATTTAATAATCCAGGGGAATCACATTTTTAAATCTTCTGATACTTATGGTTTTAACTTGAATTAAGGAATATAATATATACTACTAAATATGTCTCCACTTTGCTATTAGGCATTGTAAAAAAATAAACTAATCATTTGAAGTATCTGAAGTATGCCTAAACAATATTTAATTTTTGAATTGTAAAAATTCATTTTAAGAAATCTTGAAATAGGGATGCCTGCGTGGCTCAGCGGTTGAGCATCTGCCTTTGGCCCAGGTCGTGATCCTGGAGTCCTGGGATCGAGTCCCACATCAGGCTTTCTGCATGGAGCCTGCTTCTCCCTCTGCCTTTGTCTCTCCTTCTCTCTCTATCTGTGTCACTCATGAATAAATAATAAATACAAAATCTTAAAAAAAAGAAATCTTGAAATATCTGCAGTTTGAAATCAGAGAGCTGAAAATCATATGTCAATAAACAAAACACAAAAAAACAGTACTGCAAAGCAAACTTTTTTTCTTATGAAAAATGAAAAGAAACCTCATGATGCAAGTTAGCACTGAAATTTCGAGATTGGTATGAATTAATTCTTTCTAGAATTAATGCACTAACTACCATTTCAAATGTTCATAAAATGAAGAGAAGAGATATTCTAATTGCTTAGGGTAGACCGTGCCAGGAGCAGTTCCAGAGAAATGCATTTGCCAATAATGAACTAGAAACCTGCCAGTATTTACAACCAAGTTCCCCAGCTACACCAGAAGCCAAGAAAATATCTACTCCTTCTGCTGTGATCTGGATATTTGTCTCACCCCTCTACACATGCATATGTTGAAATCCTAATGTCCAGTGTGATGGTCTTAGCAGGTGGAAGGTGCTTATGTCAGGAGAGTGGAGCCCTCACAAATGGGTTAGTGATCTCCAGAAGAGACCCCAGAGCTCTCCAGCCCCTCCCACCTGTGAAGACGCAGTAAATGAAAGCAGCCATCTATGACTTGGAAGAGAGCCTTCAGGAGAATTCAACTCTGCTGGCACCCCGATGGCAGGCCAGAACTCCAGAACTCTGAGGAATAAATGTCTGTCACTTAAACCACACAGTCTACTTTGTTACAGAAGCCTGATTGGACTAAGACACCTCCCTTTGACACATCCAAATGGAGCTCAAAAGGTTTACAAAGGACACTGTAACAACACAAAAATAAAACAAGGCCTCATAAACGTTCTCTTTGGAGACCGAAATACAAACAATGATGATCTTAACTGAATACAGGCTTCTGAAGCAGTGCAGATGCTGAAAAATAATTCTAAAGTTGCAGCAATATCTATGTAAACAAAACAAGGTTCTAATACTCCAGCTAAAAAAACAGTCAGTTTAGAAGCAGTGCATTTTCTGAATGACTTTTCTAAAAGGCTTTGTTTACATGGGTAAAAACTGATTTTGGGGGGATGCCTGGGTGGCTCAGCAGTTGAGTGTCTGCCTTTGGCTCAGGGTGTGATGCCAGTGTCGGGGACCAAGCCCTGTATCAGGCTCCCTGAGAGGAGCCTGCTTCTCCCTCTGCCTGTGTTTCTGCCTCCCTCTCTGTGTCTCTCAGGAATAAATAAATAAAATCTTTATTAAAAAGAGAAGGAAGGAAGGAAGGAAGGAAGGAAGGAAGGAAGGAAGGAAGGAAGGAAGGAAGGAAGGGAGGAGAGGAGGAGGAGGAGGAGGAGGAGAAGAAAGAAAGAAAGAAAGAAAGAAAGAAAGAAAGAAAGAAAGGAAGGAAGGAAGGAAGGAAGAAAGAAAGAAAAATGATTTTTAATAGGCAAGAAAGATTAATAGAAATCATTTCCCTTCCACTATATAAACGCTGAATCACATTTTATGACCTTATTAATATGGATTGACCACAACTTTAGAGCATTATGGTAAATATCTGTGCATACTTTAGTGACATAAAATTGAGGAATTTTGCAATAGAACCTAGTTTAAATGGCAGTTAGTTTGGGTTTGTTTGTTTTTTGTCTGTTTGTTTGTTTTTGACTATACATCAGACAGTAATACACAGGAATACTTTTTTACTACCCATTACGATATTGCAATATTGCTCCTGGAAGATATACTGTTTTTGAAAATGAACTCATGGAGTAAATACCTCCGAGCAACTGAAACTTTAAAAAATTCCAGCTCTTCAAATGAGAAGACAGATCCATAGGTCAATATTTTCCAAACTATAGGTCACAACTTGTTTCTACATGTTGTGATGGGTCATGAAAAATTTAATGGGGGGGGGGGGGAGGGGAAACAACCAAAAAGTAAGAGTCCATCTCAAGTAGCAAAGTAAGTTTCAGTAGGTATGGAGTATGACATAAAATGTTTTCTGTGTTTTTATCAAAATCAGTTGAATCTGGAGGATGTGATGCTAAGTAATATAAGCCAAATACACAAAAGCAAATACTGTGTGATCTCACTTTTATGTAAAATCTAAAAAAAGGAGAGTTCATAGAACCAGAGAGTAGAATGGTGGTTTCCAATGGTGGGGAATATGGGAAAATGGGGGTCAAAAGGTACAAACTTTCACTGATATTGCACGGCGATTATATCTAATAAATTTTCACTGTATACTTAAAATTTGCTAAGAGAATAGATCTTAAGTGTTCTTACTATGCATGTACACACACGCACACACAAACACACAAAAGTTAAGGTGGGGTGACAGATATGTTAATTAACTTGATTGCGGTAATTATTTCACAATGCATACGTAAGTTATTATACACCTTAAAAATCACATTGCACAACCTGTACAACATGTAAATATATATATATATATATATATATATATAATTTAAATTTGTCAATTCTACCTCAAAACATCTGGAAAAACAAATTTAAAATAATAATAATAATTTTAAAAACACAGTTCTAGGCCCACCTTCTTCAGGGCTCTGATACGAATGTTAAAATAGTATGCTCAAGTGAACACATCTTATCCATCTGATCCTTTTAGCACTGCCCCCCCCTTTTTACTACTTATTCCTAGTCAAAGGAAATGCATAAATCTGTATTCACCACTCACTAACTGTGGTTCTAAGTAGAAATAAATATAGTGAAATCTTTTATAAAAGTCGATGTTGCAACTTGGAAAATATTTTCACAGAGAGATAACCTGCTCTGCAAAGTCAAGGTTACTCAGAGTTTGACTGAATTTTAGAAGTTGAGTCCACTGCCAAAACTAATGAGACCTGGAATCCATCACAAGGTAGAAGGAAAAATACAAGGAGGGCGAAAAATATATTGAATACTAACCTACAGGATTTAGTTTGAATTTATCATCAAAGAACAATGTTGTCCAAGACAAAATAAAAAGGCTTTTGAACCTTAAATTAGCTTCGTCTTGCACCACAGAACTTATTCACTAAAAGCAAAACCCAGTTACTGGTATGTACTAAGAGACGGTACCTGAGTGTCTCTGTAATGACTTCTCGATGCACTACTCTAAAGTGTCTGTGTGTGCACATGCGCACACACAGTAATGCTATCAGTGACTGCTTTCCTCTTCTAAATTTTCCGTATCTTCCACATTTTCACAACCAAGCAATTTTAAAAATAAAGTAAAAAAAAAAAAAAAAAAGGATTGACATTCTTCAATGTTCATGCTCCTGATAAGAATAAGGTAGATATAATATGGAGCTGTTTCCTTTAGTTAAAGCAAACATCAGTGCCCTGGCTTAACTTATCTTTCCAAATTACTTTCTCAGTGTTGTTACTTACACTAACTTACTCATACATTTGATTGAATTTGGTAAAGTAGGTTAAATACAGATGAAAACTGCCTTCTATGGACTCCATATGTGTTTATAGGATGGATGAATGTAGTCATATGTTGGATTCCTTTGTTCTTTCTTTCCTATATTTTTAATAAACACAGTTTAAATGAGTATAAGATATAACTTTAAAAATGTATGTGCATCTATATTTACTTACAATCTTTCTTTTTTCTTTTTTATTTATTTGTATTTGTATTTTTTTTTTTTACTTACAATCTTTCTGAAACTTGAGCAAGGATAACTGATACAATCTTGGTTTCCACTATGTGTATAGGAAAAATAAATATTTGGAACAGTAAGATGTTTTTAAGAGCAAAGTGACTGAAATGTCTAACTTCCCCATCAGTTTTTCTTCATTTGCACAGACTCTTGGCTAAATTCATAAAAATTTCTAGAGTTCAGTTTTATCATATTTAAGCAAACCTATTAAGGTAAATTAGTTGCTACATATTGGATTCTTCTTTGTTCTCTTTATTTTTTCATAAACATGGCTTTGGTTTAAATTAGATGAAAGTATCTTAGAATCCTAAAGTAGACCAACTTAAATTAGGAAATGTCTATTGATCTCTAGATTTAAGATCCTATTATTTCAATTACAATGGTTCCTGTTATATGGAAAACCACCAGGGATTTGGGTTTATTCATTTAATGCCAAGAGGGAGCAAGGTTTCATCCTTATATTTTCATGTTTTTAGTCATCAGAAAAGAATCGTTAATCATAATAAAATCTAATGGGATATTCTTCAACTGTGGTAAATATTTGTATGTGTATTTGTTTTATGTGTTATTCTGGTCTCTCCAGGTATTTTCTATTTGCTCTAAATTTCCCCAGGTGAATTTATACTGGGAAGTAGGGATAAAATATGGTTGATCAATCATTTTGACTCCAGACATTCAGAGGAAAGCAAAACTAACAAAGCAAAAACAGAAAAAGTAAATATCTAGGTATTTCGCAATAGCTTTTGATTTCAATAATTCAGACACACCTCTGACATAATGGTCCCTATATCTTCCTTAAATCCTTCCAAGCAATAGGCTGTATGGCCGTGCCCTACAGAAACGTAAAGTCAATTTTATGAAAAGACACATATGTCCTCCAGCAGGAAATATTCTGTTAGTGAACACTAGTTTAAATGGCCACTGTGTTAACTTCACAAACATTCCTGGAGCGCCCCTAATATAACAGGTGCTGTTCTATATGCTAGAACAGAAGAACAGACATAGCCTCTGCCCTCGGAGAGCTGATAGCCCACAGGGAAACGAAATGGACACAAACAATATAACATGTTAGAAACCAAGGCAGGTGTATACATATGGTGTCACGAGTGAACACAGAGTATTTCAACATCAGAGCCAGCAGTCATGCAGTTGAGCATTTTGTCGTGAACTTCCTTTCTCAGTGTCTGGTACCTCTGTACTAGCTGCTCAGTCAATGTTACTTATTTCTGTCTTCTATTCCCAAGTAGTTCTCCACAAAATAAAAACAACTACTGCAGGGAACACCTAGAGAAATTTAATGAAAACTTTTGCTATTTATCAGTCCCCCATCATGACAAATTTTTCTTTGCTTGCAACATCTCACTTTGCAATCCCAGCTTTCTTGGTAGCGTATTAATCAAAGACTATCCCAAGGTTGCTAAGTTTGTTCAAGGAACACATTAGTACCGAAGCCTTGGTTTATCATACCACTGAGAGGTCAATTTAAAAAATTACCCTGCTAAGCCGAGACAGTCTTCCCTCAGTTGATACATACATCTTGTCATTCCTCTTTGTACTCACCCCTTGTTCTTGTTGTTTTTCCTGAAAATTTTCATAAATTTAGCAAGATCACTTGGAGGTTTTGACTCAAGCAGGTGAATATATCTTTAAAGTCATAATTAAATTACTATATACTTGCTACTAATAGTAAAAGGTATGTGAATGTCCATGAAGTCAAATAATACCAGGCACTCTCATGTCAGGAAAATAGACATTCTTTGTCTTGAAACATAAAATATCCACTTAGAATAATGTCCATTGCCCTATTAATGGGAACTACCATGTATTAGGAACAATTTTGTCGCTCTGAGACAGGTTCAGCCAACTTTCCTCCTTGCCCACCCCTCACTCCCGAGCAAGCTTCCAAGGTTCTATGATTCAACCAGCATTCTGGGCGGCCAAGTAAGAATCTCACAAGTCTGAATCCAAACATAACCACAGCATGCAAAGCTGGCAAGACAAAGTGAAACAAAACAAAAGCAAGGCTAGCTGTGGAAATGACAACAGCAGTTTCAGGAAGAAAAAGAGCAAAGTGACAGCACTAACCTGAGGAAATATCTATTTGGCTCATCTTGGTCTGAGTGATGTTGATGTGAACACCGACTTTGCTTTCAGTGAGGTCAATCTCCACATTGCCCAAATTCTCTGCAAACTGACTGAAAAGCAGGAGGCCGTTTGGGTTCCAAGTCCTGAACTGGAAACTGACCGAAAACAGGTCCTGGTTAAGCCGTCCTGGCACCTCCAGGTAACTGGTAGCATTGAAAAAGACAGGCACGGTGTAGGGCTCCACACATGAGAAACTCAAATTTCCCTGTAAAAAAAAAAAAAAAATGGTGTGTGTGCTTTAAGACAAGTACAATCAGAGCTGCAGCTCTATGAATGTTAAAGTAGTCCCTGAGCTCATGCCAAACTCTCACATGCAGGAGCACGATTTGGGTTCAGCAACCAGATACCAAGCATCATTCTCCTTGGAGTGTATGTCTAACAGGGTTCAGCAGCTGGTTGTCAGGATGACAGATCTAACCAGAACCATCTATCATGGATCAACAGACAGTCTGATGGGATGAAATGTGTCCCTGTGTTGGGGGCATGAGTGTGGGCCACTGGACTTTCTAAAAAGGGCAGAAAGCTGCTGCTCCCTCCCCTATTACTGATGTTGCATCAGCCAAGGAGGAGATACCCGTCCTTTTCTGGATGGCCTGTGTCAAGTGTTTGTTCGTTTATTACTAGTTCCAGTAGGAATTATAGTCATTTGGTTGTTATGTATTATTTGATGTTATGGGACAAATATTCTTGGTTTTTAATCCCATACCTAATATATATGAATTAATATTCACTATACAGCATCAGCATAACTGTGATTTCAGATTATTTTGTGTTAATAGTAACGATAATACAATTATTTGTATTAACTAAAGTACTCCTTGGTCTTACACTCCCTCTACTTCGTACGAAGAAATTTGATTTGCCATTCACATACACTAAATGTTGCATTCTGGTGTTTAAGTCCTTTCCCTTTTAAAGGTCTGAAAATCGAGAGGCAGGGACAGATGGTGGGGAGTAAGGTCCCCAAGTCACCTGTCCCCACTAGCTCACCTAGGTAACTTGCAAACCAGCCTAAACACCTATGAATTCGACCTGAGATTTAAAGAAATAATAGCTGGAAGGCTACAGAGAGAAGGGTTTGCACTTCTAACAAGGTAGGAAGATGGAGAATAAATAAATAAGACTTTGGCTTCTAACAAGGTAGGGAGATGGAAAATAAATAAACAAGAAAGAATCCATTGAGAGAGGGGCCCCTGCGAGGAGCCAGGCTAAGGGGGGAGGCGAGAACCCTTGGGACAGGAAATCGCAGCCCCGGAGATGCAGGAACTTTAAAAATCCACCCCAGATTCTTCCCAGATGGAAAGACGCTTAGCAGGGAGCTCGGGCAGGATCCCAGGAGGGGCAGTGGAGCCCCCAGGTTCCCGGGGTCACTAACAGAGGAGGTGCACCCAGGGGAGAGTGCGCCACACCTCGTGGCCAAGCTCTCTAAGAGGGTGGGGTGCCCCGGGAGCAGCTCGGGCTGTGCAGGCTCTGGAGCCCAGGGCACCGGGGGACACAGCCCAGGATCCAGTGCTCCCCTTGGGACAGGTGGAGGCCGGGAAGGCCCAGGACAGCAAGGATGCTCCTGCCTCCGGGGGCCCCCAACTGTGCAGGTCAGTGCTCCTGCCCCCGGAGCATCCAGGCCCCTGCGGACTGAGAGCTGCGGTAGTTACTGCGGGAGCTGACTCCAGGGCTGGACAGCTGGCGGCCACCAGTGTGGTTGTCCCTCCTGGTATCACCTTGTACGTGGGACTGAGCAGGGACCTCACAGGATAAACAGCTCCCATGAGCTGTGCACCTGACAGGGGGCGGGACAGCTCCTCCAGGTGCACACACCTGAGAGGACCAAGCAGCGCTGGAAGCTCCAGGACCGAGAGGAAATCGAGGGAATATAGTATATAGAACTAAAGGGTGCCCCTCTTTTTAAATTTTTTCTTCCTTTTTCCATTACAACTCCTTTTTCTATCAGACTAAAAATTTCCAATATTTTTTCTCTTTTCCCACCTTAACTACAATATTTTATAGCTCTTTATTTTTAAGGTTTTTCCTTTTTGAGTTTCATATTTCTACAATTACTTGTCTTAGATATATTTTTCACTTCTGGATTCCCTTCAATGTATTCAATTTAATTTTCGGAGATATACGAGATTGGGGTTTTTGTTTGGTGTTTTTGTTTCTCTGCCTCATTTTGTTCTGCAAGGGCGGGAGTTAATACCTTCTAAAACATGACCAGCATGGACCCAGACCCAAGTGGCATGCCATGCTGGTTCATTCTGTGAGATTATATTCTCTCTTCCTTCCCATTCTGCCCCCCTCTTTTATCTTGTTTATGTTAGGTGGTCAATGTTGGGGCTTTCAAAAATATTGCTAGTTTATATAAGTTTGGGATTGAGCATTTTCAAACATACAGAACTTAATACACTCAGAAGCAAGAGAATCACCCTGAGGACCCTCAGGTAGACTACATTCTCCTCCACTCCCATGTCTTTACCAGCACCATCTCCCAGTTACTCAACCCCACTTTTTTTTTTCTTTTTTCTCTTTTCTGCTTTACTTTTTTTTTTTCTTTTTTCTTCTTCTTTGGGGTTTTATTTATTTATTTATTTATTTATTTGGGGGGGGTTAATTTAAAAAAAAATACTACTTTGTTTTAAAATCTGTTTCTCACTCTAGTGGTCCTTTTGTTTTATTTTGTTCTTCTTTTTCATTGATTGGTCTCTGACCTTGTCGGAATCACCTACGGTGGATTTTATTTAGGTCGTGATTGATATTTTTGACTCAGCCTGCTCATACAGCCACTCTGCACTGGACAGAATAACTAGAAAAAGAATTCACCACAAAAGAAAGAATCAGAAATAGTGCTCTCTGCCACAGAGTTACACAATATGGATTTCAATTCCACGTCAGAAAGCCAATTCAGAAGCACAATTATAAAGCTACTGGTGGCTCTAAAAAAAAAAGCATAAAGGACTCTAGAGACTTTGTTACTGCAGAATTGAGATGTAATCAGGCCAAAATTAAAAATAAAGGAGATGCAATCCAAACTGGATGTCCTAAAGACACGGAATAATGAGGTGGAAGAAACAGTGAGCAACATAGAAGACAAGTTGATGGTAAGGAAGGAAGCTTAGGAAAAAAGAGAAAAGCAATTAAGAGACCATGAGGAAAGGCTAAGGGAAATAAATGACAGCCTCGGAAGAAATAATTTATGTATAATTGGGGTTACATAAGACGCTGAGTGGGAGAGAGAGCCACAAAGTATATTTAAACAATTCATAGCTGAGAACGTCCCTAATTTGGAGAGGGAAACAGGCATTCAGATCCAGGAAATAGAGGGGTCCCCCCAACAATCAATAAAAACTGTTCAACACCTTGACATTTAATAGTGAAACTTGCAAATTTCACAGATAAAGATAAAATCCTTAAAGCAGTGAGAGACAAGAGATTCTTAATTTATATAGGGAGAAATATTAGATTAATAGCAGACCTCTCCACAGAGACCTGGCAGGTCAGAAAGGGTTGGCAGGATATATTCAGGGTCCTAAATGAGAAGAACATGCAGCCAAAATACTTTATCCAGCAAGGCTCTCATTCAGAATAGAAGGAGAGATAAAGGGCTTCCAAGATGGGCAGAAACTGAAAGAATATGTGACCACAAAGCCAGCTCTGCAAGAAATATTAAGGGGGACCCTATAAAAAAAGAGGAAGCCCGCAGAAATAATCCACAAAAACAAGGACTGAATAGATATTATGATGACATTGAATTCATATCTTTCAATAGTTACTCTGAACGTGAATGGGCTAAATGATCCCATCAAAAGATGCAAGGTATTGGACCCATCTATTTGCTGTCTACAAGAGACTCATTCTGGATCTAAGGACACCTACGGCCTGAAAATAAAAGATTGGAGAACCATTTACCATTCAAATGGTCCTCAAAAGAAAACTGGGGTAGCAATCCTCATATCAGATAAAGTATCCCAAAGACCGTAGTAAGAGATGAAGAAGGACACTATATCATACTTAAAGGGTCTACCCAACAAGAAGACCTAACAATCATGAATATTTATGCTCCTAATGTGGGATCTGCTAAGCATAAAATCAATTAATAACCAAAGTAAGGAGATATTTAGATAATAATACACTAATACTGGGAGACTTCAACACGGCACTTTCTGTAAATGACAGATTTTCTAAGTACAACATCACCAAAGAAACAAAAGCCTTAAATGATACACTGGAAAAGACGGATTTCACAGATATATACAGAACTTTCCATCCAAATGCAACTAAATACACATTCTTCTCAAGTGCACATGGAACATTCTCCAGAATAGACTGCATACTGGGTCACAAATCAGGTCTCAACTGATAACAAAAGATTGGGATTGTCCTCTGAATATTTTCAATCCACAGTACTTTTAAGCTAGAACTTAATCACAAGAAGAAATTTGGAAAAAAACTCAAACACATGGGGGTTAAAGAGCATCCTCCAAAGACGAATGGGTAAACCAGGAAATTAGAGAAGAATTAAAAGGATTCATGGAAACTAATTAAAATGAAGACACAACCATTCAAAATCTTTGGGATACAGCAAAAGCAGTCTTAAGAGGGAAATACATTTCAATACATGCCTCCCCCCAAAATTGGAAAAAAAAAAAAAAAAAACAAACTCAAATGCACAAGCTAACCTTGCACCTAAAGGAATTGGAGAAAGAAGAGCAATTAAAACCTACACCAGGCAGCAAAAGGGAGATAATAAAGATTCAAGCAGAACTCAATGGAATACAGACCAGAAGAACTGTAGAACAGATCAACAAAACTAGTTGTTCTTTGAAAGAATTAATAAGATAGATAAACCACTCGCCAGACTTATTAAAAAGAAAAAAATACTCAAATTAATAAAATCATGAATGAAAGAGGAGAGATCACAACCAATACCAAGGAAATACAAAGGATTTTAAAAACGTATTATAAGCAGCTATATGCCAATAAATTAGGCAACCTAGAAGAAATGGATGCATGTCTGGAAAACCACAAATTACCAAAATTGGAACAGAAAGAAATAGAAAACCTGAGCAGGCCAATAGCCAGTGAGGAAATTGAAGCAGTTATCAAAAACTTCCCAACACAAAAAAGTCCAGGGCCAGATGGCTTCCCAGGGGAATTCCATCAAACATTTAAAGAAGAAATAATACCTATTCTACTAAAGCTTTTCCGAAGGATAAAAAGGGATGGAGTACCTCCAAACTCATTTTATGAGGCCAGAATCACCTTGATTCCAAAACCAGACAAAGACCCACCAAAAAGGAGAATTATAGACCAATATCCCTGCTGAACATAGGGATGCAAAAATTCTCAACAAGATACGAGCCAATAGGATCAAACAGCACATTAAGAAGATTATTCACCATGGCCAAGTGGGATTTATCCCCGGGATGCAAGGCTGCTTCAACACTCGTAAAGCAAATCAACGTGATAGATCACATCAACAAGAGAAAAAAACAAGAACCAAATGATCCTCTCAATAGATGCAGAGAAAACATTTGACAAAATACAGTATTCATTCCGGATCAAAACTCTTCAGAGTGTAGGGATAGAGGGAACATTCCTCAGTATCTTAAAAGCCATCTATGAAAAGCCCACAGCAAATATCATTATCAATGGGGAAAAACTGAGAGCCTTACCCTAAGATCAGGAACAAGACAGGGATGTCCACTCTCACCACTGCTATTCAACATAGTATTGGAAGTCCTAGCCTCAGCAAGCAGGCAACAAAAAGAAATAAAAGGCATTCAAATTGGCAAAGAAGAAGTCAAAACTTCTCTCTTTGTAGATGACATGATACTGTACATAGAAAACCCAAAAGACTCCACCTTGAGATTCCTAAAAACCGTACAGCAATTCAGCAGTGTGGCAGGATACAAAATCAATGCCCAGAAATCAGTGGCATTTCTCTACACTAACAATGAGACTGAAGAAAGAGAAATTAAGGAGTCAACCCCATTTACAATTGCACGCAAAAGCATAAGATACTTAGGAATAAACCTAACCAAAGAGGTAAAGGACTTGTACCCTAAAAACTACAGAACACTTCTGAAAGAAATTGAGGAAGACACAAAGAGATGGAAAAATATTCCATGCTCATGGATTGAAAGAATTAATATTGTGAAAATGTCAATGCTACCCAGGGCAATTTACATATTCAATGCAATCCCTATCAAAATACCATGGACTTTCTTCACAGAGCAGGAACAAATAATCTTAAGATTTGTGTGGAATAGAAAAGACCTTGAATAGCCAGAGGAATTTTGAAAAAGCTGGGGGCATCACAATGCCAGATTTCAGGTTGTACTACAAAGCTGTGATCATCAAGACAGTGTGGTACTGGCACAAAAGCAGACACATAGATCAATGGAACAGAATAGAAAACCCAGAAGTGGGCCCTCAACTCTATGGTCAACTAATATTCAACAAAGCAGGAAAGACGATCCACTGGAAAAAAGATAAGTCTCTTTAGTAAATGGTGCTGGGAAAATTGGACAGTCATGTGCAGAAGAATGAAACTAGACCACTCTCTTGCACCATACACAAAGATAAACTCAAAATGGATGAAAGATCTCAATGTGAGACAAGATTCCATCAAAATCCTAGGGGAGAACACAGGCAACACCCTTTTTGAACTTGGCCACAGTAACTTCTTGCAAGATACAGCTATAAAGGCATAGGAAACAAAAGTAAAAATAAACTACTGGGACTTAATCAGGATAAAAAGCTTCTGTGCAGTGAAGGAAACAGTCAACAAAACTAAAAGACAACCGACAGAATGGGAGAAGATATTTGCAAGTGACCCGTCAGATAAAGGGCTGGTATCCAAGATCTATAAAGAACTTATTAAACTCAACACCCAAGAAACAAACGATCCAATCATGAAATGGGCAAAAGACATGAAGAGAAATTTCACCAAAGAATACACAGACATGGCCAACAAGCACATGAAAAAATGCTCCACTTCACTTGCCATCGGGGAAACACAAATCAAAACCACAATGAGATACCACCTCATACCAGTGAGAATGGGGAAAATTAACAAGAAAAGAAACAATAAATGTCGGAGAGGATTTGGAGAATGGGGAACGCTCTTGCACTGTGGGTGGGAATGTGAACTGGTGTAGCCACTCTGGAAAACTGTGTAGAGCTTCCTCAAAGAGTTAAGAATAGAGCTACCCTACAACCCTGCAGTTGCACTACTGGGGATTTACCCCAAAGATTATAAGCAGCGAAAAACCAAGACACCTGCACTCCAATGTTTCTAGCAGCAATGCCCACAGTAGTCCAACTCTGGAAGGAGACTCAGTGTCCATCGACAGATGAATGGACAAAGAAGATGTGGTCTCTGTATACAATGGGATATTCCTCAGCCATTAGAAATGACAAATACCCACTGTTTGCTTCGACGTGGATGCAACTGGAGGGTATTATGATGAATGAAAAAGCCAGTTGGAGAAGGACAATCATCATGTGGTTTCACTCATATGTGGAATATAAGAGATAGTGAAAGGGATTATAAGGGAAAGGAGGGAAAATGAATGGAAAAATTAGAGAGCGTGACAAAACATGAGGGACTCCTAACTCTGGGAAACAAACAAGGGGTAGTGGAAGGGGAAGTGGGCAGGGGGATGGGGTAACTGGGTGACAGGCACTGAGGAGCACACTTGATGGGATGAGCGCTGGGTGTTTATACTGTATGTTGGCAAATTGAACTTCAATTTTAAAAAAAATGGGGAAAAAAAAGTTCTGAAAATCTACGTTTGCTTCCAACTTCTTCTTTTATCCCACCGTAATATTCTGAGGAATATAATTTGATGACATTTCCATCTGGTCCTTCAATTATTTATTTATTTCTCAATAACACACCACCACGATATCTAGGTTTATAGTGATCATTCTTCCATTTCAGCACATTGACCATTATATCTATAATAGAATTATAGGGCGTCCCTCTGAATTAATATTCAAACTAAATCTGCACTGTAGCTTCACAGATAACTATTTTTAACTGCTTACTTCTACTAATGAAAAGAACTGCCTTCGCCTAATAATTGAGATGTTATACCTGATCAGATACCCATGTTGTGGGGAATGTCTCCCAACAAAATTAAAGGGCCTTTCTGCGTAAAGGTGATGACTCAGAAGTCAAGATCGTGAGGTACTAGAGGACGTCATGAAGCAGACATGACTGCCAAGTAACCCATGAGCAGGACTCAGAGTTTGGAGGTTCCTCCCCTGTCCTGGGAAGGTATAGTCTATCTGCCTTCCCCATCCCCGGAGGCTGCACCAAGGATACAGTCTGGAGACAGAGACATGGTGTTGAGGCTATCCAACCTGGGTACTCAACTGGTTAAGGCCTCCTCTAACCATAACTGAATCTGGTTAAGACTTCTATATAAACTTTTAAGATTCGGCATGCAGGTGCAGAGACGTACTCATCTTGTGGCTGCCCAAGACAAGCCTAAAAGTGCCCTTGCTTATTAAACCTGCCACCTATCAATATGGGGTGATCTGTCTCTTTCTTCTGTCTCGTCCTGCCTTCTGCATCCAGGGGCTGTTTGCAGATGACACCCAGAAAGCTGTCCAGGAGGTTGTGAACCAGTCTTAGGGAATGAGTAGGTCCAGGGTGAGCGCTGAGTCAGTTTCACTGAAATATCACCACCTGACATCTTTGAAAGCAAATTTCCTTCATAAATATTCATCCTTTTAGAGTTGCTTACTTGTCTCTATCCTGCCTAAAACTTAACATGTACATTTATTTTTGTTTAAAAGTTTATTCTATGTCTGCTCAGTCTATTTCAACAAATATAATTATAGATAACTTATGCTTTACTAAATATCTTTGTTATTGAAGTTAAAATAGCATTTATAATGATGATATATTTTGTAGTTAAAGCTGCTCCAGGAATGAGTCTCCATAGTAAAATCCTTTTTGGTTTAGATGTCTAAGGAATGAATCTCAGGACCAACTGGGAGGTTCGGGCAGAAATAACACTTCACGTCTTCTTAAAGGTGCAAAATATAGAGAAAGTATTCAGATGACTTGGATTCTGTACCTTTTTATCTTAAGCAATGCTTTCCGAGGGGGAAAAAAGGACCCAGGTACCATTTTATCCAAAGCTTAAAAGAGCATATGTATTAATACTGCTCTAGGTAAGAAAAACATAGCATGTAAGGAAACCATGATTTTGGGGGTCACATACTGTAAACGCCTATTCAGTCATCTTGGAAAGTTATTTCTAGGCAAAATCTCAGGGTTTTTTTTTCATCTATAATATGTATATGATAACATCTCTACTCATCTTGTAGTACTGTTCTCAGACTATCATAAAAGTAACATTCCTAGCACAGTGTCTGCTGCCTTTAAGTGGAACTACTATTTTTCTCTATAGTCAATACATTTTTTTATTTTTTTTCTAAAGATTTATTTATTTATTCATGAGAGACAGAGAGAGGGAAAGAGAGAGAGAGAGAGAGAGGCAGAGACAGAAGCAGGTTCCATGCAGGGAGTCCGATGTGGGACTCGATCCCGGGTCTCCAGGATCCCACCCTGGACTGGAGGCGGCACTAAACCGCTGAGCCACCGGGCCTGTCCTAGTCAATACATTTTATGAGATAATTTCAAAGTTCAACTTTTTACTCAGTATAAATTATTATTTTTGAAAGAGAATTATTGAAGAAAAAATTCATATTAAATTATTTTATAATAATAATAATTTTCATACCCAACCTGAACTCCTGTTTATTCATGAGGGGATTTTTTAAATGATTTTATTTATTTATTTGAGACAGAGAGAGCATAAGCAGGAGGAGCAGCAGAGGGAGAGGGAGAAGGAGACTCCCCACTGAGCTGGGAGCTGGATGTGGGACTCAGTCCCAGGACCCTGGGATCACGACCTGAGCTGGAGGCAGACGCCTCACCAACTGAGCCACCCAGGCGCCTCCAAGAGGGGATTTCTATTTGTCCAATCATTTTGTGAAAACCGTAGGCTCAAATGTGAGGCAACAGATCATCAGAGCTCTTTTGGAATACAGTGTCAGCACTCATAACATTGTCTGCTGCATTGGCTCTCTAATGCGTGGGTCTCTGGAATCCCAGACTCCTCCACTTGCAGGTTGAAATTAACTCCTGTTCTTGCAGAAACATAGGGAACACATATTAGATTTTTCAGCTGATATCTTTCAGTGATCCTAAGAAGTGTCCTGGGGAGGCAGGTATGCTAGAGCATTCTTCAATCTTTGCTCTCCTCCTTGAAATAAGTTAAACCTGGAAAAGACTCACTGCGGAGCTAGAAGAAGATCACTATTAGGTTCTATCTATGGCACAGATTTCACTGTCCAGGGGCAGTCAATCCTTATTTAACTGCCTATACTTAGTATGGTTAGGGCTTTCACAAAAAAAAGTGTACTTATTTACTTACCTGGATGAATTATCTTTGGAAATATGGAAAAATGAATATAATAAAGTCTCTGGCTGTAACACTTTTAAAATACTGAATTAAATCATAGGCAAGAAATGGAAAGCCATATATGATAAGACATCTGGAAATGATAATGCCAACTTACAGGCTGCTGAACGGCTGGGACAAAGGGCAAGACCAAGGTATGCCTGTCCCTCTGATATGGGGAATCCAGAAACACTGGGTCAAAATCCTTTGCCCCATCTATGTAAACCTTATCATCTACTGCAGGCTAATTTAATAAAAAAAAAAAAAACATCATTTATTCTCAGAGTATATCCACTATCTACACTTTTGTAGATAATTCTAAAGTTAGTTTTACGTTGTTGAGCCCAATACAAGTATGATGCCAAATGCTATGATGCTGTTGTTTAACACTCCAGCAAAAACAAAGCTTCTTTGATTTTTCTGTGAATGACTATTTTGGAGTGAATGATCTTACCACATTTGAGGGCTCTAGTTTCTTCCTTCTTGCAAGATCAGTTATGTTGATGCCATTGTAATTAATGCTCTCCATGCAGCCTTTGAAGTTCTTTCTACTGCTGGAACTTGGCTTCCCAGAGAAAGGTATGCCTCCAAAGGTTATCTTTGAGAAAAGAAAAAAAATGTAAACATTCACACTGTATTTGACTTAATAAAATATTCACAATAAATTAGACTTACTAATTAACAAAACTGTTGATACAACCAAGCTCTCTATACTTCTCCCAGAATGTACAGACATTTTTTTCTGCCTTCCAAATCTGTTGCATATTAAATTAAGTTGTTGTAGAAGTGCGTAACAGTATCATTCCGGCAATTAGATTATAACTTTAACAAGAAAATGGCAATAATCTCTTGTATTGTAACCACTCAAAAGGCATTTAATTTTCCTGAAATGTTTCAAAAGATTTTATATAGCAACCTTCTTTTATTAAGTAATATTAAAAACGAATTTTTATGTTTATCCTTCATAGACATACTAATGAATGTTTCTGGGCATCATGAGATAACCAGCACTGATATAATATAATAATAAACCCTATGTACAATGTAGACTTATTTTTTTAAAGATTTTATTTATTTATTCATGAGAGACACAGAGAGGGAGGCAGAGGCAGGGGGAGAAGTAGGCTCCCCATGGGGAGCCCAGTGCGGAACTTGATCCCAGGATTCTGGGATCGAGACCTGGGCTGAAGGCAGACTCTCAACTACTGAGCCACCCAGGCGTCCCCTATGTAGACTTATTTTAATCTAAATGACCACTAAAGTCAAAGATTCACTAGACTTATTCTGAATGCAAAACACAGTTCAAAAAGTCTTATTACAATATTGATTAAAATATATATTAGGAGATGGAGGCTGTTCTCTGAGCACTATATGCCTGGAACTATTATAGGTCTTCTAATCTAAGAATAAGATAGATGCTCTTGACTGTGAT
The DNA here is from genome assembly GCF_905146905.1 of Nyctereutes procyonoides. NCBI lineage: Eukaryota > Metazoa > Chordata > Mammalia > Carnivora > Canidae > Nyctereutes > Nyctereutes procyonoides. The sequence goes on along the minus strand of NW_026575120.1, from coordinate 38,854,044 downwards.
TTTCTGGCTACTATCACCTATAAGAAGAGATTATGTCAAGGCGCCTGGGTGGCTCAGTTGTAAGCATCTGCCTTGGGTTCGGGTTGTAATCTTGGGGTCCTGGGATCTGGCTGCATGGGGCTCCCTACTCAGCCAGGATTCTGCTTCTCTCTCTCCCTCCACCCCAATTCCCTGCTTGTGTACATGCGTGCTCTCTCTTTCTCAAATAAATAATAAAATCTTTAAAAAGAGAGAGAGAATATCTTTTCCCATATATCTTTGGCCAAATTACGGTACTATAGCATCAATTTCCTATAATACAAAATTACACTTAATATACGTATTGCCATAATGACATTTACTGCTAATAGTGAATTAGTGATAAATAAATCTAAATACTAACCAGAGCTGCAATACCAAGATATATAACCCAGATGTTATTTCTATTTTATTATTCAATGTTACCATTATCTTTTCCTATAAAGCTTTGAAAATGAAAGCAATAGTTATGACATTTTTGAATGTCAAGAGTCCATATTTGAAACAATGCACAGATTTTTTTTAAATTATTTATTTATTCATGAGAGACAGCGAGAGAGAGAGGCAGAGACACAGGCAGAGAGAGAAGCAGACTCCAAGCAGGGAGCCCAATGTGGGACTCGATCCCAGGACTCCAAGATCACGCCCTAGGCCAAAGGGAGGCACTCAACCACTGAGCCACTCGGGTGTCCCTGCACAGATCTTTGTGTTCTAGGAGGCCATTAGCAAATTATGTTCTTTTATTTAGTGTCATGGCATCCTAGATGCTTAGTTTTTGCAGGAAAAAAAAAAAGCACAATTAATGTAGTTATGAGACAATATAAAAAAACAAAGACCTCACTTAAAATAAAATTTGTTAATAATGGTTAGCAACCATTATGCATCATTTACCATAGAGTTTATATATGAAAGAAGGGAAAATTGAGAATATATAGAAATTAATTAGGACATGACAAAAGGAAAATTATACTAATGTAAAATAGTAGAATTATTACGAAAACATTTTCAAGTGGCACTAAAAGGAACTTATTAGGTACTAAATAAGTATACCTAATACCAAAGGTAAGAATTACTGATAATTATGTTAAGTGTTGCATTTCCTGTCTACAGTTTATTTTACCAATTCTTTCCTAGTTATTGGTAACAAAATCTATGTTTAATGACATGCAGCATCACATTTTGAACATTATTACTAAATACCATTTGAAACATATTGTCTCATTCTCTCTCCACGTGAACAGTTTATTTATTTTGGGCCTTTCATTTTCTGTTTGGATGATGATTAAACACGCCTGTGGTTTCTCTGCTTTCAGCATCCCTTAGCACATGTCCTACCTCATCATCAGAGGTGCCCTAGTGAAGCAATACAGGCTCAACTTACCAGATTTCCTTACAACTAAGAGATGTGGGTTCAAATCCCAATTCCTAATGTAACTAATCACATAATATTAGGTTGTTACATCTTCTAATTATGTATTCCCATCAGTAAGATGAAATACCTGGACCACGAATATTTTCTGATATTGTAATTATTCAGAAAGTCAAAAAAATTGTTGCAATTGTTAGATTATTCATCAGATATTCATATAACTCATAAGACTGACTTATTAATGATCTTACCATTCAATAACAACGTTGACTCTGAGGAGGTAATCACACTGACCATTTTGTTAGCCACCAAGTGTTTGCAAAATGTGGCAGACGGCTAGATACTTCTAGCGTCCTTTCTCCCTACCTTCTTTAGGAAAACAAGAATGCTCTTCAGCTGTGCACGATGCTGTGCAGCTAACACATGGCATTCACCCACCTCTCTGAAACAAGTTTTGGTTTTATTGAGATGAAAGTAGTAAGACTGTGTTTAACTCCAAAAACCATAATCGAAAGAGGAGGAGAGCACAACCTTCTTCACTCTTCCTTCCCAATGGAATGCAAGATGGAATATGAACAGCCATCCTGGGTGATTTGCAATGGGGCTGGAGTAGCAGCAAGGTTAGAGACCAGAGTCTTGATAACCCGGTCATTTGAGCCCAGTGTTACCTTAATGTTTTAGGTAGTTACCTGCCTAGTGTTACCTTTCAAATGAAGGAGAATAAACAAGCATCTGTTACGTGAGCCTAATTAATCATAACTGATATATATGGTGATTTCTATTACTTCCCATGGCTTCCTCATATAATAATGCTATGACAGGGGTGCCTGGGTGGCTCAGTCAGTTAAGTGCTTGCCTTCAGCCTAGATCATGATCTGAGGGTGATGGGATCGAGCCCCACATTGGGCTCCCTGCTTCTGGGGAGGTTGCTTCTCCCTCACCCTCTCCGCTCCTCCTCTGTGTGAGCTCTCTCTCTCTCTCTCCTCTCTCTCTCTCTAATAAGTAAATAATAAGATCTTTAAAAAATAATCTTATGACAAATGTGCTATTACATCCATTTTCCAAAAGGAGACTGATTTGTCCACTGTCACACAACCAATAAGGAGCAAAAAGGGACTCAAACCCAGGCCTTTTGTCCCAGTTTGAGCCATGCAATTGATTCTCTACAAAATCTTAGCTGGTTTCCCCTCTAAAATCCTAGTGTAGTTCTACAGCTATCAGGGGGCATTCATTCCTCTACCTCCCAAGCGGACAGGTATTGCAAAAGCAATGGCATAACATCCACAGTGATCTATCCTGGAATTTAAGCTGAAGAAAAGAGAGAAGCCAGGCCAAACATCAGTGTGTGGTCCTGCCCTTTAGCTGAGAAGAAGGATGTGTATCTATTTACCTTTGTACCCTTTTTAGGGCACCATGGGGCTAGTAGCTGGCCTGCACACAGCGTTTGGCACACTTCACAGTGTCATTGGGCTCCGGGAGGTGATAAGGTAAACTCTTAAGCCATCTTCCACAAAAATAAACAGATTGAGGTACCTCAAAGGAACAAACTTGTTTTCTACTGCTTCTTTCATGATGTACATCTCTGGGAATAGTGATAGGTATTAGCTTTCCCCTACGGTGTGCTGAATCCCACTCATGCTAGCCCATGAGAACTGATTGTTCAACAGAGCCATTGTTTAAAATTAAATCATATAGTTTTAAATTACATTAAATAATAGGTACTAAGAAGTCATCTCTATATTTTTATTATTATGTATGTTCCTGAGATTACTTATATTCATTGTGTCTATATAAGCTGGGAATACTCTATCATGGTGTGGTGTAATAAATATATTGGGTCTTTGTTCCCGGTTCCTGGCACAGGGCCTAAAACCCTTGGAATTTTCTGAGTGATAGAAATGTCTTCAGTTATTCATAACACCCCTCCTTTGGGGTTTGAGTCTAGTTACTATATGGATGAGTCATAGGTATGTGTGAAAACTCAACTGACTCAGGATTCTTTATCAATAAATTTAAATTTCTTCCCAGTGTGTCTAATGATGTTTCAGGGCATTGTCATCTACAGCTGAGGTTCTCAAACATGGTATGTACGTTGATGGGCTTCAAAGTGTCCAAGAAACTGCTGACTGTGTGTGTGTGTGCATGAATATTCATGGATTCCACACAAACTCAATAGAGTCTATGACCCCAAATTTTTAATTCTGTTTTTTTGAAAATTGGAATTGTGTTTGCCCATTGCTAATGTCCCAAGATCTCTCATCTCTTCTCTGGTACTTCAAAGTTTATTAATGGAGGATGAATAATTCATCTTTAAGTTCTCTCATACAGTGGCAGATAAACCACCTAAGCCAAGAAATGTGCTAATTTAGAAAAAAATAAAACTTCTGACATTTTCATATTCTTTCTATTGCACCAATCATTTTGTTTTAAGGAGACTTTTTTGGGGGATGAAGTTATTTTCTGGTAACCTTAAATTTAATGTTAATAAAGTCTCAATATCAGAGTTTATATAGCATAATCTATTTTAAACTCCTATTTAGGAATATATGTAATATATTCATCTCACAGAAAATTTAGAAACAATTTAAATATATAAGGAAAATAAAAAGCACAGTTGCAAATCCTAACTTTTTCAATTATTTTATAGTGAGCATATTTCATTTTTAAAAAAATTATATACAGTTATTGATTAACACATAAATGTGTGTGTATATGTATATCAACAATTTCAAAACTGCAGACAAGGCACGATGAGTTGGCACAGAAAACTCACAGGGTCACAGCCACCATACACTTCTTACATTTTTTTTCTTTTTTTTTTCTTTTCTTTTTTTCTTTCTTTTCACTTCTTAGTTTTAAAGGATACACAGCAATATTGGACATGTTCTAGGCATTATGTGAAACGCTAGCTTGACCTACTTCACCATTCCAACATCCTGCCACATTGCATTTGAAGATCTCCAGTCCTAGTGAAGGTGAGCTTTTTATAACTTCTCTCATAAAAAGAGCATCACATGAAAGTAAAAGTGGAACAGAAGATGAAGATGGCAGTCAAATCTGATCCCAAAATCCGAGGAGTTGTACCACACAGGGACACTCATCCCACTAGCAAATGATCATTGCTGTTTTAAGAATTAAATGACATTTTTTTTTCATTTATCTGTTTTTTTTTTTTTTTGAATGGCTACTGAGTTGTTAGGATATAAACATTTATTAAGTAGTCTGGCTCTATTACAGAATGGTCTAGGACAGCTGTGGAAAAATTAATAACATACTGGGGTTTTCACGAAGAAAGAAAGCTTAGAAACCCCTTGCTAAATAACATCTCATCCTATTTATTTTGATGATACACTCTTTTTGTTCATTTAGTGTTACTCCTTTTCTCTTGGAATATGTAACACTGTGATGGACATCTTACAGAACTCTTATCTCTATATATGATTAATATTTTTGGTGGATATTTTGAGGTTGAACTGCTCTCCAAATAATTTATTTAAAAAACCCGAAATGCCTACCTGTATAAAATGGGAATTTATAGTTTTTATGAGACCAATATGATTGATTACTTTTTTTACCTTTGATCATTCATAAGATAAACTATATGTCCTTTTATTTATGAAGAACCTCTTAAAACATTCTATACTTTTACCTTATTTCTTCTATGATAATTATATCTGAGAAAACATAACCTGACCAAAAAAAAAAAAAAAAACTCTCTATAGTCATGAAGTCATAAATGACTTAATATAAATCAGAACTCAGGATTTCTTAGTATTTTGTAATAAATATTAATCAATCCTGTGTTTATGATATATTGCCTATCCTCAAGAATAATAGGTGGTTTATATCATAATTAACTACCAATGGAAAGATTACGACATGTATTTGTTCTGGACTTACTAAACTGCCCTGATGACATGATATATGGTCTGTTCTCATTAAATTATTACTTTGGTACTAAAATTTTTTAACTATTTCCAATATTCTTTGAAATTACAGATTTAGAAATGAATAAATGACACATTAGACCCTAAAGGTGAAAGATAATTTTTCTTTGGAAAATAAAACAAATGGAGTGGGCGGGTATGTGACTGACAATAACACAATGACACAGTCGGAGACTCAAGATCTAGCACAGTGGATGGGTCCTCAGCTCACCTCGTAGTCCAGGTCCAGGTAGTCGAATTCTCCATTGGTGCGGAAGTGCTGCACACCTCTGTCCAGGGTGAGGTTAATGCTCCGGCCCTGGCGCTCAATGACCACAGAGTGCCAGTGGTGATCATCCAGCAGACTTCCAGTCATCACGGACGTGTGGCCATAGATGGGGCCCAGCTGGTTGCTTCCTGAGTCATGGAATGAACAGAAATGAGGCAACAACAGCACAGCCATGCTGTGTAGCAGCACACCTTCCCCTACAGCCACAGGCTGGTGCCCCACTCAAGTCCTGTCCACTGACTTGAGTATGGGGGAACCAGCATGTAAACATACTTCAAGGCAGTTTCATATTCAAATTCATAGAAGCTAATAAAGATGGAAAACACCATCTTTGAAAAGAAAAGAAAAATGAGCTTTTTTTATTTTTTACTGTGCCATGAATTCTGCTAAATGTTCCAGGTTCCTTACAAAGTCAGTGCCCTGTGGCTCGGGAGCCAAGTGCCTGGGTTCTCCTGCTGGCTCCTGGCTCCACCACTGGCTCACTCTGTGATCCTGGGCAAGCTGGCAGCTTCTCTGCACCTATGTTGCCTCATATATAAAATGTAGAAAATTAGGCTACCAGCTTCTCAAAGTTGCTATGATGATTAACTTAATTAATAGATGCAAAGGACTTAACAAACTTCTTGGCATATAGTGAACATTAGCTAAATGTTTACCTGTGAACAGTCTTCTATTGTTGCCGTTATTTTTGTTATTGGTCAAGAAAACACAGCATGATACTTCCCACTTTCCACTGACTCCAAAAGCATAATTTTAAGGACAATGTAATATTTAATGGCATGGAAAATTAACTTGAATTACATTTTAAAATAAAAACTTGCAAAAATATGTATGTACCATTAATCTAGCTTTGAAAGATTTCCATGGCAACACGACTATAAATGAGAGTGAAAGGTTGTGAGAATCTAAAATGTTTACGAGGGTCATCTCTGGATACTGTTTACATGTTTTACACTATCTTCTATTTTGTCTAATCAAGCACTGCTTTTCATGGTCAGGCAAAACTAAATGCTCTAAAAATATAACATGATTCCAAAACAAACAGTATAATATAAATAGGAGAAATATAAATTGATTAGAGCACTGAGTGATTTCCTTTTTTTTTTTCCCCTTTTCACATTTAGAATGCTAATGATGCCTAAACCTGGCATTTTCTATGGTTTTACTGGATCAGATCTTCTTTCCTTCCAGTGATGAAACCAAATGTGCTGTGACTGGGATTGTGATTCAACTGTCTATGCACATGTGGCAGTGGGGCAGAGAGGGAGAAAGAAAAGTAGAAATAAGTCTAAGAAAAGGATATACTCTGTTTTATTACTTTAAATTACTGTAAATGACTAGAAGACTGAGTAGTAGCAGCTAGATATGCCTGATATTTAGGTCATGGCATTAAAAAGGCACAGGGGACATAGGAGTGAGTGCATTTCCACGATTCTCATAAATTCCAGTCAGTCAATAAAACTCTAAGTAAACTGCTTTCCAGTGAAATGGTAATGATCCTTCTGTGAGGTCAGAGGATCAGCAACTAGTTTCAGAACAGTAATGTCACACATATATAAGGCACGGTGGCTTTTAAAGGGCTTCTCTGTGTGTTTCACTAAAAAAAAAAAAAAAAAAAAAAAAAAAAAAAAAAAACAAGAAAGGTTTGAGAAAGCAAACATCCTTAGATATAACTCAATTGCTCTGAGTGTGTGTGTGTGCATATTTTAAAAAGTACTTACATTTGGTTTTCTGATATCTATCCCCCTCAACGCCCCCTATTTCTCCTTATCTTCTACTGAAACTTGTTTCAAAAATGATTTAGAGATATTTTCCCCGGATAATACATGAATACATGTACATAATTATAAGTAGAGAGTATTGTGAAGAATTAATATGTGTTACATTAATAAATCATTTCCAACACTAAACATAGTTCAGTCTAATTCCTTCCAGATTTTTTTCCTATACATATATTTAACTATATACACATATACTTATGTGTGCATATATAATCAAAAATATTGAGATATTACTTTATAATATTTTATACTACAGTTTAATTTAATGTTTTATTTTTTTATTTTTTATTTTTTTAATAATAAATTTATCTTTTATTGGTGTTCAATTTGCCAACATACAGAATAACACCCAGTGCTCATCCCGGGTAGGAAATATCAGAAAGGGAGACAGAACATAAAGACTCCTAACTCTGGGAATGGGTGACAATTTAATGTTTTATAGTAATTTTTTAGAATTAAAATTATTCACAGATATTTTAAATTCACATCGACATATTTCTTCTATATGCTTAGCTTTTTTCCCCAATTTTTGACAGTGTAATCAATATTACCAAGTACGTCCTTGGACTTATATCCTATAACCACCCCCCATTATTTCCTTATATTATTAGACTAAAATATACAGGCAATTTTTAGATATCTGAAGACACTGTCAACTGTTCTATTGAAAATATTTTCTGATACAAAGAACAGTACAAAGAATAATGTCACATATTCATCAATACTGATATTATTTTTAAATTGATTTACTTAACAAAAATTAGTCATTATTTTATCGTGCGTCTATTTTATAGACAGTGCCGTAGAACATCTGATGTTTATAGAATACTTCTACTTTTTCTTCTATGCATCACCTTTTATGTCCTATGTCTACATTTTCTCTTAAAGCCTTGGCATTCTTAAGGAGTGGTATAAATTCTTCCTCATGAATGCACTAAACGTCCATATTTGACATTTGCATTTTTCTAGTTTCACATGCATTGTGATTTTATGTAATGTAAAATAATTCAATATTTTTTGTGTAATTAACCGATCCAGCTTTTTGTGCGGTTTTCTTCTTCATTTTTTCTTATAGAAGCTACTATTTCTATCAGATCAGATTTGAAGTGAGGAAAGTTTCATAATAAATGGTAAATCTTCATAGACATTGTATCAAGTATTACCAACAACAACAACAAAAAAACCTGAAACTGCATATTTTAGTATAGTACTAACTTTCAAAGTAATAAAATTTAAAATGTAGAACACAAGCCATATTCGGAAATGTCTAGACCACTCTGATAAGCAAGTCAAAAAAGGCAGGATCTGGTTTTGGGTTCTTATCTTCAGTTTTGTAGCTTTTGACTGGGACACATATGAACTTTAACAATTAACATATTTTAGTTATAATATTTTTGTAGAATTCTCTTATTATTTACAACAGAAGAAAACTTATGGAATATGTGATGCCTTCCAAAAAATTCTTGCATAAATCCCAAAACTTTTAGCCAACCAAGAGATTTAAAAATGCTTTGAAAACAACAAAAACCCAAGACAAAATAAGAACTCATTCAAGTTTAACTCATTCTTCAGCCAATATTTTATTTCTCAGTTTCTGATTCTCTGATTTCTAGTTAGATTATGTTTGAAAAATTCGGTTCCACATTTCTCATCTTTTCTTAACCTATGTCAATAAAACTACCATCCTTTCTATTCCTCTGAGAGAAAATCAACAGTAACCTCTATGTGGTCTAAGCCAATATTCACCTGCCTATCTTCATCTTAGGTGAATTCAACAAAATAGCTGCCTCTTTTCTTTCCCTGGTCTCTGATACCACACGTTCCCATTTCCTCCTGCTCAATGCCTATTCCCCTCAGTCTTCATGTAAACTTCCTCTCCCTCCCATTAATACATGCAACTCCCTAATTGAAATCTCAACTCTGAAGTCTAATAAGAAATCAAAATGCATCACGTTCATTTTAGACCTCCTCTATTAGAGGAAACTAATAATCCTTTACCAGAACTCTAGAGAAAATATAGACTTGTCTCTACTTCTGAAAATGGCGCTTAAGTTCCTTAGACGTGTAGGAACTTCGCTTCTTCTCTTTCTTCCTCGTTACATATCATGCTAAACTTACCACTGAAGTCATCTCCCACCTAGACCTACTTCCCTGCACCTCCACTGAGCCACCTCTGCAAGCCCGGGCTACATCTCACTTGCATTATGAGGGAGTCTAGCTTTGAAGTTCATGCAAATGCAAACATTTTCTTTTACAGAAGTCTCAGTAAACTTTTAAAAATAAGATCATGATGCCATGTCGTTTAAGGCCTACCAACAGCTTCTTTTTCTTGACTAACACCGCCTAAAACCTTTTCCATGCTGTATAGGATCTTACAGGATTTGAACAATCCCCAACTTTCAGTTTCTGTCTTCTCCACTGACTCACTTCATTTCATCTACCCACACCAGCCTCCCTCCTGTTCCTTGAACATGTTGGATCTTCGTCAGTAGTGACTGGTAGCTGGAATGCTCTTCTCTCGGATATTCTCATGGCAGTTATAGCCATAACCGAGATCTCAGCTAGAGTATCTTCTCCAGGAGGATGTTCCTTCATACATATGCATACGTATCTCTGCAGTATCTCTTATCATTTTAGCTTATTTGATTGATTTTATACCACTTACCATTATTTGAAGACAATGCTTTCGATTTAGTTGTTTTAAAATAATAGATAATATATTTTCTAGCTCCTCCACTAGGTCATAAACTTCGTGAACTTAAGGACCTTCTCTATTGGTTCACCACTGTTTCTCAGATACTAGTATATAGTACCTTGCTAAGGACAAGGACATAAGAATTATTTTTTTAATGAATAAGTACATATGGATTAAACCACTATGGATTAAAGATGAATTGATAATGGCAACTGTTTTTTTATAATTTCCATTTTAAGAATTAAGGAACATTCACATTTTACTAATGGGAAGATTAATAAATGAATAAAATGGTGCCAAAAGTCAGAACATACCTAGGTTTAAGCTGAAGACCAGCTTGGCTTTTTTCAGTTCCAGGGTGATGTAATCCCCTTGCTGTCCTTCCCCATGCAAGATCACCCCTTCACTTTCAGAGGTTTTAAATTTCAAGGCAATGACGTCTTTCAGTGTTTTCATCTTCTTGTTTCTGAATCTATATGGTAACACGACGTGGCCATCAAAGTTGATAACATCAGCCCCTAAGAGAAGAAACAAATAACATTTTATTTCAGTTCTTGGATGTCACTACCCAGTGTGAAATACACCCGCTTCCAATGGGTGTCTGCACAGAAGAAATGAGAAAGAAGTGTTTTTTTCCTGAAAAAATCTGGAGTCCTGGGTTTTTGTTCTATTTCTTCTTTTGGTTTGTCTGTTCTGAAATAAACTTTATGGAAAATATTCATAAAAATTGATCAAAGAAATCTTTATCAGTATCAAATCATCCTTTAATTGTAATACTAACAACATAAATACTGTTAATGATTTGTAAGCTTCAAATTTTAACTTGTGGGATCCCTGGGTGGCACAGCGGTTTGGCGCCTGCCTTTGGCCCAGGGCGTGATCCTGGAGACCCGGGATCGAATCCCACATCAGGCTCCCGGTGCATGGAGCCTGCTTCTCCCTCTGCCTGTGTCTCTGCCCTTCTCTCTCTCTCTGTATGACTATCGTAAATAAATAAATAAAAAAAAAATTAACTTGTGAGTCTGGAGTTTACTTGAAAAAGAAATAAAATTTTTAATTCTTGACATATTATGAGGTTTTAATGTTTTCCTTCTTAAATGGGACTGATTATTCATGATTTTTAAGTACACATTTTGCTCACAAATTTATTTTTTTGACATAAGAACAAAGGATCCTGAAATGTGGAATTTAATGATATACTCATTCCTCTAATGGTTTTTAATGTTCTACTGCATTTTCAACAAATGTTATGGTAGTACCCAGAGTTTATAGCTAACTGAACTTCAAGAAGCTTTGTGCTATTTGCTCTTGGACTTCAAGAAGAACAAATACACTATGACTAGAGTAGCTCTAATTTGGTTTTAGAAAATTTTACTGAAGACATGAAATGATATAGGCTTTTTAAAAATATAAACAATTTTGTCACCACCCTCGGAAACAAGTGATGGTGGGAAGGGGGGTGGTGGGTTAGTTTCATAACTGCCACTTACTCACATCAGAAATGGAAAATGACATGAATCTTATTATGCACTAGTGGTCAGTAGGTTTCAAATTCATGGAATGGCTCAAAGATGAACTGTAATTATTCAGAGTAGATTTTGAGTACAAATAGAAACCCACTTATCATAATTAGACCTTTGTAATTAAAAATATTTTTTAAAAATCCATTTCTTAAGCTTTTGATTTTGAATAATAGAAAATGCAGTCAAACTGGATAGCTCTAATTACTTTAGAATTACAAGCCTGAATGAAGCCTGCCTCTCAATTTGGAGCAAGGTCTTGCTAAGGATTTTCACAGTGACAGTGGAGAAAAATAATAGCAAGTTTAAAGCCTGTTGGAGAAATATTTTTTTCATCTCATGTCCTAAGTCCCTGGCACCTGTATACTTCAATTGCCACAGGAAATACCATGGATCCCAACTCTCAAGTAATAAGAGCATGTCCCCTCACCGTAGCCTCAGTGGAAGTGCAGAGCTACCATAGCTAGTCACTCTTTTTGTGCACTACTTGCAATTATAAGTTTTGCTCTTATTTCTTATTTGAGATTTGTCGTATTCAAAAAAATTCAGAAAGAAAAATGGAACTTTGCACTTTAAGTTTTCATTCTTATAGTCGATTCTTTACCATCCATAAAAAGACCTTCTTAATCAACAAAATTCTGTTCTCTAAGACTGTAAATCACAGAGGTTTATTTTACTATGGGGGGAAAATCAACCATTAAATTTAGGCTTCTGCTAACACTGCAAAGCCAATTAGACTTTAGCTTAATCATCTATACTGTCACAGCTGAATTCCAATTGCAGTATCTTTATCATCTGTGATGAGAGGTAAGAGAGAAAAAAGTGGAATCTGATTATAAGATCTCAGGTTGAATTTATAAATGCAGCAGTTGGAAGAAATTACTTTTTGTCTGAAAAGTGCATAATTGAAAAGTCAGGAGGAGGGAGTAAATCCTGAACCCCAGAAAGTAATTTTGCAGTCAATTTCATGTCAGTGACAGTTGACTTATAGACACATCATTTTTAAATATCTTCAATATATATTAATTGACATAAAATATTCCCCATTCATCTTTCAGGAAGTAAATGTTCTCTAAGCTTAGATAGAGGAAAGAACCCACCCCTACCATATCTTCTCCTAAATCAAAATTTACAATCAGTTCTAGGTATGGAGTAGTACAAATGCTGGTGCCTCTCTTCCCCAGTTTTAGAGCAATGGAAAGAGTGAGAGAAAGAACGGGCATGGTTTATTTCTTCAGAGAGTCGTAGAATATCAGCAAAAACATAAAGGAACACTATTTATGCGGACTAAGCCTTATCTTGCAAATGGTAAGTGGTCATTTGAGAAATTGATAAAATGCTCTGCAAACCAGGCCTTTTACATTATGAAATCAAAGTTGTTCTTCTGTAACTGGGTTAAAGCTTGCATAATATCAGCATAAAGATGTGAGCTCAGAGTTGCCTTTGAAAACACAAAATTCCTAGAAATAACCTGTGATATAATATTCATACAGAAATATATTCATACACTTTTAACAGAGTCCGGGATATGGTAAAATCTATTAGAATTTAATTCTATTTCCTACAAAAATATATTTAAATTTCATTTGACATCTAATAATATGTTGTGCTTATTTTGGGACAAGCCACCTTTTTTTCCCCTATTACCCTGATTGCTTATCACTCCCTAGAATTAAGTTTTCTATGCAGTGATTAAATATGTATGGTTGAACTGTTTAAGCAATCTGAGCAACAACAATGGCTAGTCAAAGAGTGAATGCAAAATCACAGCGCTTCCACAATTTTGTTTCTAACAATAACTCAGAGAGCTGGTAACGTGCCCAGTTCATCAAAACATCATGGGAGAGAAGGCTTTTTTTTCTTTTCTTTTTAATTTCATTGTTAGTCTTTACTTTGATTTTGGAGAAGACATTTTGGAGAAGAGGGTTTACCATCTAAAGATTTTAATAGTTAAAAAAAAAGCCTTTGCTATATTTTTTTACTACAAGTTTAATATATATTTACTACTGAAAGGAAATCAAATAATACAGAAACAGAGAACGTATAATGTGACTCCCAAAACAGGAGATCACCAATATGATCGATATGGGCAAAAGGTCAGTGCACAGCCTTCCAGATGTTATTCATTTACTTATATATCCACCTACCTCCTCATGTAATGTATGGAATTATTCATATATTATTATGTATACATACATGCATAGATGTGTGTGTATATGTGGGCGGTGTGGGTGCATGTGTCAGGGCAGTAGAGACAGGGATGAGAATGTCATTTCCTTTGGATATAGTTCAAAATGTTGACTGGTAAGCAGCTTGAATGTTGGGTAATATAATATTTATAAATATTAGTTGGGAAATTGTATGTTTTAGCTAATTAGTATATTTTGTTGGTCTTCATGCACCAAGGCACTTATATAAAGTAAGAATATATCTAATTTGAAAGGTAATTTATCCTGTTTATTTGAAAAAGTTAAAAATGTAGGGATGCCTGGGTGGTTCAGTCAGTTAAGCATCTGACTCTTGGATCTGGCTAGGATCATGATCTGGTCATGAGACTGAGCCCCACATGGGGATCCATGCTCGGCCTAAGTTGGCCTGAGATTGTCTCCCTCCCCCTGAACTCTGGAAGTAAAGTTTAAAAACATTATAAAAGATAGACTTTGCTTAGTTTTGCAAATGTTCTTTTTCTAAGTCAGAGGTCAATATTTTGGATATGACCAAACAGCATTCCTGCCATCTTTACTCTTTATCCATCCACTGATTTCTATTCTTGATAGTATTTATCCCTATCATATATTTTTTTAAGATTTCATTTATTTATTCATGAGAGACAGATTGAGAGAGACAGAGAGAGAGGCAGAGACAGGCAGAGGGAGAAGCAGGCTCCATGTAGGCAGGTGGATGCGGGACTCGGTCCCGGGACCTCAGGATCACATCGGCCCCGGGCCAAAAAGCAGGCACCGAACCACTGAGCCATCCAGGGATCCCCTGTACCTGACATATTTATGTGCTTCTACATTTATAGCATTATACACACTCTCTTCTGCTGAAAACATATGCATCAGAGACTTTGTGTTCCCCCTTCCACCCTGATGCCCAGTACTTAGTGCCTCAGAAACAGCCCCTACTCATTCAGTATTTGTTAAATGATTGTATGTTGTCATTGCTATTTCAATAAATTGGATTAAAGTATTATAGACATCATTGTTTTATACTTTTTCGTTAGAGATGAGAATCACTAGTTGCAAGAGACATCAAGAATCATTCTGATCCCTCTTGGTGCTGTAATTATTCAAATATACAAGGTTTCAGCTGTTGGAGAAAAAAATGGTAATATTAGGCTACATGCTGTGGTGGAGGGTGGAATTCACTCCATTTTTATTAATTGAATCGGTATTATTCAACCAACAGACATTAACTCTGGAGGTACGTGATCTATTTCATCTCATCTGCACACTGCTTTGATCTGGTTAATTTCTTCCTTCTAATCCACTGCCTTTTCTTTCAGTATATCTGTGGTTTAAACCTAAAAGTTAAAATAGACCCCAAAATGTCAATAGCAGCTAATTTAGAGAAATAGCAAATGAGCCTTCTCCAAATCCTTTGAAAAATATCTAATATAGACTCTGAAAAGTCACTTCTCTTTCGGGAAAAGAGTAAAAGAAAAACAAAAACCTTCAAGGCTCTTTCATGAAGGTCAGCATCTCACATTTTGTGCAATATTTCTCCTTAAAATGTGCTGCTTTGCTGCTGGGCATCTACCCTAAAGATGCAGATGCAATGAAACGCCGGGACACCTGCACCCCGATGTTTCTAGCAGCCATGTCCACAATAGCCAAACTGTGGAAGGAGCCTCGGTGTCCATCGAAAGATGATGGATAGAGAAGCTGTGGTCTATGTATACAATGGAATATTCCTCAGCCATTAGAAACGACAAATACCCACCATTTGCTTCAATGAGGATGGACCTGGAGGGTATGATGCTGAGTGAAATAAGTCAATTGGAGAAGGACAAACATTATATGTTCTCATTCATTTGGGGGAATATAAATAATAGTGAAAGGGAATAGAGGGGAAGGGAGAAGAAATGGGTAGGAAATATCAGAAAGGGAGGCAGAACATGGAAGACTCCTAACTCTGGGAAATAAACTAGGGGTGGGGGAAGGGGAGGAGGGCAGGGGGTGGGGGTGAATGGGTGAGGGGCACTGAGGGGAGCACTTGACAGGATGAGCACTGGGTGTTATTCTGTAGGTTGGCAAATTGAACACCAATAAAAAACATTTAAATTTATTATTTAAAAAATGTGCTGCTTTGCCCTTAGGTACTTGAAAACTCATAGTAGAACAACAACAACAGCAACAACAGAGGAATCTGATTTTATTTTTCCATAAAACTGGACTCGAGTATTTAATGGCCTAGAAGTTCCACATGGACCTTCCACAGGCAAATCTAACTCTATGAGTCCAACCCGTAATTCCTTCTCTGGGGGCCCAAGCACTTGCTCTTGTACCCATTATCTAGTCAAGACAGAAATCTGAGGCTTTCTTCAGCTTCTTCCTATCTCAGTTGCCCACATTCACTCAGTTTTAAGCTCTAAATAAAGCCCATCTTTGGTTTTAAAACAAAGAGTTTATTTTTTATGCATGCCACCAAACTACCATCACCTCACACAGTGTCTATGACATTAACATTGCTAGAAGATGATTCCCACGCTCTAGTCTAACTTCCCTTCAATCTATCCTCCACACAGAAGCTAAAAAGATCTTTCTAAAATAAACTTTGTTGCCGAAAAACTCTTCAGCATGGCCTACAAGACCCTCCATGATAGAAACCCTGCCTTTTTCCGTGGCTTATATTTTCACATAGGTTTAGGCATCCTCCGAGCTTCAGATAATTCTCACCTACTAGAAAAGCTTTTCTTGTATGAAAGAGCCTATGACACCCGTACAGAGTTTTATCGTATCACTTCTCATCTTACGTTGAAATGATCTCTCGATGGGTCTGATTTCCTCTGTTGACTTTAAGCTTTCCTAAGGTACAGATTCTGGATTGTTCCACTTTGTACTTCTGGCACAATAAATACTTCTTAGACTGATCTAAATGTAAGTGGTGTTTGAGACAAGACAAAAGGAAAACTCACTGTTTTTATTTTCCTTCAAAACCATACCTGGCACAATACAGTTTACAGACTTATGCATGATTTAGTGGCATGTGTTTATATAAATACTACAACTCTGGGCTTCTGATGTGAATAAATAGTTTAAAACATGAAATGCTTTTATTATACTCACACTGGAGTTCTTTCTTTATAAGTCAAAGGCTAAAATATTTAACTCTAGTATGAATTTAAATACAAAATGTATATATGTTTTTCTTTTAACTAAGTTTAAAAGACATTTTACTGAATTTATTTATTTTTATTCTTAAAAAATATTTTATTTACTTATTCATGAGAGACACACACACACATAGAGAGAGAGAGAGAGAGAGAGAGAGAGAGAGAGGCAGAGACGCAGGCAGAGGGAGAAGCAGGCTCTGTGCAGGGAGCCCGACGTGGGACTCGATCCCAGGACTCCAGGATCATGCCCTGGGCTGAAGGCAAGCACTAAACCACTGAGCCACCCAAGAATCCCAATTTAATACTAACTTGAGATATAGATATATATATTCTATAAAGAAGCAAGAGGGACTTGCTCTCTGTATTTCCTATTATTGGATTACTTCATAAAAAAACTATAATGTGTGATGAATCATGATTCATTAATCACAGGGTTGGCCCACGTGAATAAGTCCCAGAGAAATATTAGTAATTTTCTGAAATTATATTATTCAACATCAAAGGACCAAAAGAAAACAAAAAAAAAAAAAAAACCCGAGGTTCTTCCCGATTCACCCAAAACGGTCATTTTCACACTCACACCACACAAGACATCAGATAACCAGACTGATACACTTCTGAGCAGGGTTACAGCTTTAATATATCTGATAATGCGGAGATAATAAGAAATTTCTGAAAATTAGCATAAAATCTATTTGTAGGGAATCCATGTGGAAGCTATTTTTATTTATTTTTGTAAATCAAAAAGTCAAACAAATTAGACTTGCCTTCTCTGTGATAATATTGCTGTTCACTGTAAACAGCTCTACAGGTTCTGACCATACACAATCTATTTTTCTGCTTAGGAGACTACCTAGAATAATAAACCCTAAGTAAATATTCCACAGATGAAGAAAGGAACCAGACATCAATAAACCCCCAAAATGTATTTTGTTATTCCTAATATTTTTCCCAGTTATTTTTTTTTATCAGTATTCATTTAAACTCACTTCTGTTTCTTGTTCCATTTAAAACATGGTTGTCAGCGTTGGGGCCAAATATCAATGCTACATAGGCTAATGGATAGCAGTTGGATTTAGGGACTTGCTCTGGGGCACTGATTTCATGGATAATTTATATATACTGAGGAAGAGATAAATTATTTGTATTAGCAAAGGTGCTGAGGGGTTTCAACAACCCTGGCCATTTCCTGAAGCTGCCACAGGCTTCCCCTTTCCCCTCGGTATTCACGGGGTCTTCCATTGTCTGCATCCTGGCCTTCACATCTGGGGCTTTGCCCCTCCCAGAGTCAGCCAATTCCTACAAGCGCATCCTCCAAATACAAACCCACCAATCCAGAGCCCCCAGCCCAGCCCAGCCCAGCTGTCTTCATCAGGCTCTCACACTCAAGGCCATGATCCCTCTGTCCTAGTCACCTCAGGGTTAAGTAACAGACAACCTGGGACAGTCCCTGTGTCCAAGAGCTGGCTGCCCTGCCTCACCTATTACTTACCTGCAGAAACCACAATGAAGGCTCTTGCCTCCTGACTGACCCAGTGCTTCCCCTTATGCTTCCCCCCTATGGCACTCCTCTTGGGAGCTGTAATAAACTCTCTTTTTAATGACAGTTGTTTCCTGATATATCAGCCTTGTAATATTTTAAATTTTAGATCAATGCCTTGTATTTTAAAACACACCTGTTGGCCTTACCATACTTCAGATACACTATATTCTAATAGACTTTCTGCAGAAAATTCCCTTACTATATCTTAGAAAAGAGAAGAAGGGAAAAATCAAAGTTTTGGCCAAGCAGATATCAAAGGTCTGATACCAGCTGGAATCCTCTGAAATGATTTCTACACCCATAGCCTTGTGCCAAGAATGTGGGGCCACTGAAGTAAAGGGGTGAAGTTTTATGAAAGAACTAATGTAGGTAAACTCTCCTGGTAAAAGACAGAATAAGGAATCAAGGCAGATGGGGGAAGAGCATATTCACTGTTTTATAGAGCTCAGTAGTTCTGTGCAATTTTAATATATAAGGGTCATATATCAGGGGGCAGGTTTAGAATTGGTACATGAAGGACCTAATGCTCCACGCAGAAGTCAGGAGTCTATGTGAGTAATGATGGCATCCTTGGGGGAAGGTGCTTGCCCAGACTTGTATCTGTGTTGATGATCAAGAGCGTGGAAAGAATGGAAGACAGTGCAGAGGAAGAGATAGCAAAGACCTTTCCTCCAAAAAAGCTGATGGTCTAATAGTGTCAACAAAGGTTATGCTGAGCCAGAATTCAGAAAGCAACTGTCACTAAAGAATGGAAACCTTTTTGATCATGCATTGTTGCTACCCAGAATTTTGAAACGGTTAAGGCTTCTAAAATGATTGAAGACTTTCAGATAAATATTTACAGGCAGAATTTTCTCTAATGGCATGGCAAATCCAACACCACAAAAGCAACAAGATTTTTAATGGGATTGAAACTACCTTAAAAACAAAAATGAGATTGCAAAGAATTCTTCTTTGAAATATGATTAAATTCAATTATTTGTGCAACCCTAATTTTTAGAAAGAACCTCAGAGGTGTATCAATTCCTTAGCTATCTCACATTTAATGCCCTATCTCATTCAAGTCCATGTGTTAGAAAACTAACATTATTCTCAAAATGTCAAATCAGTATTTTTTCCAAAGAGTATAAGCTTCCTCAACAGCCACTACAAAGTTTCCTGGACAACTGGCAAGATGGAGTAAGTGACTAATGAAATGGTCATTTTTATTTATTTACTTTCTACACTTCTCTGACAGGTATAAATGATGTGCATTCACTTGTAAGAGACAGGATATATGCTTAGTATGTTTTGTGTTTATGCATAGGATGTAGCACATTACAGCTTTGCTTTATTTTTGGTTTGATTTCTCATACCTTTGGGCGAATCTTTTACATCAACCATAAAATACGATTAATAAAGCCCCAAATGTACACATGTTGTGACATACTGTGCTCTCTACTCTCCATCAGAGCAATGGGGTCCTGTCTGGTAAAACATTAAATAGTACTCTGTGGCCCACTCGTCAGCACACCTCAGCGACTGGGGCACTGGAGGAAATCTGATTCACTGTGAATTTGGGTGCCATCCATTACTTCATGACACCTGCATGCCTACTGAGTCCCTGGTGAACAGGCTGAATTAACTCACTTCTGCAAGTGAGCAATGCTCCTACCACTTGTGCAGAAAGCCAGCCTTGACAGTGCTAAAATAATTGGAATTACCTGAAATTAGAAGTCGTAACTTCAACGCTCAGAGGGACAAGCGGTCCATGCACATTGGTGATGTCTGGCTTGATGTAAAATCCATTGATCTTTCATTTTTTCACTTATGATAGAGATACTTGCATAACAGAGACGGTATCTCCCGGATTTAAAGACAACAAGGAAAAGATGCTAAATTAATGGCTTTAAAATTTGGTCTTGATAGTTGAAAAACAATGAGGAGGTTTTGGGGATATAATATGTGAGAGGTGGTCCCTATCCATTGTAGCAAACTGAAGTTATGCAGCGATGCTGCTGGTATTCAAATGTTCAGCTTTCAAGAAATGTTAGAAATCTAACACTTTAATGAAATATCCCTATTTTTAAATGTTGAACAGCTGATTTGGGGCCTATTAAGCAGAAGCTGCTAGCTAGTGCCTCACAGATATTTTCTTATTTGGCCACAAATCTCTTTGAACTTGAACACTATCAAAATATAAGATTCACTGGATCATAATAACTCTGAATGTTTCATTTTCAAAGATATAATTTATCCGTGAATTATCGCAATATGTATCAACGAGGAATTTTATTTTTCAAAAGGCAAATTCTTAGGAAAACCAGTAGGCTAGTTCTAAACAGAGAAAGAGTGGATGGCTAAAACGGCAAACTTCAATGGTTATCATATGATACAGAGATAAATTGCTTTATGCTAACTCAATAACACTAAATGCAAAAAAAGAAAGAAGGGAGAAAGGGAGGGAAGGAGAATAAGGGCAGGGGGAGGATGGAAGGAAAAAAAATCACCATTTATCTGAGCTTCATTCATTGAGATTTTGGATAGAAAACTTTACATTTTTTCAAGTATTACCAATTAATAGGTAGAGCTGACCCTTCATTACTGGCAGATGCTATATGTGAAAAATTGCCTGCTCATTAAAATTTAGGTGTGTCCCCACTCATGGACATGTGAAGTGGGGCCCAATATCTGAGTCACCTGACGTCCACATTACCAGCTAAGGTCACATACAACAATGCTCTAGGTTCTTATTTCAGCTTTCATACTATAAAAAATGGGTCCCTTTCACAATTTAGTGCCATATTTCTTTGCACTTTGTTGTTTAGGGAATGATTCCGCTTTTTAAAATTGTCTCTCTCCCAAGAGTAGAGCTGAAGTGCTGTGTAGTGCTGTGTAGTGCTCTTGCAAAATGTAAGAAAGTGCCTGTGAGATGTGCCTGATGGAGAAAACACATGTGTTAGATCAACTTTGTTCAGGCTTGAATTATGGTGCTGTTGACTGTGAGTTCAATGTTCATGAATCCACGAGATACACTAGATGAGATGCCTTTAAATACAAACACAAACCAGGTAATGTGGTTAGGTACTGATTGGTTGACAGAAATGTAGTGACCAGGAGATCAAAGGAACCCAACCTGCATTTCTCCTGGAAGCAATGGTTCAATTTTGAGAATTTAGTCTTCATGGCAATTATGTGTATAGGACACAACTACTGTGAATAATGAGAACTGACTGTATTTGCATCGCCATTATTCCTTTAAATAGAAAAACAAAGCACACTTTTGAAATACCACACGTAGGAGAGTGAAAATACGACAAAGAAATATTTAAGTTATCCTTGAAGAACATGATCAGCAAACTAAATCTCTTCACAGGTGAGTGCAACGCTGAACGTTATGATCTGACAAATGTACTCCTCCTTTCCTTCTCACTGTGTAAACATGCATTTAGTCCTTGTGACTTATAGACAGAACATAGAAAGGAAAATCTTTCATTTTTCACATTCTTACTACACCTAAACTCTGTGGCTCACATATCTAATTATTACAATTCACTGGGTACTTTATAAAATAGTAAGTCCTGTGTTAGTAGCACACTGATGGTGAAGGGGTTTAGGACATGCCACCCCGAAATATGCCACTTTGGCATATTAATTACTCCAAGCTGAAGGCAGTTGAAATAAAGACAGACACAGGAAAGGTTCTCTGCTCCTCTTTCTTTCATCCTAAACACGGGTCATATAATTTCCCCCTAAAAAAAAAAAAAATGCCTTCTCTGTACTGGGAAGAGAACAGAAACATTCTTACTACCAGAGATGAGCAGCTGACACCAAACTGGGAATGAGGTCTTACACAAACAAATCTACTAAATAACCCTTATTTTCCATTAGTTTCCCCTCAATACTTCCTTGTTTTTAAATTTTATTTAAATTCAATTAGTTGACATATAACCCATTATTGGATTTAGAGGTAAAAATCAGTGGTTCAGCAGTCTTATAAACACCCATTGATCATTACCTCACATGCCCTCCTTAGTGTCCATCACCCAGTTACCCTATCACCTCTCCCCTCTCCCCTCCAGTGATCCTCAGTTTGTTTCCTATGATTAAGAGCTTCTTGTGGTTTGTCTCCCTCTGTGACCTTGTCTTCTTTTATTTTTCACTCTCTTCCCTTCTGATCATATTTTTCTTTTTAAATTCCACATATGATTGAGATCATATAATAACTGTCTTTCTTTGATTGACTTATTTCACTGAACATAATATCTTCTAGTTCCATCCACGTTGTTGCAAATGGCCAAAATTCTTTTTTTTTTTTTGATGGCTAAGTAGTGCTCCATTGTATATATATTCCACATCTTCTTTATCCATTCATCTGTTGATGGACATTTGGGTTCTTTTCATAGTTTAGCTATTTTGGATATTGCTGCTCTAAACATTGGGGTGCAGGTGCCTCTTTGGATCACTACATTTGTATCTTTGGAGTAAATACCAAGTAGTGCAATTGCTAGGTTATAGGGTAGCTCTATTTTAAACTTTTTGAGGAACCTCAAATCACAGTTTTCCAGAGTGGCTGCACCAACTTGCATTCCCAACAGTGTACGAGGGTTCCCCATTCTCTGCATCTTCGCCAATATCTGTCATTTCCTGACTTGTTAATTTTAGCCATTCTGACTGGTATATGGTGGTATCTCATTGTGGTTTTGATTTGTATTTCCCTAGTGCCGAGTGATGTGGAGCATTTTTTCATGTGTCTGTTGGCCATCTGTATGTCTTCTTTGGAGAATGTCTATTCATGTCTTTTGCCCATTTCTTGATTGGATTATTTATTCCTTAGGTGTTGAGTTTGATATATTCTTTATAGATTTTGGATACTGGCCCTTTATATGATATCATTTGCAAATATCTCTTCCCATTCTGTAGGTTGCCCTTTGGTTTTGTTGACTATTTCCTTTGCTTTGCAAAAGCTTTTTTCTTGATGAAGTCCCAATAATTCATTTTTGTCTCTTGTTTCCTTTGCCTTTGGAGACGTGTCTAGTAAGTTGTGGCCAAGGTCAAAGAGGTGGCTACCTGTGTTCTCTAGGATTATAATGGATTCCTGTCTCACATTTAAGTGTTTCATCCATGTTGAGTCTACTTTTTTGTATGGTGTGAGGAAATGGTCTAGTTTCATTCTACATGTGACTGTCCAGTTTTCCCAACACCATTTGTTGAAGAGACTGTCTTCTTTCCATTGGATATTCTCTCCTACTTTGTCAAAGATTAGTTCACCAAAGACTTGAGAGGGTCCATTTCTGCATTATTTATTCTGTTCCATTGGTCTATGTCTCTGTTTTTGTGCCACTAGCATACTGTCTTGATCACAGCTTCATAATAAAGTTTGAAGTCCGGACTTGTGATGCCACCAGTTTTGGTTTTCTTTTTCAACATGCCTTTGGCTATTCAGGGTCTTCTCTGGTTCCATACAAAATTTAGGCTTATTTGTTCCAATGCTGTGAAATAAGGTGATGGTATTTTGATAGGGATTACACTGAAGGTATAGATTGCTCTAGGAAAGCCATATATATGAAAAGCCCACAGCAAATATTCTCAATGGGGAAAAACTGCGAGCTTTTCCCCTGATATCAGGAACACAGCACCACTGCTGTACAACATAGTGTTAGAAGTCTTAGCCTCAGTAATTAGACAACAAAAAGAAATTAAAGGCATCTGAATTGGCAAAGAAGTCAAACTCTCATTCATTGCACATGACATGATGCTCTACATGGAACACAAAAGACTCAACCCCAAATTTCTAGAACTCATACAAGAATTCAGCAATGTGGCAGGATATAGAGTCAATGCACAAAAATCAGTTTCATTTTTTTGCACTAACATTGAGACAGAAGAAAGAGAAATTAAAGAGTCAATCCCATTTACCATTGTAGTCAAAACCATAAGATATCTAGGAATAAACCTAACCAAAGAGGCAAAGGATCTGTACTCCAAAAACTACAAAACACTCATGAAAGAAATTAAGGAAGACACAAGGAAATGGAAAAGTGTTCCAAGCTCATGGATTAGAAGAACAAATATTGATAAAAGGGCTACACCACCTAGAGCATGACACTCCAATACTTCCTGATCACTGCCCCTCAATTTTCTGCCCTTAGCCCAAGCCCCTTTGTCTTGTCACATCCCTACAATTTATTATTATTTTTTGTTTAAAATACTTTTGGGGGGATGCCTGGGTGGCTCAGCAGTTCAGTGTCTGGCCTTCGGCTCAGGGTGTGATCCTGGGGTCCAGGATTGAGTCTCACATCGGGCTTCTGAGGACAGCCTGCTTTTCTCTCTGCCTGTGTCTCTGCCCCTCTCTCTCTGTGGCTCTCATGAATGAATGAATGAATGAATCAATCAATCAATCAATCAATCAATATTTTGGGGGCCTAAAGGCTTCTCTGGATCTTTGTTTTTCTTCTGAAGACTTCCATGTAAACATAAAAAATATTAAATAAAATTTGTATGTTTTTCCCCTGTTAATTTGTCTTATGTCAGTTTAACTCTTAGGCCAGCCACAGGCCTCCCCTACATTGGGTAGAATCTTAGATTCCTGGAGAGTCACAGAATCCAAACCACAGTCTCATTCACATTTCCTATGAAATAAGGCTCAGAATTTTCTTTCTTAATATTTAGCCATCTGAATACTGCCTGTTTTTTCTGACCTTATAAGAAGTAATCTTCTTGATATTTACAGCCTAAAAATACAAATTTTATTGAGTCTATCATAATGGGAATATTAGTCTGTCTACCCTCTAAACCCTAAAATTACTTTAAGGCTATAAATAAACTTGGAGTTGACTTCTTATATTTTAAGAATTTTAGATATACTTTTGTATAATTTATACTTTGAATTTTTCTTCCTAACATAAATCAAGGATTTCTCTTCAAGAGATCTGGCATTTTCTTTTGAATAACAGCTTATCCTACTGAAAATGTTAGAAACCTATTGATGAAATTGCAGAATTTTGTAACTGTGAGAAGGGAATCATTCTGAATTCAGAAAATATAAGAGCAGACAAATAACACCAATTCATACTAATTTCAGAAAAGTTTTTCTTTGGGGGAGGTGTGCTACTAAGAAAAGAACTGAATTTGGAAATATAATACATTTTGAACCAGTGCCTATACATCCTATTTTCAACATTCTGCATTTGATATTTTTTTATGGTTTAGGTCAATCCTAACAATTTATGCACTTCCCAAAGCATGACAGACATAACACTGTTATAAGTATTATTTATAGTATAGTAGGGTGGTTAAGTCCTTAAACGTCAATGGTTGAGTTTCTTTTAACGTAGACCTAAGAGCAAAGCACATATCTTCATTCGGGATGGGGGGTGGGGGGGAATAAATGACATGCTGAGGTAGGAAATTTATTAGAAAATTCAAGTGATACAAATTTTCTCATGACCTAAGATGTAGTTGAAGCAACAATATTGTGACCATCCCATCAGGTTTCAGGAAAGCACTGGACTTGAACCCAGAGATCTCAGACCTAACACTTGGGGAAATTGATTCACTCGCAGGGCCTATTCAGTGAAAAGGAGGAACAGATAATTTGTCAGATTCCCTTCAACTCCAAAATTAAGCATCCTTTATTCTGGGCAACAAGTTTACAAAGGTTTATTCACGTATTTTTAATTTGGGCTTTATTTTATTTTATTCTATTATTATTTTCTAAATATATATTTAAAGATTTTATTTATTTATGAGAGAGAAAGAGAGAGAGAGAGGCAGAGACACAGGCAGAGGGAGAAGCAGGCTCCAGGCAGGGAGACCAAGATGGGACTCGATCCCAGGATGACGGGATCACGACCTGAGCCAAAGGCAGACACTCAACTGCTGAGCCACCCAGGGATCCTTTCAATTTGGATTTTATTATTTTATTTTATTTTATTTTATTTTATTTTATTTTATTTTATTATTATTTCTTAAAATCAGATTCTAGAATGGCAGAGTTCCGAATTTTAGAGGATATTCACATTTCCTAATGACTTCAGTTACTTTAAGAATTAGACATTCCCAAAGACAATCTTAAAACATAAAATACCTCCCAAAAAACAAAAATAAATAAAAATGAATAAAACATAAATTCCAGACACACTGAAACTTTTTCCTGAGTGACTACTTTGAACAACCAGTTAAAATTTATTTACATAGTGTCAAAATATACAGATTGGAGTAAAACTGCTACTCTATAATACTAATAAATTATAATATAATATATTATATATTAGTAATATAATAAATACTATCTATAATTGTCCATATTGTCAATTTTACAAAGAAAACAATGTTGTTTATTATATAGAATCTTCCAGAATTGTAATCTAACAAAATAATTTATGATGATAGATGAGTGATTAATTTATATTCTTATTGCCTTCATAATGTTTAAAGACACACATAATTAGAAAACTGAATTATTTTAATTCTAGAACATGGGAACCAAATTACTTATCTGAATAAATTAAGGAAAACATGTCCACGGCTAACAAATGCTTGCTGCCAGTGAGAATGAATGCATGACCTTGAGCAGGTATAGAATGAAAGCCTTAGTCGGATTCAGCTAACTGTGTCATGTTTCCTCCTTTTCTGCCGATATGTAGCTATAACACCTCTGCACAGCTCTTGTTATAAATAGTAAAGATTTGTAACATACACACTTTTTCATATCTATCTTTCCTAGTGAATCAAAGTAGGGACTTTGTATCTTTAGTGTCACGAACCCTGGGTCAACAGCCAGATTTACTAGAGGTTTTAATTCCTGCTTTATGGCCTGATAACTACGGGACCTTCAGTAATTTCCAAAATTTCTCTAAAGCCTCAGTTTCTTCGATTGTCAAAAGGTGAAGGCAATGACATAGTATGCTTTATAGAATTGCGAAAACTGGATGGGTTAATACGTGTAAAACATTTAAGACACTACCTGGTTCGTTGTAAGCTGCTAATAAACATTAGCTTTCATTACTGTCATATATCGAGTTGTTTAATTGATTTGAAATAATGAATATTCTAATCCACCCAAGTGGCACCATTGATTCAGGCCTGGAAGAACAGGCTTATGTTATTACAACAGCATTAGTGATTTAGGACAAATTTAGGTGTCATGCTTGGTGACTGCAGGACTCTCCCTACTTACTGTTTTGCTGCTTTCACTAATGTAGCTTATTTTGTTCCCCAGTGAGGAAGGCAGCAAAGTATAGAGAAATAAAGTGAAAGGGAAATAACAAGTGATTCACCTTATTCTGTGTCCTCTCCTTGATGTCCTAAATAACGTTTCAGGGCAAACAAACATTTTGGAAGCCTGGCAGAGCCCTTTCACTATGAGGTATAGAGTCAGGGCAGGTGTCTTATCCAAACAACTTCAGATAAAAATTTCCAAACTAATACTTGAACTCAAGGCCCTCATCCATGGTAGCTTATGTCTATGGCAGCATAACATAAAACAGAATTTTTGTATAGCTCCTGGATTTGCTATCCAGAAACCAACTAATACTTATTTTTTTAAAAAAAATATTTTATTTATTTATTTATGAGAGACACAGAGAGAGAGACACAGAGACATAGGCAGAGGGAGAAGCAGGCTCCTCGCAGGGAGCCCACTGTAGGACTCAATCTAGGGACCCTGGGATCACCACTCAAGCTGAAGGCCGATCGATGCTCAACCACTGAGCCACCCAGGTGCCCCCCAACTAACATTTATTGAATAAAAGAATTCACTATCATAACGTCTGGCTGAATGCATGCATAAAGTGTAACGT
Source organism: Nyctereutes procyonoides (assembly GCF_905146905.1). Classification (NCBI taxonomy): domain Eukaryota; kingdom Metazoa; phylum Chordata; class Mammalia; order Carnivora; family Canidae; genus Nyctereutes; species Nyctereutes procyonoides. Next base: position 38,825,783 of record NW_026575120.1, on the reverse strand, counting down.
CTTTTTTATACATTTAAATTTACCAAATTTAATCTAGGTGTATAACAAAGCAGACTTGCTTTCAATTTTTGTATTTTATGACTAAATTTGATGAGATTCTAAAGAGTTCAAGATGAAGAAAATGTCTCAATTGCTAAATCACAATGCTGTGGTTAAGAATATATTAGCTAAATCAAGTTAAAATCAAACAAAAAGTGCAAAGTTTCAGACATTTGTGAGAACAGCCAGACAAAAATGTTTTTCCCAATGGCTCTGTGGTAAGCGCTGGTGGGTGCTATTTATAAAGGTTTTATACATAGCATGTGAAGACTTGTAAGGAGAGCATTTATAGACATCAACAGGCAGAGACAGCAAAGCACAAAGGGTGGCATTAGATACCGGTATATAATGTATATACAAAAATAGTTCTGACACCACTTGCATCTCGTGCTAGGGTGGGACATTGATTTCAAAATCCCAAAACAATAAAAATGAATGTTTCTCTTGGGTGTCCTTCCGTTTCAGTGGCTGTCCACACCCCCCTCACCCATTCTGCACAAAAATAGTCATAACTGCAAAGTATCTGATAAAAGAATTCACATTAGGACATAAGTATCTAATGATGCTTAAAGTTTCAAAGACTTTAATGGCAACAGCACTTAACTCAAAGAAATCCTACAGAAGGAGCTTGAGGCCCCAGAGACTGGTTAAGAAAATGATAACTTGCCTGGAAACAAAGCTCCTGGAGTCTCTGAATTCCACCATGATGACGGCAACCACCAGCAAAGGTAATAGGGAGAGCCTCTGACACAGTCATACTTCCTGGTGCCTCCTTCTACTCAATGACAGCATCCTCCCAATAACAACAGAGGCAAGAACAAAATCATCCCCATAGATAGGGATAAGAGAGGCAACAATTAACCCTATTTGTACTTTTTAAAATTTCTGTGTACACTTTTCAGAGATTTAGCCTATACTTTGACATTTTTTTTTTACTCTACTAAGGATAAAATCCATTCTTTCTTAGACAAAAGTTATTTGACAGAGTTACAGGAAGGAGGATGTAGAGATTAAATATTTTCTGTGGGCATGTCAAAAAGAGCACAGTCAAAAGATGTGATTCTATTATTAAGGGCAAAAAACACTAAGTTACCTTATTATTTTGTCTTATCAGCATCACTGTTTTGCTTCTTTGTATCTATTTTCTTCTCTTTTTTTTTTCATACCCTTATTCCTTTAACTCATTCTTTAAACCCTTCCTCTTTCGAAACTCATTAAGCCAAGAGATAGTCTTTTTTTTTTTGCTACTTGAACAATGTGATTCACTATTTTCATTTTATTTCCATTAAAATGCCCCTTTAATAATATCCGTGTTAAATGTGTTAGAGTTTATACCATTGATCAGTATTAACACTGAAAACATTATAATGAATTTTCTTAGAACTTCCTGTAGGAAACTGCTTTTGGTGACATGCCTCATTGGATTTCCTATCATTCCAAGTTGTGTTCCTCTCATTCCAAGGCTCCAGGGTTTAAAGGCAAATTCATTTTGACTACTGTTGGACTTACAGGACTTCTGTGTGTATGTAACAGCTATATAATTCCTATAGAAACACACTGGTCATTTGGATTGCAGATGCAAACGATCTGCTCACTGCTATTGATCATCTAGGTCTCCAGGTCCCTATATCAGAAGATGATACACAAGAGTTTTTGAAGGACATAATGGGAAGCAACACACTTATAAAATGATTAGGCATAAAAAGAATTTAAAAATATATAATCAGCTATGAAGGACTGGACAGATGACATATAATGTAAGATGTAATAAAACTCTTACATTTAGGCAAAGAGTCTATGTATTTCTAGCTCTTACAAACAGAAAGTGTATGGTTTTAGGAGAGGTACCATCCATAGTATTGTTTTCTAGCCCAGACAAAAGGGATACAGACAAATAGAAGATGAATAACAGAATCATTAAATATGCTAGTATTTCAATGCACTATTCTTAGGCAAATTACTTGTCTTTCTTAAGATTTATTTATTTTAGAGAGAGAGAGAGAGAGAGAGAGAGAGCATGAGGGAGCGAGTAAGAGAGAGAGGACGCTTACTCGAGAAGAGGAGGAGAGAAAGAGGGAAAAAGAAAATCTCAGATGAGTGGGGAATCTGATGCAGGGCTCAATCCCAGGACTCTGAGATCATGACCTGACCGTAACTTAAGAGTCAATTAACCAACTGAGTTACCCAGGTGCCCTTTATCTTTCTTAAATCAAATGACACCAACTTGAAATTATCTAATTTGCTTACTAAAAACAAAAATCTATCTTTTCTTAACTTTGAGAAAAAATAAGCTGGATTTTATAAGTAACACTGTATATTTATAAATATTCAAACTGTTGAGTTAATGGGCATCAGAGAATTACATTATAAGTAACTCATCAATGTTGACTTGAAATATTAAATGGCACGGCTACAGTTTGGTTAGCCTACAACCCCATATTCACAAAAAAAATGTCTAATAATCTTTACTTTTAATCCTAAAATGAGGTAGCCTGCTCTCTATTGCTCCAAGTTCAGCCCATGCCTGACTTCAACACCATAAATACATATAAATACATATCCATGTGCATATATTTATACACATATAGGATTAAACATATGTATGTGTATGTATATAGGTATATATTACATATAAATATACACACATATATTTCAATTAAATTATTGTCTTTCCTACTTAAATAGACCTGTGGATAATGATCAAGGGTGATTTTGAATTGTATTTTGAAGCATTATTATTCTAAAACCATTAACCAGAGGCTGTTGATACCCTATTCCCTTCTTCTTAGAGCACCAGCATATGAATCATCTTATTTGGTTTCCTTCTGGTGACACAAGCTTAGCACAGACAACGACAGCTGTGGCCAAGTTGTATCAACAGACCACAGCATAAGGTAGGGCTTCATCTAAACAGGAACTTAAAATATTTCTGTTTTAACAAGTTTCCTTGAATAAATTAGGATTAGGTTTTTGTTTTTTTTTTTTTTTTAAAGTGATAAGCAGTTAAGATCGTTCTTTTTGGTTTTGGCATGGGACTCGAAGGAGAAAAAATCCAAATTGCATTTCTTTATGGGAAGAGACAGATTCAGTATTAGAATATGGAGTAAATCCTATAGCAGCTGAGGAGGAACAATGAGACAATGGCCTGTGTTGTTGAAAAAAGACCTCTCGACTACCCACTTGTGGGTATATTTTCTCATACATTCTTAATCTGTTGTTCAGTGCACAGTACCTGACTATGGAGCACCACCTGGAATCAGGAAGACTATTTCTTTGTGAAAATCATACTTTATGGTTCTTGGATCTTAGCATGATAGTGTGTTCAATATCTGTCTCCTCCACTAGATTGCATATTCTTTGAATGCAGGAATTTGGAAATTTCATTTTGTTGAGTATACACTACATTGATTTCATATGAAACAAAATTTGTTTAGTATGTGAAGGGAAGTTAAAAAATGCTGTAGGTAATCTTTCAAGTTCTTTCTATTTTCATCTGCACCATTTCAATCTCTCTCACCTTTTAGCATACCTTAGCTCATCACTTGCCACTTGCCTGTGGATGTGTGAACAGGCTAGGGGAAGCTAGAGAAAAGGAAGGTGCTTGAATTGAAAACATATATAGCAAGGCTGTGATCACTAACTGACAAGAGGCAGAAAGATAAGAAATGATCCAGACTTGAATGGCACAAAAATATACCCTGCTATGCTATCATAAAACTATACAAATTTAGGATATTAGTTGAAAAATACATGTTTGTATGGATACTCGTGTCCTAATTTCATTTGTTGACCAAATGGAAACCCACTGTAGACACAAAGGTGTTTTTTTTCTATTTTTCACATGTACATTAATTAAATTAATTATTTAATTTATTTATTTAATCAACATTTATTAAGTTCCTCCTTTACAGCAGGCAAAATACTGGGGGCGCAAAGATTTATATGATGCATAAACCAGATATAAAGTGCAAAAAAATAAATCTCTGTACCTTTGGAACAATTAAAAAGTTTTTACTTTAAATCATCATCATTCCACTGATTTCACAGTGGGGGGATTACCTTGAAACATCCATTCTCTTATACTTAATGCCTCCACACATAATGACAGGATGCTGTTGGCAATATATGCAAATCCAAAGGGTGGTGTTCAGAACATACAAGAAGAAGCTAAGGAGAGATCTGGTTATAATATTAGTCACCTTCTGATCAAGGCATACATGTGACCTAACTGGGTGCATCTCACGTTCATCAGACCTTGGTAGACTAATAGCCAATTAATAGAAAAGAAAACATATAACTCTGGAGGGGGGGGGAAGAACTATAATTTGAATTCTGAGTCTACTATTCACTAACATTGTGGTCTTTTATAAGAAATATCACTTTTTGGAGCACCTAGATGGCTCAGTCAGTTAAGTGTCCAGGTTTTGATTACAGAGTTATGAGGTCAAGCCCTGCATGTTGAGCCCACCTAAAAAAAAAAAATGAAATATCACTTTTCTGAGCCCTAGTTTAAAAAATATGTAAAATACATATGTTATTTACAATCATCAGGGGTTATATACACTGAATGGGAAAAGATAAACAGATGGTGATTCTTGAAAAATAGAAGCTACATATGATTGGTATTTGATGTTATGATTTTTATCATGAACACCACACAGACTGTACTCCATTTTTTTGTTCATTAAATGATTCCCATCAGATAACTTAAAAAAGTCAGGATGTACATTATGTAGGAAGATGAAGGGTACAGCTCTTCTGAATGTTTATCACAGGAGCTGCATCTCAAAGTGCATGTCCTACTACCTGAGGGATGAGGAGTCAGCTCTTTTAAATCCCATAGTATGGTAGCTGAATGCCTGGACCCTAGAGTTAGTGTGTTTGGGTTCATGCTGAGCTCTACTACTTTCTAGCTGTTTGATCTTAAGGATGTTACTCAACCTCCCTATGGTCTCAGTATCATCATCTCTTAATTGGGTATAGTAACACCTACCTCCTAACACAGTGAGGGTTAAATGAGTCAAAACACACGAAGTCTTTATAACAATGCTTAGAAAATACAATGCATAAAAATATGCCAGTTATGTTTTACAGAGGATAGCACAGGGTAAATCAAGGTTTAAGGATCAAACCAAGAAAGACGAAAGAAAATATAAATTTGACTGATAGCAAAACATTTTCTTTAAATGAAAGAAAAGTGAGGGAGGCATAGAATAAGGTTGTCTGTGTTAAATTACTCTGGCCAGGGCACCTAAGGCTTCTATCTGGACTACAGCTAAAATGGAACCTGCAGACATCAAGTAAGATCTGTTAAGAAGTACCAAACACCAAGGTGATAGAAGCTTAAAAAAAAAAAAAATCTGTGCTTTCAACAGCTTCAGAATTCCCTGTCTAATCAGTAACAGCTTATCAAGCATGAGATGGGAGAAAAACAATCATCGGGACTCCAGATGGAAATGTTTAATGCATATGCCGTTTACAGGATGAATATAAATTGCAAACATGGTGGTTTTTGGTTAATCTGCTGAATAAAAAAATATTGAATTTGTTCTACTTTAATTAATGACTAACTGAATATTTGATACAGCAACAAGCTTAACTCTTTCATAGAAAGTCAACTACTGGTCATTCGGCAGATAAAGTTGGCAATGGCAGTAATATTTTCCTTATCAATGTGATTCATTCAGAGTATATTCTGCAGCAGGGGTGAAATCTCAGATGCACTGAAATCTATGTACTCTGCAATGATGATAAAATATATGTTGATTTACCTAACTGCATAGACTACGCTACAAGAATATAAGAAGAATGTAAGTATCATTTAAAATGTTTAACATACCTTGATCAAAGGAAGAAGGTAAACCAGATGTCATGGACAGGAGGAATAGGTCCTTGATCTCCTCTGTTATTAGGTAACGAGAAGCCTACTTCTCTATCTGTAGTCTGTTTATATTATAGCCATATTTTAATTGTATATATTTTACATTTATTTAGGACATGCTTTATGTTCCAAGATCTTTATAGATATTAATTTATATAATCCTATAATATAGGTTCTAGTATTATTCCTGTTTTTCAGGTGAGAGAACTGAGGCACAGAGAGGTTAATTAATTTGCCCTCGGCCGCTACAAAATGGCAGGGTTGGAACCTGAAACTAGTATGTTCCAGAGTACCACTACACTGAGGCGCCTATCTAGGTAGTAGCTAAAACAGAAACTGCAGACACAGATGCATCTGATATGTATCCATTGGCAATAATCACAACAGATTAAAAAGGGTCAGAAAATGTTTTGCCATTAGATTACGTTTCAGGGAATATGAAGATTTTGTTTCACCCTAAGAGTAGGAAATTACCCATCACCACTGTTGCTTTGAGCCTTTGTCTTTTGTGACATCAGGGGAAAATAATCATAAGCCCATCTTTTGTTTTCACTGAACAAAATGTGCAAATTAAAAAAAGAACACGTAAATTAATCACAAGTGCATTCGCTTTCTTTAAACACTAAAGGGAAAGGAATTACAACCACCTGTCATTATACAACCCAAGATGCAAATGCAGGTTACCTGTATAAGGAAACAAAGGAGAAAAATTAATCTTTGAAACAATCAGGTTGTTTCATTCGAAAAAAGGAGAGAAATTAAAATCTGAGCTATAGAAATAATAGGGCTAAGTTGAAAAAAACAATGAAAAAATTAAATACTCTATTTTCTCAAATTGAAAGTAGCTATTTTAAGAAACTGAATGATAAAATATTTTCTAAGTAATTCAATTAAAACATCTCATGCCAGAAGTATCACTGGAAGTAAAAGAAGCAATTGTGTTTTAAAGAAACTCAGGAGACTAATAGGACATTGCTTATTTGCCAGCTGACGGGTTATTGCTATACATTTGCAGTATCTGCCATTAGAAGAAAACTAGCTATTTTAAAATGCAAATCGTTAATTTGACCTTGACAGAGCTGGTTTTCTTATTTTGTTTATAAATCCTGCCTTCCTTTCTGTAGTAAAGTCAGAACTTCTATTAAAGTGAAAAATATAAGCAGCCTAAATACTGTATATTATTATTCACTGACATCCTCCAAAATATTAATGAAATTTAAACTGACAAGAAAGAGGTAACAAAGAATAAAATCCAAAAGTTTAGTTGAGTTTTAATTGCTTTTTTTCATTATTAAAAATCACATTTTTTCACCATTGGGTATGCAACAAATTCAAAAAAATTTGACTTCACTTATAAATGTATTCACTTAACATGGTCACATTAAAAACTTGATCCAATCTCATACATTCATGTACAACAATTATTGTTAGTCTAGAATGCTTTAAAGACATGACCTTACTAATTCTCAAAATATCACCCAAAAGAACAAGAAGCGCCCGAATTCTTAGCGATAAAGCTTTTGTTACTGGGTAGAGCCACAGGGTGAAGTGCTTTCTAATCTAGTCTGCTCTTCATGCTACCATTTGCTACAGGGATTTTTTAACGTTTTAGGTAAATAGGTATATAAAAACAAAGGGAGTTCAAGCAATGCGACAATCGAGAGAACCCAGACCTTAGGGTAATTGATACATGATAGAAGAGTAGGATGAGAACACCTCTCAGCCAGTAATTTCAGCCAATTGTGCAATCAAATATTTATCCATATAAAACACATACCCATTTACCTTAGGGGAATATTTACATTTAAAATAAGATTTATGAGTAGATTTTTTTTATTCCCATGTATTACTATTTCCTCCATAGTCAGCTCTGAAGTTTCATAAAGCTAAAGAGTAATTCTTCAATCTGTCTATATACAACATCAGAGAAAACAAAATGTTGGACATTTGACAACTTCCTAAAGCAGACCAGGAATGTATACCTCAATCTCAAGTCAGTGCTCATCTGCAATGTGTGCCCCCAAGGAGCTTGATTATAAGTGTAGTGTCTTCATATACAACAGGGGAAAAAAAATGCTACAGAAGGCACAGAACATCTTTAGATGTGCCAAGCATGGCTTTTAGAATAAGCCAAGCTTGGAAATCTCACATCTGCAGGTTTAAGAATTCTTGACTATAATCTCACTCTCAAAAGAAATCACCTGGGTGGCTCAGTCAGTAGGGCATCCAGCTCTTGATTTTGGCTCAAGTCATGGTCTCAAGGTCCTGGGATCAAGTCCCATGTTAAGTCGCATGTCAAGCTCCCCCTTCAGCAGGGAGTCTGCTTGTCTCCCTCTCCCTCTGCCTCCCCTCCATTTGCATGTGCTCTCTATCTCTATCTCAAATGGGTAAATAAATCTCAAAAAAAAAAAAATCTATCCACAAAAAAATATAACAAAACACAAACCTCCTGATCTATGATGTAATTTCATTTCAAGGAACCATAATAATATCATTATAAAAAACAATTCTGCTTTTTGATTCGTATTTTGAGCTATCTAGTTTCATTGGCATATTTCTATTTATATCATTTTACTGATACAAATTACCATACAAAGTGTCTGGAGATAAGGATAAAAAAGCAGATTTCCTACATCTGAAGGGGTTTTTAAATTATGAACAAGAAGAAATTCTAATTAATGAATGAAACTGCTGTTGATATTTTTTAAAATGTCAACTGGCCAATCATATTAACACACAAGCACTTAATGGGGATGAGGAAGATGGGCTGAAAGCAGTGCCATACACAGACTGGAAGAAATGAGCAAATAGTGTTTGTAGCCAAACGAAACATATCATCTGTAAACAGGAAAAGGGAATGTTTTTATTTGCCGATTTACAATCACAGTTCAGCCTAACCAAGTACACCATCCAAGAGTATCACGCAGATCATAAATAAAGGAGCAGATGGACATCTCCAGAAACAACGAAAGAATGGAAGCAGAATGGTTTTCAGGGAAACATGTTGGTTTTGGGGGGATGCCACTGAAAGTTTTGGATGCTATCTTAGATTTTTCATCCAGAGAACAGAATGAAGTACATTCTACGGGATGGCAGAAACAGCTACTAAATTGTTATATACTAAGACATAATATAAAGGTTAATTCCATTAACCACCTTGATTCCAAAAGCAAACCTGTCTAAGGGAAAAAAAAATTAGCTGCCTGGTGCTTATTCTATGACATGATGCTAAGTTTAATTGGGCAATGTCACTCCAGGCTTTCTGACTCAATCTCCAGGACCCTCGCACACTCCTTAATTCCTGGCATTCTAGTTTCAATTCCCATCACGTCAGTAACCACGAAGCAGGGGGCACCACCAACTTTAACTTCACTAATTTAATGGATAGTTTTAGAGTCCTCTTCTTACACAATCTCTTAGCAGCATTCAACACCGGTGCACATTTCTAACTTCCTGGCGTGCTCCCTTCCTGGCATGTCACACCCGTCTTCTGGATTTCCCCTGATTTATCTGCCACTCATTCCCTATCTCCTTTTGGAGCTTATGCTCCTTTACTCAGCCATTAGATTTTGGAGTTCTCAAAGAACAATCCTGGATGCTCTCTGCTCTTCTCACATTATATTCACACCCTAGGTAATATCATCCAAATATGGCTTCAATTACCTTCTCTATGCTTAGCTTAACCACAAAAACCTGGCTCTGGCCCTACAGACACCAAGTTCTTGAGTCCTTTATTATTATTTTTTTAATAATAAATTTATTTTTCATTGGTGTTCAATTTGCCAACATACAACACCCAGTGCTCATCCCATCAAGTGCCCCCCCCCCTCAGTGCCCGCCAGCCAGTCACCCGAACCCCTGCCCACCTCCCCATCCACCACTCCTAGTTTGTTTCCCAGAATTAGGAGTCTTTGTGTTCTGTCTCCCTTTCTGATATTTCCTACCCACTTCTTCTCCCTTCCCCTCTATTCCCTTTCACTATTATTTATATTCCCCAAATGAATGAGAACATATAATGTTTGTCCTTCTCCTACTGACTTAAAAGTCAATTGAGTCCTTTATTATTAGGTTGTCCACTAGATGCTTTATAGATGTTGTAAATGTACTTCAATTTCTACATTTAAAAAAAAAAATCATGATATTTCAGTACCTACTGCTGTGCATGGCGGGGCCTGAAAGCTGGTAAGGCCAGTCAGACACGTGTCAGGGAGCCATTCTCAGCACTTCTTCCCACCACAGCTCAGACTCAAGCCATCACCAAGTCCTACAGATTTTACCTTCTGATATCCCTTAAATCCCTCCACTTATACAAAACAGGTGTGATGATATCCCCCTATCCCCCGTCCCGATACATACAAACCTTCAGCTTAAGGTACTTCAACGGAATCCCTTTGAGCTACTAATAGAAAAACAAACAGGAGTGCCTGGGTGGCTCAGTCTGTTAAATCTGGAAACTTTATTTCAGCTGGGGTCATGATCTCGGGTGGTGAGACTGAGCCCTGGGATGGACTCTTCCCTCAGCAGGGAGTCTGCTTCTCTCCTTCCCCCTCTTCCTCTGCCCCTCTCCCTCCCCCAGAAACACAGCCCATAAAGTCATGTGTCAGGATCCCTCCTCCAGCCTCATTTCAAACCCAACAACCTTTCACTTTCTGTGCTATAACCACACCAGCCTTCCCTTTCTGCCCCCCAATACTGTGTATGCTCTTTCGTCTACCTGGAACATCATCCTTTTCCTACCCACAGCTGCCTCCAAAGCTCAACCCAGCCATCATTTCTCAAGAGTTTTCCCTTAGCTTCCTAATGAAGTTGCAACTCCATTGGCATCTATGAGCCTCACAGCACCACCACCCTCCACGATGAGCACTGCTGTAACCGTGCTCCATGGCACTGTTCTTCAATGCCAGTGTTCCCCATAAAACCGGGAATGGTTTTCCTCCTACCCTCGGCATATTCTCAGCCCCTACCACGTGATTGGTTCTAGTGATTTTTATTGAATACATGCATATTATTATGATCAAATAAAAGTTATTGACACAAATGGCCAGAACTCTAAGAATGACCTGAAACAAAGTATTGTCAGTCCTCTAAGGCTCATTACACTCATTAACTTACTACTTCATTCCTTTCATGTCGGTTCCCTTACCCCTAACTACCTCTGCCCTCTTTTTTTCACACATCCCAGTCATACTCATTTGTCAGATCTCAGCTTAGGTGTTACTTTCCCCTATATGGCTAGCAAATATTTGTTAAATGAATGATGACCCTATTAAGCATTTATTGATTGCTGTAATTAGGTGCCAGGCAGCATACTAGGGCCTGGGGTTACAAAAATTGATATGAAATGTATTCTGCCATCAGGAACTCATTATATAATTGGGGATTATAATCATATAGAGGGATAATTAAAGTGTGATATAAATGGTACAATCGAGGGAAGCACCTCCTGTTCATTGAATGATGCACAGGGGAGTCCTGCTGTTGTTCCTATGAAACCTATACCTTCTTTATTCAGGATAATCTGCTTTCTACCCAGTAGTTGCATAATTTCGCCCATATCACCTAATTACTTGTCAGAAGAAAAATCCACTATTTTAAACACCATGGGAAATTCTCTCTTACAGAAAAAATTTAACTGAATACTTTAATGGGTCATTTGCAGATGAAATGATAGGCCCCAGAGCATACGTGGGAAAGCTGGATTGAACTACCTTACACAGAAAAATGAAAGAAATGTGGCTTCGGTGGAAGGGCTAAAGGAAGCAGAGTAAGAGTTCCAGAGAGAAGGAGACATGCAGGGAGATCTAATGAGGCTCTGGGAGAAAGGAGAGGCTACACCATACACCCAGGGCCTGAGCACGAAACAACAACAACAACAACAACAACAACAACAAAAATACACAAATACATGCACATGGGAGCACACCCATGGGATACATTTCCTTTGGTTGAGTTTCTTTTGAAAACAGTGGTATATGGGGATCCCTGGTTGGCGCAGAAGTTTAGCGCCTGCCTTTGGCCCAGGGCACGATCCTGGAGACCCGGGATCGAATCCCACGTCGGGCTCCCGGTGCATGGAACCTGCTTCTCCCTCTGCCTGTGTCTCTGCCTCTCTCTCTCTCTTCTCTCTCTCTCTCTCTCTCTCTCTCTCTCTCCTCTCTCTGTGACTATCATATAAAATAAAATTAAAAAAAAAAGAAAACAGTGGTATCTATTAGTTTTCAATTGTTGTGCTTGATATAAATCCTTCCTAAATAAGAATTATTTTCTTCATTCCTCATGCTCTTCAGCACTAAGCATTGGAGAGGAACTGGTTACAGGATGGTTAAGGTCATCTGACCTGTAATCCTGGCTCTAAGAAGAGAATGAAAGCAGGGAGCCCTCCTCATCCTTCTCATTCTTTTTTTTTTTTTTTTTTTTTTTAATTTTTTTTTTTTTTTTTTATTTATTTACGATAGTCATACAGAGAGAGAGAGAGAGAGGCAGAGACACAGGCAGAGGGAGAAGCAGGCTCCATGCACCAGGAGCCTGACGTGGGATTCGATCCCGGGTCTCCAGGATCGCGCCCTGGGCCAAAGGCAGGCGCCAAACCGCTGCGCCACCCAGGGATCCCTCATTCTTGAGTCCTTGCATTCTACACTCCCAGGCAAGACTATTTGACTTCCATTTTAATGACAAATGCAAAGTCCTTTAAACTTTCTAGAGCTCCGTCTTATGGTAGACCCTCGGATAAGCAATGTAGAAATCAAAAGCTAAAAGTCCTAGAGTATTGGGTGATCTTCATATCAGCTCAACTGTTCCAGTAGCCTCTCTGGGCTCACAGGGCCCAACATCTGACTAGACTCTTGATGGGGAATCTCAGAATTCCCCAAATAGTGCCCCCTTGATAGATGTGGTTAATATGGTGACATATCTCAGAGCATCTTAACCTTGAGATGGGCTCTCCATGCATATTTTAGGATACAAAAGAAGTGGCAGGCTGAATCACCTGATATTGGAGATGTCCATTTCCCCAACAACAATGTGCTTTTTCTGCTTCTGCATTTATGTCTGCTTACATTTTTATTTGATATAGGTAAATCTAGTCCTCCTCAACAACCTGTAATTTCCATGTGAAAAGAGACTATGCTATATACTTCATTTCTGTCTCTGGCTACAGCTAGGTGCAACATTTGTCTTTAGAGCTAAAACAAAGTACACATAATCGCAATATTAGAAGAGTATAGTACTGAACTAGTCTATTTTGTTTCAGGTTAAAAAGAGATTTTCAGGCAATTTGTTGAGCTCACATTAATAAAATAAATGCTGAAAATGGTAGTCCTAGCACAGCTCTTATTTAAAGCCAAAGCTATGTAGGTTTCTACAGAAGTCCAAATGTGACAGCAAATTATTCCTCTAGAGCGCTTCAAAAACTGTATCGTACCGATATGCAGCTAAACTTAAATTTACATTAGTTAGAATTAAATTTAAGAATAAGTTTCTCAGTCACACTAGCTACATTTTAATTGTTCAATAGCTACTCACAGCTAGCGATTCCTGTATTGGGACAATGCAGATATAGAATGTTTCCTCTATCACAGAAAGTTCTATTGGATAACCTTGCACTGTATGCTATAAAGAACAGAATAAGAGGAAGCAAATGGTTTTTATATTTTAAAATAAAGAGCTTTGGAGGACTGGATCTATGATTATCAGTGTAGAGGCGATTTTTATATCTTTTGACCAACTCCTATGCTGCATCAGATTTTAATTCCATTATTTTTGTCATCTCTTCCTTCCCTAAGACTGCCTTTTTTTTTTTTTTTTTACTCTCCAGGAGGCTCCACTGTTTGTTTCCCACTGAATGAATTCATTGGAAAAGAAGAAAAACTAAATACTTGGAGAATGAACTAAACAGCTGTGGACTTCAGAATTCTGAGAAGCCCCAAGATTCTTCGTATCTGATGCATATCATTGTTTGAGTGTGTGCAGGGTCTGTGATGGTGATAGGTTCTTTCTTCTGGTTAGGCCATGCTATATGGCAGAGTAAGAGGATTCTGCAGAAGCAGGGAAGGTCCTGTATCAGTCAAGGACCCGTGAGAGAAATGGAGCTGGGAAGATATATACATATTAAGAGATTTATTTTGAGGAACTGTCTTACGGGTATGGGGTCTGGCTAGGCAAGCATGACATCCATAGACAGAGCATCAGAAAGGGCAGCATGCTGAAAACTCTGGGGCAAAAATCCTGAAGGCCTGTCCACAGGCAGGATTTCTTCTTCCTCAAGGAAATCTCAGTTCTAGTCTAAGACACTCCAACTGATTAGATCAGGACCATCCAGATTATTACAGATAATCTTCTTAAAGTCAGTTTATCATGGAGATTAATCACGTCTATAAAAATGTTCACAGCAATATCTAGATAACTGTTTGATTGAACAACTGAGGGTTAAATCCCAGTCAAGCAGACACAAAACCTGATCATCATGGGTCCCTAAATCCATTGATTTTCTGTTACCCAAAAGGTGACCATTCTGACGGGGCCTGATCTGAGCAGGTGAGATCTTTAAAAGAGGATCTAGAGAAGGAGATTAAGAGGTATGAACTTGCAGCTATAAAGTAAATAACCACAGAGATAAAAAGTACAGCACAGGGAATATAGTCAATAATATTGTAATAACTTCGTAGGATGGCAGATGGTAACTATACTTGTGATAAGAATTTCATCACAAAAAAAAAGAATTTCATCACATATAATTGTCGAATCGCTACAGTGTACACCTGAAACTAGTGTGTCAACTACACTTCAATTAATTTTTTTTTTAATTAAGAAAAGAGGGTCTATAGCTTAGAGAGTTAAGGCAATAGCAACTCTCTCTTTGCTGTTGTTCCTTAAGCAGCAAGCCACCAAGAGCTCTACAGCTACGGTGAAATGATTTCTGCCAGCATCACTTGAGCTTGGAAGACAACCCACCAGTCTCACATGAGACCACAGTCCAAGCTAACACTTTGATTGCAGTGTTGTGGGAGCACAAGCAGAGGACTCAGTTAAGCCATTCCCAGACACCTGATCTCTGGAAACGGTGAAATAATAAATGTATCTCTCTTTAAGCCATTAAGCTCGTGGCCATTTGTTTTACAGCATGGAACACTAAAAACTGAAAGGGAAAAGAGCCTAAAGTATCCTGAGGGCACTGGATGAGCTTGGCACCTAGCAGAGCAGATTTCATAACTTATCTGAATTCTTTGTTAATTAGTTTGATTGTGGTGGTCATTTTGCCATATATACCTATATCAAATCATTGTATACCTTGAATATATACAATTTCCTATCAATTATACCTCAGTAAAGCTGAGAAAATAAACATTACTTTATGCTGTTAAGTTAAAGATAATAAAATAAAATAAAATAAAATAAAATAAAATAAAATAAAATAAAATAAAATAATGCTCATTTAAATTATTCTCTTTTAACCAGTGAAGAATTTTTTTTTTTCATCTTTAATCATGAGGAAGCTAAAGTTTAAGGTAATTTCCCCCAAGTTCTGGATCCAAGACTTGTATTCTAAAGAGAATTTAAATTATCTCTTTTACACATAAATTATGTAGGATGGACTGGTTTTTTGATTGCCACTGTTGCATTATAAATATTGTAGCAAAATCATGAAAAAACAATGATAAAATACTATTATTTATAGTAATATGCAGTTCTTGGCCTGTAGCAGACCTGGTCTAACATGCAAACTTCCAAATATAAAAGGAAATAAGTACTCACCATGCTTGCTGTTAGAGATAGTGAACCTATTTAATTATTTATGCCAATATTTTTCTTCCTGGTTATTCTCTCACTATTATGAGGTTACATACTCTGCTCAAATTCAGTTTCTAAGAAAAATGAGTTAGAGTCTATGAGAACACATGCACTTACTAGTCTTTAATTGGGACTGGCCCCAGCAAAAATTGTAGGAAACCCAGAATCTCCCATAATGATTACATAAAATGAATATAAATCCAACAGCTCAGAAATTGTTTGCCAGACACATCTACAAGGCAAAAACAATTTCAACATCATATGATGTTCAGTTCTAAAATAAGAGAAACCCATCTATTAGGTGACTTCTGCTAACCATGAGCTTAGAGATGCAGCATTCTGCTCTTACTTGGAGTGTTCTACCCAGTTTTAGCAACCAGGGGTGGGATTTTAAGGCCTCTAACTCCTCAGCTGTCCTGGTAACAGTACTGAATGAGTGTATCAGACCTGACAATGATTTGCTAAAAGTTAACAATCTACAGGCATCTTCAATTCCATTTAAAGAATTGTCACGGATCACTGAGATTTTTTTTTTCCTCTCCTCTACTCAAATAATAGGTCAATGTGACCTTTGTTGCGTTGGAGTATTTGTACATCAAGCTCCAGCTGCAGATGTCAGATTTTTGCTCTTAGACCTCTTGAATTAACTTGTAATGTACTCCCCGGCAAAACTACCTTTCCCACCTTAATTTTGCTTTAGAGTTTGGAGAGTAGATATAAAAAATCAGAGTCAGTACTACGATCTCTTTCTCCATTTTCTTGAAGACTCTCGACTTTAATATCTACTAAAACCTAAGTGAATTGTAATCATTTTCACCTTTAAAAAAATCAACTTAAAAATGAGTGACTATAACAAACAAGTTCATGTCTTCAAGAAATTGATAACATACTTGGGGTAATATACTAATATGGTATAATTAACTTCTCACAATAGTAGATGATAAGGGACAAAATAAACATAAAAGTGATGTACCCCACATGACAGACTAATGGGTTCAATTCAATATCTGCCACTAACCAGCTAGTTTGCAAAGAATAAATTGCGGCCACTCTAGATTTCACTTACCAGGTATTTATGTAAGAGTTGTTTCAGATCATCTTAAATTGTATATAAGACTTGCACTTCCTCAATTTCTTTTAATAGTTGGAGCTAACCGGCTCACATCAAGATCTCATTTGTCTTTGGTCAATTTGATCATATCCTTATCCAATCTATTTCCTGACTTGGAATGCAAAGTTCTCTAAGCGAAGTTCTCTAAGTGAAGAGTCATTCACTCTTCACTCTCTAAGTGAAGTGACAGCCATTTGGCTATCATTAATTTAAGAATTACCATGTGCAAGGCATTTTTTATTAAACTGTTCAGTTAATGTGATATTAAAGAATAGATATTCTCATAGTCACTTTACCAATAGGAAGGTGATTTTACAAAGGACTTGAATAAGGTTTCAGGGCAAGTAAGACAACAGCTGGATTTGGACAAGACTGAAAGAGCAGGTTTCCTCTCCTTTTGTGCCTTTGAATCCCATTTCATCTACAAGTTTTTCCATAGGAAAGAGAAATCAGAAGAAAATTTTATACAGGACAGATTTACTTAATTACTGAGACACTTAAGGGTCCAGTATCTTATTTTTCATTTGGGCAAATTAACACCCTCACAGGCTTCCTTTATAAGCAATTTGAGTTCTGGAATTTTTACAAAATTGATATGGGATTTAAAGGATTGTACTTACAATTTTTTTTTGTTTTTCTAGATTAAGATAAGTCAGTCAAATGTGAAGATTTTAGTGATATCTAAGAAAGGATTTGTTATAAAGATATGTTGAAGACAGGAAGAATGTTTTTCCATTCCCTACAGTCCTTTCTTCATTTTTTTCTGTATGTGGAGATATTTTGCCATTTTTTAAAGATTTTATTTATTTATTCATGAGAGACACAGAAAGAGAGAGAGAGGGAGAAACACAGGTAGAGGGAGAAGCAGGCCCCGTGCAGGAAGCCTGACGTGGGACTCGATCCTAGGACCCCAGGATCACCTGACCCAAAGGACCCCTTTGACCTGAGCCAAAGACAGATGCCCAACCACTGAGCCACGCAGGTGCCCCGATATTTTGCCATTTAGTAGGTTCTTTCTTCTTGATTAACAGAAGATTTTGCAACTATTTATGGAAAAATATACTAGAAGTACTGTTGGCTGCAGATGGGGAAGAGGGTGGGGAGGAGAGAAAAGTGGCAGGTGAGCATCCAAGAGAATCCAAGCAGCATTCACCTTCTGTAAAGAATGCCACGCAAAGCACAGGGAAAATGTCAAATCCATACGGAGCAGTGAGGTCAGTCAGAGGATCCTTGCACATCATTTAGCACTTCAGTTGATACCCTTTTAACAACAAACAGCCTCTTGTTATAAGGTGGAGAGGTTTCTATGGCAGAGTACATACCGTATAGTAGGGTACTGTGCCTGTGTGTGTGTCCATATATGTATTTTTTCTCTTTTTCATAAGGGGTAGAATAATTTTATGAACAATTTGTCATGAGAATTCTGATATATCAATTTGAATTTTAATAATCCTCGTGTAATGCTCACTCAACAACATTACTACAATCCTCCAAAATTAAAAATTAAAGTGACATATTAAATGGCATGGGATAGTTAAGTCAGCATTTTAATACAGAGATTATTGGTTCAGCAGCCCCCCTCCCCTATCCATGGAGGATACATTCCAATATCCCTGATGGATGCTTGACATAGCAAATAGTGCTGAACTCTATATATGTTTTTTTTCCTCTATATACACACCCATGATAAAGTTTAATGTATAGATTAGGCACAATAACAGATTAACAATAATCAATAATAAAATAGGACAATCAGAACAATACATTGTTATAAACTGCAATAAAAGTTATATGAATATGACCTCTCTGTGTCTGTCTCTGTCAAAATATTTTATTGTACTGAACTCATATCCTTAATCTGGTGATGATATGAGATGATAAGATGCCTTTGTGATGAGGTGAAGGGTGGTGAATGACATAGCATGGCGACACAGTGTTAGGCCACTACTGACCCGAGGATATGTCTGGGGAGCCGTCTGCTTCTGAGAGTGGCTGACCTCGGGTACCTGACACTGAGGATAAAGGGGGGACTACTGTACTGCTACTTTAACATGTCCATGTTCAAAAGGCATAAGTGCTATATTTAAATCCACTGAAGGACATCTGTTGAAGATTGAGAGCAGTGTTATTAACAGACATAGGTTTTGTATTAATTTTAATGTCCCCTTCTCTTTTTCTTTCCATCTCTCACTTCACTCTTCATATCTTTCTCCATCAGCAGTTGCTATAATTTTCAACTTACACACCCCCTTCCTCTCCTATGAAGTTAAAATAATCGTGCAGATATTCTGAGGAGTCAGAATTGTGACATAAGACTATTTCTCATGATGTTGATGGCAATGATTTACTGAATTTATGGTATTCTTTACAAATACGTCAGTTTTTAATTATTTATGGCCAACTGAATCATAACTATCAGATATTTTGCATTCCATTACTGTTTTCCATCTGACTTAATTCACTACTTAAAGGTAGCTTAAGAAGGAATATTCTCTGGGCACCTGGATGGCTCAGCCAGTTGAGCATCAGACTCCAGGTTTCGGCTCAGGTCATGATCTCAGGGTCCTGAGATCAAGCCCTGCATTGGAGGATCTGCACTCGGGGGGGGGGGGGGGGTCTGCTTCCACCCTTTCTCTCCCTATGCCCCTTCCTGTCTATTCCCCATGCTCTTTCTCTCTGAAATTAATTAATTAAAAAAAAAAGAATGAATATTCTGGACCTCACTGGACTCAATATACTTCTTCATAGGTCCACTGAGTTTCCTTTTCATCTTACAGGAAAATTGAGCATGTCATCGACTCCTCACCCTTTATTAAGTATCAATAAAATTCCCACAGGCGTAAAGGAGTCCTAGTATGTCCCATACCTGTGGTTGCATAATTATCTTCTAGTGTAAACTGCTGAGCAATTAGTTATTTCTTCCAAACTTCCTACATATTTCATGAATAGAATAGGGACTCATCCTTTCAAAAGTCTCTATTATACTCAAAGCAGAATGTTCAGCCCAACACCTACCTATTGACTGAATTCTAATAGAAATGAATACATACATGTTAACTTTGATGTATTAGATGAGAAAAGGACAGAACTCAATACTAAAGATACAGCAGGGTTCTGCTACCTGTTCCTTATGGGGGGGGGGGGGTTCTCAAAAAAAGACATTTCTCTTTCTCAGGGAGCTCTAACTTCCTTAACTGCAAAATTAAGATCTGGTCTAGGTCATACCCAAGAGGTTTGCTGACTAAACATTTGCAGGCTGCATGACTCTTGTTTTCTACTCTTCTTCAATGTCAATCATTTCAGAGAATCTCTTGTCTAAGTCCTGGAAATTACATTTTGTCATGAAGGCCAGTCCTTCTAGAAAATGATTATTACTCTGTATGTTCTGTATGAACATTAAGACCCATTTTTGATGCTTAATTAATGTTTAAAGCATGTTTCCTTATGAAGTAAAGAACAGATGTTGGATAATAAAATTCATCTCAGAGCTAAGAACCTAAGAAATAAATGAACAGTTACTAAATAATCCTATGTGCTATCCACGAGTACTAGGATGTGTGAACAACAGTAACAATAATAATAATGGCTAATATATTTATGACTGCTTACCTTAAGCCAGCCATTGTGTTAAGCACTTTAGATTTATTATTTCATTGAATCCCCATGACAAAACTATGGAGTGGGCATTATTACTCCCATTTTGAGGGGGAAGAAATGGGGATTTGGAAAACTTAAGCAACCACCGCAAATCACCCATTAAATAAACTTGGCATTTGCTTTAGATTTCACTGAAAGAGCCATCTCCTTTCATTATATCATACTGTTTACCATAAAGGAGAATGCCCTTCAAAATACAGTTAACACAAATAATCCCTGCGTATGCATATTGTGTTCAAAGCTCAAAAGTGACATTGTGAATCAAATTTTTGCAAATAAATGCTAAATATGTCAAAGACACAAAATCACCCATGCCTCTTTGCAATATTAGAGACTAAAGAAAATAGGGATCCCTGGGTGGTGCAGTGGTTTGGTGCCTGCCTTTGGCCCAGGGTGCGATCCTGGAGACCCGGGATCGAATCCTGCGTCAGGCTCCCTGCATGGAGCCTGCTTCTCCCTCTGCCTATGTCTCTGCCTCTCTCTCTCTCTCTGTGACTATCATGAATAAATAAATAAAATCTTTAAAAAAAATAAATAAAAATAGAGACTAAAGAAAACAAATCATTTTATGTGAAAATTGATGGCTTATCATTTAAAGTAGGAAAAAAGGTATCATGCTTAAGATATACTTTTTACCCTTTCTGATCTAAAGATTGTGCCTTCTCTGTTTTTCTTATAAATAGTATATTTATTCTTCATATTATTACTGACATATACAATCTAGATAATATTCAAAGAGAGATAAATTTTAAAATATAAATCACAATAATACAGAAATATTATACTGTTTCTTTTCATAAATCATTTACAATATAGTTTTTGGGGTATTTAATATGATATTATTAATTCTATACATACCACAATGCACAGCTTTACTATTAGAAATTTGAACACTGGGAATCCCTGGGTGGCTCAGCAGTTCAGTGCCTGCCTTCAGCCAGGGCATGATCCTGGGGTCCTGGGATCAAGTCCCACATCAGGCTTCCTGCATGGAGCCTGCTTCTCCCTCTGCCTGTGTCTCTGCCTCTCCCTCTCTATCTGTGTCTCTCATGAATAAATAAATAAATCTTTAAAAAAAGAAAAAAGAAATTTGAACACTAAGTAAATTAACTATCTAGCCTCATATATTTTTCCAATACAATCACTGTTTTCTCTTTTGAGGTAATGACTTATTGGTAAACCATCCAACAGGTTCCCAATTGATTCAAATGCCCAGGAGTACCTGAAAAGCAGTAGAGAACTACACTGAGCTTGGGAAGGGAGGGCGCGTGGATGGTGGACAGTAAATCTCAGAGACAAATACGTGTGGACACATTTAATGACACTGAAAAAGACCCTAAAATGTTGCTACCCCTGCTTGTGCTCGTTCTCTCTCTTTCTCTGTGTCAAAAAAATAAATAAAATCTATAAATAAATAAATAAATCGGTCTAAGGAAAAAAAAAAAAGTCCTTGATTTAAAAAAAAGACATTCCCATTCTTTCCTTTACCCTCGAAAAAGGGATCAAATAGCCTACGCACAAACACACACCCACAAATCAATTTTGAGGTCAGGATTACTCACAAGTAAGTGAGTAATCTGAACCAGAAGGAAACCGCCTCAAGATATCCAAACAGCTCTGACTTGGTCAATTCACTTAAAAGCAATAAAAAAGTCAGTCAAACCAATTTAATGACAGCACCCACTATAGAAATTGTTTGAACTTCTACGTAGAGCATGGTTTTATACTGTCTAAAAGTTATACTCTACTTTATATATATCTGAATAAAAATGACCAAGATGATACAATGATTTTATCCACAAAATCCGAAAAGCATTCATTCATTTGTATCCCTTCGTTCCATTTCCTACCATAGCCCTATGAGGTAGGGAGGAGGAAAATGCACAGCATTTCATATGGATTAGAAAGACCCTAGATGGATTACTGAACGCATTCACTGGGTCATGTGGTGTCATGTGGTGTTACATGGCCAAAGGAAGTGTTATGAAAAATGCAAAACCAGGCCTTCCTTCTCTCCTTAATAGTAGGCATAGAGTTCTTTGAAAAAGAAGCTGAGAAGTGTAGCAAAGCTTATTTTACATATTTATCTCCTCTCTTTTAGAGAAAATCAGCCTTCACATTATACCTTAAAGGTCAATGTTTCTCAAATCTAAATGGAATGTGCTAAACAATATGAATTTGCATTCTATTAGCAAAGCACATTCTATAACATTTCTTTTTTTAACTATTGGCAAATGCAAAAGGCAAAGGAACAACCGTATAAATAATATTCAGCCTAAACTGTGTGGAAGATCTAGTCAATCTGATCTTAATCCCAAATATAAATTCACATTAAAGAAAATGCAAAATTAACTAAAGAAGAATACAGAGCCAAGCTGATCCTAATTGAAAAGACGATATAAAATATGGCAGAGTGTCAATGAATTGGCAACTTAAAACAGCTTATATTTTTAAAATGTGTAAAAATTTTTGCACGATTCTCCACAAATAGCAAAGATAAAAGATACAAGAATCCAGGGGGGTCATTTCTCTTGCAATATTTATGCTAATAAGATGATACAGGAGTTTCTACCTCCAGTATATACACAGAGATCTGTAACTATGAGCATACTATAATACCATGATTATCACCCTTATCAATACGAAGTCTTAGGAAATCTCCACATGCACACAGCAGGCACTAAAATATAGATTAAATGAAAACTAAACATTGATTCTTACAATGTGTCTATTTTTTTTTATTTCATAGTGCCCAGCAATATAGCAGTCCAATGACCAAGTGACAAGTACGATCCATACAAGCAGTTCCCACCAAGGGGCAATGTTGCCCCCCACAGAAGACATTTCTTAATGTCTGGTGTCTATTTTGGTCTTCACAACTGGACAAGGAGTGATGTACGACTAGCATCTAATGGGTAGAGGCCAGTGATGCTGCTGAAGATTCTACACTGAATGTCCTCTTGCCCCAGTGCCCAGCAATGAATTGTCTATCCGGCCAAAAACATCACATGTCATGGATGAGAGACCTTGCGAAAGTCCAAAATATGATTTGTCTTAAAAATTATTTTATTTTGGAAAGAACAAGAGCAAGAATAGAGAATAAAAGGATAATAAGTGGCACAAATCATAAAAACAAGAGGTGAGGGGATCTCGAGTGATTATGGAAGGTCATGGGAGAGATGCGAGAGATTCTGTTGCCATGCTAAGTGGCTGTTGGACAGTCCAGAATGAGTCTACATTGTTGGTTGACAGAGGAAAAAAATAATAATACATTTTCCAGTCATTCTATGATCTTGAATTCAGAGAAATGCTTTGTAGAACAGTTCTAAATGAATGTGTGTGGTGTTTTACCTGAAACATTGTTGAAAAAAGCTCATCTGAAAAATGAATTGAAACCCCCTATTCTATCCTACCCCTCAGATATGCTTCTCGCTTCTCACTGGGGTTTTCTGTACCATTACTGAACTTGTTTTTTGATTGTTGACTTTAGAACTGGTAAATACAATTTATTTCTGGTCAACAAAAAAGCAGATGGACACAACTTATCTAAATTTGGAGTAGAGTTTAACAGAGTGGCTGTTAAATCAATTGTGCTCAAACACTTACGGTGAGTGATCTCAGTCAGATTCTCATCTTGTCCTTTACAACGTGGAAAAACCTTCTAAAATGATTCAAGAAAAGGAATTATCTTTTCTATATAAGCACAATGTCATAGGAAATAAAATTCTCCCCACCCCCAACTATAACATTTACATTTTAAACTAAGTGTAAGAAGTCACTGGCCCATCTCGCCCATTCTCTAAATTCATTTTGCATGATGCACAAATATGGCTGACACAGCAGGTTCAAAATAGTACAGACCACTAAATAGTTAATAAACAGTAGGTTGATAGCAGGATAGAAAGAAAAAAAATGTTGCATGAGGCTTTACAATGCTGTTGATTTCACTAAGGCTAGTAATTACTACAAGCCATGTAGTGATATTACAATCAGATGGGTAAATCAGATTTATACAAATAACAATCCTAGCCAGAGACCAATATTGTCAATAATTTCAAGAAAAAAGCAATCACAAGGCTGTAGTATGGGGTCTAAAATTAAGGTCCAGTATTATGTGTACCCTGGGCATCTGAGAAAAGTGCAGGTCTCAAGTGGCCTAACTAGAAGTTCCCCTTACAGCTCTGTTCCCAGGGTTGAGTTCCCCTAGCTAAAAATTTTCCCTTATTTCAAGGATCAGGCATAGTTCTGCTTACTCCTGAGCATTCAGGTCATGAAAAAAAATCTCCATTTAACACTTCAATGATCACCTAGCTTAGGAGTTATTCTCCGGGGAGTCATGTTCATAAATCCAAAGAAGCTAAATATGTTTACCATAAGCAACATAAATAGATTCATAACAGGAATGCCCAAAATATTCCATAGGACCTTCTTCTTAGAAAAGTTAATTATTTGGGAGTGGAGGGGGTGCAGTTATCAGTATCAGAAAGTTTATTACAAAGAGATTGGTCTAAGTTACTTGCCTTCTTCCCTAGGTTCATTCTCCCATTAACTAGAAGTGAAATGGAACAGACAGAAGGTTCTTTAACTCATCCCATCCACCAAAACAAGCATGAAGTCTGAAAAGACTAATATAATACTCTGGAGCATAAGAAAATGTCCATATATATTCCAATGACAATAGAAGTTTAAAAAAATTATGACAATTTTTTTCAATTGTAGGTATAAAATTCTGATACTAGTCTAACAGGAATAAAGTTATTAAATGTTTTTAAATGAGTGATTTTTAATCTTTAAGGGATATATCCAAATAATCTGCATTGCTGGAAGGTTGAAGTGAGCATACTAAATTATTATTTTATTATATGGTTACTTTTAATTGATGAGGACGGTAAGTGCCATCTTAAATATTTGCTCTTTTCTCCCTAGCTAAGCTAATTTAAATAGGTGATAATTAAGACTAACAACTCAAGAATAAAAGGTAATAAAAGAATCGCTTAGTATATATTTGCAGTGTTTTAAGTTTTACTTCTTTCCTCAACTCACGTTAATCAGGGATTATAAGTGAAATGTTGATGGACTCCATAACTGTAATTTTGATTTTCACACTCTTTGCAATCAACTAACATGTATAAGGTTTCACCTATATGTAAAAGGTAGTGAAAACATCTCAGGAGCTGGGGTTCCCGGAGGGAATGCTCTGACTGAGGTTGATAAACTCTCTATACCAAAATGCAAGAAAGCTTGAGTTATGCCATTTACAAGCTGTCCTTAAATGAGTGTATTATGACCACCAGTTCTTTAAATTTTCCTGTTGGACACGTGGGTTGTACAATACGGTTGATATATTTTTCTTGCTGAATATCCCCTTCTATATGTTCTCATAGTGAGAACCGTGGGCCAATTTTTATAGTCATTAGAATCTACAAAATAACATTTTCTGTAGGCCATCACTATGATTATAAGAAGTCCCTCTGGGTGGAGAAGAAAAGAAGAATTAGCCAGAGGAGAGAGGTATCAAATGACAGAGAAGGAGCAATGGTTCCCATTGTGATGAAGGATTTCTAGGTCTGCAGTTAACTCACTTATGCAAGTCACATAACCCCGTGGTTCTTGGTTTCCTCATTAGTAAAATAAGAGATTGTGCTGGTAGGCCTCCTGGGAACTTTTTAAAGTTCTTTTAGAGTATGCATACAACTCTTTGTTTTAATCAAAATGCCTTATTTGTAAACCATGCTGAAGCATGGTTATTTTTCATTATTTTATTCTAATCTTCAACCAGTTATCAGAACATGTGTATGCTTTATTTTAAAATGTATGTTTTTCTTGGAAAATTATTTTATGAAAAGAATTCTGAACTAATATTTACCATAAAAAATATATCATCTCTCATTCCACAACAGAAGTATACTGCTCCTCCTAATTCAGAACTGCAGACGGGTATGATTATGTGTTATTCTGTATCAATAATTTTGGTTTACTTTAAGTCATCACTGTTGATTTTATATGTTAGCTTAGAATATTCTTGAGGGTAATCACTGAAATTAGATTTTTGTAGTAAGCAATACAATGTGAATCTAACTCTAAATCAATGTCTAAGTAACTATTTCTCCAAAATATGAACTAGCTGTCATTTGTGACTGTCTTGTATCTAAGTAGAAACTTACTTATACTTACCATGTTTTCTCATTGAATAGACTCAATAGTAACTACTTTCCAAGTAAAAGAAATTACACTGGAAAAAAATAATGTAATGCTGGTAGCATGCATCTCCACAGACATGAAAAATGAGATTGTAATTCATTGTTTTTTTGTATCATAAATTTCCTTTCAATGCAAATGCCACCCTCAAATGTCAATCCCGGAATGAGACTCACCAAGTATCTATCTGACTTTTTATTGTATAAAATGACAATAACGCATTATCTTATAATACTTATACCTTTAAATTTACATTGCCAAGTAAGTCAAAAGCGTAACACAAATGACTCAGTTTATTTTTCACCATCTCAAAAATATTTCTCACCTGCTACAATAATCTTCAGTTGCTGCATTATTACCATCAAGGTGAGCCACAATTAGATATAGAGATAATCTTTCTATTACAAAGTATTCCAATTCCAGTTTGAAATACAAACTATTTTTCAAAGAAGTATATGTGAAGAATATATCTGCTTCAATTGAAGTTCCATTTCCCTTAATGACAAGAGAAGTTCTAGTTATAACATATCAAATTTATTTTTTATCTACTTGCGTATAAGAATAGAGCATGTCCTTCATATATAACGTACTACCATGACAATGTTAATTATCTCTTTACCATGTAAACTTGGCTTCGATAGCTATTAAATCTAGTTTTATATTGATTTGCTTTTATTTTCACATTAATCTAGGTATAAAGTCCAAATTAACTAATAAAAGTGATATTTTTGCTCTGATGATAAGCAATTTACATATTTATAATTCAGCAAGAAGCCTCATGAAATTGTGATTGAAAATAATCTTAAATAGAAATAACACAAGGTCTTGAAACACCGAAATCAAAAACAAATACTAAATTCTTTGCTTTATAGGACTCTTTTGGAACATCTATGAATACAGTCAGTTCAGCAAGTCTTTCAACACTGTACGCAGTGCATCTATAGCACCATTCAATATGATGCAACAGAATCATACCCTGTTCAAGTAATGAAAGAATCTATCTAGCATCAAAGAGCAATCAATTTTCATGGGAGGAGTAAATTAGGCCTGCATCGTTTACATCTGATATTAGCTCAGTTCAGCAAATATTACTTGCGTACAATCTGATCATTGACAGGATGCCAATAATAAATACGGTAACTGTGTCTGCCCTCTCCCCCAGCATCTCACACTCTGCTATATTTTGGAATACTATGATAAAGACTTCATTGGAAATATTCATACAGTGTAATGGGTGTTAAAAAATGTGGTTCATTCTGGATATTCAGAGAAGTCTTCTTGTTGAAAGTTGCATCTTAACTGAATCCTAGAAGATAAGAGACTAAGGAGGTGAAGAGTAGAGAGGATATTGTGGTTGGAGAGAATATCCTGGACAAAAGCATGTCAAATACGCAGAGCATGTCCTGGGAAACAGGAATAATTTGTATTATTGGAGCACAGAGTGCAACATGGAAATGAGAGGATGTAAGACTGCAGAGGTAACAGGAAGGGCACTATATTTCAAGCTAACACCTTGGACTTTAGGCAATGTAGCACCATTAAAATGTCTTAGCCACAGGTATGATATGGTCAGATTTGCACTTTAGATTTAAAATTAGCAAAATGCTTCTTCACAAATAGAATTCAATAAATGCTAGTGGTATTGGTGAGTCAGTGTCACAATATATTGATCCCCAAGCCAAACAATAAATCTTTTACTTCATGTGTGTGTGTGCACGCATGCATGTGTAGAACACAAAATATAAGTAACTGGGACTCTTTTATATTACACAAAGTTAAATATGTAATTTAAATAAGAAAACTTGAGTAGACTTCCAAAACCACCTATTTCTCTGCCCAGCTAAATTGATCTAAACAGAAATTCTTAGTAATTTTAGTGACTTCAGGTGTTTTCCAAAATTTATATCCACCCAGAAACTCTAAACATGGCCTTATTTGGATATTTATTATATCTTTTCAGATATAATTATTTACTTTAAGATTAGGTCAACCAAAGCTAGAGGCATCAGAATTCTGGACTTCAAGTTCTATTACAAAGCTGTGGTCATCAAGACAGGGTGGTACTGGCACAAAAACAGACACAGAGATCAATGGAACAGAATAGAGAATCCAGAAATGGACCCTCAACTCTATGGTCAACTAATCTTCAACAAAGCAGGAAAGAATATCCAGTGGAAAAAAGACAGTCTCTTCAACAAACGGTGTTGGAAAAACTGGACAGCCACATGTAGAAGAATAAAACTAGACCACTGTTT
The DNA here is from genome assembly GCF_905146905.1 of Nyctereutes procyonoides. Lineage (NCBI taxonomy): Eukaryota > Metazoa > Chordata > Mammalia > Carnivora > Canidae > Nyctereutes > Nyctereutes procyonoides. The sequence goes on along the minus strand of NW_026575120.1, from coordinate 38,796,856 downwards.
TACACTGTACACAAAAATAAACTCAAAATAGATGAAAGACTTAAATGTGAGACAGGTATCCATCAAAATCCTAGAGGAGAACACAGGCAACAACCTCTTTGATCTTGACCACAGCAACTTCTTACTAGACACATCTCCAGAGGCAAGGGAAACAAAAGCAAAAATGAACTACTGGGATTTCATCAAGATAAAAAGTTTCTGCACAGCAAAGGAAACAATCAACAAAACTAAAAGGCAACTGACAGAATGAAATAATATACCTGCAAATGATATAACAGATAAAGGGCTAGTGTCCAAAATCTATAAAGAACTTATCAAACTCAACACTCAAAAAAATAAAAAAAAATCCAGTTAAGAAATGTGCAGAAGAAATGAATAGATATTTCTCCAAACATACAAATGGCTAACAAAGACACATGAAAAAATGTTCAGTATCATTCAGCAACAGGGAAAATAAAAATCAAAACCACAATGAGATACTATCTCATAATGGTCAGAATGGCTAAAATTAACAATTCAGGGAACAACAGATGGTGGTAAGGATGTGGAGAAAGGGGAATTCTTGTACACTGTTGGTGGGAAGGCAAACTGGTACAGTCACTTTGGAAAACAGTCTGGAGTTTCCTCAAAAAGTTAGACTCTTTGCTCTATCACCCTACTATCACCCTACCTACTAGATATTTATCTGAAGGATACAAAAACAGTGACTTGAAAGTGCACATGCACCCAGTGTTTATAGCAGCACTATCCAAAATAGGCAAAATATGGAAAGAGCCCAAATGTCCATGGACTGATGAATGGATAAAGGTGTGGGATATATATACAATGGGATACTATTCAACCATCGAAAAGAAATCTTACCATTTCCAACCACATGAATGGAACTTGAGGGTATTATGTTAAGTGACAAGTCAGAGAAAGACAAATACCATATGATCTTACTTATATATGGAATCTTTTAAAGATTTTATTTATTTATTCATGAAAGAAACAGGGAGAGAGAGAGAGAGACAGAGACATAGGCAAAGGGAAAAGCAGGCTCCATGCAGGGAGCCTATGTGGAACTCGATCCCGGGACTCCAGGATCATGCCCTGGGCCGAAGGCAGATGCTAAACCATTGAGCCACCCAGGGATTCCCCTTGTATGTGGAATTTAAGAAACAAAACAGTCGAACACAGGGGAAAGGAAAGAAAAATAAAGCAAGATAAAACCAGAGAGGGCGGAAAAGCATAAGACACTCTTAACAATAGAGAACAAACTGAGGGTTGCTGGAAGGGAGGTGGGTGGGGGGATGGAGTAAATAGATGATGGGCATTAAGGATAGGTCATAATGGATTAGGGTGGATCTTAAATCCAATGAATGGTATCCTTATAAGAGGGCCATGTGAAGATACAGACTCTAAAAAACAGAGAAAAGAAGGCCGCATGAAGACACAGACCCTGACACACAGAGGGGAAAAAGGCCTTGTAAAAGTGACGACAAACACCAGAAAGATGCACAAACATGTCACAGAGCACGAAGGATCGCCAGCAACCGCCAGAACTCAGGTAGACAAATGAAACAATTTCTCCCTCTGGACTTGTAGAAGGAACCAATTCTCCTAACACCTTGATTTCAGACTCCTGACCTCCAGAACTGTAGCTGAACAAATCCTGTTGTCTGACACCACACAGTCTGTGGTGCTTTGCTAAGACACCCTAAGAAACCAATACATATATACAGGTCAGGACCTCTGGCCCAGGCAGCATGGGAACAGCGCACGGCATTCTGTGGTCCCTGTTAGAGGATAATTTCACTTGCACAGCATGGAAAGGACAAAACTCTGTCCTCCTATTTGTCCTTGGCTTCTCTTGACACTTTTTCCTGCCTTAGTCTGGTGCTTACTTTTCCACCATGATTTGCACTGGGTGATATATCTAGGCCTTATTGATTATCCATCCAAACTGAAGGCATATACAAAAATTAGTTTAGTTGTATGTACCTTGGTTTTTCCCAAGGCACTGTCCTTACGCTTATGAAGACTGATTAAAAGCTAATATAGTATTTATCGTCAACAATGCTACTGTTTCCATCAGTACACCGTGCAGGGCTTCTGTAAAATGAATGTTTGAGTACTGCAGTCATAAATGATTCTAAGAAATTATTAGGCTGAGACTTCTCCCTTTGGCTTCATGTAGTCCCTCTGATATGGAGTAAGAAGATTAGCATTGGTGTTTTGGGAGAAGGTTTACTGAGTCAGAAGACGTGGGGAATATCTCTAAGTTTTAAAAATAACAGCATGCACTTGATTCAACTAAACTTGAGGGAAAACCAAATGTAGAGGGAGCAGAATAATTTAAAATGAGTTTAGATTCATTGAAATGGGAGCTCATACTATCAAGACAAGTCAGGAAACAAACAGCAGAAGCCCTAAAGGCTTCAGAGTAGTGGCCTGGAACTAACCTTCTCCACCTGGAATAAAGTGAACTTTTTATTTGCAACCTTGAGAAGTACCAAATTTCTCAGGTGACAAAGTGATCACAGAAGAACTGCACAGAGGAAAGATGACAAACACAAGGGGAATTGCAGGAGCCACACATTCCAACAAAAGCAGTGCTCATGCTGAGATGTCTCCCTAAGTTCTTCCAGCAAAATTTGAAGTAAAAGAAGTTCAGCCCCATTCCCTAACCTGGAACTTCAAGACAGACCTCAGATAAATCCTCTAAAGGGTTTCAAGAAAGATGAGAGTCCATTTCCCTCTCTCACAGGAGTGATTGAAGCCTAGTTTCTCCTTGCTGGGACCCTAGCGTACACAGTGCTAACTCTTTAGAGAGCAAAACGGAAGGGTGTTTCTGACTTTTCGACCTCAAATATACACAGTTCTCTTTCTCATTGAAAAATCAAAGTTCTTGACACAGTAGCTCACGAAGGTAAAAAGAAAACAAACAAACAAACAAACAAACAAACAAGTGGCCATCTTCTAAGGGTCCACTCTAGTCTGAATTCCAGTACACGTAAATTTAAACCACAGTACCTTTAGGAAAGTTGTCCGTCACAAATATGTTTAATGTGTATTTTTTTTAATGTATAAATGTGTATTTTTCTTGGAAAATATATAAACACAATTGGCATTCTTCAAAAACAGATAAATAAAAATAATCTAAACTGGACATTAGTTAGGAAAATGGGCCAGTTAGGCATCTGCTCAAAGAAATGACTAGTTACCAACTCTTTTTGACAATAAAGAGTGTGTGCAGGATGATTAAATCATCATTCTCCAAATGAAGGGGGAAAAAATCTGAGAATGCCATTTAAAAAAAATAAATGCTGTAGGTTCTTTAAACTATAAAAGAACATGGAAGAAAAATAAGAAGCGCAACCAACGCGGTAGCCCAGCAGCTGTACTATTTATTTATTTATTTATTTATTTATTTATTTATTATTTATTATTTTATTTTTATTTTATTTATTTTTTTAGCCATACTATTTAAATACAAATTCAAGTGAATTAAAATTAAACATAATTTAAAATTTGGTTCCTCAGTTGTCTCCGCTACATTTCAAGTGCTCAACAGCCAAACGTGACTAGTGGACTACAGCAGGGCAAGGGCATTTACATCATTGGTTAAAATTCAACTGAAGAGCACTGCTCTAGAGCTATTTTTGTAACTTTTCCCCACTAAAATGACATTGATACTTGCATAGTTTCCTGTCCCTGCTATACAAATTACCCCAAACTTGGTGGCTTAAAACAACAGCTCTGTTCTCTCATTGTTTTGGAGGCCAGAAGTCCCAAATTAGTTTCACTGTGTTCAAATCAATGTGTCAGCAGGAACTCAGTTCCTCTGGAGGCTCCAGGGAGAATCTGCCCTTCTCCTCTTCCAGCTTTTGGTGGCTGTTGACATTCCTTGACTTATAAACATATCACTATTTCTGTTCCACAGTCACAGAGCTCGCATTTTCCTGCCTGTGAAGTCTCTCTGTGCCCACCTCTCAGAGAAATAGAACCCACTGTAATTAGAACGCCCTTGGAAAATTCGGGATCATCTCCCAAGGTCACGATCATTAACTTAATCCTATCTGCAAATACTCTGCCTAATTAAGTAACACGTACAGTTCCAGGGCCCATTATCCAACTTACTACAACCAACCACAGTGGTATTTTTCAACTTCCATTGTACTCCATTTTATTTTATTTATTTTTTATTTTTTTTCCATTTTATTTTATATTGCCAACTCTTCATTTACTCCACTGGCACCTACTGGTATAATGTTAATAACCTTTTCTTAAAGTGTAAGATTCCCTCCCACCACCACCCAGAGAGGCTTCTACACTAGAAAAGCCTAGCTTCCTATTTAGCTTCATATCTTCATATATATATATATATATATATATATTTTTTTTTTTTTTTTTTTTTTTTTTTTTTTTCCCCATTCCATCTTGTGATTGCCAAAGCCCGGGCTAAATGGAGAAGGCCTCAATAGCACTAGTTCACAAGGTAACAAATCCACTTGCAATGACTGTTGACTGCGCTGTCCTGTGTTAAGCCATACCTGACTCATCCCACACAATTGGCCTTTGGGCAAGCTGCATCTGCCCTTATATTGAAATCTAAAGTAACTCCATTGGGGCAGCCCAGGGGGCTCAGTGGTTTAGCACCGCCTTCAGCCCAGGGCCTGACCCTGGAGAGCTGGGATCGAGTCTCATGTCGGACTCCCTGCATGGAGCCTGCTTCTCCCTTTGCCTGTGTCTCTGCCTCTTTCTCTCTGTCTCTCATGCATAAATAAATAAAATCTTTAAAAAAAATAACTCCATCGGTAGTGTTGGCTTTAAAATTATTATTTTTAAAGAAAGCCATCTCAAAAGTAAGACAACATGTCTGGATATTGTAACAAGAATAAAAGAGAGAGAGAGAATTGTCTATAAAAACTACTCAAAAACAATTAGAAAATATATAAATAAAAGACAACCCAGTTAAAAAACAAAAACAGGGAAGGGTCTTCAACAAACACTTCAAAAAAAAAAGAGGGTATGTAAATGAACAAGAATAACCTCTGTAAAAATCAGGAAATCATTCACTAAAACTAAAATGAGATAATGAACACCTACCAGAATGGCTAAAACCTTCAAATCAATATTAAGTGCCTAAATTTGTGAAGCAGCAGGAATTCCAGCTGTGGAAGTCTAAGTTGATACAACCACTTTGGAAAAAATTTTATCATCATTGACAAAAGTTAAACATACGTATATCCTAGCTTAGTATTACCCTACTCTAAGCCAACAGCCCCAAAGAATGTTTATAGCACTTCTACTAAAATAACCAAACACTGGAACAATTCAAATGTTCATTAATATAAAATAATTGTAGACTATTCATACAGTAGAATAAGAGTGTCAATGAAAATAATCAAGTACCTTCAACAACAGTGTGAATAAGTCTTACAATTATTAGTTTGAAGAGAAGAGGTCAGATGGGAAAAATATATATTTTAGGATTCCATTTTTACAAAACAAAAAAATGTAAAACTAATCTATGAGGATAAAAATCAGGTTTATTTTTACCTTTAAAAAAAGCAGTAGTAACTGGGAGGGGTCCTGATGGGTGCTTCTAAGGTGTCAAGAATCCAAGGTAGATTCTTTTATTGACTTAAGTGATGCTCACATTGTTTTTCATTTTGTTGGAATTAAGGAGTAGGAAAGTAGAACAATAGTTGTGAGCTCTGGCGTTGTACCAGACTCACTGGTTTTTGTTTTCGGTTCTATCACTCAGGCAATGTGTCTCTGGGTGAATTTTTAACTTTCACTATTTTTACCCTAATAAATATTACTATATTAATTGTCCCACCTTGTCTCCCATTAGCATCTTTTCCTTATTCATTGTGGTATTACTAACATTCAGCATATTTCATGACACATAAAAAGTTCTCAGTAAGTAATTATTAATAAAATAAATTACACACATCATGGCTTCCATGAAGAGTATTACAAATTTTTCATTTACTGAAAGCTGAACATGCTCCTTAGAAAATCCATCATGCAGAGAAAAGATACCACATTTTGTCTTGGTCTTTCCAATGTGCTGACAGTTAGAATATGTGTGAATACAGAGTTCTGTATCCATAATGCCCAGACCACATGGCGAGAATCCAAATTTATGTCAAGGCTCATCTTAGGCTTCTCCTAACAGGTTAAATCTTCCTCCTGAAGATCTACATTGTCCCAAAGAACCAAATCTCTATGCCTCTCTATTCATTATCTTTTCTATAATAAACTGATAACCAAATAAAATAAACAACTCTAGAATTTTTAAATGATCCCCATGGCTTCTTTGTAGTAAGTAACCAGTTCAGTCTGTACTGTTGCCCATGAATAAATAAATATGATTTGGTTATCATGACAGCTATTATTTTCACTAATCTCTCTAACTAATTTGTACAGAGATGACAGCTTTAGATATATTTTTATTATAAACTACCAAATGTTTGGTTAATTTTAAAAAGCTTGCCAGTAGGTCATTGGCCATCTTCTGGTTATAGTGAATTATTATTTTTATGGATCTATAGGAAGGATAGGGGATAGACTAATAGCAGACTCCTAGGAGGAGGGAAATATTTTACCAGAGAATTCATGTTCTGAAACCAGTATTTGCAAATCATGTGTTTGCAGACTGAATCTGTACTAATCAGGGCCTCAAAATAGCTCAAACAATCTAATTCTGTGTTGGCACTGCCATCACAGAAGCAAATAAGCAAGGATAAATCTTTGGTAGATGAATCCATCACCAATTTTGGCCTGAAAGATATTCCGCAGATGAAGTTTGAAGAAACTAAGGTCATAGTTAAGAAGACGGAGAAGAAAAGGATAGGCATATAAGAGGGCTGTAAAGAAGAGAGAAAGACAGAAGAGGAGGGGAACACTACTGGTAAAAATTTGTAGTAGCAAGACAGAAGAGCTAAGATCCCCAAAAATCCATATATTAGAGTCATTAGACATATATATATATATATATATATATATATATATATATATAATGCATTTGAGAAATACAAAAAAAAAGAGTTTAAAACATGATTAAAAGAAAAGAATTGCTTTAGGTGACCAAGTCAGTTATTAAAAGGAGCAAATAAAACTCACATACATAAAATATCACTGACATTAAAACTTAGTGGTTAGCTTTAAAATGGTAAAAGATGAAACTGATGAGAATTGGAAGGCAGGTCTCAAGAATGCATTCAAAATCTATCACAAAGAGTCAAAATGATGGATAATACTATAAGTTTCTGCTTTTTAAATATTGCATAAGACTTTGGGCAACCTAACTAATAAGCTTTGTCATTTTAGTCTACTGACCAAAAATCACTTACCAAATACTTCACTTAAGGTATTTTTATATGTGTGTTTGTGTAAAGATGTAAAAATGTATTTATAACATACAAATAAACTTACATATTATCTATATATAACAACAAGGTAGTTTGCTGTCAGAGAAAGCAAGTAATGTTAAATAATCGCAAATAAACAAGTTACTGATTAAATGAAGATGACAAAATCCGCCACAAATTTCAATACTCACAATAAGAACAGCCATAGACTTCAATTCTGAGCCCAATGCGGCCTTCTCCATTCCAGTCCAGAGGTACTATGCGCACGTAGCGGGCAATAACTGGATGCTGTAAATCATGCCGAACCACACTGTCAGAGTTGATGTTTCCAGGAAATGCCTGCAAAAAAAAAAAAAAAAAAAAGGATTTAAAAAATTCAAGAAAAATGTACTTGGGAAACAATCACATTCTCTGTGTGGTAAAATAGAACTAAATTGTCTTATCAATGGCAGTGTTTTATTATTTCTACTATAAATAATTTGAACAAAGCTACTATACTTCCTTTTTTTGAAAGCGAGTCTGGTTTTAAGTGGAAACTAGGCCAAAATTTCTATGGGTCCTTTCAAAGGTGAAAATGCACATAAATTAGAAGAATGAAACACTATTGGGTACCCACTGCAGTATCCAGTAAATATTTAAACTATGAGTTCTAATATTTTGCATTTAAATTACAATTTTTCAGACTCCAACTATATTTCTTGCTTTTTCAAAATCTTCTCTATATTACCTTCCCATGCCATCATAATTTGAATTTTTTTTCAACATCAGTTCAATAAAAAGAACAACCGATTATGTTGTGCAAGTGGCCAGCATTTTCTACCTTTTATTTGCATAAACACATTTACAGAGTTTAGGAGTCAATCAGAAATGTGTCTCTTCTATATTTTTCATTACACAAGATTCTGTCAAAAGAGTGACTTCCCATAAACCTTATTTACATTGATAAGTTTACACTGTTTATGTTTTTTCAGCAGAGAACAAATGGATTTTCTCCGGGCATGGCTATCATTCATTCAGGAAACATTAGTAAAACATCAATTCCATAGTAAGTATCAAGCAAGATAATATGGGGGGCATAAGCTGTCTAAAGCCATAGACACTACACTCAAAATGATCACAATCTAATAATAGGGAAAATGTCAGTAATAAAATTATAATTCAAGGAAGATTGAAAGCAATTGACAATCATAATTTAGAAGATTTAAGGCAAATAAATGAAAATTACATGTTTGTTCCATTTTAAAGCTTTATTAAGATGTTATTTATTTGACAGAGAGAGCACAAACAGGGGGAGCAGCTGATAGAGGGAGAGGGAGAAGCAGGCTCCCCACTGAGCAGGGAGCCTAACATGGGGCTCAAAACCAAGACCCGGGCCCAAGGTAAATACTTAACTGACTGAGTCACTCCCATTTATTGCATTTGAGGATATACTTGCTGTGCCAGGTGATGGTATATAAATATTTATACCACTACTACCAAGTGACTCCTTTGGGCCTCTATCTCTGAGACATTTATAGTCTTTTGAGGCCTGAAAGAAAACAAAACAAAATAGTCTCCTATGTTTCTCCTCTACTCCAAAACTTCACTGACACCAGATGTGTGGGGTTTCCCACACATCAAGAAATGCTCCAATTCTCCATGAACACCAGCTAGAGGTCCTATAATTTAACTCAATTCTGATCACTATCTACTTGAAGATAGAGTCAATCCCACAGGTGAGGGGAGGAGTCCCACAAGACCACCTCACTTCAGATGCCAATCTCAAGTCTAATTTTTCACATCTGCTTCTGACAGACCGGCTATAAATAGGTTCCCATGATCCCCTTCTCAGTTCTGATTATTTGCTAGAAAGGCTCACAGAACTAAGAAAATCAGTTTACTTACTAAATTACTAAAATTACTAATTGCTTTATCGTAAAAGGATACAACTCAGCAATGATCAGAGAGAAGAGATGCACAGAGCAAGATACGTGGGAAGGGCTTAAAAACCTTCTCCAAGGGGTGCCACCCCCCCAGATCACCTACATATTGACCAGTCCAAAATACCTCCAAACACCAACTTCAGAGTTTTATGGAGGTGAAAGCATTAAATCATTGGCCATTGACGATTAAACTCTCCAGAAGTCTGGATGGTTCCATTGCTAACCAGACTCGCTTCTTGTGAGTATCTACAGGCTTTCCAAAAATCACCTCAAGCATAAACTCCACTGTGGTTCAAAGGATTCTATTATAAATAACAATAAAATAAATACCCATTTCACCTTTATTGCACTTATCACTTAAGAAAGTGTAAGGGCTTTAGGAGCTATGTGCCAGGAATGATGGACAAAGACCAAAAAGTATATTTCTTATTATAAGTCACATTAACATAGGCCTAAAATAATATGTGAAAAAAAATGCAAAAGGCAAGGCTGAAAGAAACTACAAAAGTGTACAATATAGGTAGTAATTTCTGTAATATTTGGAGTTCTAGGAAGACTATGCAAACAGAAAAAAAAGAGAGAGACTGTAGCTGGACAGGAGGGCAGAATGATGTTAGGGAGATAGAGGCAAGCAGAGTAGGGCACAGCAAAGAACAGATTATTCCTGGCTCAGAGAAGGAACTCAGGTCTAGGCCTTAAGACACTTGGGACCTAGATGTAGTCATGCTGACATTTTGTTCTGAATGCGTACTCTTCTAGGCCTCAATTATTTTTTTCCATTCCTTCTCCCTATGTCTCTCTCTCTCTCTCTCAAAAAAAAAAAAAAAAAAAAAAAAAGGCTTGGCTGGCTTATTTGCACAATCCGTTTTAGATCTAAAATTGTGCATGCCCTAAAAACATGAATTAAGCATATTCAAAAATAGGTATTAAGAGATATGTCTAATTGGAAGGAAGTGTGCATAGTGGAAAATCATCGTTGTTTTAGCAAGTTCTAATTATGGACAAAATAATCTAGCATGCAGTTTCTGAAAGAAATGATAGAATAAGAGCCACATTTTTAGGAGTTCCTGGGTGGTGGAAGATCATATTGGGGGCAAAAAGACTAGGAACCAGCAATTAAGGATCAATGTCAATGTGGTGGTAAGGGGAAATAAAAAATGCGATTAGTGCCCAACTAGGAGGTCTCCTGTTAATGTGGTTTTAGACCACATGGAGGATATGGAGGAAGGACTTGACAACAGCGGCAAAGCAGAAGTTGCTGAAGATTATCTGGAGGAAGGAGCTGAGGAAAGGAATGGCAGAGGCTCAGAGTACACCAAAGATCCTCCTGACCAAACGCTGCCTTCAGAACATAAGTACAGATGGCGGAGGAGTAGGGTCCCTAAGTCACCCATCCCCACCAACTTACCTAGATAACTTTCAAATCATCCTGAAAACCTATGAATTCAGCCTTAGATTTAAAGAGAAAACAGCTGGAATGCTACAGAGAGAAGACTTTGCACTTCTTTCAAGTACAACTTGTTTTTGGCCACTCTGCACTGAACAAAATGACTAGAAGGAAAAACTCACCACAAAAGAAAGAATCAGTCTTCTCTCCCATAGAGTTACAAAATTTGGACTACAATTCAATGCCAGAAAGCCAATTCAGAAGCACAATTATAAAGCTACTGGTGGCTCTAGAAAAAAAGCATAAAGGATTCAAGAGACTTCATGACTGCAGAATTTAGATCTAATCAGGCTGAAATTAAAAATCAATTAAATGAGATGCAATCCAAACTGGAGGTCCTAACAATGGGGGTTAATAAGTTAGAAGAATGAGTGAGTGACATAGAAGACAAGTTGATGGCAAGGAAGGAAGCTGAGGAAAAAAGAGAAAAACAATTAAAAGATCATGAGGATAGGTTAAGGGAAATAAATGACAGCCTCAGAAGGAAAAATCTATGTTTAATTGGGGTTCCAGAGGGCTCCAAAAGAGATGGAGGACCAGAAAGTGTATTTGAACAAATCATAGCTGAGAACTTCCCTAACTTGGGAAGGGAAACAGGCATTCAGATCCAGGAGATAGAGAGATCCCCCTACTAAAATTAATAAAAACCACTCAACACCTCGACATTTAATAGTAAAACTTGCAAATTCCAAAGATAAAGACAAAATCCTTAAAGCAGCAAGAGACAAGAGTTCCTTAACTTTATGGGAAGGAATATTAGGTTAACAGCAGACTTCTCCATAGAGACCTAGCAGGCCAGACAGGGCCGGCAGGATATATTCAGGGTCCTAAATGAGAAGAACCTGCAGCCAAGAATACTTTATCCAGCAAGGCTCTCATTCAGAATAGAAGGAGAGATGAAGAGCTTCCAAGATAGGCAGGAACTGAAAGAATATGTGACCACCAAGCCGGCTCTGCAAGAAATATTAAGGGCAACTCTGTAAGAGGAAGAGGAAGAGGAAGTCTAAGAGAACAACCTACAAAAACAAGGACTGAATAGGTATCATGATGACACTAAATTCATATCTTTCAAAGGTAACTCTGAATGTGAAAATGGGCTTAATGACCCCATCAAAAGATGCAGGGTTTCAGACTGGATAAAAAAGCAGGACCCATCTATTTGCTGTCTACAGGAGACTCATTTTAGACATAAGGACACCCACAGCCTGAAAATAAAAGGTTGGAGAACCATTTACCACTCAAATGGTCCTCAAAAGAAAGCAGGGCTTGCCATCCTTATATCAGATAAATTAAAGTTTATCCTAAAGACTGTAGTAAGAGATGAAGAGGGACACTATATCATACTTAAAGGATCTATCCAACAAGAGGACTTAACAATCATCAAAATTTATGCCCCGAATGTGGGAGCTGCCAAGTATATCAATCAATTAATAACTAAAGTTAAGACATACTTAGATAATAATACACTTATACTGAGAGACTTCAACACGGCACTTCCTGCAAATGACAGATTTTCTAAGCACAACATCTCCAAAGAAACAAGAGCTTTAAATGATACACTGAACCAGATGGATCTCACAGATATTTACAGAACTTTACGTCCAAACACAACTGAATACACATTCTTCTCAAGTGCACATGGAACTTTCTCCAGAATAGACCACATACCGGGTCACTTATTAGGTCTGATACCAAAAGATTGGGATAATACCCTGCATATATTCAGACCATAATGCTTTGAAATTAGAACTAAATCACAAGAAGAAGTTTGAAAGGATTTCAAACACTTGGAGGTTAAGGACCATCCTGCTAAAAGATGAAAGGGTCAACCAGGAAATTAAGGAAGAATAAAAAAGATTCATGGAAACTAATGAGAATGAAGATACAACAGTTCAAAATCTTTGGGATGCAGCAAAAGCAGTCCTGAGGGGGAAATACATCGCACTACAAGCATCCATCCAAAAACTAGAAAGAACTCAAATACAAAAGCTAACCTTGCACCAAAAGGAGTTGGAGAAAAAAACAGCAAATAGATCCTACACCCAGCAGAAGAAGAGAGTTAATAAAGATTTGAGCAGAACTCAATGAAATCGAGACCAGAAGAACTGTGGAACAGATCAACAAAACCAGGAGTTGGTTCTTTGAAAAAATTAATAAGATACAGAAACCATTAGCCAGTCTTATTAAAAAGAAGAGAGAAAAGACTCAAATTAATAAAATCATGAATGAGAAAGGAGAGATCACCACCAATACCAAGGAAATACAAACGATTTTAAAAACTTATTATGAGCAGCTATACGCCAATAAATTAGGCAGTCTAGAAGAAATGGATGCATTCCTGGAAAGCCACAAATTGCCAAAACTGGAACAGGAAGAAATAGAAAACCTGAACAGGCCAATAACCAGGGAGGAAATTGAAGCAGTCATCAAAAACCTCCCAAGACACAAGAGTCCAGGGCCAGATGGCTTCCCAGGGGAATTCTATCAAACATTTAAAGAAGAAACCATACCTATTCTCCTAAAGCTGTTTGGAAAGATAGAAAGAGATGGAGTCCTTCCAAACTCGTTCTATGAGGCCAGCATCACCTTAATTCCAAAACCAGACAAAGACCCCACCAAAAAGGAGAATTATAGACCAATATCCCTGATGAACATGGATGCAAAAATTCTCAACAAGATACTAGCCAATAGGATCCAACAATACATTAAGAAGATTATTCACCATGACCAAGTGGGATTTATCCCTGGGATGCAAGGCTGTTTCAACACCTGTAAAGCCATCAATGTGATTGATCATATCAGCAAGAGAAAAAACAAGAACCAGATGATCCTCTCATTAGATGCAGACAAAGCATTTGACAAAATACAGCATCCATTCCTGATCAAAACTCTTCAGATTGTAGGTATAGAGGGAACACTCCTCAGCATCTTAAAAGCCATCTACAAAAAGCCCACAGCAAATATCATTCTCAAGGGGGAAGCACTGGGAACCTTTCCCCAAAGATCAGGAACAAGACAGGGATGTCCACTCTCACCACTGCTATTCAACATACTACTGGAAGTCCTAGCCTCAGCAATCAGACAACAAAAAGAAATAAAAGGCATTTAAATTGGCAAAGAAGAAGTCAAACTCTCCCTCTTCGCCGATGACATGATACTGTACCTAGAAAACCGAAAAGACTCCACCCCAAGATTCCTAGATCTCATACAGCAATTCGGCAGTGTGGCAGGATACAAAATCAATGCCCTGAAATCAGTGTCCTTTCTATACACTAACAATGAGACTGAAGAAAGAGAAATTAAGGAGTCAATCTCATTTACAATTGCACCCAAAAGCATAGGATACCTAGGAATAAACCTAACCAAAGAGGTAAAGGATCTATACCCTAAAAACTACAGAACACTTCTGAAAGAAATTGAGGAAGACACAAAGAGATGGAAAAACACTCCATGCTCATGGGTTGGAAGAATTACTATTGTGAAAATGTCAATGTTACCCAGGGCAATTTACACATTCAATGCAATCCCTATCAAAATACCATGGGCTTTCTTCAGAGAATTGGAACAAATCATCTTAAGATTTGTGTGGAATCAGGAAAGACCCCGAATAGCCAGGGGAATATATATAAAAAAAAAACCATAGCTGGGGGCATCACAATGCCAGATTTCAGGTTGTACTACAAAGCTGTGGTCATCAAGACAGTGTGGTACTGGCACAAAAGCAGACACATAGATCAATGGAACAGAAGAGAGAACCCAGAAGTGGACCCTGAACTTTATGGCCAACTAATATTTGACAAAGCAGGAAAGCCTGTCCACTGGAAAAAGGACAGTCTCTTCAATAAATGGTGCTGGGAACATTGGACAGCCACATGCAGAAGAATGAACCTGGATAATTCTCTCACACCATACTCAAAGATAAACTCAAAATGGATGAAAGATCTAAATGTAAGACAAGATTCCATCAAAATCCTAGAGGAGAACACAGGCAACACCCTTTTTGAACTTGGCCACAGCAACTTCTTGCAAGATTCACCCATGAAGGCCAGAGAAACAAAAGCAAAAATGAACTATTGGGACTTCATCAAGATCAGAAGCTTCTGCACAGCAAAAGATACAGTCAACAAAACTCAAAGACAACCTACAGAATGGGAGAAGATATTTGCAAATGACATATCAGATAAAGGGCTAGTTTCCAAGATCTATAAGGAATTTATTAAACTCAACAGCAAAGAAACAAACAATCCAATCATGAAATGGGCAAAAGACATGAAGAGAAATCTCACAGAGGAAGACACAGACATGGCCAACAAGCACATGAGAAAATGCTCTGCATCACTTGCCATCAGGGAAATACAAATCAAAACCCCAATGAGATACCACCTCACACCAGTGAGAATGGGGAAAATTAACAAGGCAGGAAACCACAAATGTTGGAGAGGATGTGGAGAAAAGGGAACCCTCCTGCACTGTTGGTGGGAATGTGAACTGGTGCAGCCACTCTGGAAAACTGTGTGGAGGTTCCTCAAAGAGTTAAAAATAGACCTGCCCTACGACCCAGCAATTGCACTGCTGGGGGTTTACCCCAAAGATTCAGATGCAATGAAACGCCGGGACACCTGCACCCCGATGTTTCTAGCAGCAATGTCCACAATAGCCAAACTGTGGAAGGAGCCTCGGTGTCCATCAAAAGATGATGGATAAAGAAGATGTGGTCTATGTGTACAATGGAATATTCCTCAGCCATTAGAAACGACAAATACCCACCGTTTGCTTCGATGTGGATAGAACTGGAGGGTATTCTGCTGAGTGAAATAAGTCAATCAGAAAAGGACAAACCTTATATGGTCTCATTCATTTGGGGAATATAAAAAATAGTGAAAGGGAATAAATGGAAAGGAGAGAAAGTGAGTGAAAATATCAGTGAGGGTGACAAAACATGAGAGACTCCTAACTCTGGGAAATGAACAAGGGGTAGTGGAAGGGGAGGTGGGCGGGGGTGGGGGTGACTGGGTGATGGGCACTGAGGGGGGCACTTGCCAGGATGAGCACTGGGTGTTATGCCATATGTTGGCAAATTGAACTCCAATTAAAAAATAAATAAAAAAAAGAAAGTGTAATCATCTGACCAGAGGAACAACACTAAAAGAGAAATAAAAAAATTAAATTAAATTAAAAAAAAAAAAAAAACAACAACAGAACATAAGTCCAGCTGGTTAACTACATGTGAGCCTGGGGCTTTAGCTCAAGAGTCCTCTCCTGGTGACCCTGAGCCTTTGTTGGGCAGACTGTTGGTTGATTCTCCCCAGGATGAGGCAGTGGAGGCTGTGTATGACTATGAGGCTCTTCAAATTCATGGAAAAGAACTGAAAGGGTGCCGAAAAATACAGGAGGCCTTAAACTGCTTTGTTAAAGACTTGACATAAGAAGTGCAGATCCTGAAGTCATGGCTCATGACTTTAAATTTGTATAAGCAACTTAATAAAACTTGAGAAATAACCTATTTACTGTTAAAGTGAAAAAAAAGACGGATATTATATTTCAAAAGAAGAATTAATAAGATTTTGAGAGAAGGGAATAGGAGAAAATAGTATAGGCCAACCTATTCCAAGGTATTAATGGCAGAAAAAAAGGGGGGGTGGCAAAAAGGGAGGTATCTATTCTTCCCCTCCTGAGCAACTTCTCTTCCTTTGAGTAACAGCAGCTAGATTTTCTCTCTCTCTCTTTTTTTTTTTTAAAGACTTTATTTATTTATTCATGAGGGACAGAGAGAGAGAGAGGCAGAGACACAGACAGAGGGAGAAGCAGGGTCCACGCAGGGAGCCTGACATGGGACTCGATCCTGGGTCTCCAGGATCACACCCTGGGCCAAAGGCAGTGCTAAACCGCTGGGCCACCTGGGCTGCCCCTAGGTTTTCTTTAACACGTTACCCACCGTCCACCAGAATCAGGAGAGGTAGATGCCACACAGTAGATGCAGGGGTGGGCACCTAACTTGATGAGAGTCCATTTCAGCCCTTGTGGTGGGATGATTCACTCATATACACGTTCATTCACTGATCCAATCACTTATTTATTCATTGACTCAGGAAATAGCTAAGAGCCTCTATGTACAGTATATTGCTCAAGTCACTGGGGTTACAGGAGTAAATAAGACAGAGTTTCTGTTCTCCTGGCATTTATGTATTCACATGCATAGTGAGGCAGCTAAGAAATAATAAATATTAAATCAATCAATCAATCAATAAAATATATACAAATATATAAATAATACAATAAATATATATAATATATGTATATTACACTAAGTTGCGTAATATGTGTTATGTTGGTACATATTAAATCACATATACAGCATGCACATACTGAGCATACTTTGCATGTTCCAGGATGGTAAGGAAGCCAGTGTTTCTGGAATACAGTGAAGAAAGGAAGAACATGGTAGAAGATGTTGGGGGAGGTGAAGGCAGAGCAAGGAGGGCCTGCAAACCATGAGCGTGCTGTGGATTGCATTTTAAGCATACCGGAAGGAAATCCATTAGAGGGTTTTAAGCAGAGTAATTACACAACTCATCATTGTTAAGACCTGGGCTACTCACCCCCACCCACTGCCACCCGCTCCCTGAATATGGTGAAGTTCCCAGGAGAACAGAAGTCAACAACATAATATAAAATACAGAATTGCAGGACCTGTACCGAGTACTCCTGGGGGGGGGGGGGGTCAAGGGAGAAGGGAAGAAGAGCAGTGGCACAGAGATGAGCCCTGAGGAGGAGAGAGGGGAAACTTAGTACAAGCTGGATCCCAAATGCATCACATGTGAGGAGAGAAAACAAAACAGAGCCCGGACCTACTGGCAACCAGGCTCTCCTTCCACTAAGCTCCTGCTGGTCCTTATGCTATTATAAAGGGATGAATATCAGAAAAGACAAAGTAGGAAAATCTGTAGACACATCATTCCAGCATCTAAACCCAGAACATGCTGAGAAAACCTCTGGGCTTTTGATTTTTTTGTCTTGTTTCCTTGTTTTTTTTTTTTTCTGATTTTTTTTTAAAGCAACTGAATAAATACTTACAAATACAAAGATATCTGAATGGAAAGATAATTAGTGAAGATTCAGGTATATTGTATTTGAGATTTCACCATCACTTTGAAAGGTCACATCGAGAATTTGAGATGTTTAAAGTAGTTGCGTTTTATTGAAGTTGGGCTTCGCAGAGAGGGCACATGTATAATTTATGAACAAATGCATGTCATATGGTATTTTCTTCAGCATTCTCAGCATCAGTAAGTTGTGTGGTTTGCGCTTCTTTTCATTTCCGAGCAGACATAGATTTAAGGCATTATTTTAATTGAAGTTTAAAACATTTCAGAAGAAGAGTGTAGGTGTCACCGATCACTGCCTTGAATATAAAGGCATGAATATATATATATATATATATATATATGAAATGTCTCCTTTTATACAGCAGTATTTGGAAAAGTTAAGAAATACGGAGAGAAGCAAGCACTGATTTAATAAAAACAACATCTAATATTTATATATCGCTTTATTATTTAAAGAGTCCTAGTACATGCTGTATCGTTTGTGCCTCCTAGAAAAATGTTTAGTTTGTTAGGGATGCTCTTTTTTCAAATCAGGAAACTCAGTTCAGAGAACTTACTGGATGTCAAATAGCTGAGTAAGGTCAACCCAGGGCAAAGCACCAAGCTTACCAGGCATTTCCACACTGACTTTTGTTTGAAAATAAAATTTTCAGTTAGGAATAAAGGTTTTTCTATTTAGGCACAACGTATTTTATTTTTGATATTTGATACTGCATATTTGGATCCAAATTTAAAGTTTGATAATTTTTATCATAATGCATTTTGGATGTATATTTGATTTCTGGCTCATTTATTACAAAGCATATTTGCCTGCACACTCTCCTTCTCTCTTCAATTTTATTTCCACAAACTTTGACAAAATTAGTATTTTCTTTTCTTACACATTTTCCCCCAAAACATGCTCCCATCGTGGTCATTAAGCCAAAGCTCCTCTGCAACTTTTAATAGAAATAATTAAAAGGTTTGAATGACACAGTTTACTAAAAGGAAAGAAAGGCTGGTCTACTCTAGTGAATATCTCACTTTAGTAGCAATGAGTACAAGGCCATAGGACTTGAAAAGAAGCATTTCCTTTCACATAACTTGACTCTTTCACATCTCTTTGCGATTTTACAGACAGACATGAAAAGAAAGAATAAACAAGGTAAAACACTCAGCTGATACTTACAAAATATTTAAGAACTGGAAATCTGCACGAAAAATCAAAAGAATTAAAAGGTATTTTAATCTTTCCAGAATAAAACAACAGGCTTTAAAATTCAACCTTCATGGGCAGCCCAGGTGGCTCAGCAGTTTAGCGCCGCCTTTGGCCCAGGTCGTGATCCTGGAGACCCTGGATCGAGTCCCACGTCGGGCTCCCTGCATAGGGCCTGCTTCTCCCTCTGCCTGTGTCTCTGCCTCTCTCTCTCTCTCTCTCCCTCATGAATAAATAAATAAAGTCTTTAAAAAAAAAGAGAGAGAGAGAGAAAATCTAGCTGCTGTTACCAACAAATTCATCACTGTTAAGACTGAAAAATCAATTTACAGGAGCTTGTGAATTATATGCCATTGCTATGAAATCTCTACTGGTTGTGACTTGCATATGCTTAGAAGAATAGGGTTTGGGAGGGTTCTTTGCTTGTTTTTGTTTGTTTTTAACTAACACAGAATTTATGTAACTAATAAAGCTTTAAGCTTAGTAAAGCTAAGGGAGCAATACCACGTTAAAGCTGTGCTGGTAATTGAGAGTAACTCCCCTAAAAATTGCTAAACTTTACAGCAGAGGGGGGTGTGGGGAGTGGGTGAAACAGGTGACGGGGATGAAGGAAGGCACTTGTCATGACAAGCACCATGTGATGTATGGAATTACTGAATCACTATATTTATTATACAACACCTTAAACTAATAGAACACTGTGCATTAGCTAACTGGAATTAAAAGAAAAACTTAAAATATAGAGCAAAGAGTTATAATAAAAATATATATATATATATATTTGAGTTGTTCAGAATACTAATTTTATAATCTAAACATCGCTAAAGTTTTAATAACTAAAATTTTCCCACCATGGGGAACTAAACATTTATTCTAACTGGAACAAGAGTTCAGGTGGCCTAAGATAGGAAGAGGCACACTTTTTCTATAAAGCACCAAACAGTTAATATTTTAGGCTTAGCAGGCCGCACGCCTCTCAGTCCCGTATTCTTTCTTCTTCCTTTTTATTTTTTTATTTTTTTTGTAATTATTATTTTTTAATAATAAATTTATTTTTTATTGGTGTTCAATTTATTCTTCCTTTTTATTTTAACAACACTTGAAAAAATGTAAAAAACATCATACTCTCAGTCTTTAAAAGAACAGGGACCAGACTTAGCCCACAGGCTAGAGCTTGCCAACCCTGGGTCTGAGAGAATCTTTCAAATTGATAAATCCTCCCCTCAACTCCAATAGGATGCAGAAGTCTAAAATCATCGAAAAACTTTTCAGCCACTTGGCATTTAAAAACCAATAAACTTTGGGAAAGCATTTTGTCATCCCTTGAAGCATATAATTTATCAGACTGGAGGAAAATATATAGGGATTTAGAAGTATGCTGTGAGTGATGCATGAACTAACACTTCTCTCAAATTCACTATTATGGGGTCTGAAGTGTAACTTATGAAGTATTTTATGAAGAGAATAAATATATTTGGTCCTCCCTAAAACCTCACCTTTCAAGAAACCTAAAATAAGGGATCACAAGCTTCTACAGCAAAAGAATGAGAGTGTATATCTTAGGGCAGAGGTTTTGCTTAAAAAACTGAAAAAAAATTGTGTGTGTCTGAAACACACGGCTACTGTGTGCATAAGCCCAGAAGGAGCTCTCAGCTACAGACAAGTCTCCTGGGTGGGAAATTATGTGAGAAAAACAACAACACATGAATATTTTCCCATGTGTGAGAGACCTCATTTTTTTTAATATAAAATATCTCTGCAGCAACAGAAACACATATTGATTCTTCCTTCAGTTGATGTCTTAAACCTGTGATCGTTATAATCACTTTTTTTTAAAGTAGAATTTTATGTCTTACTGGATTTTAAATTTTATTTTCCCCATGCTAACAATTTATACCAAAATACAGAAATGGACTTTCCATTTTGCTGCCTTGATGTGTGTCTCCAGGCCAGGTTCCACTCCGTGCTGAGGCAGGAAGAAAAGAAGTACTTTCAGAAAAATGCTGCATCTGTCACTCTCCAGATCTGGCTTTGTCACCTCAGCTCTCTTGTCATCGTCTTTATGTGGCTGCACAAACATGTCTGGAAGGACCCAGCTCAGATAGCACTTCCTGAAGGTAAGGATATTCCCGGACCCTCACTCCTCAATTCCCATGTTCTGCTGGGGGTCCTCATTAACACCCCATACTCATTCTCCTCACCCAGTTGAAATTACTTCATTGTGTACTGAATTATCCACCTAACGACTATTTTGGTAGGAAGCCAGCTTTGGAGTTTGTGCTCAAACCTCTGGTCCATCACTATATCTGATGTCCCTACACAATGGTTGCTGTTCAATGAGTATCCGTTTAGGGCCTGATTAAATGAATGGAAAAAAAAAAGAGCATTCCTTAACTCCCACCTGTTTACATTTCATAGCTCTCATTATTTCTGAATGTACCAAAGCCAGTTGAGCAACCATTCACAGTAAATAAACCACGTTTGGTCATATCCTACAGAAGGAGGAAAAAAAAAAAAAAAGCATTCTAGTCTGAATCAAGACCCTAGGCACATCAAAATAATTTTCCCATAGGCATGGGGATATCATAAGTGGCCAGGAATCACAGAGATCATGCAGCAAAAAGAAAATGGTCAGGCAAAAATCATGTCAAAATCAGCAGATAAATGCTGGGAGAAATGTGAAAATTAACACACACACACACACATTCAATCTCAGATGTTCTTCTCCGATTGACTTATTTCACTCAGCATCATACCCTCCAGTTCCATCCACTTCGAAGCCAATGGTGGGTATTTGTCCTTCCTAATGGCTGAGTCATATTCCATTGTATACAGAGACCACATCTTCTTTATCCATTCATCATTTGGGGAGTATAAAAAATAATGACATGGAATAAAGGGAAAAGGAGAAAAAAAATGAGTGGGAAATATCAGAAAGGAAGACAGAACATGAAAGACTCCTAACTCTGGGAAACAAACTAGGGGTGGTGGAAGGGGAGGTGGGCGGGGGGTGGGGGTGAATGGGTGATGGGCACTGAGGGGGGCACTTGACGGGATGAGCACTGGGTGTTATTCTATATGTTGGCAAATTGAACACCAATAAAAAATAAATTTACAAAAAAAAAAAAAAGAAATGCAAATCAGATGTTCACACAGGTAATTCACTTGAGCTCTGCTATAAATTGGGGGTTATAAAGCCATGGCGACATGTCGTGTAGCAAATGCCAAAACATTCTATCCGCATAAAAGAAGTACCACCTTCTCTGAGCACTTCTGCTCTTGACTCAGTGAGAGAGGTCTTACCTTTTTCATTTTGCAGTTACAAGGTTTAGAAGTATTTTATCAGAAGAACCATTAAATAATTAAGGATTATGAGGTAAGGATGGTAATTTTACTTAGAAAAATAATAAGGTAAAATGTTTTAAAATCTAATTCTTAAATTTCTATCACTTTATTTCTTACAGGGATCACATGATGATGGTGTTTTATAGGTTTTATGCTTTGGCTCAACTGCTCTCAGCCTACCCAAAAGATTCCATCTTTTTGATGGCTTAATCATCTCCCATAGTTTATTCCTAAGATCCCTCTCCCCCTCTTGTCCTGTCTTTCCTTCCTTCCTTCCTCCTCTCCTCCTCCACTCCTTCTTTCCTTCCCTCCAGGGGTTTCAGGGAACACATAATTCTTTCTTATTCACGTTGCAATTCAGTATAGAAGGAAGGGAGTGGAGGGCTCAGCTCCACCTCGTCTTTCAGGGACAACATCTGGTTGTCAAGGCCACCACAGAAACAGAAGAAGAAGCAGACAGGAAGGTACAGGTCAGGGTAGGACCAGGTTTAGAAGTAGAAGATATATATATATATATATATATATATATATATATATATATATATATATAAAGTAGAGGATATCACTTCACACATTCCACTGGTCATGTTTCCTACTGGCTTTACTCAATCTTAGGGTGGAAGAGACTAGGAAATATAACACAAAAGGGGGACAGCTTTGATAAATGTGTAACATTGTCTCACCGCATAGGGGTTATATGATGTCTATGCACTTCAGAAATTTTACACCTACCTATATAACAGCACTTATTATACTAAATAGTAAAAATGCATATAATCACTTGTTGGTCTCCTAATAAACTACAGACTATGTAGGCATTGATAAGGCTTTTTCTTTCTTTTTTTTATTTTTTAAGGCTTTTTCTTAACTGAGGTATAATTTACAAAGGTAAATTGCAAAGATCTTAAGTGAAGAGTTGGATCGGTTTTGAGAAATGCGTTTGCCCATGCAATCCCCTCCCCATCAAGATACAAAACATTTCTTATTAACCCAGAAACCTCCCTTGTCAGCGTCCACCATCATCACCCACCTTAGTTAGCAGCACTCTCAACCCTAGTGGAAACACTTTTCCAATTTCCAACAGCAGAGATTAAATTTTTGCCTTTTCTTGAACTTCTCATTAAAGTGATCAAACTCACCTTCACTCAGAATAACATTAAGATTCTGCTACGCTTTTGTGTGTATTCATGGTTTATTTCTTTTTATCGCTGAGTAGTATTTTATTGTATCAATATACCACAGCTTATTTAGCCATGTTTCTTTTAAGAGACTCTAGGGCAGTTTCCAGTTTTTATTTTATTTTATTTTATTTTTTTACTATTATGAATAAAATTGCTGTGAGCATTGTATAAATGCATAGGGAGAGAATTTCTGCCTCACAGAGTAGATACATGCTTAAATTTCTAAGAAATTACTGAATTCTTTCTTAGTGGTTATATCAGGCATCAGAAAAGCGTTTAATTGCATCAGAAAAATCTCTGCTGTATATTCTTTTTTCTCCTCTCTACTGTATATTCTATATAACTTCATTATTTTATGCATCTATATTATTTTTCTCTCCAAACTTACCTACATGTCAAGCCATAAGAAAGAGTGAAAATAATTAGATAAATGCTATCCGTTGTCTTTTTTTTTTTTTTGCTTAATATTTGAAATGAACATAGAGTAAGAAAAGCAAAGGCAATGTTATCAAATGTAGCAAATGTTCAAATAGACCATAACTGACAGAAGTCTGGAGATGGAAATGTTTGAAAGAATGTAGAAGAAAGGACACAATGGATAAAATCCACGTCCTTCACATGAGTCAGGAGACATTTCCAAAACTCCATAGAACAGCAAACCCACTTACTAGTACTAGAAGGAACAAAATTAACAAATAAATGGTTTAAATATTTGCTACCATTTCTAAAAGCAGGCTAGATGTGAGGAAAAGTTAGCTAACTACAAATTGATCTAGCTAGAAGTCAGTAGTCAGTAGGTAATTTCTAAGTAGAGACATAAACAAAATGCAATGTGAGTATATAGGGAGAGTGGAACCAGAGGAGATATTGGGATGGGAGCTTTTGTTATTTAAATGAAATTCTTTTTGTAATATTGGATTAAAAATATTTATCTATGTACTACTTTGATAAAGACAAACCACATTTTTTTTTTTTTTGGAATTGTATCTAAAACTTTGGCCTTAAGATCCCTGGCATATTGATGTGGGAAACAAAGGCAGAAGAGAAATTATTAAATTTCCTTACTACCTACAGCTAATGGACAAGTCCTTGAAACAAGCAGAGTGACATTCCTCTGGAACCTCAACTGCCTAGATGCTGACACTTTGCTAAGGGTAAAAGGTAATCCTAGCCTGATATTCCTCACCCCTACCTCAGGATCCTGGAGTTCTATTTGATCCTATAAAAATTCCTTAAAAATAAATAAATAAATAAATAGCCCTTTAGGAATTTATCTCTAAACCCCCCAAGATACATGTTGGTGACCATTCCCCAAGCATATGACCCACCGAGACACATGTGAAGGCGCTCATGACTAAGGTTTTATTAGACAGTAATAAATTTTAGACCTTTTCCCAACAATGGCTAGCTTCGTCAAGGTCCTGGAAACCTTGCTTCCAAAATTCCTTAGAGACTTAGGCGATCGTTAACCCCCACCCAACTTGAAGGTCTATAATGTACCACTCTTCATGACCCTAGTGCAGCTCTTTCTGCCCATGGGTCCTTTCCCCATGCTTTCATAAAACCACCTTTTTGCACCAAAGACGTCTCAGGAATTCTTTATCGGCCACTGGCTTCGAATGCTAACATCTTTTCCTACATCAAAACTACACAGATGGAGACACAATCAGGTGTGAGGTTCATCTTGTCTGTAAAAATAAAATCTAACCAGCTGCTTAAAGAACCATAAGACTCCTGGTACTGAGCCCAGAAAGAAATTTCTCAAATGAGTCCCCTCGTAAAAGGAACCGTGATACACAATAAGCAAAGTGTTCAGTGACATCTGTATAAGAAGATAACAACAAATCTCATAGGAGGTTTCTTACAGTTTCCTTCAATGTAGTCCCGTGGAAAAATGCCAGAACACAATTCAGTAAACAAAATTTTACAGTGGTAATCAAGGCTTTCAAATGCAGGTATTCCACTCTCTGCTGACTGGTTTAATCTAGAAATAGTTCAGAGTATCTAGAGGAATGAATGGATTGCATTGCCTTCAGATTATCCTCTGTAAACATTGCTTTTCCCAAGTATTTGATGTTTCAATGGCAATGAATTTGAGAATTTACTTGGAAGTATATCTCTTTCTAAATGTGGAACCAATGCTTCCATAAACATAAGATCAAGTATTAGTCAGGGTGAAGATTGGTATTGGCAAAGTCAATTATCATTGTTAAATTGTTAAGCTGTGAATTTAAACATGTAAGATTTCTCATTAATATAGCTTTATGCCATGAGATATTAATAGTTTTGACGCTAAATGCCTTCTCTTATTTAAACATTAACAATGTCTTTAATCTTTCTCAATTTAACATACTTCCTACCATTTTTATATACTATAGTGAGATTTATATGCAAGGATGTCTCTTTAACAGACAGAGAAAGAGTAGAAATAGCTGATATTTCCTGGGTCTAGAAACAAATTTTTTCCCCAGTATATTTGAATCTCACCCTTCATGGAGGGAAAAAAAAAAAAAAATATATATATATATATAATATTCCTCCATTTGATTAATTTTACTTTTCTATCCCCTTCCACTACAAAATTTCACAAATAAATGGATTGTGCTCTGCATTTCTCTCTTTCTCCATGCTCTAAGCTTCAACATTTGCTCATTATGATCTTTTCCTTTGAAAGAGAAATCATGAAGACCACTGAGGATTATTCAATCAACTCTGTGTTTTTTTTTTTTTTGTTTGTTTGTTTTTTTTTTTTTTTTTTTTTTTTGTCATCCGGATTTTCTTCAACATCCTTCATAGCTGGTCACATTCTCCTTGAATCTCTCTTTTTCAAGAATGTTTCTATTTTGCACATTTTATCTCAAATCACTTTTCCACATTGGATATTCTTAATTTTTCTGTGGACTATTAAATATCAATGAGCCTTGAATCATAAATTCCAGGAGCATACTTTGCTTTTGGTCTGTGTCCTCTACTACCCTGATTTATTTTTTGACCTCCTGGGAGCCATGTCCTCTGGCAACAGATTTTGTTCTTCCAGCGAGGCATGCCAACAGACGGCCAGCTCCCCTCAGGCAGCCTATCTTCTGTGGCCCCAACTCTCACTAGTCTTTGCATATACTGTTTCTCCCCTTTGCTCTGTAGCCCCAGGAATGGTACTGACTGTCTTCCCTGGATTTCAAGTCTACTAGTGTCTCAGCATCCCTGTTTGTTCTCTTAAA
Organism: Nyctereutes procyonoides; assembly: GCF_905146905.1. Taxonomy (NCBI): domain Eukaryota; kingdom Metazoa; phylum Chordata; class Mammalia; order Carnivora; family Canidae; genus Nyctereutes; species Nyctereutes procyonoides. The sequence goes on along the minus strand of NW_026575120.1, from coordinate 38,770,078 downwards.
CCTGGCCATACTTCTGTTAATTGTCTCTTGACTACATTATGTTTAGGTAAACACTTTTGACTTTACCATCTGCTTCTCGTCAGAACACTGGTAGGTATACGTACAGAATCCCTACTATAGTGTCCGTAACTTTATTGGCAAACGTCATTGGAGTAAATCCAGTTGGAGATGTCAGTGCTGGGGCCAAGGTCAGGCTGCCCCAAGATGGGCCTTCTCACACCAAGATTATTTCAAGTTAAAGTAATCAAAACCCAGCAGATGCAGGAAAAGCTCTCTGCCTCCCCCTCAACTCCCTACATTTCCATTGGAAAGGAGCCACCCTATAGCAGGAAGAGAGTTATTAAGAGAGACTGTCTTTTACTTAAGAAACTCACATGCATAATAGAGAAATCTTTCTTTCCCCAAACATCTTTTTCACCTTCCTGATGGTTTACTTTCCCATTGTATCCTCAGAACCTATCCCAATCCTTATCTCATGTAAACTTCATATTGCTCGACATCTTTGGGATTTCAAGTCCCTGAGGATTCCCTCTAGGTACACCTAATAAATTTGATTTTCTCCTTTTAATCTGTCCCATATTGATATAATTCTAAGTCTAGTTAGAAGAACCACAGGGCAGCGGAAGATTTTCCTCCCTGACGGCTGGTGTGGCTTTAACTCACGGAACACTCCTCCTCCTGGACACTGCAGCTGAGAAATCCTTGGGGCATCTGACAAACAGCCAGTGGAAGCTAATATTTCTTACCACACCAGCCTCCTGGAATCTCTATCTGCAGAGTCTATGGAGTGAGAATGGTAAGAGTCCTTTTTCTCTCTTTCTAAATTTAGATTAGTAGGAGAAAATATCTGTTGAACTAGTTCTTTGGGCCTAGCAACTCTGGTTACTGATCCATCTCCTCCCATTGATGGTCTTCATTTCCCTTTGTCTGTGTCTTTCATGTTGTTTGTCATCTGTTGCTAAGGGACTCAAACATCACAGCCTCCAACCATGCACCACCTCCCTCTTGGGAATTAACATGACTCCAAAAGACCCGAAACTTAATCAAAACAGCTAATGTATGCATAGTTTCCCTTTTCCTTGCTCTATGACCTAAGAGCTTGGTTTTGTGACCGGTGAGAACATTCTCTTTGGTCTCACCATACTAAGGGTGCACTTACTGGGGTACACTGTGGTGGCCAGCTGAACAGGCTGGGAATCCAAGTCTGATCTCCAATCCCACCTCTCTCTCTAGATCTCCCTCTGGATCCATCTCTCTTGCCTTCTCTCTCTGTTCAGCCACGTCAACTTTCAGGAGTGTTTGACATGAGAGATTCCAGTGCATAAATAATGTAGGAAACAAAGGCAAAAGAAAAAAAAATAATTTCCTCACTGCCTACAGCCTATTGACAAGTCCCTGAAACAGGCTGAGTAACCTTCCTCTGGGAGCACAGCTGTCTTGATGATGACACTTTGCTAAAGGCAAAAGGCAATCTTAACACTATTGCGACCCACTGCATCCCCCACCCAGGTTCCTGTAAATCTTCTTTATAAAGATTCCTTTGGAAATTTCCTCTATCTCCACCCCCCAAGATACATGCTAGGAATCATCCTCTAAACACTTGGCCCACTGATTTACATCTGAAGGGTCTCATGACTAACGTTTTATTAGACAGTAATGAATGGCCCTTCCCAACAATGGTTAGCGCCCTCAAGGTCCTGGAAGCCTTGCTTCCAAAATTCCTTGGAGACTTAGGCTATTGCTGACCCCCTCCCAACGTGAAAGCATATAATCAGTCACCTGTCACAACCTCATTGCCGCTCTTATTGCCCAAGGGTTCTGTCCCCGTGCTTTAATAAAAACACCTTTTTGTACTGAAACTGTCTCAAGAATGCTTTCTTGACTTTCAGCTCTGAACTCCAACATTTCCTACATCATAAGAACCATTGCCATCCTAACATTTGTTGCTTGCTAGTGATGGGGAGTCTCATTCCAGTGTCACCTGCCCCATGGCACAGATTATCTCCTCCTGGTAACTGGAGACATCTCATAATTTTGTGGGAGACCAAAATCACCATTTTAACCAGACCATCTTTATTGCCTGTGCAGGGAAGGCCTTTGCTTTCTTAGACTAATTTTGGGAGTAAACTTTAGAATCATGGGGCTATAACACCTATGCCCTCTTTGGATACCTTGCATCCTTGGTTAGCCCATTAAGGCTTACTGGTCTGAGTCACTATTAGACCTTACTTGTCTATGGCCAGACATAAATTAGCTATGCTTGAAAGAAAAATAAACCTCACAAAGAGCTCTCAATTGTCTTATTAGTATAATGGCCAGTCTTAGGGACTCCCTTGACAAAATAAAATCACAGAAATTAGACTTAAATTGAAATAAATGTCCACATCCAATGCAAATTCCCTTTAGAATCTGCCTCATTTGCCTGTTTTAATTTAGCCTTCCCTATTAGATTTACCTAGGCCTAACCTCTAGGTTCAAAGTGTAAATGTTGAAAGACAGGAACTAAATTTAACTAAAGCACCTGAGAATGGCTACAGGCTTGCTTTGCTCCTACCTTCAAGGGATTGATAATACCAACTTCAGGTTCTTATGTGATGTCCTTTGCAAGTGTTATCCTAGACTCCCCACTGCAAAAGAATTTGTGTCTCCACGATAGAAGCAAAATCTTTTATATTACTAAGACATTTTACCTCCACTTTGAAAACATCCTACCAATTTTAGAGATTAAAAAGATCAATGACCATTCACAAAACCCTGTCACAAGAAAGAGGACCAAAAATTTCTCCTAGACCCTCCCACAAATGATCTGTGAAGGGCCAATATCCAAGGACTAATAGAAGCCGATATGGGGAACAAAAGCAGAAGGGAATGTAGATAAAATTCAATTTCCTTATGACCTGCAGCCCACTGACAAATACTTGAGGCAGACAGAACATAACCTTCCTCCTGGAAGCTCCCAACAGTCTTAATGTTAATGCTTTGCAAGAGGGAAAAATAGCCCTAGCTTGACAACAGCTAGGTCTCCAGGATCCTGTGAGTCTTCTTTAGCATATAAAAGTCCTTTTGGAGACTTCCAATGTCCTTACCTCCCTCAACACTACAGTATATAATCAGTTGCTCCTCACACTCCAGGGCAGCCCTTTCTGCCCAAAGGTCCAGTCCTTGTGCTATAATAAAACACCTTATTGTACCAAAGATGTATCAAGAATTCTTTCTTAGCCATCAGCTACAAACACCAACATTTCCACAACAGAAACCAAGGTTGAGCTATGTACCCAAAAGAAAGCTTTTCTAAAATGTTTTTTTTTTATTTTTTTTAATTTTTATTTATTTATGATAGTCACACAGAGAGAGAGAGAGAGAGGCAGAGACACAGGCAGAGGGAGAAGCAGGCCCCATGCACGAGGAGCCCGATGTGGGATTCGATCCCGGGTCTCCAGGATCGTGCCCTGGGCCAAAGGCAGGTGCCAAAACGCTGTGCCACCCAGGGATCCCCTCTTAAAATGCTTTATACAGGTTTTACAAAAATAAAAATATTTTAATTTCAATTTTAATTTAAAAATCTCCTTAATATAAAGAAACAAATTTAGTTAAGAAGGCAGGACAATCACCTGCTATCCAAACTATAATCTTGTTATTTGGAGAGTTAAAAACAAATCTGAAAAAAAAAATCTGTTTTACGAATCTATAAAACCAGAAATGCAACCCTAAAACCATTCAAAGCCCTCCCACCTATCTTTACCAATCCCCAAACCCTGCCTATTCCTCTTACATTGTTTCTGGATATTGTAAAAGATCAAGCTATTGGAACAAAACTATACTGAGGAGAAAGGAAGGTGAATTTTAAATTGAAATTATCCTGAAACTCTGGGATAAAATATTTTTTTTATTCTTTCTGTACCCTGAAATTACAAATCTTATGCCTTTAAAATGTAAACACAGCACACAATTGCCTGAAACTGAAGAAATAAAATAGGAAAAGACTTAAAAAAAAATACAAATTGCTAGAATGACTTCTGTGCCCAGACTCCATCACTTTTCAGAACAGACAGATAAGCATCAAATCTTCACCATGAAAAAAATGTAGATGACTTCTCTCTATCTTTGTGATATAAATTTCTACCTTCATCTCCCCTAGAACCTAAGAACAGTTCTTTGAAATAGAATTGTGGAGAACTTGAGGGAGAAGTTTTTCATATGTGCGTACTGCACACACACACACAAATTAGGGAGATATTTGGGAATTCAGCCTGTAACATCATTTCTACAAATAGAACAAAAGCTATAAGATTGTTTGTATCTTGTCTGTGTATGTGTATCCATTCATGTCATAAATGTGAGATATTTTTCTACCTCTAGATGGTATTGCTAAAATTCATTTGTAAAAGCGCTCTATTTAGCTGGTTTAAAGGCAACTGCTTATGGGACCTGGGCATTCCAAAATTCTGAAAGCTAAAAACTAACCAAAATGTTTTCTCAAGGTCACAAGATCTGGGAAAATATTTGATACTAAAGCTAAATTTAAGGTTGTTGATTTAATTAAAATAAAATTGTCTTTAGACAATTTAAGCATTAAATGCAAGACTTTAATTTTACCTGTGTTTAATGAAGGTCCAGTGAGTTGTTTCTGTTGCAAGTTGGTAAAAAAAAATTAAAAATTAGAATGGTTGACATTGTCTGTCTATTGCCTCATGAAGTTTTGTGGGTAATTAAGCATAACTGTTAAGAAAAAGATTAAACAGTCAGAAATAAGATTCAAAGATTCATAGGTGAATTTATGAATGGCTTGGAAAATGTTTGATAATCTGAATTTTGGAGTTTTGTTAAGTTAGATGATTAGTTGAATTTCTTAAATATAATTTCCAAATAAGATAAAATAAGACATTAAGCATTAAACATATGTTTATCTATGCTTGTCTTATTGCAGAGAAACTAAAGATAAATATGGGTCTTAAGCCTGGTTTGTGATTTATTATTATTTTTTTAAGATTTTATTTTTTAAAAAGATTTTATTTATTTATTCATGAGAGCCACACAAAGAGAGAGAGAGGCAGAGACACAGGCAGAGGGAGAAGCAGGCTCCAGGCAAGGAGTTGGACGTGGGACTGGATCCCAGGTCTCTAGGATCATGCCCTGGGCTGAAGGCGGAGCTAAACTGCTGAGCCATGTGGGCTGCCACTAAGATTTTATTTTTAAGTAATCTCTATACCCACTGTGGGGCTCCAACTCATAGCCCTGAGATAAAGAGTCACTTACTCTACCAACTGAGTCAGCCAGGCACCCCAGGTTTGTGCTTTATTTTTAAAATTGGTACTATGCAAAACATGTTTCTAGAATAATGAAATGCATTACAAAAATTTGCTAATCTAAAAAAAAAAGTGCTGGTATAACAAACTGCTCACAATTGCTTATTACTTAGTTTTCACTAGAAACTAAGGTTTCTAGAAGTTAAAAATTCTCATAAATGTAATTAAGATTATCAGAAATAAAGGAAACAACTTTTATCCAAGCAAAGTATGATAATGTTTTCTGAGGAAAAAGCACATGAGGAATGGGAATACATTTTTGCTAAAGGGAAGAAAGTAATATGTTTCAGGAATATGGAAATAATATACTTCTGTCTCCAAAGAATGACAGCTGATGAAGTTTTGGAATATAGGTGAGGTCCGGAGCCAAGAACCAAGAAAAAATTCTTGAGATGTCTTTGGTGCAAAATGGTGGTTTTATTAAAGCAGAGGGACAGGACCCATGGGCAGGAAGAGCAGCTGCTCTGGGCCTGTGAGGGGTAAACTGATTAAATACTTGCAGAGTTGGGGGAGGCAAGCAAAAAAAGGAAATTTCAAAAGGATTTTCATATGCTAAGGAGGACCTACAAGACACTAGAGGCCTTGCCATTGCCAAGTTAAAGATTGCTTTACCCTCTAGTAAGGCATTAACATTAAGACAACTGGAAGCTTCTTGAAGAATGTCACACATATCCCACCCTGGGTGGTGGTTGTTTGTGGGGCATCAGCTGTGCTTTGTCCTCAGCTAGTCCTGCTCCCTCATCAATAGCTGTTCTCAAACAGTAGAGACGGAGTATGGTATTACTAAAACATGGAAGTGAGGGTCTCCAAAGGAACAGCCTAGCCCCAAAGGGAAAGACCCTATCAAGTTTTACTTAATACCCCTACAGCTGTAAAACTAAGGGGCATAACAAGCCAGGTACACTTATCAAGAATTAAACTTGTTGGGGTGCCTGGCCTGGGTGGCTCAGTCAGTTAAGCATCCAATCTTGGTTTCAGCTCAGGTTGTGAACTTGGGTCATGGGATTGAGTTCCACATCAGGCTCTGTGCTCAGGGCAGAGCCTGCTTGAGATTCTCTCTCCCTCTCCCTCTGCCCCTCCCACTCAAGTTCTCTCTCTCTCCCAAATAAATGAGTAAGAATCTTTTAAAAAATTAAATTTAGGGCAGCCTCAGTGGCTTAGCGGTTTAGTGCCGCCTTCAGCCCAGGGCATGATCCTGGAGACCCTGGATCAAGTCCCACCTTGGGTTCCTTGCATGGAGCCTGCTTCTCCCTCTGCCTGTCTCTGTCTCTGTCTCTGTCTCTCTGTGTGTGTGTGTGTAATGAATAAATAAAATCTTTAAAAAAAATTAAATTTATTTTTGGGGGGCCCACAGGATCCCATAGAGGGAACACCCATCTACACCTGCAAACCTATGGAAGATCTAAAGGTGCTGTTTCAAAGGACTGATGAATAAAGCTCAATGAAACTTTTAAAGTCATTTATTTTTCTGAGTTTTCTCCTTACACACTTAATCTCAGCAAAATCAAACAGCCCCAATGGACTTTTGAAGTAGGTTCAACATTATGCAGATAGCTTACAGAAAAGTCCTTCCTGGATTTGTGGCCTCCTCTCTTCAGGACACTTCAGGTCTCCTTTGGTGGGTTTTTCCATTACCAATACCAAAACACTGGCATTATTTACACCAATATAAAATATATGATATACCAACGAAATACAAGCATGTATAGGTACATCTCTATTACTAACAAAAATGTTCTTGTTGGCCTAATGGTAAGTACTATGTGAAATTCTCCAGGCCGTGAACAACCCTTTTCCTACCCTCAGACTATCAAAATCATGGCTGAATATTCCAATTCCAAAACTGCAGATGAGAAAGTTCTGTGAATAACAGTTAAACCTAATAATACGAGATATACTAAAGATGGTTATTTACAAATATGAGATGAATGTTTGTAGCTTACTCCTATTATAAGCAAATCAAACCAAAAGGCCCTCTTTTGTGGGAAACAGAAAGCATATCTGTAATGTATGGTCTAATGCCACATGCAAACTACGATGCCTCTCCCCAGAAGCTTGTGTGCACACTATTGTTCTATTATCAACCAACTGGTTTGCAACTCATTGGGTGAGATGACCTGGCATCAGATGGCTAGCATCCAATGGAACTCAATCACTATGTGGCACCAATTTGAGGCCATGGCCACCTATAGATGATAGGGTCCTGTACCCTAGGCTTTCCCTGGATACAAGGGAAATGGTGTAAAGAAATACCTACACCTGCAAATTATCCCCACTTACTCCACCACTGGACACAATCAGGCTTTCACTGGTATGATCACCAGTTAAGCATTTTTTTTTTTTTTGCCCCAAATGGGAATAGAAGACATTCTCTGGCATACGGAGGCCCTAACCAACTATATCACACAAGCCATTAAGGATATGATGCATGGGCTTTCCTTGTTAAACTTTGAAGCTGAATTAATGAGAAAAGCTGTATTACAAAATAGGATGGATTTGGATATAATAGCAGCAGCTCAAGGAGGAACTTGTGCTATTTTAGAGAGGAATGTTACATGTATATCCCAGATAACTCTGCTAATATACCTAAAGTTTGAGCAGACCTGAATATTCAAATTAAGGCAATGTCTGACTCTTCAGTTCCCTCAATGCCTGGATTTCTTCCTGGTCTAGTAGAAATGAATGGTCTTGGTAGAGAAAACTTTCTTTTACCAGTACCTACAGTAATTATGCGAGGTCTTCTTCACTTTGGGGGCTATAGTTGCTACATATTTTAAATAAACATATTGGAGAAATTATCTGAATGGATGCTTCCTAGAAAGGCACTTCAAAGATGCCTCGGAGTCAGACAATCCAAGAAGAGTAGGCCTTCATTTAATCGGGTAGTTAAAGATTTTTATGCCTCCCAATAGACAGGGTCTACAATTCCTTTCAGCTTGAAGAAGCTACAGAAGAGAAGACCTTCATCTTTCAACACCCCTGAAGAATGAGGAGGGTAAAACTCCCATAGGAAGGAGATGAGATAAGGAAACTAAAGGAAACTCCATTTTCAGAAAGGCTCCATTTCTGCTTTTCTTTTGTTAGGTTCCTTTTCCCATGTTCTGTATTTTCATCTTCCATCTGAATAAACCCAAAAAGCTATGTTCTCATTCCAAGTGGAAAGCAAGAAAGTTAATCATTTCTCTGACTTTCATTCTAGGCCCTACCCACCAAACACCTGATGACTGAGAACTGGATCCTAAACATATTCCAGAACGTCCCTTTCAAACAAACTTTGGCCAATGCCAGCATACCTTCAATGATTTATGAAATAACAACTATTACTCACCTGACACTTGCCTTTGATCAGACCCTACCCTGAATTCGTCAAAGAACATGGACCTTGGACCCCTTTCCAATATATATCCCTAAACACCAAGTAACAGAGAGACACCAAGTAACTCCCTCTCCACTCCTTTCCAAGTCTCCCAGACACGGCTATACTCTGTCCTTTACACTATTTATTAAATTCTGTTTTCACTTCCTCTTGACTCACATTTGATTTGTATTCTGCATGAAGCCAAGTGCCCTCTTGGACGGTCCTCCTATGGAATGCCTCTGGGTCCTTAGACCCGGCCTGCCTACATCATTAAAGTAAGACTGGTTATTTAAAGAAGGAAAACTCAGGACAAACTCTGAATGTAAACAGGAAAGTTACAAAAGGCTTATGGAGAAGGAATCTTTAGAAGGGAATTTTGTGTGTCATCAGTACTGGTTAAGATTAGTATACATTCCATTAAATCAATGAGTTTTATTATCAAGAATACACTGGTCCAAAATTAAAACTTTTGTTTTTTTTCCTTGTAAAACAACAAAGTTTTCTTGAACTATGGTTTGCTCTTAATAAGATATTACAATAAGAAATTGTATGGGGAGCCTGGGTGGCTCGTCTGCCTTAGGCTCAGGTCATGATCCCAGGATTCTGGGATCCAGTTCCACATGTGGCTCCCTGCTTAGCAGGGAGCCTGCTTCTCCCTCTCCCTCTCCCCCTCCCCCCTTGCTCTTGCTCTGTCTCTCTCAAGTAAGTAAATACACTCTTTTTTTAACAAAAAAAGAAATTGTAAATGTTTTTATCTTTAAGGTTATCTGACTAGAAAATAAGGATTCTGTTTTACCAAAATAATTTCCTATATTTATCAGGTCTTTTGGTTACTTTAAAAAAATAAAACAAAACAAACAAACAAATAAAAAAAACTCTGAGTCTTAATATTTTTTAAAAAGCTAAATTTTAGTGTTATTCTGTATGTTGGCAAATTGAACACCAATAAAAAATAAATGTATTATTAAAAAAAGCTAAATTTTATTCACAGCTGTATAACTTTATGTATTTTCTTTTGAAATACTTTGTCCCTTTGATTACACAGAAAATTAAATATTATTTTAACATGATCTGTGATCCTACTTACTCAAATATTCTAGCCTTTTGATATATATATGTATTTTTTTACCTACTTCCCAAAATTAAATTCTGAAATGAAATCTTTTGACCACCTTCTACCTGAGACATTCCAGACTGCTCCTGGAACATTTCAAAGATTTTGTGAGACTTATTAGGTATGTTAAATGGAATGATAAACATTGTCAAATAAATGATACTAAACCTTGTAGATTGTTTTTGTGTAGATAACAAAAATAAGTGTTCTAAAATTGTATAAGACCCCCTAGAAATCTGATATCCTGATATGTTATTTTGAGGTGTAGTAGGTCACAGAAATAACCAAATTTCCTTGCCATGTCCATCATAATGAACCCTAATCAAATCTTTAACCATAGCCATTTTTAAGTCTTGTCTATAGTTACTGTTTCATGCTACCACAGATGTGGTATTTCTTCATCAGTGAGACTCATAAGAAGAACTCTTCAGTACAGGTTTCTCATAACCTTAAGATTATAAAAACGGATTAGGTAAGAATTTCCGAAACTAGTGGAAAAAGTGGATCAAGCAAAACAAAATTAATAACATGGGACTGAATGAACTGAGGAAGATAATTATAATTTTCAGGGATTTTTGTTTAAAACACAGCTGACTTTTTAAAAATGCTTTTTGTTTTTTCAGATCTAAGGAAATCTCTTCTCTTAAGCTAACTGACCTACAGCAATTTGATAAATTATACCATTAGAAACAAGAGTAAAACACGTATCTTTTCTTACCTCAACCCTCCACAATTAAAAAAAAAAAAACTCAGTGAGTATTCTTGTATTTTTATGGCAATATATTTATTTGCATAAGTTCAGTAAGAATCTGTTCTCTTATTAACAGGACACAACTGAAAATACTGGTTATGTTAGCAAGGCTTTGACTGAATGTCCTGTTTGAGACATGCACAGACTGAGAAGCGACCAAATGGCTTTAAGGAGCTAAGGTCAACTTTATGGAGCCTCTCAGAGATGCTGGCCTGACACCTTGCTTACCATTTCCAATAGCCTTACCAGGTGAGTAAAGAATGTCACTGGCAAGCACAAGAACCTCAGGATATTTTGGCAAGAGAAGAATCCATCCAAACCTACAGGTACTACAGGCAAATCTAGAAATTCCTTTTAAAAAGTCCCAGCAGAACACAATGAAAAGAACATATATGGCCAATCACTATTCTTGCAGTGCTTATGCAAATAATTAGGCCAGGTTGTTAAAACTAAACTTATTTTGCAACATATGTTAATTTGACTCTCTTTGGTAAAAGTAGTGGTGATTACAGAGAAAAAAAAGTTTCAGTAACATGCTGGAGTAAATCTTAGATTCTAATACTGTTTATTATAAACTAGACTAGACCTTGATTTCTTCTAGTGCGTGACTACAACTGTCCAAAGCACTGTGTTGGTTTCTTTTCTTCCACCTTGCTGAGTTGGATGCTTTTGAAAACTAAAACTGACCTTTTTCCTGAATCTCTGCAAGCTAAATGTGAACAACTTGATGTTACCTTAAGATAGATCACCACACACACACACAAAAAAAAATAATAAATAAATAAATAATAATAAAAACTAAAAAGATAGATCACCACAACAGCTCATGTATAGACAATTTTCATGCCTATTGCTCTCTGGGTCTTTCAAAGATCTCCAGAGACATTTGAACTACAAACTAGGAAAAAAAAAAAAAAAATCTGTCAGACTGAGATTGCCTGTTCTCCCACTACCTAAAGGTGCTTCAGACTTGACCTCTAAAAATCCCCACTGGTTATCCTCAGAACTCAGAAATTGATTTATATTTTGATCTAATCATTAACCACTGTTTTGCTTTTGTTTCCATAGAAACACCTCCTGTTTAATACCTGATTTCTTGAACCACAGGCCCAACTGTAAAAACACATTTGCATCACCACCTCCCAAAATAAGTTTAACTGACCTACCGTCAGAACTAAGACTGGTTCAATAAGAGAGAACAATTTACCGACCCAACCAATAATGTGTAGCACCCGAGGGAAGCTTCAGAGGAAGGAACTATAGCGGCCACAGGCAGGCTGCCCCAATGTGGGTCACTTTGGCATAAAGATTATTTTGAGTTCAAAATAATCAAAACCCAGCAGATGCAGGCAAAGCTCTCCGCCTCTGTGCCAACTGCCTACAATTACTTTGGAAAGGAGCTTGCACCAGAAAGAAAGCTATAAGCAGACATTCCCCTTTCTATGCTCAGACTCTAACCCTCTCCTTAGCTCATAGTTTTCATGCTGCCTCATTGTATCTGAAATTTCAAGTTTGGATTTCCTGTAGTTACACCTATTAAATTTGATTTTCTCCTGTTAATCTGTCTCATATCAATTTGATTCTAAGTCCAGCTAGAAGGACCATACATCAGAGGAAGGTCTTTCTTCCTGATATCTGTCTAGAATTCTAATTTTCCAATATCCTAGTTTTCCTAAAACCTTGGGCCTCTACTAACTTTTCCTTCCCTTCTGCTTTTCTTTATCAGATATTAGTTACAGTTCCTTATCTATTTTCATTTCCTTTGCATTTTTAGGTTCATTCCAGGGACTAGGCCCTCTTAATTGTTTCATACGTCAGATATTGCAGAGTTTCCTAATTTGCCCTCCTGCTTTCAGTCTTATTCCTTACAGTACAAACTATGTGCTTGATCATTGCAAAGCCTCCAAGGCAGAAATTTCAAGGAATCCCTATCTTGTAATAAATAAAATCCAAATTATTTACTGGAATGTGCTATTATTAGTATATGTGCCGCCGAAGTGAGCACTGGAGCGTGCTATTAAAAACTATCTTGCTATAAGCACACAGTATACTTAAAGCTACTTATTCATTCAAGCAAAGCTGTGTCCTAAAGGATGTCACTACAACATTATGCTATAGAAACAGAGTTTTTTGGTAAAACGTAGATATGCAATCTTAACATGCACACCTTAAAATATGCTCATCACTAATAATTCAACTATTTTTCCTCAGCACATGCAAAACATCCTCTTGCATTAATGTAGATATAGAATATTAAAGTAAAAGTCATGCAACTATAAAACTTGCAAGGTAACTCAGACTATTACTTTTTCTGTCTTATCATGACAATAATCAAGATAATAGTACTTTCATGTGAAAATATTTTTATTCAGTAATAACCCAAAATAAAGAAGATTGATGGGACTTTTAGTGTAGGGTGACAATGATCATGTAAACTGCCCAAAACTGCTTACTTTGTCTCCTATGTGCCTTTTTTTCGGAACGTCATATTCTATACCTAATGACCACGTCTAATAAAAATATCTGTAATTTAAAGAAAATTTTTAATCAGAGCAGCCTAAGGAGGTTGATCAGATAGTAGTATCTGATCTGTGAGTAGACTAACCACCTGATAAATTTATTAATTTTATTTTAGATGAGAAAGAAACAAAAGACCAATTAAAGTCAGAATTTTAGACAGAACTTAAGTACCTATATACTGGAATGACAATTATTTTCAGAGAAGCCTATTTACTGTTAGCAATTAAAAGTAATATGCTTATAAAGGGGTAAGATGAAAAGATGGACTTTGTAGAAATCACACTGACATGCAGATAGGCTAACCACAACTGATGTCAATCTGGCTGTTTCTCATGTTGGCCAAACAATCTTAGAGATCATGAGAATGTCTACTCTGCTATAGGTATCTAAGAAATGGTTCATTTATACTAGGTTTAGTGTCCTTTTTTTTTTTTTTGCCTTCGAATGGTTTAATTAAATTCTGAATCCTCTCTGAAGAGTCCCTACTCATCATGCTCCCCTACTCTAAAAATGTTTTGTCCTTTACGACCTTAATAGGAAGTGACTAAAAGGGAATATGCTCTATATTTCCTATTTTAAATAACTGCAGATAGAAAACATTCATTTGAATAGCCATTCCTACTGATAAGTTTAATAAGAATGTATTAATAAAACTACCATAGTAAGAAAATATTTAAGCGCTAATCTTTTACTCACAGATACTATTAGACAAATTACTAAAGACAGAAAAAATTTATTTATTTTTTTAAAAAGGTTTTATTGATTTATTCATGAGAGACACAGAGAGAGAGGCAGAGGGAGAAGCAGGCTCCATGCAGGGAGCCCGATGTGGGACTCAATCCCAGGACTCCAGGATCACGCCCTGGGCCAAAGGCAGATGCTCAACCACTGAGCCACCCAGCGTCCCAAGACAGAAAAATTTAGACAAAATAATTCAGAAACTTGAGGCTATGGATTTTGAAAACCCTGCATATACTTTTCAAAGGATGGACTGACCACTATGTGGAAAAAATATATATTTTAGGCCTTGAAGCAAAAGTCACGGTAGATGTCTAAAAACTGGTGTCCTACAGACTACATTCTCAGAAGTATTACACTAAATAGTAACCAAAACAAAAAGATAAGCTCTGAAATAAAGAAATTTTTCATCTTAATTCTGTCAGCACCTAGCTGTGGCAACTTGACCCTGAACAGAGCTACATGGGAACCAACACCATTGTGGTTAAAAAGGAGGTGATGGTAGTCTAAAACTACTGAGTACAAATTGGTTATAAAAACGTACTAGATATCAAAACTTATGGCATGAAGGTAAAGTATTATTTGGAGGAAGAATTTTAAGATTATCTATAATAGAAAAGGAAAAAAGAGTGAAAACTAATGACTCAAGCACACAACTTCAGATGTTACGGAAAAGACCAAAATAAGTTCAAAGAATGTATAAGAAAATTAGAAGAGTAGGAGTAAAAGAAGATTTGAGGCCAAAAGTTTCTCTAGAAAATAAGACTGGAAAATCTCTAGTGACACTAATCTCCCAAAACAAGAAAAAAATTGTCGATATCAGAAATGGAGAGAGAACATAACTATAGGCAGAGTAGAAATAAAACCATCATACAACGGAAAAAAACATGAATGTGCCATTATGCGATTAAAATTAAAGTGAAACAGTCACTATGTCACAAAATATAACCTAACAAAATGACCTAAGGAGCCATATAAATCATTTTTAAAAGTTGACAATTCAAGTGCCTTCCCACTGCTGGGAGAAAGTTTCTCACGGATTGCTCATGTTTCTGCACATCCTATAAGCAGAGCTTTTGTGCTGCACTATCCTTTCATGGGTGGTTGTATAGCAAGCAGCTGCGGAGGGAGGTGGATCTATTGTCCCCTCTGGAGAGGTGGGCAGGTTTGTTTCCAATCCAGTACAATAGAGATAACATCTTTGGGACAAAGGTCAGGTGGGCTTGCTTGCAACTCCTAATGGAATGACATTTCTGAAGCTTGGATTTCCTGAGCCGTGTTCCAAATCTGCATGTGCAGCGTCCACATAGGCCAGTCTGCATCATTTCTTTGGATTTTATGGGGCAAAGGGAACTTATGTGAATATGAAACTCATAAATAAATTAAAAAAAAAAAAAACAGAGCAAAACCAAGCTCTGGAAATACCAAGTGCTATTGACAGTGCTGTGAAGGGGAACTCTAATCCATTGCTGGTAGAGATGCAAAACGGTATATAGCCAGTTGGTAAAACAGTTGGGCAGCTTCTTCAGCATACCCAGCAATCTCACTACTCAAGAAAATGAACATGTATCTTCACAGCAAAGTCTGAATGTGAGTTTTTATGGTAGCTTAATTCATAACCACTCCAATCCAGAAACAGCCCAGGTCCCTATCAATTGATAAATAGATAAACAAAGTGTGGAACTTCCACAGTCCACTGCTCAACTGACTTCCTCCTATCATCCATCGAGGGGCAAGTTCTCCTCAGACTATTTTCTTTTTTTCTCCATCCACCCTGCTTTCCACTAGCCATGATTCCATAATGCTCTTGTGTTCTGATTCTTTCCTAAAAATTGTCTCTGCCTCAGCTTTAAAGGAAACAAATCACATGTCTTGATTTAAAAGGGAAAATAAATCCTGGAAAAGAAGCTTTTAATCCTACTCACTTCTAAAATACCATATCCCTTTTTTTACTCACCACCCAAACTTCTTGAAGGGACAACTTGATAACCAGTCTTCCAAGGATTTAAGTCTCATAAACCATTCTTTTTTTATTTTTTATTTTTTTTTATTTTCCCCTCTTAGACAGACAACAGTTTCCTGGGCTAATACAAATGAAATCCAAGGCTGTTTTCTCAGTTCTGACTCTCTGCAACTGCTTTGGAGCAAACTGCTTTTGATATCCTTACACTGTCTTTTTTTACTCTTCAAGACTGTGATCTCATTTTGGGACAGGAGTCACTTCTATTATCCTATGTCTCTGACTTCTTCCTCTCAATTCTCCCTTTCTGGAAGGACACATTCTAATCCAAACACATTAGAGAATGATTTTCACACCCATACAGCCAGTCCTAAATTGGGTTTTGAAATCTAGCCTAGAACTTCCAGGTGTCTATCTTATATCTTTATTTGAATAGCTGGAAAATGTTTTTTTAAATTTTTTTTTTAAATTTCATTTATTTATGATAGTCACACACACACAGAGAGAGAGAGAGAGAGAGAGAGAGAGAGAGGCAGAGACACAGGCAGAGGGAGAAGCAGGTTCCATGCACCGGGAGCCCGACGTGGGACTCAATCCCGGGTCTCCAGGATCACACCCTGGGCCAAAGGCAGGCGCTAAACCGCTGCACCACCCAGGGATCCCCTGGAAAATGTTTCTAATTGAAAAAGTCTTTGTTCCATTTCTTATTTTTCCTCTTACTGTTTGCTGACAATGCCATCGTCCTAATCTCCCAGCCCAAAATCTTCTGTTCCATCTGTATGTGACTTTCCCTCCTCCTTACTGACATCCACAATGTCCTCTCTCTCCAGTGATGGCTTTTTGCCATTGTACTTACTCAAACCCTCATCCTCCCCTCATAGCCCTCTGAATAATCTCCCTGATTCCAGTCTCCTTCTTCACTTTACTTTATATACTACCCGAAGAGGGATCTTTCTAAATTAAAAACTCATCTTGTGAGAACCTAATTACTTAACCCAAAGTATAGACGCAGGTTGCCTTTGTTCACACAATGCCAACTCAATACATTGAAAAGAATAATTTGTACAATTATCACCCTTTGTTTTATTTATAGGATGCTAAATGAATCACTTAACAGATACTTTTCAACAAATTAACAGAATTGACTTCGCTGAACGAATATGTTTGTTATATTGGTGTGTCATGCATACACAATCATAGGATTCTTTTTAGTTAGCACCTAAACCAAATAGCCAATTATAGCTCCTGATTTAGAGAAAATCTATACTGCAGTTTCCACCTTTAATGCTCTCTTTTCTAATTAAAGATGATCCATTGCTTGTGTACTGTGATGACAGTTTCTGGGGACTCATGATACTCCCTTGTGCATGCGAAAATCTCATTTGCTTTCTGAACTGAATAACTTAAAAATTCAAAGAGAAGTCCACCACTTCAACTTCTGAACACATTTTTGTCAAATAAGGGGATGGAGGGGGAGGATGTAGAATATAGGGCACACTGAAGATAAGCCATCCCTGTGGTTTAAAGATGTGCAAGAGCAAGATGTGATCCAGAGCAAGTTTTTTTTTTTTCCCCTCCCCAGCACATTCAGGTGTCAGATGCAGCTTCGCACTAACATTATGGATTTTTTTTTTTAATCACTGAGACAAAGCTAATAAGCAATGGGTGGTGTTAGCCAATTATACAGCACCAGAGGTTCTGGGAAATAGATTAAAAAAAAAAAAACACGGAGAGCTGGTTTTGAATCTGCCCTTTGGAATAAGTACCAAAACAAACAAAACAAGCCTTACTAACTTTTAGGTTACTTTGAGAATAAAATGGTGCCATTTTGGTCTCGATCTTCCATTTTATATCCATCAAGAATCTCCAAGCACTATAGACACATTTAGGCTTTCTAGCTATAAAAAAATTGATGATGTCCAATAAGCATATACATTGATCTACTTGGAGATAGATACATGTATATATACATGTGAAATGTGAAAGATAGGAACTGTAAACCACATGGCAGCCTACAAGTTTGGCATTTTTTTTTCCTTTTTGTTTTAATTTGAAATAATCTCAGACTCACATGTGGTTGTTAAAATGGTATAAAGCTCCTCTGTACTCTTTCTCTGCCTCCTCCAATGATAATATCTCACATAATCATACTACAATCATCAAAACAAAACAAAAAACTGACTCTAGTACATTATTAACTACAGATTTTATTCTGATTTAACTAAATTTAAACGCTGTTCTGGTGTTTTGAAGGAGACGAGACCACCTGTACAGATCTGTGTAACCTCCACTAACTGTGATGTATGCTTCCATCCTACAAAAGCAGTTTTCTCTTCCATTGCAAACTTAACAAATCGGTAAACTAGGCTTAGAAAATCCACTTTTGCTTTCATTTCTGAATTTGGTCCTCGGTGCAGTGTACATTATTTTATTTCTTGCCACTGATGGACTATTTTGTGACTGTCATTGGATTAGATACTGGACAGTAAGTGTTAATAATAAAGTACAGAGAAAACAATTGAGACTGTATCTAAACATGAGATTGAGTTCTAGATGAGACAAAGTGTTCCCAACTGAGTTTCAACTGGATCAGGATAGGAGATTAAGGGAAATAAAGAGAGGAGCCACCAAAGTAACTTCTCTCCAGCTGAGCCTCATTGATTGTACATGCAAATTAGGAGGCCAAGTATGGGGGGGAGAACATTTAATGGGAGCAATGAGCTCTTTTGCCACTTTACTGTGAAACCCAAACAGCTTGGGCCCCAGGAAGATCCAATTACATCTCTAGTGGGGAGGAAGGTATTCAGAAGGTACCTGGGGGTGAATGACGTCCACAGAGGGCAGAAGCCTTGAAGTCTTAGCGGGTGACTAGCAATCACAGAGAGGAGTGGCAGCTCCAAGCAAAACAGACTCTGTGAGGAGCATATGCTCCCTCCAGTTTATGAATATGAAAGGTTAGCGGTTGCTGGGGTGAAGAAATCTGGCTGGGAGTAGATGTGACTATACAAGGACAACAGGACGGATCCTTGTTCTGATGGAACTATTCTGTATCCTTACTGTACCAATGTCAATATTCTGGTTCTAATACTGGACAACAGTTTTGCGAGATGTCACCATTGGCAGAAACTGGGTAAGAAGGGGACATGGAATCTCTCCATTTACTATTTCTCACACATGCAAATGGATCTATAAATATCTTGAAATGAGTTTTTAAAAAAGAGTAGATGCTACATGTCCTAAGTACCCCCGTGAACCACCAAAATTTGCATCTTACAGTGGATTTATTCTTTGCCTCAAAACAATGTAAAATTTCTAAGCAAACGTTCACATATGTCAAGGGAGAAAAACAAATACAGAACCGTAAGCTCCCTCTGCAGAGGTCAAAAGTATCAGATGCCTTCTCCCATATTAGTATCAATTTATTTTAAAATAAATAAAATAAAAAGGGTGCCTGGGTGGCTCAATTGGTTAAGCCTCTGACTTTGGCTCAGGTGTGAGCCCCACATCTGGGTCACTGCTCAGGGAGCCTGCTTCTCTCTCTCCCTCTGCCCTCTGCTCTACCTACCTGTGCGCACACTCTCTCTTCTGTCAAATAAAAACTAAAATAAAATCTAAAGAAACATTTAAAATAAATAAAATAAATTTAAAAATGATAAATATCTGAATACTTCATTCCTTTATGCAAAAGTTCATCATAAGGCATGGAACCCACTGCCCTGAACAACAGTCAGGTATCTGATAAAGTTTGTTTAAACTATCTCTACAGAACACTATAAGTTGTAATGATTAGGTCTCAGTCTCCTAGATAAAAATTGGTAGATTCTGTTATAAAAAGTAGAATCACTGAACATCAAATACGTACATCAATTATTAATTACTAACATGCAAAGTGACCATCACTATGATGTCTGATGAATATAATAAAGTTCTTTGATTAGAAAAATAAGCATAAGTCTCAGAAAGAGTCCTCTATCTAAATTTTGTTAAGGATAAAATTTTATTTTCTGTTTCACTGATGAAAATATGTTAACAAAAGAATCCTCCAAAGATTTCATAAGATATTTATGATAATAAAGAAATAGAGAGAATGTACCATTTATAACGTGTGTTTGTAGATGATCCTCAACACTTGTACAAAGTGAAAGCCTAGACCAGCAAGAAAATTCTGCAATAAAATATGGAAATGGAGAACTGGAAAGTGGACTTTAACATGATCAATTTATGGTGACTTTCTAAGGGAGAGCAGAATGTCCAAACTTGTATTTCTGGAATAGTGGGCTTGTAACAACAGAGGGTAGATCTAGGAGTCACTGTGGATTATTCCTGGCAAGCGATAACTCATTGACCTCTCACCATAACCCAGACCAGGAAAGAGAATGGGAAGCTTTATCCTCCGTAGTCAAAGATAGTATTTCTATGGGATTCTATTTGTAATTCTGGTCACCAAACTTTAACAGAGAAATAACAGAACTCTGGAAGGTTAGAGAGGGTAGCTGAAATGGTCAAGAATATAGAATCTTCCACAAATGAATAAGGGGATTTTAAAATATTCATCTCAGTACAAAAATATAAAGAAAAACAGGAAGAGAAAACAGGATTGCACAAGCCATACTCAAAATGTATCCATTAATGCATCAGTGTCAGCTCTGCTGAGGAGTTTTTCCTGAACCTTCTATAGGTCAAAAATTCATCTATGCTTAATGAAGGCAAATAAGATACTGGTATCAACTTTTCAAGGAGTATACACAGCATTGGGGAGTAACAAAATCTTATATGCCTAAGGCAATATTTGAAGGTAAAAAAAAAAACACAAAGAGAAGCAAAATATAACAAGATCAAGTTGGGTAAATATAAGTATAAATATCTTAATTGAATTTCAAAAGTTAATTAAACCAGTAGGAAGAAAAACAGATATGTTTTTGTGGAGTTGGAAAAGCCATGAGGTTTTTCCTGCCCCCGGTTCACTGAGTTACCTCATGTTCAAAAGGGAAGCGAGATGCACAACAGTACTACTTTGACTTTAGAATGAATTATCAATAAGTATTAGAAAAAAAAAAAAGATGCATGCCAAGGAAAACAACAGCTGTCAGGATTATAGTGGTCTGGAAAAGCATGCCATACAAAAAAATGGCTAAAACAACAACAATAGTAACAAAAAAAAAACTATATGAGCATTAATATTTGAAAATTTACTCTCTTTTTAAAAATATTTATTTATTTGATAAAGAGAGAGAGAGTATGAGCAGGGAGAAGGGATGAGTTAGAGGGAGCAGCAGACTCCTCGCTGTGCAGGGAGCCCAACGTGGGACTCCATCCCAGGACCCAGGGATCATGACCTGAGCCGAAGGCAGGCACTTCACTAAGCCACCCAGGAGGCCCTTACTCATCTCTTTTAAATGTCTTTACAGAACGTGCGATTAAAAACAACAAAAGGATACATTTGATTATAAGGCCAACAGATTAGGTTCTAGAACTTCTGGATGCTCACTGATCTTGAATGAGTTATCATATAATCACATAATCATTTTAGGATTTTTGTCAAATCTTGGCATCTATATACCCGGGGTACTAGACAGAGTCACAGACTGTTTTTAAAATCACAGAACAGTGCACAGTGTTAATATGAAATGTATTATTGTAATGATATGTCTAAACACGGAACCACCCTCTTTGTCACCCAGTATCAGCATTCTCTGACTGACGTGTTCCTCCCCCCACCATGTGGTGAGGTAAAGAGATATTCAGCTGACTTCTTCTGAAGCTAGGTTTCGCCTGGCACAGTCACAAATTATTTTAATTGGTTAACAAACTTGGCATTGATGATATAACATTCCTGGGTTATTGTAAGAAAGACAGTTGTACTGCACTGTCCCTTGGGTCTGTATTTCCCCTCAAACCTGGGGCCCAGGCATACCTGGCATACCTGAATAACCACAGCAAACACACTGGTAAGCATGCGCAAGGCAGCGGACCAGACTTTTGGCTCCAGATGACAGCTTTAAATGGGTCAACTCAAATAAATGAGAGCTCCATATATCAAGGAAACCTAAACCAGTGGTTTTGTAAGATGTACAGTGCTCTAATAGAAGAGTTAATAAGAAAGGTCAAGGCACACTTTGCCCACATCTATCATTCCAGACCAGACCCTTTCAACACCATTACCTCTCTACTGTGTTACTGATTCATCCTAATTAGGCATTCAAACTCCATGTTCACACTAACTACTCCAATGACGTCCATAGGACAACAGAAAATATACTAAAATAGGTCATATAAAATATTTTAAGATACTTTATGTAAATATTCAAAAGCCTTCACTGGCATTTTGGCATTTATTGCATCAAGCATGAATTTAAAAAGCAAAATCAAAAACAAAAACTCAGTGGAGGATTCAGTATCATGTATGGTATGTACAGAATCTATTTCTCCCAATCATCAGTCACCTACAGGCTTTATGTACCTGCAGTATGTTACTCCATTGTCTTGGTCCTAATTGGCTTGTGTTTTTATTTATGCCTTTTCTCATATATTTGCTATAACTAGAAAATTTCTGGATACTTAAATCTTTTCCTAGCTAAACACTACCTATTACTGAAGACCTACATCAGCCACCACCTCCTTTATGATTCTATTTTGACCCAACTATTTTCTTTTGAGCTCTTGTGGCTCTGAAACACCATTTCTATATAAAGTGTGTTCTGCTTTGTAGCTTAAGAACTTGCCCACGTAGGGGCTCCTGGGTGGCTCAATTAAGCATCCACCTTGGACTTAGGTCACGATCTCAAAGTCCTGGAATTGAGCCCAGCATCTGGCTCCCTGCTCAGAGGGGAGTATACCTCTCCCACCCCCTCTGCCTTGGATCCTTCTCTCTGCTTATGCTCTGTCTTGAATAAATAAACAAAATCGTAAAAAAAAAAAAAAAGAACTTGCACACTTGTTTTATTCTCATGTCTGAAACATGTTAAATACACACAAACTGCATTTATTTATCTGTACATTCCTTCATTCTAGATTTGTGTTTTACTTATGCTAAGGCAAAATGGTCATTGAGTGTATAATAATTAACAATAAATTGATAAATAATGTGATACCAACATAATGATGAATATTCTAATATTGGCAGCCACACCTATTATATTAAACTCATTTGAAATTTCATCTAAAAAAAAAGACTTTCTAGGAAAGATAGAGATACTGATACAAGTCCTTATCTACTGAAGCTTGCTTTACATTTGTTTTCATTTCTATTGTGAATTTTTAAAATAGTATTCTCAACTTGTGAGATGTCATCTAGACAACAGAGCCTTCCATCATAGCTGCCATTCAGTCAACTACTATATGCTTTGTTGAGTGTTAGAAGGTCAAACAACATATAAGACAAACCCAAGGAGATGGCAACACACCAGAATACAGGAAGACTTAGAAATGCATTTTTACACTCAGCTAAAACCTGCTACACAGGAGAGAAAATACTTAATTCCTTTGAAGGTATATTTTTGAAGTGCTTATGAGGGTGAATTTTCAATCAGGCAAGAAATTCTCAGTATTACTTAGAAAATATAGGAGTTAATGTAACAATACAGATTTGTATGAACTTTTTTTTTTTTTACTCTTGGATTAAAGTGTCTTATTATGCGTTCTTTACTCTGAGCCTATATAAGAACACTTGGTGGAAGACATCTGCAGGATGAAGAAAATAGATAACACCAAGTCAAATAAATTGACTCAATAAAACAAGGCAGATGATCTTCAATTGGTAACGACCATCTGTGAGGTGTTAGTGCTGATTCTGCTCTTAAGTTATTCGCGAGGTGAGGGTTCGAAGTCTTTTTAAGGAAATTTGTATTGGTCCTGAAAACTAGCAGGTAATTAATTACACATTATCCTGGCTTACCAAAATCTAGAAAACACCTGATTTTTGTTTAATGTCTTTTTGCCTTGTTATCCAAACACTTTATTATTCCTTTAATTGGCATATGTTTTAGAGAACTATTGCAGTTTTACATGGCCTTTAATTTCTAAGTCTAAGGATTTCCTGACAGTTTCTGATACAAAGGAACACATTTTCATCAAAAGTAAATATGAATATAATACTAGTTCCTCAATCAAAAGCATGGGTGAGGAAAAGATTTCCATCTACGCGCTCTTTCTTCTTGTCTTACCTCTTTCCTCGTTCCAAGGAGTCCCTCAGTTAAAATCATAGTGACTTGGGCAATACAGGTGGAAAACCACTGCATTAATCTTAAACATGAAAGGTGTGTGCTTAGAGTACATGGCGTGGTGGAGTCAGAGAGTGGACAACGGCAGGTCAAGGAGTCAGGGCAATTTTCTCCTTCACCACAGTTTCAATTTTCAAGAAAGTAAGTAGGCTTGTCCTTCAACTCTACATCTTGGAAAATTCTGTAACTGAGAAGTGTGTTACCAAACACTTTATTGGATATTATGGATTATACATAGGGATTAGTAAGAAAAATTATCCAAAATTTGAAATCAAGGTAACAGAATACTGAAGCCTGCTACGAATCACTGATTTTCTAAAGAAACACTTTTGGGAAGCCTGGGTGGTCCATTTGGTTAAGTGTTTGCCTCTGGCCCAGGTCATGATCCTGGGGTCCTGGGACTGAGCCCCCAACAGACTCCCTACTCAGCTGTGAGTCAGCTTCTCCCTCATCCTCTGCCCCTCCCCGTTGTTTGTTTTCTGTCTCAAAATAAATAAAAATAAATACTTTATTATAGATTATTGAATAAGACCCTGGGTCTATAAAGACAGGTGTTAATTACAGAAGATTAATACACTACAAATGATGTTTCTCTAGGAGAAATGCTAATGCTTTCTATCCAATAGAAATAATGGCTCCATTATAGATTTATTGCCTTATACAACATAAAGCAATTATATATTTACCTATTTTGACATTCTTTCCTTCACTGACCATATACAACATTCTCTCATATCTTTTATTTTTTGAACCATCTCTAGCATCCTTCAGGTTTCTTTATTAGTGAATTAAACAAATCTTTGATATATGCCCCCCATATATTTGTATACAAATAATTTTTTTTGTACATTTTGAATTTATACTTGGCAAGTGTGTTGTGTAAAAAGCTATTCGGTGAGAACAAGTTAGTTTACTGCTCTTCACCTATTATTTCCTAAGCCTTTGGCATTATCAAAAAGTCTATCTTCAAAAAAAATTAAAGATAATTTAAACCAAAATAATAAAATTTACTTGAGATATTTTGATGATATGTTTTACATGGTGAGAGGCAGAAAGGAAGGGACTAAAGGAGGGGAACATCATTTATAAAAGTGTACATTCACTTTATCTATAGTGTGGGAAAAAAAAAACAAACAAACAGGGAATCCTTTAAATTGATTTTTTTTTTCACTAGCTCAAATGACCAAGATATGATGAAGATTACAACTGGTTAAACTTTCTGAGAGGAGCACAAGCCATGAGTACCCCTCCTTCAGGATGTCCTGCCCCCAGGCTCTTCCTGACTGCAGACACTTCTCTGTGGGATTACAGCAGGCCTGCCCTCTGTCACAGAGACAGGCGGTACACATTACCTCTGCCACACCCAAATATAATTTCTCTGCAGCCCATGCTTTTAGAGCTCTATTCCTGATTGCAAAACAACCAGCTAACTTCCAAACTATTTTGTGATTTGCTAATCCAAGTTTTCTCTAAGAAGCAATATGAGACTTTGAAAAGAAACTTTCCAGAAAAAAATATGTATAATATATATATATTATATATTATATATTTATATTTATAGATATAAGATACATCTATAAATATATTATATATATAATGAGGAATTTGAAAACTGGAATTTTAGGCTTTTTGGCAAGTCAAAGAAGAAATAATTTGTTCAAATAGGACCATCTGACAATACACCTTCAAAAGTGAGCTCTTAACTCTTCATACATAACCAATTCTTATTAAGAAGTCCTGGGAAACAGTCTGTATGGGTTTATGATAATTTAAAGCTACACTTTATTGTCTGTTTTTCAGTTCTGCTTTTTCAAAGATTATCCACAGCAATGTTTATAATGGATAAGAGGGGAAAGAGATTTGAATATAGAAATACTCAATTCCTTAAATCCACGGAATGATCGTCTGTTGCAATCGCTTGGCATGCTAAGTAGAGGAGCACAGGTGGCTTGAACTCAGAAAAAGAACAAAGATACTTGCCTTTCACCAATGACACTTAGACAAGCAATCAGATATTAGACTAAAAGACTGTCATCGCTCACTGGTTTCCCCTGCTTTCATCAACCCTGAGAGCTAGCTAAGTTCTACTCAAATTAGCACTGATGTGTCAGAAAGTTTTTGAAAAGTCATACAGCTTTCAATCTCCTAGAACTCAAATAGGAAATTACCAAATTTCTCGTGTTCCCAAGGGGTGAACACAGTGCACCAGCAATGAAAACCAGGTAAGTACTATAAAAATATTCAATTAAAGGAGAGACTTTGCAACTTGATATCCCTCATGATAATGTCTACTGCTACTGAAGAGAACTGACGGTTGATGTAGCTGTCATTCCCTAAGAAGGAAGAAATTCAGGGACGTGAATGAGCTTCCAAGTTCTTATTGCATGCAGACACTGGGACCTTGCAGCCATATGCCAATGACTAGGATATACAGGAGTCAAAATGAAGTTGGATGGTGGTGGAAGGCAACAGAAGATAGTTTATGAGATTTCTAATAACTCCCTTTTCCATATTTACAATATTTCTGCTGTTTTAAATCTTCCTTAAATTCAAAAGAACACAGCATTAAAAATGATGAAGCATATGAAATGCATAGATTGATATAATAGTAATTCACTGACCCAAAGCCCATTTTACCCTCAAAAACATAAAATCCAGAAATTGTTACAACCCACGAAATACCATGACATCATTGAGATCCTTATGAACCATGACATCCTCTGAGTATCTCACTGATGGAACCACTTAACATTAGCAACTAATAAATCACAGTCATGAAGATTATATTATCACGATTACCACTCAAAAATGAAAATAAGTCTTTAGATGCTACGAGGGTATGGTATTTTTAGATGGATAATTTTTTTTTTGAAAAACTAGAATTTTTTTTGGATTTTGGCTACAGAATAAAAATGATCACTGCATTTGATATGATTTTTTTAAATGCCAGAAATGTCCCTAGAGCTTCATATGTTTTCTCAGTTCTCCCTGCTACCCATTTTATTTCACAGTTGAGGATTAAACCATTTTACAGATGAGGATATGGAGGCTATGAGCGTTTTAGCCATATTCCCAAAGCCATTTGCTCATCATTTCAATGCCTCTTAAACTTGACCTATGTCCTGAATCAGAAAGCTAAATGGTGCATTCACCATTCCCTTGTCCTTTGTTTTCTAAACTGCCTAAAAAGAAAATACTATGAAGAAGAAGAAAAAAAAAAAAAAAAAAACAACAACTTCTGCCCAAAGCCTCCATAAACATTCACGGCACACAATTAGAGTTAACTGATTCAGTGAAATGATTTAAGAAATTAATTCCTTAACATTTACAAAAAAACCTGTAATGTGACATTTTATAGGAAGTCTTTTTTTTTCATTTGGCATTAATAATCTTAAAATTATGTATCAATTTGTCAGACATCTCAATTAGAGCAGTCAACAAAACAGAAGAGCATGTTAGTATGCTTTCCTTAATGTTGTGTACAAACAGCTCAAGAATCTCCAGGGGCCGATTACTGAAGAGTATATATTATTCAGGCCTCTTCTTTTTACTTTGTCTTCTGCTGCCAAGACTTGAGACCTTTCACTACTGATTAACACTCTTTCCACCAAAGACTAGCAGGGGAGCTGAAAGCTGTGGATGCTAAATCAATCCACTTGGTTGAGTGTGCTGCCAGCTGTGGTAGGGTGGAGGCGTGTTAGTAGGGCAGGAATACAGAGCTAAACATCATGTTAAATAAAAAAGAGTGACTATTTGGATTTTTGGATAATCTGCAAATTCATTTTACGCATACTAAGCCCTGTACTTTCAGCTAAATAATCATATCTTCACTCACTTCTGGGAAGTTAACTTATTTATTGATGGATAATGTAACGAAAGTTTTTATGATTACTGATAAAATGTAGGGTATTATATTAGTAATTATAAAATACAGCATCATAAGGCACCACTCATAGAACAAGTCAACGCATTAGAAATTACTAGATGTTACTTTATAAAAGCAGGACATGCACTACAGCTAAATATATGTTTTCTTAGAAAACACAGGAATATTGGGAGGCCTGGGTGCCTCAGTTAGTTAAGTGTTCAAATCTGGATTTCGGCTCAGGTCATGATCTCAGAGTCATGTGATCAAGCTCCTCACTGGGTATGGAGCCTGCTTAAGATTCTCTCTCTCTCTCTCCTTCTCTCTCCCCACCCTCTCCCACTTGAAAAACACAGATTATAAAGGGTTTTTAATATTATATTCTTGAGGTCTAATCTCTGCCGGGAAAATACATTTGTCTAAATATAAAATAATAACTCACATTAAGATGAGATAAGTAACTTATAGATTGATTTAGTGAGCCCATTTAATAAGATCCAAAAGATGTGGATTCAGAAAGCAGCAGCAAAGTGTCTGGTGAAAGGCATTATTACCCTCTTTGATGTCAAATTACAAACATCCTTTTTTTCATTCATAACTCTGTGCTTCCAACATACAGAAATTTACTAATACACTCTCATATTTTTAGTCTGTCCCTCTCTTTAATCTATCCAAAATTTGCCCTAAATACAAAAGCATATTTGGAAAAGAAAAATAGCGTTCTGGTCTCAGCAACTGGCACTGTATCTGGGTCACGGTAACAGTAGGATAATGTAAGACAGGATTCAGCTTTCAAGACTCTCACTTCCAGTTGGAGAAGTACATATAGGCAGAGTTGAATAGTAAGACAATCCTCCATACCTCACAAGGCCGTGAATGATTACTTGCTCAAGAAATTATGCTAACATACGCTGTGTAAGTATTCAGAGTAGATGGGTGTGGACAAAATGTTCCAGAAAAGTTGCCAGAAAAGGCAGAAATTAGAGAGAGATCCTGACAGTGGCTAAGCAGTGAGGTAGAGGAAAAGCAGAGCCACGAGTTCTGAAGTGCTGATGTGAAGACAGTGGTTAGGGACAATAAATTGGCTAGAGCTTGGCTGAAATGGTTGCACAATGCAGGGAAAATATAATTAAATGAAGTGTGGGTAGTAGACTGAAGAAATCACTTAACACAGAGCTAAAAGTTTAGTCCTGATTCTGAGGACAACTGCAAGTTTCAACATTCCTCCACTCCCACCCCAGGTTTGCTCTCTCTCTCTCTCTCTCTCTTGGAGTTTAGTAAATATAACTGCAAAGAGTATTCCAGGTGATTCTCAGTGATTAATATGGTCAGCTCATTTTGTCAAAATTATTTTGAATCTTTTGGGCCCATCAAGAAACAGGACCAATGACTTTAGAAAATTAATGTTAATCATTCCAGGTCACATTTTCTGACATATGCCTGGTAATTTGTAAAGCATTCTTCTATAAATACACTGCATTATTTTTCTCTACATGTTTACATTATTCTCCTGCAAACCTGGAGATGACATTTTAAACACATTTCTTCCTGGTCACAACAAAAATATGTATAATGGTTCTAACACTGACATGTCTCTCTAATGCCTTTAGTATTTATGTGTGCATAGTTTGGGGCAAGATTGGGAAGATCTTTCATCCCATCCTCTTATTTTTATTACTAAGTCAGTTTTATATCCAAGTAAAGATATTCAATCTCATTACAAATAATGTTTCCAAAAGCACTGGCATTGAAACTCCTCAAAGATGTGTTTTTTTTTTGTTTGTTTGTTTGTTTGTTTTGTTGTGTTTTGTTTTGTTTTTTTTTGTTGTTTTTTAAAGATGTTTTAAAAGGCTAAATCTGTTTCACTTCTTCTAGACTAATCTAAAATATCATTATTCTCAAGTTTCAGACCAATTAATTTTTAAATTTTCCACAGAATTAAAATTCTTTAGAATTATTTCTTTTGGTCATTTACTCTCAAGTTCTAACTACATTTATAATTATTTAAGTTTAATTCTGAATTAAACTGTTATTTCTTAATTCTAGTACTTTTTTTTTCAAAACTGTTACTTCTCCATCTTCCTATTTCCTTTTATTTTGAAATAATTTCATACTTACAGAAAATTTTCAGGAATAGCATGAAATCTTTTTCCCTCCTAAATCACTTGAAACTAAGTTACCAACATCATCTCAAATAGTTCAGTATTTAATTTCTACAAAGAACCATATTTTCTTATATAACAACCATAACCTTAAAAATTGTGGCATTTATGTTTAATTACTACCACCAAATATATTAACCTTTTGAGATTTCACTAAGTTCAGAATCATGGCACATTTCGTTTTCCTGCATCATTCAATCTAGAACCTTTTCTATTCCTTCCATTGCTGTCACATCTGGAAACTTTTAAATTACTGATCAGTTATCTATAGAATGTCCATCAATTTAGGTTTGTCTTATGCTTCTTTATTATGAAATGTAGGCTATCCATCTCAGCAAAAATATCACAGAAGTGAAGTTTCCTGTGGGTGGTGCATGATATCCATTTGTTCCATTATTGGTAAAATTAATTTTGATCATTTGCCAAACTTTCACCACAGTATTCTTTTTCTCATTTCAATTACTTATTTCTATTTATTTATTTATTTATTTCTGATAGTCACAGAGAGACACACAGAGAGAGAGGCAGAGACATAGGCAGAGGGAGAAGCAGGCTCCATGCACCGGGAGCCCAACATGGGATTCGATCCCGGGTCCCCAGGATCGCGCCCTGGGCCAAAGGCAGGCGCCAAACCGCTGTGCCACCCAGGGATCCCCAATTATTTATTTTTAGAACATACATTTAGATCATGTAAATGCAGCCCTGACCTCAGTCAATTTTTTTCTAGGAAGCCTTCATCTGTTAGTGGAGAATAGTATGCAGGAACCAAAAGTGGTATACCCAGTGCTTTCAGACTGCTATTGTTCCTTGGCTCTTCCACAATTCAGAGCTGAATACACATTTATATCAATAAGCATCTCTGTATCAGTCTCTTTACACTGAAAACTGTGAAGGATGTATGTAGTTTCTAAAAAAGAATCTGAATTGATTCTGTAGTAAGACCGTGAAAGTCACACCCTAAAATGGCTCCTTTATCTCACCTTTTGACCTCTAGGTGAGGGAGAGACCTAGAGGACTTCCCTTTATTTAAAGCTTTTATTCCCTTTACTTAAAAACAGACTGATAAATATTCTACTAGATGTTGAGATAAGTTATTCTCCAGTGTCTTCTCCCCCATTAAAGGAGGCCTTATTTTTTATCTGAAATGATCCATATTTAAATATATTTTCTTCCAATTCAATTGAATTGCAAATTCAAGATAAACACAGCTTGAAAAGTCCACTGGCTACAAATGACCCCCTTTCAAAGAGAAATTATTAATTCAGCAAAACACCAAGGGAAATAAATACACAGTTCTGCAGCCAAGGTAAGCACGCATACTAGATTGGGTCTGTATGGAAAACATTCCTTTGTCAAAATTCTGCAATCTGACAAGCACCAATTCCATTAGAAACTACATGCCTTGATATTTGTAATCAGTGCTTTCCTCAGACAGATATCAGGTTTTTGTAAACCTGGTGTTTAGATTACATTTCAGATTATTCCCATCACTAAATGGTATGACACATATTAAGCAAGAGGTGTTAAAAAATGGACTTATAGTTGGTTACATATGGCATGGAAACTTGAACTACTTTATGTTAGTATGTTTTTTCTATACATGTATAGCATAGATTTTTATAATGCATCTATATATATATATTTCCATTCGTTATTAAAATTCCTTGAGGAGAACTACTTCACCTTTGAAATGCTCAATGGATTCCAATACCTGGCACAGTAAACTAAAAAACAAAGTCCATATTTTTAAAAAGACTCACCATACCATTCTGGCTTTCCTAAAGTATTTCCAAATGAAATCATAACAATTATAGCTTACTCTCTCATTATATATTAGAAATAATGCAAGATTTAGAACCAATTATTGTCATTATTTTATTTCCTTTACTTGAGTAGGCCATGGATTTGCTTACCTCCAGTATTAATAAGACACATTCTTTCCTTACTGTTAACATGAAAGAGTATTTAGAATAATTTCCTGATGGATCCCATGAAATAATGTATAACGACAGAAAGATAAGGGATTGAGTAATTTGGTTTATTTGAAAAACTGTAATGGCCAAAACGAGGTACATAATCAGGGGGTAATATTCAATTGATTTTTCTACCCATTATATTGATTTTAATAAGGAACAGGAAAATGAACCTACATTTATTTTATTTCATTACAATTTTAGTTTTTCTTTCAATTATTTGATAGGGAAACAGGAGTACATTAATTTTATTGTTGTGTATTTCATTATTTCTAAAGCCTCTGAGATAACATGCATTTTCTGAAATTTTTACTCAGTGAACAGTGAGCATGATTTCCTCCTTTGCTGGGATGACTGAAAACAGTTAGTGAAGTATTTACACATCAGCATAAACTAGAAACTAGAAAATATGTTCAAATATTTTAAGATATCCAATATTCATGAAAGTTAAGTTTACATTTTAGTTATATTATTGAATTTCATTAACTTCGTAAGACTAATAATACCAGATAGCTTATTCATTCTATCCAGGTTTTAGGAAAATATAGCAAAAGTGGTTTTGTTTTCTTAATACTTTCTATTCCATGACAAACAACTGCATTTACTTGGATGAAGCAAAACATTACCAGGAAATATAATAAAGTGACAGAAGCACCATATTCCAACAGTCTAAATAACAGGCTCTTCGCTAGTGTTTAAGCATTTAGAGTTCCTCTAAAATCATTGCCTTTTTAATAAAAAACAGATTACTTTACATCCTCCCTGTGAGGAAGAGAAGCTGAAGGGACTCATTTTAGAATAGTTCTCTCTCTATTGTTTCCCTGCTGAGCCCCATTTACTCCTGTTCTCTGAGTAAGCCAAAGAAGCTATATTCTCATGTCAAAGGGGAAACAAAGTTAATCATTCTCTGAGTTTTGTCCTAAGCCCCAAACACCCGGTAACACCTAAGAAGAGTCAGATCCTGAACATGCCAGGACATTAGCTTCAAACTAACCTCGGCTGAGACTGGAATCAACATCCTGCATGACCTTCAGTAATTCACAAAATAATACCTCTTGTTCACCTGGACACTTACCTTTGGTTGTATCCTACTCTGGATTCCTGAAGGAACACTGTACGACTTTGGATATTTGCATATAACTCACAGCTGAGTTATAATTGGTTGAATACAGAATTCTAGGTTAGAAATAATTTTTCCCAAGACTTTTTAAGGCAGCATTCTATTGTCTTTACATGTCTGGTATTGTTGTTGAGAGGTTCAAAGTCATTTTGATTAACCATCTTTTGTATGTGATATGGTTTTTGTCTATTTTTTCACATGACATGTGTAGAACCTTCATGTTATCGTGATTGTTCTGATATTTCTGAATTATGTCCCTTTATCTGGATGTATTTTCATCCATTTGGCTGGAAATTATTTTCCTGTCATTCTGAAAACACATGGCTTTCACTTATAAAAAATATTTTACAAATACTTTATGGGTAAATTCATCCCTTTTATTTTCTCTGTCTAGAATTTCTATTATTTTAGCATTTTAAAAAATATTTTAAATATTTTTATAAAATATTTTATACTCATTTTATTGTCTTTCCTACTGTGTTTTCTATTTCATTGTCTTCTTGTTTTATTTTTCTGGGTGATTTCTTTCCTCAATTTTATTTCTCAAAAGTTACATTGAATATTGTTTTAAGTAATCTCTGTACTTAACGTGGGGCTCAAACTCACAACGCAGAGATCAAGAGTCACATAGTCTATGACTGAGCCAGTCCGTTCATTTAATTTATGAACTTATTTTTTTTATCTCCAGCTGCTGTTTATTATAGCATTTCATTCTCATTAATGGATAAATTACTTTGAGTTCAATTTGAAAAGTTTAGTATTTCTAAGCCTTTCTCCCCTCTGTATGGTTTTATTGTTCCCCCCTCTCTCTTTCTCTCTTAAATCAATATTACAAGATTTCCTCAGACCTGGAAGGCTCTGTTTGGGGAAGCTAGGTATCAGAATCTTTATGATTTTCTTCATGAACTAGTGAGATTTCTATCACAACTGAGTACATGAGTCCTAGATTCTATGAAGTCAGGGTGGGAGATAAAAATTACAGAGTTTTGAAGACATTTATAGCCACGGGAGTAAATAAACTTGTCTTAGAAGTGTAAATAAAGAAAAGAAAAGGGGGCTAAAGGGGGCTAGAATCAAGCCTTCTGTTCAGATAAGCCACACATTAGGGTTTTCTACTCATTATGATCTATGGTGGCATCTTTAAACTAATATATATCACCTTGAACAAATTCACATTTAATAATTCTATATATCCACAAATAATTTATTTATTTTTTTTTTAAACATTTATTTTTTTATTAATTTTTTTTTAATTTTTATTTATTTATGATAGTCACAGAGAGAGAGAGAGAGAGGCAGAGACGCAGGCAGAGGGAGAAGCAGGCTCCATGCACCGGAAGCCCGATGTGGGATTCGATCCCGGGTCTCCAGGATCGCGCCCTGGGCCAAAGGCAGGCGCCAAACCGCTGCGCCACCCAGGGATCCCTCCACAAATAATTTAGAGCTGTTTGTGTGTTTTAGTGTTCTGTTTAAAGGCATGTAATGGGCTCCTGAGTGGCTAAGTCAGTTGAGTGTCCAACTCTTGATTTTGGCTAAGTCGTGATCTCAGGGTCCTGGGATCAAGTCCCACATTATGCTCCATACTCAGCATGGAATCAGCTTGTCCCTCTCCCTCTGTTCCTTGCCCCACTCTCTCTCTCTCAAATAAATAAATAAATAAATAAATAAATAAATAAATAAATAAATAAATCTTTTAAAAAGAGCATGTAACATAAAAAGGACATTGAAATAGTTAAACCAAATAACAGCTACAATGAGAAAAATCACCTTTAAAAATTAATAGATTACATTAATACTCATAAAATGATTAGATTCAATTCATACTGACAAACATGATAATTTCATGTAACTGCGGATATGTAAAACTGACATTTTATAAAAGACTGCCTGAAAATAATCTGAGCTAAACAGTCATTCATTATATTTTTGGATGGAGGAAAACAGATGTATGGTGTTAATGTCAAAAAAAAAAAAGGGGAAAGTGGAAAAAAATCAAGATCATATTATATGAATTACTCATTAAGCAGAAATCATTCCCAAAATTTGCTGCAAGGTGTATTTCTATTTTTCATGTGATTTTCTTTTTTTTTCATGTAATTTTCAATGTAAAATTTAAATCATGTGACTAGAAAAAATTACTTTCCTAATATTCAAATTTACTTAAGAATTCAACAAGTCTTTAAAATTACAAATTTGAACAAAAATCCAACAGCTTTATAGTAAGACTTTAACTGTAATACTCAAAATGTGAAGTGTAACACTAATCTATGCTAAAACAATTCACAAAATTCCTTTCCTGAGAAGCAAAATACAGTGGAATAGAAGAAACTCCAATAGTAGGATTACTTGTATTGTGCTTGAGAGA
Organism: Nyctereutes procyonoides; assembly: GCF_905146905.1. NCBI lineage: Eukaryota > Metazoa > Chordata > Mammalia > Carnivora > Canidae > Nyctereutes > Nyctereutes procyonoides. The sequence continues at coordinate 38,734,627 of NW_026575120.1, read as the reverse complement.
AATCAAAAAGTTTTAGAACACTGATTACTAAAAAAAAACAACAAAAAAACCAAAACCCCCTTACTATTTTTTACTAGTAATGTCATATGTTTGTCGTTCCCAGGAGTTGAATTTAAATGACCTTTTTTAACCTGTTTCTACTAATGCCTGTGCTGTTCTTTACAGTAGTCTGCACGTGCCAAACACCCACTATCTGCTTAGCAATAGAAAATGATGATAATACATATTAGGGTTCAGAGTAGAACATATACCAGATAATTTTTTCCTTACTTAAATGTGTATAGCATGTCAAATGGCACTGGTTAGACCTCAAAATATTTAACATTTTCAGAATTCATAAACTGCAATTTTTTTTTTTCACCTAGAATAATGAAATTGGGACTCTCAAGATGGGAGTAGTAGCCAAGACAAAATGGTGGACATGACATTTTAAAACATGCGTGGGCAGAGAACAGAACATGAAAATTGAATCACTAGCATTTATAATTCTGGTTAGCAACTTGCTACAATGTGAGGAATACTTTCCCAAGAGGGAGATAGAATATTAATTTATTTTAAAATACCCTTTGAAATTTCACAGAGAAAATCCTAGCAAGGATTTATTTTAAAACCCATACAATTATCTTTGTGCAGTTTTACTGCTAATTACTGGCATTCACATTAGAGTGGTTAATACTAACAAAAGATTCTTGCATGACTACATTTTCTTCATATGTGTTAGGGTTAATGATATTTGGTGTGACAATGGGAGAATTTAGACTGTAAAATTATCTTTGTTGTCTTCACAAACACTTCTGGGAAAGAGCTAGGAAAGAGGGATCACTTTAGGATAAAAAAAAAAAAAAGAAAAAAGTAGTCCACCTAATTTTTACCCTCCCTAACATGAACAGGTAGCAATACACAATGTAAAGGTATCCATGTTTCTAAATATGCTTATCTAAAGGATGCCATAGGCTATTCACGCTGCATAGTCTATAGTATCGGTTCATAGCAGAAACACTTCGGAGGGAGTTGTGTGTGTATATAATAGTACCATTTCTCAGTTGGAGTCTTTTGCTTGATGTAACACACCAAAACCTGGAAACTAATCATGTTTGCTGAGTAGAGAAAAGAGACAACATGCAGCGATCATCATTCAAGCAGTAACAATGCATTTATGCTAAAGCAGTAATTTCTTCCTAGTGAACTCTTACACAGGCATTCAGGGATGCATAATCACGCATCCTTCATGCCGTTCACATTGTTGGGCTCTGAATACACAAATCACCATAACAACATGGGAAATGAAGAAATATGATCACTTTGAGTTTTGTTGTTCAATGATTTCAGCACTTTTCTTGATTCAATATGTGCCCAATTGTTCCTTATGAGCGAAACTGAATGCTTTTCCCCATTATGTTGCACTTTCTTCTTTAAAAGGACTTAGAAAAGTCTCTGGAGAGGTTTATATATTCCCCAAATTTCAGAATCCACTTTTGTTGGTTTTAGAAATTATTATTACAAAACATCGATTTGATGGAAAGTATTCATAACTTCTTTCCTCCTTAACAACCTTGAAATTTTTCATTAGGTGCCAAGGTGTTCTCTCTGCGCCGTGATGTTCTGATCACGTACAAGTACCCTGCCTAAACATGTTACCACACTGGAGGGTCCTACAGAGTCATTTCTCTCCTTCTCTGCCTTCCTTCTGACCTCTATACTTAATGAGACTGAAATGCTAACTGCAGATCAGATGTTCTTCCTCTTACATTGGAATTAAGCTCTTTATATTATAAACCTATTTTAAATCCAAACATCTTTAAATTAATGATATTCTAATTAATAATTGATATTCATATAGAATCTCAAGTGTTCTGATCAAATTTCAATATTTCAAATACAATTACTGTTCAATTCAGATCTGGCCAACTCTAATTTCTCTTCGTTTTAAACTTAGGTCTTTCTTGAGTCTACATATTTTTTTTTTTCTTTTACTTTAACCTGATTTTTATGTGTTACGTTTTTTTCTCCTCCTGGGCTGAAAGTTCTAATAAATGGAAACACATATCACTGTATTTTCCATAAAGCACAGGAGATTTTCCCAGAGAATGCAAAACAAAACAAAAGAAAACATAAAATCCTAAGTGTTGGGGGGAGTGGTACACAAAGGAACTAATTCTTGAGGGCTATCTATTTCTCCCAAAATGATTTAAATAAGCCACCATATTCAGCTGAACCAGAGCCTCCTCTGGTTGTTCTTACCTGTTTGTGGTCCCTTCTGAAAAAAGTACGGTAATTTGAGAAAATGATTTTCCCTTTGATTTAATAAATGAGGTTTCTTAATATTTTTAAAAATAAATTATCACTATACAAATGCACTACAAAAAAAAATGTCTGTCAGTCAAAATCTAAACAACTTCTAAAAATAATAGCAGAATGGCAGATCCTATCATTCTTTTGACCATACAATTTCTCTGAAAGAGCAAACCTTACTAAAGTAAGGAATATAAAACAAGGAGAAAAAAAATTTGATGAATATTTCTTGGACCCAGAAGAGAATGTGCTGAAAAGAGCAAGACACAATCAGACATGGAATAGAGCAGAATACTAATAAACCTGAAATAAAAACAACTAGGGCTAGATATCTATTAGGAGTTGTAAATAATGAGTAAACTGAGAGAAAAAAAGTAAAAGGATCTAAGCACAAGTGCTGATTATGCTCTTATGAAGCAGAAGTGCAGTCAGACCTCCACTGGGTAGAAGTTTTTTAGTAATATATTTGAAAGGCTCCAATCAGTTTTGTAAAACATGTTGTCTGTGTATGCAGTTGGTAGTAAACTGACCTAAGTATCCTGGGCAAGTCTTTCATTAAATAATTAAGACTCAGCATGGATAATGCCCAAACTCTGACTTGATAAGCATTAAAAATTTAAGTGTTAAATCACAGGAACAAATACACCTGCAGAAGCTCAAATATCATTGTATGTAAGATCTCTGTAAATATGACCTCTTTTCTATCCCCAGCCTCTACCTTTTCTTTTCCTCTAAAAGACCAAAGTCCAATCAAATATTAAATATCACCCAAATACATATGTGACAGATTTGATTTGATATTAATATAAGCCAAGAATACCTTTATTTTGCTTGGGAAACTGAAAAACGATTTTAGAAAATATATTTTTTTAACATTTTGTTTACTTGATATATGTATTTTGAAATAAAATGTTTTTAAAAATAAAACTTTTTCTATTCCTTCAGCTTGTCAGATTTACAAAGCAAACTTTTCACCTCTCTGAAACCATTTCACAAAACACTAATGACCAAAATAGAAACTGTGTGCCCTTTGGTGGAAGACTATAACTTTAAGAATTCAGAAAAAAGACAAATCATTTTAATCCAAGATGATTACAAACATCTCCATGGAAATCTAAGTAATAAATGAATTCAGTAACATTGAAAGATTAAAAAAACATAAAAATTCAGTTGTGTTTCTATATACTAATAATAAATGATGAAAAAAATAAGAAAATACTTGAATTTACAATAGCATCAAAAACAATAGCTACTAATAAATTTAACCAATGAGGTGAAAGATCTATATGCTGAAAACTAAGACACTGAAGAAGAATTAATTAAAATGCAAATAAATGAGAGGATATGGTGTGTTTCTGCCTAGGTGGCTCAGTCAGTAGCATCTGCCTTCAACTCAGATCATGATCCCAGGGTCTTGGGATGGAGTCATATATAGGGCTCTCTGCTCAGTGGTGAGTCTGCTTCCCCCTCTACCCCTCTGTCCTGCTCGTGCTCTCTCTCACTCACTCTCTCTCTCCCTGTCTCAAATAAATAAATAAATAAAATCTAAAAAAAAAAAAAAAAAAACAGTATGGTTTGGCATAAAAACATGCATAGACCAATGGAACAGAATAAAAAACCCAGAAAGAAATCCATGAATGGACAATCAACTAATATTTGACAAGGAATTAGGAATACTCAATAGAGAAAGGATAGTTTCTTCAAAAAATGGCACTAGGAAAATTGGATATTCACAGGCAAAGACTGAAATTGGACTCATATCTTATACCACTCACAAAAATTAAATTGATATGGATTAAAGAATTAAATGCAAGACCTAAACCTAAAGATCTTTCAAGGAGAAAGATCCTTGACATTGGTCTTCGCAATGATTTTTTGATATACCAAAAGCACAAACAACAAAATAAAAGACATGTTGGACTACATCAAACTAAGCAAAGGAAAATCAACCTAATGGAAAGTCAACCTATGGGGTGGATGAAAATATCTGCAAACCATATATCTGGTAAGAAATTAATATCCAAATATATAAAGAGCTCATCAATAACAAAAACAAATAATAGTATTCAGAAATGGGCAAAAGACCTGAGTAGATACTTTTCCAAAGGTAGATGAAAGGTACACAAATCATCAGGGAAATGCAAATCAAAGCAATCAGATACTATCTCAAACCTCACAAGAGATAACACCTGTTGACAATGATATCAAGAAAGGGACCCCCTACACTGTTGGAAATGTAAATTTGTATAGCCACTTTGTAAAATGTTCCCACGGACATTAGTGGGAACATAAATTGACACGACCACTATAAAAGTTCCTCAAAAAATTAAAAATAAAATTACTATATGGTCCAGCAATTTCACTTCTGAGTATATAACCAAAGGAAACAAAATCATTATGTCAAAGATATATGTGCACTCTCATGTCCACTGGAATACTGTATGCATTATGTAACATATATATAATGAATATATAACTATATATATGACTATATTTTATATAACAAACTATTACACAACCATACAAAAGAAGTAAACCCTGCCTCTTGTGACAACATGCATGAAACTTGAGGGGATTATGCTAAGTGAAATAAATGAGATGCAGAAAGACAAACACTACATGATCTCACACGTGGAATCTAAAATACTCAGAAGTAGTAGAGAGTAGAATGGTGCTTGCAACAGGCTGGTGGGAGGCAGAAATGGGGAGATTTTGGTCAAAGATACAAACTTCCGGTTATAAGATCAATAAGCTCTGAGAATCCAGTGTGTAGCATGGTGACAAGTTAAAAATACTCTAGCAGTTAAAAATACTGTGTAATATACCTGAAAGTTGCTAAGAAAGTAAATATCAAATGTTCTCACCATACACACAAAAAAGGTAGTTCTGGAGGGTAATAGATATGTTAACCAATCTTATATGGTAATAATTTCCTAATATATATTTATATCAAATCACCACATTGCACACCTTAAACTTATACAGTGTTATGTCAATTATATCTCAATAAAACTGGAAGTAAAAATGAACTGTCTATAGTAGAAAAATTATGTTCTATATCTGAAAGTTCCTTACTACTAAATTTTGTCAAACATAGGCTAGATGACTGTTTTCCAGGAGCACTTTCAGATGATTCGAAGATGAGTTAGATAATCATTGAGATTCCTTCCCAAAAGAGGTCAAAAAATTATGGGGACCTGTCAAAGAACACAGGATCCAATCTGAAAGACTCTCAGTGGCCAAACCTGAGAACATTTTGAGAAAAAAAAAAAAGAGATATTGACAGCAATACATTATAATGCATAAAATAAAATAAGAATCCAGGAGTCTGTATCAATAATTAGAAGAAAAATAGCTCTTCCTTACAATAGTATTTAGGTTAAATCCCAATTTAAAAACATAGACGGAATGTTGGAAACAAAATATGATTATTTTGCAAACATCACAGTAGTAAGTTAAGAATCAGAAATGGATGCTAAAATTAATAGGTGATTGTTAGATGAAAAAGTATAATGATACACAAGATATTAACACAGTCTTAAGGTATTTCCCCACAATGTACTTATTAGTTACAAAAAGAAAAAGTAATTTTAAAATGGATAAATCACTTTAAGTGACCAATGTTAACACCACAAGAAATTATATACATCAACACCTTCTGATATGGTGCACTGACGACGACATGACATCATTTGCCAAAAATGCATAACTCAAGAAATTACAAATTGAAAATGAGGGCTATTCTACAGAATAATGGGCCAGTATTCTTCAAGCTTATCAAAGACAAAGAAAGACTCTGGAACTTTCAAAATTCATAAAGACTTCAGAGACATGACAACTAAATGCAATGCTCAATCCTGGTCCCCCAGAAAAAGACGCTAATTGGGCCAGTGATAAACCTTGCATAAGGTCTATAGACTAAAGTGGTATATCAATGCTATTTTCTGGATGGTGATCCTTGTAATATGGTTATAGAAGGTTTTGACATTTCGGGAATCTGGGTAAAGGTTATAAGGAAATTTTGTATTATTTTTGCAACTGTTATAGAAGTCCAAAGAAATTCTGAAATGAAAAGTTAAACAAGAATGAATGAATGAAAAAGTTATGTAAAAAAAGTTGGGAGGTGGGAAAGGAGTCGGAGCTACATAAGATAAGCAGCACACACAAGAAAAAATACTAAGTATCAGAGGCACCGAAGCAGTAAAATGTATGCTTGGAAGAATGAGGCGGCAATAGCTGTGTAGTCCAGACTGTGTTGGTCCTTCCACTTTAAGCTAAGGCATTTGTATTTTATCTAGTTATCAGTGGAAACCCAGTGAATTACTGTGCTGGCTGATGACGAGCTCATAGAACAATCACTCTGCCCAAGGTCACTTCCCTTTCCTAAGGAAATTGGATCCAGTAACTGGTCAAAGTGGAATAGAAAGCCCCAGGCTCATCACCCCAACTCAGGACAATGCTGAAGGCTATCCTAGATTCAGAGCTTCCAGAGAGGTCAACTGAAAGCTTTGTTAAGTGTAATTACACCCCAACCTGTCCCTCTTCCCAAACCTCCTGCTTTGCTTTTCCTTTTGTTTCACAGGTAGTGATCCCAAGAGCAGCTCGTAAATCCTCAATATGCTAATGTCCATCTCAGACTCCAATCCAATCAGGAACAGAAACAAGGATGATGGTGTTGAGGATACAAGGTTGGGTGATACCCTGCAACAAGTTGGCAGGAGAGAGCAGCAGGTATGTGAGAACGGGAGATGGAGAAGAAAGGATGGAGCATGGATTTGAGCAAACTAAATTTGAGGAGGCTCTAGTTACCAGGTAGAAATGTTCAAAGGCAATGGGAATACACAGGCCTTGAATCTGGAAGCAAGTTCAGAAAAACGAATGCAAACGTTGCCCTTATCCACATAGAGAAGATAGTTCCACTCCTTTTGTGTAGCACTGTTGCTTCTTGTTGGCTCTATTATCTATCCTGTGAGGCAATCCAAATAGCCTAAGATTTAAAAAAAAAAAAAAATAGCCTAAGATCTATTATTTGATTCCTGATAAGATTTCTTTTAAACTAATGTCTCTTTGGCCTGTGTTTAGTCATGTGTTCAAATGGTCTAGCTGATGATTTAGATTAGCATCTTGGACAAGTTTTGAGCAATGCGAAACCATTTCATCCGCCCAAAAATACAGTAACTGCTTCTTTTTAAACCTTTCAATGAGATAAGAAATACCCCCCACTCAAATAAGTCATTTTAGTCAGGGACAATATAGAACTCAGTGAAGCCCTGAATCTTAACAAATAAAGAGTTCAAGCTTTTCAAAGAAAATCAGGCTATCAGAATTCAAACAGACCTTCTGGGAGTGATTTAATGTAGCTTTTTCTGCCTCGGTGGAGGGTGGAACCTGAATGGAACCTAACTGATCTGAAAATAAGACAGAAAACATCCCAATCTATACATAAAAATACTTTATTTTCTTATTCTGAGCACTTATCAAAGGCCATTTTAAACAGTTTTTAGAAAGATTTTCTTTCTCTGATAATCTGAATTTCAGAAATGTCATATGCCACATCAAAGTTTTATTTATTTTATATGATCATAAATTTTAATCCTGCATATTTAAAGATATCTCTTCGGATGGAAGATTAACAACATGTGCATTAGAAAGTGAACTCAAAAGAAAAATATGTTAATTCATTAATTTACTCATTTGCTCAAATATTAATTGAACTAAATGCTAAACCAGTCAACTTTATAAAGTAAAAGACCTTTAGCGAGGAAACTGGGGCCTTGGGAATAGGGTTGTGGGAATTTGGACAAGAATTACGTTTTACTGAGTACCCTCAATGAACCAGTCATTGTACAATGCTAGGCTCTTTTACAAAGGGTTATGCTCTTGAATTCCTATCACCACCCAATTGTTACAGGATGGTTAACCTCCTTATAGCCATCCTACTGTCACCCATGCTACTAAAGAGTGAAACAGATCTAAAGAGGCTAAAATATGCCATAGGTCACATCACTGGCAAGTCTTCCACTTGTCCCTGTTATTTTCCCATGACTATATTACTTAATCATTCAAGGAGTTACTCCAGCATTGGTACTATAAGAAACACACGATTCGATTTATTTCTGTGGTAACACCATCACAGTAAATATGCATCTGTCTTACAAAGACTCAGAAGGAAGACAGCAATGCAAGAAAGAGGTCTCCATTTTAGATTAAATTGTAAGTTTTTCAAGTTAGTCCACTCTGAATAACAATCCTAAGTCATGATAATCTTTATTAATAAAGTTATTATTAATAAGTTTATTACTATTTGCTTAATCTCAAAAGCATAGGAACTGTCAATATATACGACATGGTTACAATCAAATTTTTTCATTTAGTTATATTTAGCTTTTACTACAAAAATACAAGTTTATCGTGCAGGAATAAACGTAGGAACAATGAGTACGAGTTATGGCTTTTCTTAATAATTAATTAACACTTTTAAAATAAAATAATTCACTGGGCACCTGGGTGAATCTGCCTTTGGCTCAGGGCGTAATCCCGGGGTCCTGGGATCAAGTCCCACATCAGGCTCTCTGCAGAGAGCCTGCTTCTCCCTCTGCCTATGACTCTGTCTCTCTCTGTATCTCTCATGAATAAATAAACAAAAACTTTAAAAAATAAAATAAAATAATTCAAAACTTATTCCAAACCAACATTTAAAAAAAGATCCTACTCCACTTAACAATATACATTTGTAGGATGTATTGAAGAGATGTGGTAAATGCAGTAAAAAAATGTAGTAAAAAATAATAAAATAAAAATTTTCAAAAAGTTAATACCCAAATTACACTTTAGATTTCTCACAACAGTTAAACATTTTTCAAGGCCATGTGTTAACTTCTTTTATATCTAATGTTGGAATCAAAAGACCAACCTAGCATTCAAGTCCTTAGTCACTGGTTTTGTTCAGCATCAAAACGGTCGTTTGGATTTATTGAATTAATATGAATCTTTCTATATGCCACATGCCTTAAAAAGTATCTAATACAATGGTCAACAAAAATTCTCTGATATATACTCTTATACCCATTACATGAATTACTAAAACCTAAAGTGTTACAGCAATTTGCTCTAAATCCCATGTCTTGTGAGTAAAAACTCTACAACCCCAGGCCATTTGACCTCAATACCCTTGGTCTTCCATAAGAATTTGCTACTTATTTCTCAGTGACATACTGCAGTATGTTTGGTAAAATATTACTATAGGACATGACTAGATTCTCTTGAGGAGTGAGGTTCCTCCACCAACCCTATCGGCAACACTGGAAGTTTAATAGAGAAACAAATTCTCCAGCCTCTGCATCTTATCAAGTCAGAACTTCTGGAGGTGGGGCCTTATAATCTGCTTTCAACTAGCTGTCCACATGATTCAGCTATTTCAGGGCACCACATCACTAGGAGAAAAATCCTGACCTTGGAAGTAAGAATTAGCACAGTAAAAGGCTATTTACTCTTCTATTTTCCCTTCTTTACATATCACAATAGGTAGACAAAAAAATGTGGATTTTTTTTTCTCCAATAGGATAATTCCCTGCAGTTTGTTTAGTGACAGATATATAAATTCATTTTTACATAATGACTGTTAAATGCCAACTGCCAGTAAAAGCAAACCAAAAATAGCAATCTAGTATAAACCAAAGATCTCTTTAAAAAGTATTTTATTTTTTTAAAAACTGTAACCTGAAGGAGGACAAAAAATATATATATTTTTTTAATTAATCAAGGGGCACTTAGGTGGCTCAGTCAGTCCAACTCTTAACTTCAGGACGATTTTAATTTAACTCTTAAAGCATCCAGCTCTTAACTTCAGTTCAGGTCATGAATTCAGGGTGGTGAGATGGAGCCCTGTATCAGGCTCTGCACTCAGCAGGGAATCTGCCTGAGATTCTAGCTCTCTCCTTCTCCCTCTGCCTTCCCATCCCCCCATTCTCTCTCTCTAAAATAATAATAATAATAATAATAACTAATCAATATTTTTTATTTTTTAATTTATTTTTTAAAGGACTTTATTTATTTATTTAGAGACAGAGAGAGACCACAAGCAGGGGGAGCTACAGTGGGAGAGGGAGAAGCAGGCTCCACGGAGCAGAGAGCTCGACACAGAGGTCCATCCCAGGACTCTGGGATTATGACCTGAGCCAAAGGCAGACACTTAACTGACTGAGCCACCTAGGTGCTCCAATCAAGATTTTTTATTTTTTTTTAAATATTTTATTTATTTATTGCTGAGAGAGAGAGAGAGAGGCAGAGACACAGGCAGGGGGAGAAGCAGGCTCCATGCAGGGAGCCTGACATGGGAATCGATCCCAGATCTCCAGGATCAGGCCCTGGGCTGAAGGCGGTGCTAAACTGCTGAGCTACCAGGGCTGCTCCAATCGAGATTTTTTAAATGAACTTTTAACATTAAGTGCTTTGGCTATATATGTATGTGTGAATACACACACACACACACACCCTGGATGTGTACCCTACTTTTTTATACAGTTGGATAGTTGGACAGTGGCATTATTTAGTAACTTTAACATTGTCCAAAAGAAATACTAAATATTTAAAATCTAAACCTCTTATTCCTATCTCTATTTTAAAGAAAAAAAGGTAAATATTTATGTAAGACTTGTTGACTCTGCTGATAGTTAACTTTTTTGAAAATCATTGTTTGCCATGACTAATAAATTAGCTCAAAAACACAAGTTAAGAATAATCATAATGGGAAATTTCAAGGATTCTCCACAAGCACTTTGTTATGTTTCGATATTTTGCAGATATCTGACATATAACTACTAATACTGAAAATAAAAAAAAATAATGAACTGGAGTTCCAGGTCAATGTCCCATATTCATTGATGGCACTTCACAGAATAATTAAGGAAGCCTGTTGTTTACATCCTCTATTCATAACCATTTTCATCACTCTATGAATTAAATTAACAGTATTCACTCTATTATAACTACATAGAAGTGATTCAAAACAGTGTGAAAGCTTTTGCCTAGAATAGTGTGTTTTGTGGCAAAAGGTTAATTTCACTATATTCATCCCATTAGAATTCAAAGACAGCTATTTCACTCAGATGCTGAAACACATGAATTGGGACTGTCAAATGCAAATTCCACTAAAATTAAATGCCTACTTAAAAAGAATTGTGCTTGCATTTCAAAAGCATCACATTTAGCTGATGGCATGCAAAATTGTCAGAATATAATACTGATTTATAGGATTTCCATTGCCAGGAAACACTGGGGAAAATAGGAGAACCAGAGGGATTCAAAAGAAACTTGATCTTTTCATGAAGAAAAAATATTAGGGCTGGAAATCTTATAAAAATAAACCTAATGAGATTGTGGAGCTATTTTGATGAACCACACCATTGGGAAAAGTGAGAAATCCCAGCCATGGAGGGCAGCAGCCTCTCTGTCTACCTATGATTATCTCTGTCCTTTCAAAAACTGGATGCATTAGCATTCTAAGAGGACACCTCCACACAGCCACGTCTAACCCAGAAGCCATTCTTAGTGCAAGGAGAGCGTGAAGTGGAATGACAGGACAGAGTAAGAACAAAGGGAAAAAGCAAAGAAAAGGGGGAATAGTGAGGAAGTGGAGGGAAAAGCCGGCTAAGAAACTGCAAAAGGTGATGAAAATGAGGGAGAGGAAAACCAAGAAGAAAAACAGAACCAGAAAGGAACAAAACAGCCTCTTTGCAGGTACCATGTTCTATTGCTCAGCATTCTTCATTTAATTTGGTAAAAGACAATAAATATGCAAGGGAACAGTGCCCAGGTGGCTCCTGTTCACCGAGGGTATTTACAACATGTCAGATACAAATATTCTTCCTTATTGATTTTTAAACTATTAGCCAGTTCTTGCACTTTGTAGAAGGTAAATATATTTCTTTCCCAGCCTTTGTATTTGGGTAAGAACAGATTCACTCTAGCAAACTTGAAAAGTGTGCTCTTTGCAACTAGTGCTCCAACGAAGACACCTGTCATAGGCTGAGCAGAATGCAGAGGGCCTGTTTGCCGACATACCAAGGGGAAAAACAAGTGAAGCTGCTGTGCCATTAGGGGTACACCCACACATATTCTGCTTTTCCTTAAAAAATAAAATGCAAACATAAATAAATAAATAAATAAATAAATAAATAAATAAATAAATAAAATGCAAGTATGATACAGAAGCCGGTTTAGAATTTGTGGGGTATTTGTGGGATGGGAGGATTCATGATGCCACTCATTAAGGCATTAATAAGTCTTGCTTTGTGTTAATAATCGTGTTTGTTTTGTTTCTTACTCTGTGAATTTTGTACTTTCAAGTACAGATCGTAGGATATGCTGAATGAGAGGAAAAACAGTGGGACTCCTCCTACAGGTTAAGAAGGTAAATACAACCTCAAGCTAATTATAAGCAAGATATGAATGCATTATTTCCTTCAGACTCCTACCTCAATTCAATATGATCTTTCAATAGAAAAAAAAATATTAAAGCCCTTTCTAAGAACTTTTGTCTGTGAAGTGGCTATTAATATTTGTATAATATCTATTACTAATAATTGCAGTCTAGAAGGTGGAAATAGACGGCCGGAGGTCTTCTATTAGGACTGCTTATCAGTCTATCATTTCAAGTGGGTGATTATCAAAGAAAATTGTCAATGTACATGAAGTCAGCAGTGCACTTTTAGTATCAAGGTTTAACAAAAAAACGGGATTAAGCTATTAGGAATACTATTTTCTTTATCTCTATTTTTTTTTTCTTTTTGCAACCTAGTCAAACCCCTTGGATATGTGTAAGTAACAACACACAGATATCAAACATATAAAACTTAAACCCGACCAAAGAATTGGAATTGGGCATTTATTTTCAATTGTTGTTAATCCAAACACAGAGGTAGAGCTGTCTTTTCTTCTCTGGACCTTTTGACATTTGCAGCAACACATTCTGCATTTTACTCTGTCATCTGTGATATTGGAAATGAAATGCTGTGTCTGATCAGAAGCATCAAGCATGAAGCCAAGCAGAAGATACATAAGTATCTTATGGTCCATTGCTCACGGTGATTGAGCTAGTGACATCTAAAAGGGACACGGAGAGGTCTGACACACAACACCATCTCTCGCTCTCAAGCTCACACACACACCGATATAATCCCCCTCCCACACACAGACACACACACACACACACACACACACACGAAGAAATGGCCTTCTCCATCTGGCAGCTACTAATTGACTAACTGAGCATTATGGCCTTCAAAGAGCACTAAACAGGAGTAGGATCGAAAAACTCTCCCACTCTGAACTGATCTAGGATGATTTCTTATAGTTTTGTTAGTGTGACTACCTAAAAAAGTGGGAGGCTAATATTTATGCATATAATACCGTCTCACCTCTCATGTACTTGGAGCATATATTTTGTTAAATTCTGCCACAAATAAATAGAATAGAATAATGTGCTATAGTCCACACATTTTTAAAACAAAAACTGATCTAAAATAGCTCTGAATTGTGTTTTCATTTTCTGGGAGTGAGTAAACAGAAAAGCCTACAGGCCAAATTCAGCCCATTACCTATTTCCGGGTGGCTCCTGAACTAGGAATGTATTTTGCATTTTTAAACGGTGGGAGAAATGAAAAAAAATCATGTTATATGACAGATGAATATTATATGAAATTCAAACTCCAGTGTCCATCAGCAAAGATTTACTGGAACACAGTCATGCTTACTAGTTTACATATTGTCTACATCTCCTTTCATGCTATGATGACACAACTGAGTAGTTGTGACAGAGATCAAATGTATCCTGCAAACCCTAAAGTATTAACTGTCTGTCCCTTTTCAGAAAAAACATTTGCCAACTCTTGATTGATACCACATTCATCAACTTCAGCTGAGGTAGAAAGAATAAAGTCTCATAGTTTTGGTTTAAGCTTTTTTTCAAACATAGTTTCTTCTAAAAATTAATTCTTAATAATTTGTGAAAAATAACTATTTCCTTGACACTTCCTCCACTTCCAACCTCTACTGAGATAACATTTTATATTCTAGAGTACTCTAAGCCAAAACACAAACTGTTAATCCAATAATGAAACTGTAATATCCTTTTAGATTTAAAAAGAAGTAAAAAACAAATGAGGAATATAGGACTTTAGTTATATAAGCCATATTATATTTTTAATGGGCTAGATTTCACACCAACATACACTCATACACAAGTGGTTCAATCCAGTGAGCAACAGCCTTTGATCTGGAAATGGGGAAGATTTACACTAGTGCTTCTTATCGGAAAATGGGTAGATAAGATACATCAATGAAAAGAGTCCATATTTTTATTAGTTTAGCCATATACTCATTTCCACCATTTTCATCTTTTTTTCCATCACAAAATTTGCATGAATAAATCAGAAATAGCTCTGAATTACCATAATTTTTGTATGTTTTATCTCTTCTAATAAATTATAACTTTGTAATGATAGGTATATCTATTACATAGCCTTGTATTTCTAGATGATAAGTGAATATTTATAAAATGAAAATGACCTCACTGCAGATTTCCCTAACATTCAGGAAGACTGGTCTCGGCCCATCATTACTGGTGCTTCCCTTTCCATAATAGCTGTACATCCATGGACTACATTTTCTAGCTCCCTTGCATGGATATTGAACCTTGTGTTCTCTGCCAAGAGAATGTGAGCAGAGTGACAAATGTGATTTCTGGTTAAGGAGCTTAAAAAGCAGTTCTGCCTTCTCTCTTTTTCCAAATTCACTGAATGCAGAGGACTCTAGGCTCAACTGTAAGAAAAGACCAAAAAAAGGAAGGAATCTAGACCCTGAATCACCATAAGGAAAGTTACCCGTCAACCAGGAAAACCTACTTTGGACTGTCTTGTGATAGAGAAGCAACCGTGCAAACCACTGTCATTCAGGGATGTGCTATATAGCAGATTGTATTATCCTAACCAAGAATAGTTGTGACTCTATTTTAATTGCTAAATACAGAAGATATGCTCAGTCCTTAAGTCTATTAACTCTTCCACAGAACGAATAGTATTAATCACTTGCTTCCTTTTGAAATTCCTCTTAACTCTGCTCTTTGCTTTCTTGATTAGAACCACACTGCACAATCATCCCCACCCCCACCCCCACCCCCACACACATACACATTCCCTTGCTCTCCAGGTGGCTCCCTTTCATCCCCCTTGGCCAGCTCCAATTCTGTTTCAAAGTTCATATTCTCCAAAAACTCTGCTCTAGGTCCTTTTCTTTCCCAGGGCAAAATCAACCACCTCAAACCTGTGGAAGAAGCCTTAATGTACTATGACCCTACAGAAAGGTGACATTTGAAGACTTAGGTTTATGACTTAGACTATATAGAAACACACAGAAAATGTGAAAATATTACACCTGCCTAATGTGACTTAATCTGCCACTATTTTCTTCCAAAAGCTTTCTATAATGAGTCAGCAATTCGGGATTTCAGCTAACATGGTCATCTTTCTTTTTGTCCTCAATTGTGTTACATAGTAGATTGTACTTTATTTACCCTACACGTAATATATGTATAGGGTATATGTGTATCCCTTCAACAAATAATTATTTAGAAGTTATCGTGAGTTAACACTGCTCAAAGTGCTGGAGACACAGGGATGAAGAGGAGAGTCAATATGTTTGCTTTCGAGGAGCTTATTTTAAGGGAGGAGACAGATGATAAAGATACCAAATAATTTAAACAAAAGGCATAAAAACCATGAATGCAATCTTGGGAATACATAGGATAAAACATAA
This sequence comes from Nyctereutes procyonoides, assembly GCF_905146905.1. Classification (NCBI taxonomy): domain Eukaryota; kingdom Metazoa; phylum Chordata; class Mammalia; order Carnivora; family Canidae; genus Nyctereutes; species Nyctereutes procyonoides. The sequence continues at coordinate 38,718,523 of NW_026575120.1, read as the reverse complement.
TTATGGGGCAAGGGTAAGTTTGACAAATAGTAAAGCACTCTCTGAAAAGATAAAACGAGATGATATCTAAATGGTGAGAAGGAGTCAGACATACAAATATCTGGGGGGCAGGGGGGCTTATTTCAAGAAGAGGAAAAGTTAAGTATAAAGGAGGCAATAATCTTGGTGAGCAAGCCAAAGACTGCCAGTGTGGCTTGAATATATATAGTACAAGAAGAGGCCAAAGAAGTAGACAGGAAACTGGAGATGGGAAGGAATTGGGGTTTTAGAAATTCCCAGTACACTGGAAAGAAGGCAACTGGAAGAAGAAAAGACTAAGGGAGACGTACATGTCTTTACCACTAATAAAATAGATGCATTTGGAAAAAAAACACTTAATTTCTCAGGCTTTTGTATTTACTTTTGCAAAACATGAGAGTTGGAAATGATGGGCATTAATGTTCTATCTAGATCTAGAAAAGTCCTACTTAGAACCTTTACAGGTGGCACAACTAAAACACAAGTTAACTTCAGTAAAACTCAAAGTTCTGAAGGCTATACTTCCTTTTTTTTGTACTAAGACAAATATTATTCATACTCTTGCTTTAATATTTTAGTATAATTTATATTTTCTTATCTGTTTTTCCAGATAGGCCAACAGCTACTTGAGAGGCTGAATCTTTTCTATTAATTTTGGGGTCTTCAGAGATTAGCACCTAATACTCCTTCGTTAACATATATATATAATCCTGGATATATAAATATATATATGTTATATATATTTATATATTATATATATGAATAATATATAATATATATGCAACATCCCATATATATATATACACATATATGCAATATCCCATTTTATATATATAAATATACAGAAAGGTGATAGTATTATCCTAACCAAGGATTTTATATATTTATATATATAAAATGAAACAAGTTGAGAGTTGTTTATATGTCCATTCTGCGCAAGTGAAAACTGAAAAAGCCCCCTTTTAAATTCTTTTTATAAGTGTGTTCCCAAGGGTAAAGCTAGAATCAGAGTGCCTTAGATTTTTACTTAGAAGAAACTTTGAAGACCTTGTAGTCTAGCAGCATTATTTTGCAGATGAGCAAGCTGGTTACCAGGGAATTTCTAAAATGCTCATGTATTTTGTAATACAAATAAGTATAAGAGTATGTTTACGGAGATGAAGAGTTAAAAGACACCTCCCTGAACATGAACTGATGGGATCATTCCAACACTTGGAAACCATATTACTGGGAAGGGGGCAAGTTTCCTGGTCTTATCTGAAAAGATCTTTGGCTGGTGACTGCCAGCCTGTGTGCCTCAGCGTGCAGAGTGGTAGCACTGAGCTGAAGGCCAGCTCAACTGTCTGTGACTTTTGTTTATCAAACATTGGACTATTCTCACTGCACCAGTGGAGTGCTGAAATGACAAGCTCCTTGTGTCAGAGATCTGCTTTGATATTGCAAAGATAATTCAATAAAAAAAAAAATCACGTCAAAGCAAATGGTGGGTATTTGTCGTTTGAGGTGGGCACTTGACAGGATGAGCACTGGGTGTTATTCTATGTTGGCAAGTTGGACACCAATAAAAAATAAATTTATAAAAAAAATCAAATGCTTTCAAGTATTCAAAGAAGATCCTAATCTCCTTAGCTTAAAGAGTAAAACAGAAATTAATAGTTGGTGAACTAAAAAAAACACTCCTACCTCCACCAGACTGCCTGGTCTGGGGTATTATTCTATAGGAAACTGCGAGAGGAATGGATTTTTTGGTCTACTACTTTAAGTCTTTTAAGTCTTTTTCTATATTTACTCCTATCTTATCTTTTCAAAAAATTCCATTTCTTTGCACAGTGTTCAATCTCTTTAAAAATATATATATAAAAAAAAAGCCCAGTGTGTGTGGTACCACACAAATCTTTAAACTGAAGTTTTATTTAACTTATCCCCCTTCCACATCAACCTGTACAATTTGGCAGGACCCCTCATTTAAGCTTCTGAAGATCTGAAACTCTGGCCAGCCCAGAGGCAATGAAAATTTTGATAGTACAGGTTTCACTTGCTCACCACAATAAATATGGGAATAAATTAAAAGGTTTAAAAAATATAAGGTATAGTATGCATGAGAATATTCTATTTAAACTGCCAGTTCTTCCATTGATATTATAAGAATTTATTTTAAAAATATATAATAAAATGGAATACCTAATTCATTCATGGCTGGGATCTCAACAATCTTACCTTCGTTCTCGACACTGTTTCTGTCACCATCTTTCCTATGCAGGGTGCTACTGTCCACGTGTGGTAGAAAAGACTAACAGATCATGGAAGATAGTAAACACTTTCTGAGAGTCATGTCACATAGGATCAATCTTTAATTAGATTGTTTTACTCTGTCCCGGGCTCTTAACTGTTAGTATTCTCCTACATTTGTATTCATCCTCTTTTCTACTCATCCTGGACAATTACTGAGGATATCTTGATGCCTTTCCTTCCTTCTAATCTTGTGTGTGTGTGTGTGTGTGTGTGTGTGTGTGCATTAATCACCGAGAAAAGCATATAATTAAAGTATTATCCGGGACACTGGGGTGGCTCAGTAGTTGAACATCTGCCTTTGGCACAGGCCATGATCCTGGAGTCCCATGATCTAGTCCCACGTTGGGCTCCCTGCATGGAGCCTGCTTCTCCCTCTGCCTGTGTCTCTACCTCTCTCTCTCTCTCTCTCTCTCTCTCTCTGTGTGTGTGTGTGTGTGTGTGTGTGTCTCATGAATAAATAAAATCTTGAAAAAAATAAAATAAAATAAAAAATAAAGTATTATCCTGTACTTGTTTTTTTTTTTCCCCCAAGTAAGTTTTACATTGAGTCATAAAGAAGAGTTCTCTCTTCCTTGGCCTTTGTTTTTATTTTTTTAAATCTTATTTTTAAGTGATCTCTACACCCAACATGGGGCTGGAGCTCACAACCCTGAGATCAAGAGTCCTACATTCCATCCACTGAGCATACCAAGTGCCCCACATTTGCATTTTCTTTAAATGTTAATTCATCACTTGGCCAAAGAAATCTCCAGTGAACTTGGCACCATATTTTGAATTATATTTTAAGGGCTTCTGTTTTCAGATTTTCTGCTGATTGTGTCTATCACACCACCTACATAACTATATATAAATTTCTTAACTCATTCCTATTAGACATTCGATGCTTGACTTGGTGCTGTACAAAGTAAGGAATTTAGCTCACTTTAGCATTTTCTATATATTTCCCACATCCTTCTCTGACTCTGTTGACTTAAATATTGTTTTTGTTTTTCTGCTAGTTGCCATATATTCTTAAATAATATTCTTGAACTTCTATTTCTTAATCCATTTGCTCTCTAAAAAACCCGGACGATCTACCTAGGAAGGCTTAGGACTCCTAATGTGTGCTCTGGTGCCTCAAAATAATATTCTAGTTTTTCTAAGTTACGCTTGAAATAAGTACTTCTATACTGGCTTCATACTGCACTTACGATCTTCTGACTAAATACAAACCCATGGAGAAGTTATCTTATACTCTAGACCAGCACCGGTCAAAAGCGCTTTCAGTCATAACGGAAATGTCTGGTACCCACACTGCCCACTGGAGAGGAGAAAATGAGAAGGTGCTCTTGATCTCGAACACTGGAGACAGGGAGGACAGCCAGACATAGCTGAGAAAAATGCAAAGTAAATAGAAAGGGTGATATTTCACCTTCCACCAGTTATCTCCTGCTCTCCTTTAGTTCCAAAAGATTCATATGTCTAATCTAGTGTTTTAACTAGAGTAGTACATCTCCAATCCCATGTATTTTCCAATGTACACTCTTTACTTCACCTCTACTTGAAATGCCTCCATGACTCAAGTCCACACCTGACATTAACACTTGTTTAAAGGGTCTCTTGAAGTTTTAATGGTTTCCAGTCTGCATTAACAGTCACTGTAATGTTTCGGGGTGAAGACAGCCTTAAAAATAGCCACATGTAGTTAGTGGCAAATATCGGACAGTTTTTGATTTATAATGGTTATGTCTGTCTTTTATTCATCAAACAATATTTTGTGAGAGCCTTTGTGGTGTCATAGGCTGGCCTACAATTTCCAGGCCGAAGAGATAAGATCCATTCCAACACACAGAAGAGTGAAAGGTAAAATGAAATATACCTCTGTTTCAGTCTTGGCTCTACCTTTCACTAGTTTGGGTTCTCTTTTGATCTATAATTTCTTTATCTCTAGAACAGGAATGATAATGCTAAATTTGAAAGACTCTAAAAATGAGGTTTCTACGAATGAAAACTACCACATAGTAGTTGTTCAGCTGATGGTAGTAATATTATTATTTTTTGCATTAATCATAATTACTCCTTATTATAATTTGTCACACATAGATTTATAATAAGGATTAGATGGGATTAAACGAGATGCAGTGTGCAAGCATTTAACAAGGTATGTGACACACTATCCATGACCGCTAAACTCACCCGCTCAACAAACATTACTCTACCCAAGTAGCAGCCTTCCACAATACATTCCACTAACTGCTACGTTTCCTTCAGAGTGCCTATGCTCTATAGGCAAATTACATATTAAAAATTAATTAATTAATTAAACATATTAAAAATAAATATATATGTTTATGTATTTTTATATATTATACATTTATGTTATATATATATTTATATAACCATATTCATTATATATATTATATTTATTTATACCAAGTTTTTTTCTTTTCTATCTCTGAATTGCCCAGAACTACCCACAGGACACCCTTTCCCACTATACAGCATACGATAGATTTAGACTGAACTAGATACTGAGTTCAGACATTGCTGAAGCAAGAACACAGAGAAGATCTGTCCCATTACCATGTAGGTTCTAGGTGATTTAAGGGTCAGTCTCTGCTGCTGAGTAACCATCCATCATCTGTTCCTAGATATACTCACTTTGAAGTATTGGATGTTTGTGTCTCCCACACCCACCCCTCATATATATTTGCTTGCTCCAGTTGGCAAAGGGGCCTAAGAAGCTCTCTTCTGCAGGCACGGTGGCTGGGTGGCCCAAAGATACAAATACATGCCTGGTGGACTGAGTGGCCCCAAACCAAGACCAGACTGAAAGAGAAAATATATTAATGGTTCCTGGACTGGTGAACCAAACTCAACGTAAGGCCTGGTTCTGGGCACATTATGACCACTTGGGCACCATGGGCGCTCCCTGGCGGGAGACTCCATGCGATGTATGAACTTGCATGTAATCATGTGTGTCTAAGTGGAAGAGCTGTAAAGGTAATAGTGGTAACCCTCTAAGCACAGATAATCTGTGTCCCTGATGAAGCAAACACAGAAGAGCAGAAAATTCTCCCTTTAAATCACCAGAATACTTTTTCCTACTCACCTCTGTGCAGGTTACATTAAGACCAGGAGTAATAGCAAGACAGATAAGCCTCCAGCAGGTGTTTTGCACAGGACTATGACAACCATCCTTGCCTCCACTGTTAGCCTGACATGAGCAGCTCATGCAGATACTACTGTGGGGCTCTGGAGAGCAGAAAGTGTGGAGCTCCCCGACAAAAGCAAATATGTACTCCAACTTTTCCAGTGGAGGTGGCACATGACACCCAGAACTGATTCAACAAATTATGTAGCTACTTTTGAACAACCATGAAAATATTTTGAAGGAGATATCTGGAAGACTGAGACTTGCTGGTCTAGTAGATTGTTTCCAATGTGTTCTCATGTGTGTATTCAGGCAAATGACACTTGGCGTGTGCTCAACGGTGTGGGTGCTCTGACATACGTAATGTCTGTAGGCATCCTTTTTCTAATTATTTCTTAGTCATACCCCACTAAACAAAATTTGGCCAAGCATAACATAATAGTTCTCGATAGCCTGTGTTTTATAACTATATCTCCTACCTCTAAACACAATGCTCTAGGTTAGGGGTTGGCAAACCATGGCCCCCAGACAAAATCTGGCCAGTCACCTGTTTTTGTAAATAATGTCTTTTGGAACACAGCCACCGTGAGTTTAGTAGGTACTGTCCATGGCCTCTCTCAGGGCATGAGGGCAGGGTTGAACACTGAGCAGTACTCATTATTTAGCCATAAAGTCTACACTTTTTGTATCTAGCCCTATATAGGAAGAGTTTATGGACTCCTCTCTTATATGAAAAAGATATTCATTAAACACCTGTTTAAAATTTTTAAAACATCCTCCAATTTCTAAATTCACAGAAAGAACAAATTATTTTTCAGAGTCAGTATCTAGGCTTCAACTATATTAACACTAAAGAGAAATCACCTGGTTGATCCAAATATCAACCAGTCAGTATAGTAGAAGCCTATATCAGTGTGATAGTTGATTAACTGATCAGTACTTGCTATTAAAAGTGCACTCAGTGCACACCTTTGTTTGATGCTTTTACTGTCTCCTATTAAGACATCCGGGAATTAAATTTTAAAAATGTAGTTTTAACAACACACCAAAAGAAAGCTTAATTGCATGCTATTCTTTTGCAGAAACAGACACTTCACTTAGTTAAGTGACAACGATAAGACACTTTAGTGTTTGAGTAACATTTCCTAGTAAGTTTCACTGTTTTGCAAGTGTTCTCTAAGGTTTGATTCTTGATGGAGATGACAGTATTCAGAGTAAAACCACTAAAAAATAATAATAATAAATAAATAAATAAGTAAACACTAAAAAAGTTATTTTAATTCCGGAATAGCGGGCTCAGGCTGTGGCGAGAGTTTCCAATTCTGATTTGGATTTCAAATGGAACCTTAATAAATCAAGATGAGGCTCATGGATTTTCTCATTTACTGCCTCCACTGCTGGTGATCAGCGCAAGAGGACGGCCTGTTGTTGAGAGCCCTCTTCCTCTGGATTTTCTAATCTTCCAACAGGCAACCATTCGACATAAAAAACCATCCTGTCTTACCTAATACGCCGAAATAAATAAACCTGTGTCTCCCTGCTTAGGATGATGAGCTTTCAGATTGTTTCTTTGCAAATCAGAATCCTACTGTGCCAAGCTATTCAGATTTCATAAACGGTACAATATCCAAGGCAGCTCAACTGAGATAGCAATGCTTTAATTGCTCAGCGATGCCTCGGGACAATATGAAAGCATTTTTAAAAATCTAAATAAATATTAAGCACCAAAGCAGTTTTCAACAATACGACATCTCATTTGATCTTTATATTTACCTACCCTGTTTTAATCCTGGCTGAATACATTTAGGCACTGCACACTGTGTTTGCAAGAAATCTAAATTGTGCTACTGTTTAAGACACTGCACTTAATTCGCTGAAATAAGCAGGTTAAAGGGAATACAACGTTAATCTACTGTATGAGATACAAAAAAGAATGAGGAAAAAACTACACCATGCTACTCAAAGCGGAATACAAAAACACATCTGGAAAATCAGGAAGTTAAATGAATAATAAAAACTTAGGACATTTTTCTTTGCTCTGGCAAAGATTTTCTAAGATGGCTCATTTCATTTCCTTACACAATAGCAGGTACGTGCAATTTTGGATAAAGGAATTTTTGGACAAGGAAAAGTAAAAGAGAATATATGATTCATAGTCATTTAGAGAACTGCCCAATTAAAAAAATAGGGATAAATATATTTTAGAAATTGCTAGACAGCTTTTAATTTACAATTTTTGAGTTCTTTTTTAGAAATTGTTTTTTTTTTTTTGAAGGGTTGTTGATTGTTTTTGTGCGTGTGTATGTGGTAGCCAAATGGCTTTTTTATGAAGAATTTCTCATCAATGTCCCTTTGGTGAGTTAGCAAATCCTCTGTACAGCTCATGACACCCTCCCAAAAAGAGCACTTTGCATGCACACACTAACTGTTTTTCCTGAAAGCCATCACTAAATGCATATTTCATGCTCACTTTTTTTGGATCTTAGGAATATTCCTACCTTCCTTCAAAATACTCCATAACTCCTGATCTGGGGAGTTCAGTTGGGGGGTGGGTCTGAAATTTTGAATTCCATTATCTATAAGATATTTCTAATTAAAGATTCTACAATGTTAACATTCATTTTACTGTAGTCTTTTCTTTCTTAGCTCGTCTTCATTTTTACTAAAAGCAGCTGACTGCAGACTACATTACTGGTAACCTTTAAAACCCTCAAGCCCACATATTCTTGAGCATTTCTTGCTCAGTAAGAAGAAGGTTTTTGGAGTCGGATTCAAGCTCAGGTTGACAGGTGCATTTGTAACGGTAGGATCTTCAGCAACAGGATGTGTTAAAGAAAAAGAGGTCTACAAAACATAGCTCTATAGTATTCATTCTCTCGTGTGTTCAATAATTATTTTATGTACTAAAAAATCTATTATGGGGGGCGGTGAACTATGCATTGGAATACAGAGCATAAGATACGATGCCACTGTCCTCGAGAATCTCACAGAAGGATCGAGTTCATGTTAGCAAATTAATTATACTGAATAAATAACTTTGCAAAATATAAGAGCAATATGATGTTTAAAGTCATCTAAACAGGTTACATAAGAACTTCGTAAATGTATAATTCTTTTTACACCCTGAGCAAGACGGTGTGCACTGCCTTTTGCTTGCTTACGTTTGTTTCTCTGTGATCTAAAATACTCATTACAAACTCTGTACCACATTCCTACTCTAATTCCAGGCGTCACAGTGATTTCAGGCATCAAATTTAGCCCATTCTCCAGAGAATGATTCATTTTTTTTTTCTTTTCCAAGGATGAGATCATGCTGCAACTTCCTAACTTACCATGAGTACTCTGAAGGCAGTGTTTGTGTCTTAGGCACATGTCAATGCCTGGTGTCCACGGCTGTGCTCGGCATGGAAGCATTTCTCCATTCAACAACATCAGCTGCCCATCATTCCACCATTACAACACTATCTGCACTCCCATTTCTCATTAAAATGTCCAGGAAGGGGAGATAAGTGGCATATGAGAGAGTATAGGGGAATGGGATACAGAGGCAGCAGCCAGGGACTCAAGACTAAAGACAACTCTCAAGGTAGAGTTGTGAAGAGGAAAGAAATGTCCCCTCAAAGAAGAAACAGAAAAGTTCCATTGACAACCTCCCCTCATAGTTGTCTTTACTTCTGTCTTTATCACTCAAATACGTATCACGGGTGTTCTTACTGTTCACTTCACATAGGCGGACACATCACTTCAAAAAAGGGAACTAAGATTCCTACAGGTGTGCTAACAGTTGTGTTCACTGTGGCGTCTACAGGGCTCCTTGGGACTTGGTGGCTGCACCTGCAGGGGTCACTACTGTCCAAGAACAGACAATGGGGTTCACTGCTACAGCCCGCAAGGGAATGAGGATGTAAATGGGTTCACAGGTCACTTTATGTCAAGTGGAAAATGAGTAATAGTTTTGTTCCTGTGGGCTAAGAAAAACACGCATCACTGATCCCTCAAGGATTAATTTCTCGTGATAAATGTAATTGTCTAAAATAATAGTGGGGGAAACCAATCATTCTAAATACAACACCCAGAGAATAAATGAATGAGAGATGCCCATTTATAAAGGACAAAGAACTCAAAAGGAATGGCTAGGGGTGCCTGTTAGCATGTGGTTAGCAGTTGCTTTTAGGTACCTGATGAGGATCCTCTCACAGGTGGAGGTCAAAAGGCCATCTACATGTCCAGGATATTTATGAGTGGGTTACTCAATGTGATGGGATCTTTTAAAGGGGGAAAAAAATACCACATCAAACTTTGGGGAAAATTAACCTGGGATTGGCTTAAATTCTTATATTAAACTGAGGGAACTATTAAACGAAGAGTCTAGAAAAGAATAGTTTGTCTCCTGCATGTAGCATCTGCTTATTGTTGGTGGTTACTAAAGAACAATTATTCTTTTTATTAAATGTGTTACCTATGGGTCTTAGATTGTTGATTAACTTTTTGTTTTTGTGTTTTTAAAGATTTTATTTATTTATTCATGAGAGACAGAGAGAGAGAGAGAGAGAGAGAGAAACAGAGACACAGGCTGAGGGAGAAGCAGGCTCCATGCAGGGAGCCTAATGTGGGACTTGATCTCAGGACTCCAGGATCACGCCCTGGACCTAAGGCAGGCGCTAAACCACTGAGCCACTCAGGGATCCCCTGATAAACTTTTTGAATAAAGCCTTATAACCATAATATGACATAACTGCTGCAGCTTTTTAAAAAACAATTACAAAACCTGCAATAAAGAAAGTTCTTGTTTCTGAAGTCTATACCATGGTATAGTCAGTATGGGCGCTGCAGCACTGCACGGACAAGTATGAAAAGCCCACAGCCCACCTAAAAGGATTTTTCAGTCTCTGGCCTCCCCTCTCAAAGGCAGCTGCTAAGGATCCATAATAGGCCAACACTGAGAAAATACAAACATTCCCAGAATGAGTAATAAGAGTGTTTATAGAAAGCATAGTAACTGTTTGCAGAGGGTAGGATGTGTATTTTGGACCTGAGTGGGAATATTAAGTATCATATACATACATCAGGGAGAGCAAGAAACTGTTGCTTGAGTTCCTGTTTCTGGGGCGGGGGGTGGGTGTTGCTGAATGTGTTAGGAGAGATTTTAGTGAAAGGAAGGAAAAGGCTAAGGCAAGGAGATGTGGCAGGAGTCAGGTATAGCCTGGAGGATGGACAAAAGGGAGGTACAGTCCCTGGGTCCCCGAGAAAGGAGCTCCTGGGAAAACATAGTAGCGTGACTGACAGTGAATGGCAGCAGAGTCAGATGTCCACAAAAGTGACATGAGGATATTTGAACAACCCACTGCGACCCAGGGTGAAGGGGAAAGGAAATGCCACCCACGACAATCAAATTTTGAATCCCTTGATTTCTTCTGAGGGTGGCCTTTACCTTCCTTGTTTAAATCCTGAATCCCTATATCCCTCATAATTCCTGCCTTAACCTTGGCTTGACAAATGGAGTCCCATATTCTGTGCATCTGACCTTATCCTTCTTGATGCCTTTGCTTCTCCCTTGATCATGAGCTGCCTATTTACACCCTGCCTGGAAATCTGATTCCAGCTCATATTTATTTCTTTTTCTTAATGGCTTTGCTTTGTCGTCTTGACTCTGGATTGTATATCCCATTTGAGAAGAGTCATAGCGATAAGAGAATGATCTGAGTCCTTTCCCCCTTTAGATTATAAAAGTCATGGTCCTGATTCACAGAACCATAAAAAATCATGGGGAAAGACAGGACGTGATGGAAAAGGCAATCTTATCAGTGTTGAGTCAAATGAAGAAGGATAATGAGCAGAGGATGTCTAAATTTAAGCTTATTTCAGAAGTCTACAGAAGAGAGGGTTTTATATTTCAGTTGCTCATTCATTCAATTAATTTTAATTGGATACCTCCTATGTGCCAGGCAACAGTCTAAATACTGAGGGCATGTATTGAGAGAGATGACAACAAATGAGGTAATAATTAATTTAAAATACATGAAAATGTGCTGTAAGGAAAAAACTCAGTATATAAAAAATTAGATGTATCATTTTCTGTGCTTTAGATAGGATATCTGAGAACAAAAGTAAGTCCTCAAACATACTTTAGCTTCATCCATCTGGATAATGCCTACGTGTATTTCTGGAGAGAGATCAAACATCACCTTCTCAATGAGTGTTTTTATCCCTACTCCACATAAAGTCAGGGGTACCTTAATGAGGTAACTATGCACCACTCCTTTGGAGCATATGAGAGACACAGTAAATGCTAGATTATATCACTCTCTAATTCTTCCCTGACCATTCCAGGTTGCAGCAGCCCCACAAATAGACAATTTCGAGAAAGGATTTATAAAATAAAGTTGTATCTAACAGTCGGGCTCGATTCTAATGGCTACAGCAAAGGGTAAAATCTGTACATCCATATCATTACTGAAAGTTCCATTAAATCACACAAAAATATATAAAATGCTGTACACATGATTTTGTGTATATACATAATATCCATCATTTCATTATTAATTTTTCCATTCCTCTTTAGTTCTGTTAATTTTTTTAAGATTTTATTTATTTATTCATGAGAGACACACACACACACACAGAGAGAGAGAGAGAGAGAGAGAGGTGCAGAGACACAGGCAGAGGGAGAAGCAGGCTCCATGCAGGGAGCCCGACGTGGGACTCGATCCCAGGACTCCAGGATTGTGCCCTGGGCTGATGGCGGCACTAAGCCATTGAGCCACCTGGGGCTGCCCTAGTTTTGTTCTTTCTCTGGAACTCAAATCATCTTTCTACCCCATGAATGTCATTGATATCATCATTCTCCTGGCTGCAAAAGCAATTACCTTACTTCCTTTTCTATGACCTGAAAACCTTTAATGTCATTTGCACATTTATTCTATAGCTTTGGGCATACTTGCAACATTTTTTTTTTTTCAGATTTAATTGCATTGATTGCTTGGGGTATATTTTCATAGAGTAGAGTGGAAAACAAAGGTGTCTATACTGCTTAAATATATTCTCTCTTCCTCTTTTTTTAAAGTGAGCACATAGTTAAATTTATTTAAGTTCAATGCTTTTTAAAAAAGATTGTATTTATTTATTTTGAGAGAAAGAGAGAGAACACATGTGCGCATGAGCAGGAAGGAGGGGCGGAAGGAGAGGGAGCCCAAGACAGAGCTTGATCCCACAACCCTAGTATCAAGACCTGAGCATAAGGCAGCCGTTTAAATGACTGAGCCACCTACTCACCCCTTAGGCTGAATGTTTCAATGAGATAATTTCCCCCTACATTATTCTTGTTTCATTACTCTTTTATTTATTGACTGATCTCATTTATAGTTACCCAAAACACAATAGTCTATTAAAATGTTCACCCAGAATATTAGCATTTTAGTTGCTTATAGAGGAGGAAGCTTGTATTCCTTCAGTTTTTAAGGGATATTACTCAAAATAAAAAAAGGGGGGGTGGATATTACTCAACATACATACAAGCCTATATCCCAAAAAGGGAAGTCCTAGAAATTGCCCTGAGTAGGGAAGAGAATGAATTGATTCTACATTCATAATATTGTCTATTTTCTGATTCTACAGTCTTTTAATAGAGTATTATTTAAACCTTTTCCTTCTCTTTGGCAGCATAGGCAGGGGAGGGAGGTAATTACAGATTGCAATGTACTTTTGGCTTTAAGCCCAGCTGAAACACAATATGGAAAGAAAGATTCTCTTTCTTCCAAGATAGACCTATATGACATACTCAAATCCAAGAGGAAAAATCAGACTACGTAGTGGATAAGCAACAGTAAACAAGATTATTTTCAATAAATGGAAGGAAACACGTTGACATTTTCTGGAAAGGGCCTTATAGATGCTTACACCACATTTGTGTACTGCCATAGTAGTACGTGGAAGATTCTAATGAAGGGCAGTACAGAACATCTCTGCAGGTTTTTCTAACCATCTGCTCATGTCTTTAACTTCACTTCTGAATATCAAGGCTATACACAAAGCAAAAACAAACACGTGTGAAAGTTAAAGCAATATTGTAAAAAACTTTGTATTATAAAAAAAAAACTTTGTATTAGTTTTGCCTCAGCTAGAACATAAATGATCTTCTGTATCTATTTCATTTTTAAAATAATATGTGTTGGGATTGGATGTGGGAATTCATTTAGAGGAGGAAAGCTATTAATGGAAAGATAAACTTAGCCCTAATAAGATGGCACAGAAACCTATCCATCATGGCCAGTGTTCTATGATATGTAAATTATCAACATATTGACTATTATTTACTGAGATGACTAATGTATTTAATGTTGAGTATCCATGTTAACTGCCAGAGGCTGTGTTGATGAATCTCCATCAGATTTATCTCTCATATTCTACACTACGTAAATTGAACTGCTAATGGACAACAAAACAAAAACAAAAGTTAAATATTTGATGCAATGGAATTATTCTAAGTTCCTCAAATCTCTCCCAACAACAAAAAAAAATGGTAAAGGAATAACTCAGTTTAATAACGTAAAATGCTCTAAAATTATCTCTAGGATTATCCTAAAATGTTCTCCTCTGTAATATATTTGATAAATGCTTCATATTTTGAATTGTCTTATTAATTTAAAATAAGTATGATTCCCTTTGCCTTGTTTACCCGTAGGGAGTAATTGTGGCTCAAATAGGTCAAAGTTTATGTAGATAAATACTTTTCTCATTGGAAAATAAGATTTTTTTTCCCCAGTGTCTTTCTTTAATTCTTCTTAGAAGGGCACTGAGTGACTTTTTCAGACACTTTGTGCGTGACATACAGGTCTCTGTGCCAACAAAATTGTAAATGGCTTTTGATAGAAAAATCTGACAACTATGTGGATAAATAAACTATGTCTTCTTGGATAAGGGTAAGATTTATCAAGTACAGATGGATGTTACCAACCACTAAAAGCAAGTATCTCTTGGCAACAATGCCAAGGAATCTAGAGGTTATTGGAGTATAAGGTAGATTTAAAATTTCCATTCTTTTTCCTTCTGCAAAATGTTAGCAGCTACCAGCCACTTCTCTCTCCTTGGACAGTAACTGGGGGGCTTTGCATGATCTCAGACACAGGTGGTATTCCAAATCCACTGAAATATAACAGACTGTTCAATAATTGTTCCTGGGACAATTTGAAAAAAAGTGTCTTTCTGACATGCAAATAGAGGATTATTCTTGTTACAATAATACACACAGCATAAAAGAACATATTGATCAATTAAAGAACTTTTTATGGAAAAAAAAACAAAAGATGCAAAAACAGTGTGAAAAGATTTGGCAAAGATAAGGAAAAAAAATTAAAATCCACTAGATCCATCAATTACAACAGAAAATTATCTTCTCTGATAGTGTGAATCCTACTGTCAAATTTCTGACTGATCAAACAACTAATTCCCATCCAGATGTAAGAATTTTTATGTATAGAAGCATCCTTTCTTTTTTTTCCTTTACATATTTTTTTTTTGTCTCTTTCAGTCACTTGAAAGCATTTGCAAAATTTTTTTTTCATCTATGGACTCTTCCCAGGTTTAACGAGCCATTAGTGTAGCATTTCCATTACATTGGTCACATTCATTCTGCTTCAGCAAAGCATACATTTCGAAATGTAAAATGTGCCCATTGTGTGTCCATTCAATGTGACATCCTAATTTCAGAAAAAAAAATAGCAGTTACCCTTAATGCCATTTTATTAAACACTAGAAGAACCCATTGTGTGTTAGATTATAAGTTAATGAGATTTTATTGCCAAGGCATATAAATGCAAGAAATAAAATTTCAAAGCAGGAAATAAGACTACAAAGACTCTTACTATCTAGGCAGCAATTTAAGAAAAAAAAAAAGTAAAAGTTGATGTTATCTGGAAATGTCATACCACAGATTATATGGCAGTGTCATAATAGTTGGTTCTATAAAGCTATCTGCAAAAACTAGAAACAATGTGTAGGTGTGCCCTACTGCTCTTTCATTTACATCTACACATTTGTAACTCTCTGCAAAAGACTCATGGCAGATTGACCTACTATCATTAATAACAAATCCTTTTCAAAATGGCATTAATAATTCCTATAGTATTCAACTATTATAAATACTAGGGATGTGGAGCTTTAGCTATTTTTAATAAATAAGAGACAGACTGTTCCAGCCCTCTGTGCAGGTTATTCATTTCAATTACCGCCAAAGCAAATGATTAGACAGTCATATCTACACATTTACATTTCACTTAACATTTTGAAGTTCTGGGTCTGATTATGATTTGCTACAGATTACTTAACCAATTTTTGTTTCTTGCATTTAGCTTTTTCAATGTCAGTTTTTCTATTATGTGGTGATTTTAAGAATAGAGCTAAGATTGTGCATTCATTCAGCATTTGCCAGCTTTGTTTCAGGTACTGTACGGGGCACTAAGAATTAAAGGATGGATACGACATCTCCATAGTCAACAAATTCATAACCACTTTAGAGATAAGGGCAATGAGTAATTTAATAAATAAAGATTTTTGTTCAGCTGGAGTATAATGACCAAACCCATATGAAACATGAGACATTGTTCTAAGGTCACCACACATGTGATTTTTCCTCTCCACTACAAAGACATATAGAAGGTATTATCCAATAGTTTCCAGAAGAGGAAAAAATAATAGCTAGCATTTACTGACTGAATACCAAATGTCAGGGTTTTATGCAGAACCTTATGCCTTTTGTCTTGTTTTATCTATAGGACAATCCACTAAGATAGTATTCCCATCATCTTCTCTTTAAACATGAGGAAAATACCTTAAGCGAATATATCAATCAGGTTTCTCTAGAGAAACAGAACCACAAAGATATAAATAAAAAGATTTATTATATGGAAATGGCTCCTATCATCACGGAGGCTTAGCAAGTCACAAGAGCTGTAGGGTGAGTCGGCAAGCTGGAGACCCAGGTGAGCCAAAGGTATAATTCCCAAAAGCCAGGGGGCTCATGCCCAAGGAAAGCCAATATCCTAGTTCAAAGGCCATCAGGCAGGAAGGTAGGAAGAATTCTTTCTTACATAGGGGTAGGTTCAGCCTTTCAGTTCTATCCAGGCCTTCTTTAGGGAGGGCAACCTGTCTTACTCAATCTACCAATTTAAATGTCAATTTTTAAAAGATTTATTTTATTCATTTGAGAGAGAGAGCATGCACAGGAGCAGGGGGAGGAGCAGAGGGAAAGGGACTAGCAGACTCCACACTGAGCACAGAGCTATGCTGAGCACAGAGCCAGACATGGGGCTCAATCCCATGACCGTGAGATTATAACCTGAGCTAAAATCAAGCATCGGACGCTTAACAGACTGAACCACCCAGTCGCCCCTTAAATGTTAATTATATATCTATATCTATCTATATCTATCTATATCTATCTATATCTATATCTATCTATATCTATATCTATATCTATATCTATATCTATATCTATATCTATAAATAAACTCACAGAAACACCCAAAATAATAGTTGTCTAAATACCTAGGTAACCCATGGTCCAGTCAAGTTGACACATAAAATTAGCCATCATAAGTACTGCAAGTAACACAGTCAGTAAATGCTGAAGCTGGACACAAACCAGAAGCCTTGCTCTTAAAAAAACTATGTAATACTTCCTTTGAAAAATTAAGAAACAACTCCAAGTCACACAGTTAATAGTGAATCCATATATAATTCCAAACTACATGCACTTTCAACCATATTATTGTGATCGAACCCTTGAAATAGTATTGGTATTTGATCTTTATACCTTCCTGAATAGCAAAAATGCTCATAAGACTCTCTATAATACAATTTTTTTTCTACTAATGATTACTCAGATATAAAATAGCACTGACCATCCATGATGTCTTACTCTACCTAGATATTTCATTAGTTGAAACCAACTTTGAGAGCTGAAGAATTCTTTGATCTGTTCCAAGAAATTCAATAGAAGTAATTTCAAATTCCACTGAAGATAATCTTACACCATCAACACAGATCAACCACCATCTTATAGCCCTGTCACTTACAATAAACATGCGTGCTCCCATTTCCTTTTAAAAGATGATGTGGAAACAAATATTTCTAAGTTCAGAAATTCTGAAGAGTCCACAGAAAAAAATTCAACTAAAGGTATGAAAAATAAATCTATTGAACATCTTCAGTCTCTGTGCTCTTATAAGTGAGTGCTGTTTTGAAATGGCAAGAAAAGGATTTTCCTGAATAAATGGCAAAAGTAGGAATACCTATGTTAGAAGCTTATTAGTCATGTATCTTGAATCTTTTATGAGCATATCTCATGTATGCTCATAAAAAGATAAACCATGTATAAGTGCCCTCAGATAATAAAGTTATTACAGGGGATCCCTGGGTGGCTCAGCGGTTTAGCACCTGCCTTTGGCCCAGGACATGATCCTGGAGACCCAGGATCCAGTCCCGCATCGGGGTCCCTGCATGGAGCCTGCTTCTCCCTCTGCCTGTGTCTCTGCCTCTCTCTCTCTCTCTTTCTCTATCATGAATAAATAAAAAATAAAAAAATAAAATCTTAAAAAAAATAAAGTTATTCCAGAAATTTGATGGGTACACCTGTTTTTACATGCAGGCAAAATTTTCTAAACTTTCTGATTTTCTAACCTAGGAGATTTACCTCACTGGGCTTTCAAAATTTAAGGCAAGATCAACAGTGCTATTGCTTCTCCTCTGATGAGGCACATTTTATTATATTAATGATCTCCTGATTAATAGACGCCAAATTTGCTAAATCCTTTACACATACTATCTTTGGAGTGTTGCTGCACTTTTCTTCACCATGATTAGCAAGAACTGATTTACATTTTATAAAGGCCAAAAGATGTAATCCAAACACTGTATTCATCTCCTTTGTCACAGTTAGGGCCTTAGCCCTGCCCATGTAATGGACCCTGAAAAGAGAGAAAAGTTAGGTGACCTGGTTCAAGTCCTTAAGTCCCTCAATTTTCAGGCAAAGGGAGCATGACATTCTCTAATCTTCTTTAAGGAACAGATTAGGAAAGTAAGGCTTGAAGTTCACACAGTTTCAATTAACCAACATTACTGTAAAATAATTGAGAATACAGAATAAGAAATTTAGACTCCTTGACAGAAATAATTATGATTGAACAATGCAAGGATATTTCTAGCCCCATTTTTTTGATGCTTCAGTAAGATTTAATAGTTTTTCTTTGTTCTTTTTTTTTTTTTAACTAAGTAGCAAGAGAAAACCATCCACAGTTTATTACAACACCTTCTCAAGGCCCAGAAGAGCCTTTTGGGGGAAAAAAAGGCAGCAGACCTCTAGGCTACAGTAGAAAACACAAACTTTGCCCAATCACAACCTGTAGGCTCCCTTTCCTCTTCCCTCAAGTAGCTAACTAGTAGCAACGAGACGTAATCCCAGTGAATCCATTACTCCATGTCCACTTCAGGAATTATTCAAGAAATCTCACTTTTCACCCATGGTACAAGTTCTGGTACAAATGGATCATAAGTTTATTTGGTGAAAACTCATTTATAGAGGTTCATCAGTACTGTGACCTGAGATTTTAGCATTCCATAAAAACTACACTTCATATGGCCATGAGCACCAAGAGGTTCCTTGATGTGTGTCCCCTGCAGCCTCACTTTGTTCTCAGTTCCACTGGTTTAAACCATAACATATCCCTTCTGTTGAAGAACATGAAGAACACACGACTGCCATCTTAGTAAAAATTCGGAAAGGGTGACCATTCAAAACAACTCTCCTGATGACCATTCTGTCCAGATCCATTGACAACAGATGGCCTATGACAATGAGGTTGTACATTTCATTGCTATTCTGTTTGAAAAGCAGCACAGATGCAGGAGGAAACGTGACTGGGCTATATACTGTCACCATCAGTTTTCTAGCCTCATTTCTACCAGAACCTTAGAGAATATATGTAAGTAGTTAAGTTTTGAAAGTATGGTTATGAACATGTGAACTGTGAGAGGGACAGGTGAGATGAAATGAGAAGTTCTGGATCATATAGGTTAAGCAAGCAAAGTGGAGAAATCAGAGGGGAGGTTGAGGCAAATGCTAAGGACCAGTAAAACATATCGCCAGGCATGAAAACAGTTGAGAGATGATAAGGGAACAGGACCCTGGGAGGAATGTGATCTGATGGCTACTTCTATGAAGGGGAAACGCCCTGAGGTGAAAGTTTGCATATATCCTGACAATTACCTTTATTCTGTCTCAATATCATAATAAAAATATTAGCTGATCTAGACTTTACACTCTTTGATTGGCTGGCAAAATCGTTTTATCCTTCTTTCTGTGTGCTGATATGCCAACACGGATGCAAAGATGAAAATGAAACTTCAGACCGTCACTCACACAGGCCTGTTAAAGACCTTACAGGAAGCACTTACAATGTATTCTCATATCAGGTATTTTTGTAAATTGCAAAAGTGTATTTTAAGCATGGATGGCTATAATCATCATCTTATTTCTGCTTCCTCTCCATCTCACTTCCCCTCATGCTTGGTAGCACTGGAACTGTTCCTTCTATCCACTGTGCCAATATACACAGCAGGATGACATGAATTACAGAAGTAGAGGTTGTGTGATCATAGGAACAAGTCCTATGAAACCTGGCATCACTAGCATATGTGTTGTTAAAAAAAAAAAAAAAAAGTCTTCTACTGCACCAAGACCAAAGGTAGTCTATACAAGATTATTTCAATAACCAGATGTGTAAAATTGCAAAGCATATGACTCACTGCTTCATCAAAAAGTTCTCTTATACTTGATAACATATGCCATTATAAACTCAAAATACATTGTTTTATTGAAGAAAATGGAATATTTTATTAAGCAATTAATGCCATGTAACTATAATTTGAAATATGTTTTGGAATGTTAAATCAAACTGAAAAATTCAAACTACTGATTGGGTCTTATTTAAAGATTATGATTTTTTTCTGTTTTTTTTTTTTTGTTTTGTTTTGTTTTTAAGATTTTATTTATTTATTTGAGACAGAGAAAGAGAGTGTACGCACAAATGGGGAGGAAGGTCAGAGGGAGAGGGAGAAGTAGACTCCCCAACCAGAAAGGAGCCTGATGTAGGGCTCCATCCCACAAGCTTGAGATCATGACCAGAGCTAAAGGCAGACACCTAATCAACTGAGCCACTCAGGCACCCATAAAGATTATGTTCTTTTGTCAGACTTAATTTATGAAAAAAAAAATGAGAGAAAATTCAGATACAAAATTAATGAAGCAAGAAAGATCAAGGTGAGCAATGAAATTTAGAGAAATCATTCTGGCCCTGAGAAACAAATCACAACAAAAATTCTCTTATGTCAGGAATAGACACACTTTTGTAAAGGGTCAAATGGTAAATATTTTAGACTTTGCATACCATATTGTCTCTGCCACAACTCTTCAATTCCATTGTGGTAGGGGACAGCATCCACAGGCAATATGCAAATAAATGCATATGATCAACCTGGCTTCTATTTTAGATCATACTAGAAGCAATACTTCATTAAAAGAAAGAGATAAGTAGCAGAAAAGAATAGATCTTAGGACTTTTTTATAATCCAAAGAATGAATCAGATTATTATCCTCATCCAAATGTACCTTTTCCTCATTTGAAAAAATGTATTGACATCAACAAAGATATTAAACTCATACTATGCTAGTATAAGGTAATGAAAAATTGCTATAAATTTCAAGTGTATTTAGGATTAATCACTACATCCTAAAACTTGAAATGTTCTAAAATTACATATGTAAAGGGAACTCGAACAGTGTGTTCACAAAGTTGACAACCATTCTAAAAGTTTAGAAATTTACATAACATTACTAATAACAAGTTCAAAAGCTAGAGGAAAAAAAATCAAATATCAGCAATTAAAGTAAGTAACCACCATTCCAGGGAAACAGCCAAATTATCTTTTTTCTATATAGAAAATTGTATTAAAAGTCACTGTCATAAGAAATGATAATGAAAGAGGGTTATAGGAACAAAATTATTTACAAAGATGATAGTACTAAATTTTGTGAATATTTATATTTATCTCTTTTTAAATTATCATTTTGAATAACAATTTATTTTGAAGGTTAGTATTCATTTTTATTTTTTTATTTTATTTTTTTTCATTTTTAAACCTCAGTATGTGTTAGTAATTTTGAATTATTTTTTTTTCCTAATATAAAGCTCCCCAAATTATTAAGCTTCCCCCAAATCTGGAAAATAATTATCAATAGCAATAATTAATCTTTGGATTTTGAATACTTTATTTAAAATGAAGATTTTTTTTAATAAATTAATTTTTATTGGTGTTCAATTTACCAACATACAGAATAACACCCAGTGCTCATCCCGTCAAGTGTCCCCCTCAGTGCCCGTCACCCATTCACCCCCACCCCCCGCCCTCCTCCCCCTCCACCACCCCTAGTTCATTTCCCAGAGTTAGAAGTCTTTATGTTCTGTCTCCCTTTCTGATATTTCTCACACATTTCTTCTCCCTTCCCTTATATTCCCTTTCACTATTATTTATATTCCCCAAATGAGTGAGAACATACACTGTTTGTCCTTCTCCGATTGACTTACTTCACTCAGCATAATACCCTCCAGTTCCATCCACGGCGAAGCAAATGGTGGGTATTTGTCCTTTCTAATGGCTGAGGAATATTCCATCGTATACATAGACCACAGCTTCTCTATCCATCATCTTTCGATGGGCACCGAGGCTCCTTCCACAGTTTGGCTACTGTGGACATGGCTGCTAGAAACATCGGGGTGCAGGTGTCCCGGTGCAGCCACTCTGGAAAACTGTGTGGAGGTTCCTCAAAGAGTTAAAAATAGACCTGCCCTACGACCCAGCAATTGCACTGTTAGGGATTTACCCCAAAGATTCAGATGCAATAAAATGAAGATTTTTAATACATTTTATATAAACATGTTGCTATCTTTCCTATAAATATAAGGACCTAAGGATTACTTTATTAAACATGCTCATAAAAACACATTCAGATAAATAATCATAACACAATGATGAACTTGCTATTTCTTTGCTTTTAAAAACAACAGAAAAAGAAGAGGAAATAGTAAAAGTCTCTAGCCCTTCAGTCTGATGAATTCAGCCTTCGGGGTCAGATGTTCTTCTGATTCTAAAGGGTAGTAAAAAGGATATTTTTAAGTTGAAAGAAAGAAAGAAAGAAAGAAAGAAAGAAAGAAAGAAAGAAAGAAAGAAAGAAAGAAAGAAAGAAAGAAAGAAAGAAAGACCAATGCAAATAGTATCTTTTTAGCTTTACTTGTAGAAAAACCCACCCAGTATCTCCTCTTGAATCCAACTTTCTGTGTCCTAACTTGGATAAAAGGAGATTGATGGTCATCTAGGCGGGGAGAGGTTTTGTCACAAGGGCAGTTTAGCTTCAGTGTGGGGATTGTTCAAATACACAAGAAGATTCTTATACCTTTTTTGTATCTGTGGAAATGTAAAATGAGGGATTAAATAAAATGATCTATAAATGTCCTTATATTTTCAACATGGATCCTAAGAGCAGCAGCGCCATTTTTAATAGCATAGAGTTGATTGCAATTAATTGTAGAAGTCAACAGAGACCAGAACTGATCAGCATGAGTCTGATTCCAGCGCCTGCACTAAAGATAGGTTCTTAATTCCTAATGAAGAGGAATAAGATGAGTGAACTAAGTGATTCACCAAGCATGAGCAAAGAAGAAGGTTTTTCAATGAAGGATATTTCCCAACCTCCCAAACTAGCTTTTTCTTTTTTCCCTATTTTCTATTTTGTTAGAAACCCAATTTAATTTAATTTTTAGTTGATAAACTACAAATACCTAAACCTCAGCAATGCGACTAATTTGTCCTGGTGGAAACATAGAGACATCTCTTGGCTGAGTCCGCACACACCTTGTGAAAATCAAGGATGAAGCACCAGCCATTCTTATTTAGCGATAGATAAGTCACACGAGGTTTCATTTTAACTTAAAACATGATAGTGTTCTGCTCTAAGAGTTCTCCAACTAAGCAGTGATCCAGATGTTTTATAAAGAAAGGTACAGATGGTAACAAATATAAACAAGACACTTTGTTTCACGAATGGCATTCTGATGTCCATTGAAAATGATCCCAAAGAGAAATAAAACCAGGAGGCATTTGTCAAATGTCAGGGAGACTACAAAGATGCTCCTATGGTTATTATGACTTGTACTTATTTTCTTATTTAAAGGTAGCAGGTATTTACAGGAGAAAAATATAAAAAGTGCCAACAAAAAAGAAGCAGCACAAATCATTTACGATCGTACCACCTTAAGACAATTACCATTAAGGTATTGTGTTAATTGAATTTAAATACGTTTTAAAAAGACGTTAAGTAGCCAAAAATGATTATTGTGCATAATTCTAAGATTTCTTTATACATATGTATATCTACATTAATAACCTTGCAAACGTAAGGATAGTATTGTTGTTTCGTATTTTACTTTTGTCACTTACCATCATTTCTTTTATAGGTATCTTCTCATTTACTATCTATTTAAGACAGCTTTCTTTTTTACAGGTTTACTAAAATCTATAATACTGGACACTTTGTCTCTAATTTTTTTTTACATTACTACAAACTACATTGCAATGAAAATATTTCAATGCTCTTTTAAAGCTTCTCCTAATCTTTCTTTAAGGATAATTAGAACTAGGTCAAAGTGTAAGCCCATTTTAATGTCCATAGATGTTGCCAAGCTGCTTGCTTTTGGGGAGACAGCACCGATTAGCGTTAGTAGTTAATTAAATTACTATAATTTTTATACTGATAGGTTGAACACACCTTTTTTTTTTTTAATTGGCTACTTCTATGTCTTTTTGGTAAATTTTCCATGCATACTTTTTGCCTTTTTATTATTAATTTGTATAAGTTACTTATGTTTTGGTATTACCTGCTACATAACTTTGTCATAACATTTCTCAACATTTTCTCCAGATTTTTGAGGACCATTTTCTGTCCTTCAACTGCATTCTCCTGGTCCCTTCTCCCTCTCTCTCTCTCTCTCTCTCTCCCTCTCTCTCTCTCTCCTCCCCCCTCCCCACTTCTACTCTTCTTCACTCTAGTATTTAGTACAACAATAAAGAATGTCTTCTATTTGAATCTGATGAGAACCTTCACATTATCTTTCAGCTAAAAGAAAAGAGTCAGTGGGTAAAGGTTTTGTCATCGTTATTTTGAGTCCCTGTACATGTAAACCTGCTTTAATCTACCTCCAATATTTGACCGATAGTGTGGCTATGGAGACAGTTCTATATGGGATTCTTTCCTTATAGAATTTTGAAGGTATTGCTCTTTTGCATTCTAGCATACGGTGCTGCCTTTTTTTCTTAAGTGACATATGGTTGACATACAATGCTATATTAGATCCCAGTGTACTATATAGTGATTTGACAATTCTACACGTTACTCAGTGCTCAGCCCAGGAAGTGTAAGCACAATCTGTCGCCATACGATGTTATTACAATATTAGTGACTGTATTCCCTCTGCTGTACTTTTCATCTCCACGACATTTACTTTATAACCGGACGTTTGTAGGTGAAAGGGATTAAGAGGTACAGAGTTGCTTTAGAAACAGGGATGCCAGAATGATTCTTACTATAATGTCCCCCTCCACCTGATTAAACTCTAGAGAGTTTTGACTTGACTCTTTGCCCCTCAACTCTTCTTGACTCTTAGCCCCTCCACTCCCTGTTCTTGGAACATTTACATTTTACCTGTCATCATAAATTCTTTCTCCACCCCTTAGAGATGAAATCTTTTAAAAGCCTTTGCCATTTATATAACCAAGAAATGTCTTTTTCAAGGCCTTTGGAAAGTAAACATTAAGGGAGCTTGCACCCCTATCTCCCAGTTTGTGTGGGAGGAAGAAGCCTAACTTTGATGGGATCCTGGCTCCAAGATGTAACTCCCTTCTGGATGAAGATAGGAAGACGTTTACTTTTACTCTTGATCAAGCCAATTAGCAAGCACAGGCGGCCTAAATCCCCAAATGCCAGCTCTTAGAAACTCTCCAGGCCTCTGTTTCTGTGGAGTATGGTTACAACGGAGTTTTGGCCTCTGTTCTCACAACAGCTTTGAATAATGTCTTCCTTGCCAGTTTAACTTTGTCCAGCACAATTTCTGCTTTGAGACTACATGATTCCTTCTTTTTTTTTTATATCTGAGATCCTGAAAATCCAAAATAATATTCCTTGCTGTGTGTCATGATACACATATATACGAGACACAAATATTGCTACCCCATGACAGACTTCCAATCTGTACTCCATTACTCAGTCTCTTCTCATCCGTCTCTTCAGTCATACTAATACCTCCAAATCCTAAAGCTCTGAGGTGGCAGGGGAAAGGGTACTGAAGTCCATCAGTACTTTTCTCTGCTCGATTAAGTCAGTTATACATACAGACACAATGAAAATAAAATACAAATGCAAATACTTTGTCTATCAAAACTTTGTCAAACTCCCTTAACTGCTAATATTACATTGGCTATTTTTTTTGTTGTTGTTCTCGTGGACTGACACTTTTTTAAAATGTTTTTTTTTTCTCCCATGTGAGGGAGACTGCCAATAAGAGAGGATTAAAAATATGGGGAGGGACTAGATCATGTAAAAAATTTACAGGTCACTGTAGGTTTATGGATTTTATTCTAAATGAAATGGGAAGTCACAGAGATGTGAAGTAGGAGCTTTGACATTGTATGATTAATGCTTTCACAAGATTAGTCTAGCTATTGTGAAGATAATGTATTATGGGTGTTCAAAAATGGATGCAAGACAGACAGCAGTATGGAAGGACTGCAGAAGTCCAGATGAAAGATGATGTTGGCTGGAACTAAATTATTAGTGGGGGAGACAGAATCAAGTGGAAGCATTTAAGATTCAGTTTGATGGCTGTACCGACAAGCATTAAGATGACATGGAAAGGAAAGAGTGATGGGGGCTCCTACACTTTTTGGTTGAACAGCTGGCCTATTTTACTGGGATGGTAAAAAATAGCATGTACAAAAGACATTATTTGAACTTTCTACATTCTCTTTGTATTTCAAACAACTTTTTTGGCAAACAAAAGTGAATAGCAGTTTAGCTGTATTGTACATTTCAATCTTCAAATCTTGTTAGTTATTGATCCTTCACACGGCTTTATAAATTAAATCCAAATATTGTCCAAACTTTCCATTTTCAAGTACGTTTGGTACTTCTTTCTTCTTTCATTCATTTTTAGCTGTTTTCATTCACTTTCTTATATAAAATCTATAGTTTTTAAAATTAGATTTATTTGGGGATGCCTGGGTGGCTCAGTGGTTTAGCACCTGCCTTCGGCCCTGGGCATTATCCTGGAGTCTCAGGATCGAGTCCCGTGTTGGGCTCCCTGCATGGAGCCGGCTTCTCCGTCTGTCTGTGTCTTTGCCTCTCTCTCCCTCTGTGTCTCTCATGAATAAATAAATAAAATCTAAAAAGAAAAATTAAATTTATTTTTAAAATTTAGTACTTTTGTTTATCACATTGGTCCTTATTGCTGAATCAGAAAACGCACCCCCCCACACTTTTAACTTGTTTTTAAAATATTTACCTATTTGAGAGAGCGAGGGAGTGAAAGGGAGAGAGAAAGAGAGAGAACAAGTAGGGGGAGGAGCAGAAGGAGAGGGAGAAGCAGACTTCCCAATGGACATGATCTGAGCCAAAGGCAGATGCTTAACTAACCGAGCCACTCAGGCACCCTAGAACATGACCACTCTTTACCTCAGCACTACCACCACCTTAGTGCAAAACTATCTTCTACCAGACGACGAAAACCTCTATGTTGCCACTCTTGCTGTCCTACATTGTACTTTCACATGATTCCCAAAGCAAACTTTCTAACTACAAGTCAGATCACATCACTCCTCATCAGTAAATAAGTAAATAATAGGATAAAATAAATCTCCAATGACTTCCTCATGCACAGATTAAAATACTAAATGCTCACCATGGTCATAAAGCCCTCTATGATCTCAAATCCTGACCCACCTTTTCGATGTCATCTTCTAAAACTCTACACCACTGTTGCTGTTCCCAGCTGTGTTGGCCTCTTAAACATCACCAACATGCACTCTATAAACTGCTGCCTCAGGGTCTAATCATTCCATTTAGTCCAATTACCACTTTTTCACAGAGAACTTCCTTGATCAGTTACTTTTAACACAGCCACCACAATAACGTTTCTAATCTCTGTCCTAGGTGAACTTCTAGAGAATGTGGCCAAGGAAATGTGTAAATTAAGCTTAAAAATGTTTATTATTGACAAGGCTAGGTTATATAATTTTGTGCCACAAAGCTCTATTTGGGGCTTTGTTAGTTATTTGCTTTTTTTTTTTTAAGATGTATTTATTTGAGAGTGAGAGTGTACATGTATGCGTGTGTGCACACACGTGGTGGGGAGGGGCAGATGGAGAGTGAGAGAGAATCTGAAGTAGACTCCCTGTTGAGCATGAAGCCTGATACAGGGCTCAACCCACCACCCTGAGATCATGACCTGAACTGAAATAAAAAGTCAGATACTAAAATAAATAAATAAATAAATAAATTAATTAATTAATAAAAATTTAAAAAGTCAGATACCTAACTGACTAAGCCATCCAGGTGCCCCTGATTTGCTTTTAATCAAATACTTAATTGAGCAGTTACAAATGGTGAGTGTCCAAATTAAAGTGATAAAACCTAAGGAGAAATGAATACCATAATCATTTTTTATTATCTATGTAGTTACCAATATGTAGGTAATATTTAATATTTTCCTGTGTAGAAATAACCAAAACAAGTTTAGATTTCAAGTCTCCCAAATTTATAGTAATTTTAAAATCTCATCAATTGTATATAGAATATCATCCAATGGAAGAGACCTAATCTCTTAATAATCTTGAAAAAAAAGTCACTGAAAATGAGCTAACTAGGAGGAAAGAATCACAAATATATGTTTTTTTTCTCTCTTTATAATCTTTTTGTCAACTGACATGTACCATTAAAAATCATTTGAAATATCACTTGAGAAATTTAAACAAAAGAGGAAATTAAAGATTTTAAATAGAAGAGAAATGTTCATTTACAAATTATTCTACCTAATTTCAGATGAGGCCAACTAATCACACCATAGCTGAGGAAGCCATTAGCATTTCACTGACCTATGACAACTAAAAATGCATATTTCTTAAGTATCACTCTTAGCTTTGACCAAAAAAAAAAAAAAAAAAAGATATTATGGTGAACTGCCATTCCAAAATCAAGAGAAAAACACCAAGCCCAGGTAAGTCCTTTTACTTGACATGAATATTTTGAGTCGGTAGACCTTGGAGACAAGTTAAATTACAGAGGAGTCACAACCTTGATGTTTGTTCTTCACCTTAAGGGCATGAAAATGACATTACTAGGTCAAGTAAATAAAATAACAACCAAAAAATACGATGTACCTTCTACTACCAAATGTCTAGTTCCAAGGAAATGGAATGTGAAAAGCCAAAAGAAAAGAAACGTCTCTAATATCTATGGTGCTTAAACTCTTTCAACCCACAGTTTGGGCAGTAAGGTAATATGAGAATGATTTGCTGTCATTACATTTATAATAGCATAATACACACACAATTTACTAAGATTCCTCCATTTTATTTTTTAAAAAAGGAGGATGGAGTACAAAATATTATGCATGAGACTTTTCTCATGGCATTAATAGAAGATCAGATTTTTTTAAATATAGAGACTATAGGGAGAAAATTCTGTATGGCAAAGGGGAGTTCTGCTACTCTTTTCTGAATTTACAAGTTGTTAATAATGCTGAAATGCTAGCTTTCCTATAAAATAACTGGATCTTAAAATTAGTTTTGGGACATTTCAAAGTCAGCGGCAAGCATCAGTCCTGTGAGATTCTGACAAGCCAACACTATCCACATGACTTCAAAAGAGCTGAAAACAAAATGTCTAAAACTGAAAAAAAAATTCCATTTATGATCAGTGAAGGAAAAAGTGCTAGGTATTGAAAAACATAATCTTCAATGCAATTTGGTTTCCCTTGGGCTCCCATTTTTCTTGAGTTGAGTTAGTTTTCCTTCACTACTAAAATCACAAAGTCCTCGCTCTAAAGGAAGTGCCTTTCCTACTCTGTCTAGTTTCCATAACCATAAAATGCATTTGAGGTACCCAGCTCCTTTTATTGCAGACACATTTAAAAAACTATTGGGTTAAGAACCGAGTATCATTTAGAAAAATAGTATCAAGAAATCAAAAAAAAAATATTCTCTTTTGCATGGGGACACTGAACTTCTGGGAGTTAATGACAACCACATTCCCACAGCTATTACACTGATGCTGAATAGACAATCACTTCAAATTATTTCTCTCCCTGAAAGAGGTATTTCAAAGAAGAGGAAAAAAAGCAAACTTTTTCATATCTTCTTTGTTATTTATGTGTTGCTCACAAATGGATGAGTGGCAATTTTGATTTGCTATAGACACATTTGCTATATTGAATTTTTTATCTGCTACTTAGAGTTGAGAACAAATGGATAACGGATAGATTCCCCAAGTGGAAAATGAGTCACACAGAAGAATTCAAAATGAAAACCTATTGTGAATTTCTGAGCTATCCTGTGAAGTGAGAAGAAAAATTGTAGACTAATCCTTGCTTACACCTCCTGAAGCTGTTCTATATGGAGAGGGAGAAGCATTCTTACTTGTTTGGGGGTGGTTTATACCTGAAGATGTGTTTCTTCTTTGGTCAATATCTAACATTTGCTAAGTTTTCTTTTGTCTGTGTTCTTAATACTAAATTTTTGACCCCCTCGAAACATTTTAAAATTATATTCTTGGGGGACACCTGGATGGCTCAATGGTTGAGCATCTATCTGCCTTTGGCTCAGGTCATGATCCTGGGGTCCTGGGATTGAGTCCCACATTGGGTACCCTGCAGGGAGCCTGCTTCTCCCTCTGCCTACTTCTCTCCCTCTCTCTCTATGTCTTTCATGAATAAATAAAATCTTTAAAAAAAAAAAAACATTATATTCTTTGTTACCTTCTAACTTATGGACATCATGAGCGGATTTCCTGGTGGAGGGACTTGGGTGAAGTGGCCAACTCCCTCACCCCAGAGGCTGGCAGTAGGGCTGGGTGTGGAAGACCAATGACCTGGGTTTGTTCTTCAAGAAGAAGGCATGAGAGAAAAAATTTAAAAAAAATTAAAAAGTATATGCATATACACACAAAGGACTCATGTTTTAAGGCTGATCATACTGAAAGAACACCTAAAACTTTGGTAGAAAGTTTAGGAATAAATTAAAAATAGGAACTAATAGAAAACTAAGCAATTAAAAAATGAGGTGAATACTAATTCCAAGAAAAACAAGGTTTTCACAAAGGTAACATCATTTCCTACTCTATGGGGGCTCCGATGTAAAAAATATTGTCAAATTCATGGATCATAAAAGATTGATATAATTATATCTACAGATTTTGAAGAGAGATGGTATAAATAAAAGCCAGCACAAAATGTTTTAAGCTAAAAAATCAAGAAAATACAAGTAATATATTGTTTATAAATATGGATGCATTCATTATAAAAATAACAAAGTTGCAAGAGATGACTTCTAGAGAGTGGGGATCACAGGTAGGAATGAGCGGGGAAATGGTGTGTTTAGATGTAAATTTTTTAAAACAATTTGTTTTTTGAAAATTATACGTATATATTACTTTGACAAAAAAACGACAATGCATGCATACTTATGTTACAATATGTAGTATAATTTATCTTTTCATAAATAAGATCTTACAGCATGCTTTAAAGTTAATCTGTTAGATATTTATGTATTTTACTTGCAACCTAAGTTTTAAAGAATATATAATTATACATGTTCTTCATTCTGGAGAAACCACAGAATCTTCTCATCAGATTTACTAAATCATAGCCAGAGCCCTGGGGTCATGGTCAAGGATTAATTTTCACAAGATGTTAAACCTCTGAAAAATCTAGTTTTCAACATTAAGTGAATAAAAGCAGTTTTCTATAATATGTTTTAACAAATATAAGCCCTTTCCTGGTCTCAAGGTTAAAAGCCATCAGTCCTTTGAACTATTAAAACACATGTCCAAGTCTTACAAAAGATCTCTTTGCCTTTCCCAGTAAACAGATTTAGAGAATAAAGTTTTGGTCACAAAAAAGAACAAGACTCTATTGAAATCTTACAGTAAATGGCCTGCTGAGATTGCTTCTTTATCTAAATAAGCAAAGACTGAGGACTAACCCAAAACTCTTACATCAACAGTTTCTTTGCTGGAGGTTTCTCTCAAGGATTTCTCTTTTAGGATTAGTGGAAACATGTGGCTTCTGGGTTCACAAATAATTTTCAAGGCTGAATCGAAGCTATTTCTTATTTTTATTTCTATATCTATTAAGAAATAGAATCCCCAAAATATACTACGTTTCTTTTTATGATGTATTTATCTTCTGACAATAGAAATGGCTTGTATGTTTTGTGAATTTATACATAGAAACTGTTCTTTTTATTTTGTTTTAGAAAGAGTTCCTTACAACTCTACAATATTTATAATTCCTTCATAGTTATTATATCATTCCTACCATAACCAAAGCAATTTAAATGACTTTATTGTTTTAAAAATTATTTTGGTTAGATAAATTTGAAGCTGCAAAAATAGAGTACAAACCTGACTATAGACTGAACACTGAAATTATACAAAGACCTTTGAATAACTCAGTCATTCACACGCAAATATCTATTGGGGTATGGTGCTAAGTACACAGTTGCCTACCTGTGAAATCCATGGTGTGGATGAGAAAAAGAGGCATAAAAGTTCAATATTAGAGATGAAACTCAATTGGAATTGTAACTTAATTGCAGAGAAGACTTTTTCCACACAAGGCATATGGGTATAATTTTGTGGTTACATTTGCTTTATGTATTGGTGACAAAGAATAGATGAGGGAAGAATACTATTAGAGAGGGGAACAGAATCAGTTTAAATAGTTAAATTTTTTATGTTATCTGTAAATACTCACATGTACATGTTTTCATACCCATGCACACACACACACACCCCTCAGATTAGTTTTATTTTATTTTTTTTCAGATTAGTTTTAATACACAATTTGAAATGATCTAATCAGAAATACAAGAATCCATGGTTCGTTATTTAACAATTAAGTATTCTAAAAGATTGGTGAGTTAGCAACTAAAAAATGTTAATCCAAAGTCTGACCACCAGACCCAGCTACTGTAAGCACTTTACCCCATATTATCCTCAGTCAGAGTCATGGGCTTGGTAAATAAGCACAAGACTTTTTTCAGATAAGTGGTGAAGTGGTTGATCTTTCTGGTTTGGACTGGATGGAAGTGTTATAGAAACATTCCTGTCCCCACAAGGCTAAGAGGAAGGAGCCAATAGAAAATGACCTCTGGACTATCATCCTAGCCTTAAGATTTTAATTGGTCCTGTGTTCAGAAGCTTTTTGGAGGATTTGCATAGCTTGAGTCTGACCCAAAGGCTAACTGGATATTACTGCTAGAATATTATGGCTTGTCTGGAGTAAGAGTTCGAGCATTTGATGTCAGAGCATCAAAAAACAAAGCACTGGGATTTAATGGAGCTTCAAGAGTTGAATAACACTCAATATGACCACTTTTACTATTATTTGTTCTGATACTAGCTCTTTTTTTTAAGATTTTATTTATTTATTCATGAGAGACACAGAGACATAGGCAGAGGGAGAAGCAGGCTCCATGCAGGGAACCCAATATGGGACTCATTCCTGGGTCTCCAGGATCACGCCCTGGGCTGAAGGCAGGCGCAAACAGCCAAGCCACCCAGGGATCCCTGATAACTAGCTCTCTTTGTGACATGTAAGGTGTGGAGGATAGCTTGAGTCTACCCCTTCTTTAACGGCTGGATCCCACTAATATCTGCTCTTTATGACCTTTTTTTCTTTATAAATGATCAAATTCACTTAGGTAAATTCAGAACATATCATTTTACTTTTGGGATGTTTCCCAATAAATGTGTCTACTTGCTCTGCTTAATGATCCTCAATTTCGGTTTTTAGTAAAAGTAAATTTGTTTGTATGCTTCAGTGGGACAATATACAGTTGACTTTTGAACAACATGGGTTTGAACTAGGCAGATCCACTTATACACAGATTTTTTTTTAATGCAGTACTATAAATGTATTTTTCTTATGATTTTCTTAATTGCTAATTTCTCATGATTTTCTTTAATTGTAAATTTCTTAATTCACAAGATATGTGTTAATCAACTGTTTATGTTACTGGTAAGGCTTCTGGTCAACAGTAGGCTATTAATAGTTAATCTTTTTTTTTAAGATTTTATTTATTCATGAGGGACACAGAGAGAGAGACAGAGACAGAGACAGAGACAAAGGCAGAGGGAGAAGCAGGCTCCACGCAGGAAGCGCAATGTGGGACTTGATCCCGGGTCTCCAGGATCAGGCCCGGAGCTGAAGGTGGTGCTAAACTACCAGGCTGCCCATTAGTTAAACTTTAGGAAAGTCAAAAGTCATACATGGATTTTTACCAATGCAGGGGGGTCAGTACTCATAACCCCTGCATTATTCAAGGGTCAACTATATATTTAAGTATAATCTGGCTTGAAAGTTCTTAATACCTGACTACTCCGTGAAAGTCAACAAAATCTGCAACCACTCCTCAACGTGTAATATTGACAAGAAATAATACAAATCTCCAAGTGAGGAAAGAATATCTTTCTAGAAAATACTTTGAGGGTGTTCTAAGTCTTGCTCTGAAACTCTTCAGTAGTGACTTGACTTAATATTGTCTTAGACGATATAAGAAATGTATTTTCAGATATTATGTAGTGATGAACTTATGAAAAATATGTTATGCCAAAGAATACTCTTAATTGCAAGGCTATTCTTCATAAATGAGGGACATTTTTTAGGCTTCTTTGATAATTCACATATGTTTTTTAGAAGTTTAAATTTATGCTTATTTTGTGCCATTAAAAAGAGAATGAGGATTTGAAATTCAAACTTCACTTTCCCTTCTACCTGATATGCAAAAAATTAATTGAAATACAACAAAAGAGTTAATCAAACAATTATTTTTATCATTGATGTCTGTATAATTGGTTTGACTAATACTTTTTTCTCTCCACAAGAAAGAGTAGACTGGTGGAATAATTATTAAAATTTGGCTCCTTCACTTAAATTATTAATTTGTCAAATATATTTCATAAGTCTCTTAGAAACACAGATTTACTTTTTTTCACTCTTCAGTTTATTACAGGGTATGATTTTTAGAAATAATAAAATTTTTGTAATATAATTTTTAAAATAAAACATAAGTATTGTTTCTGTTATAAAGAATCATAAAGAAGATAGGTAAAGGAAACATTTGGGACTCATAGATTTTCTACTTTCCTAATATATTAAGCTTAAAACTGCACAATTTTGGTGATTTCCAAATGGATATAATTTAGGATTAGGCATTGGAATTATTATTTCTTTAGAGAATCTATATTTATACCAAAGCCATATTTGCATAGACTTTTATCTGGAGGTTTACGCTCTAATTTAGACAGCTTTCTTATCTAAGTAGTTAATCATCATTAATATGTCTTAGCCAAAATGATTGATGAAGGGTTTTTTGCGGGTTTTTGTTGTTGTTGTTGTTACTACCTTACTGTGAGCCTGAAATCTGCTGGATTTAAATAGCAAGCTGGATTTAAACTAATTGAGGAGCATTTAAGAAGGGGACTACTTATAAAGGGATGCACAGGGTATAAAGAGACCATGTGGAGAAATGCGTACCCCAGGGATTCTTTTACTACCATTCCTTAGCCTCACAGAACTTGGAGAGAAAAGGCTGTGTGGACCAGGCCACCCGAGGGAAGTGATCAGAAGTCACCATTAATCAAGAGACTCAACCATCCTGTAGCATCCCTGTAGGCAGGGGACACGGGAAAAAATACCCCAAAATAGCTTGCTCCCTGCTCCAGTCTCCTGCTAACGTTCATATCAGCAGAAATCAACTGAAAGACAAAGAGCAAAAGAACCTGTCAACGTCGAATAGAAAAGGATAGAAGTGAACGTGGAGAGGAAAATGAAAAATATTGTCAGAAAACTAAATGCTAACCTTCTGAGTGATTAGCAGAGAACTTTCTCATTCTTTAGAACACCCTTGTGGCCCATATGTGTCCTGGCTTCCTCCACAGTCATCTCAAATGTGTCTACGTGTCTTCTTGATGCTGTAATGTTGGAAAGATAAAGCTACATGTTCCACAAGTCTTTACACATGTGGTTTCCAATATGCCAATCAGATGCACGTGCCCAAGTCATGGGTCGGGGCCAAATGGCGTGTTGCTAGGATGGTCTGACATCCCTTTGCTGCTGCGGGTTGAGGAAGAGTTGCATGGGCCTGGATACATCAGCTGTGGCAGGGACTGAAGAAGTGACAGGTCTCTTAAAGATCCAGGTCTCCTGTGTGGTTTGGGGAGCTAATATTCGAAGGCCAGTTTAACGCCTATTTCTGCAGTTCTGTCCATTTGCTAGGTATATACCTCAAGGAAGTACTTTCTGCCCACAATACCTAAAAATGTCTCTGTTGTCTTCAGCTGAGAATCCCACACAATGCAGCACCCTCACACACAGCAGTAAAAGGTTTGTCATTCTGCCAGGCCATTTGACAGAACATTCTCATCACTTTCAACCTTCCATAGAGAACTCATTTTGGTACTTACCCTCCCTGTGAGCCGGAAATAAAGGTTTCATTACATATGTGAAGAGAAAATTGCAAGTGAGTAATTGTTCTGTTGATTTCAATGGTAGATACACTCATTATTTTCAGAAAAAAAATGTGATGCAAGTCAATAGGTGCTCCTATTATTACATTCTCGGTGTAAAACACACACATTTAAACTAGGTTAACACTATATTCTTATACGAGAACTTGCAACTACCCACAAAGTGGCATGTAAGACTGATCCATTGCAATTCCTATGGTGATATGAAGACCTAGGGTATAAAGAAAACATGGCATATGAACCAGAAAACATACATTTTTTAAAGCCATTTTTTAAAACTACATTCTACTCCTTCCTACAATCAAAATTATTGACGTGCTGGGATTTTCCTTCAGCGTTCTGGGTTGAAGCACTTCTATATCAAAAGATATATGAAATAATTCACAGTGATGAACTTTAAAACGGCTTAAACACAGATACCCACACAAAAGCAAACGGACAAACAAAACACCTCTTGAGATCTTTAAGTGAGAACTGTGTGTAGATTGGGAAAATTTGCTTTCAAAGAACTTATTTGTCAAATACTTAGGTAAGAAAAACTGCCTTCCTATCCTCATGAATGGAGCGTGACATATTTACTTCAAGATTTCTCTGTCGCCTTATCTTTTCATCTTCAATGGTAACTACTGGCTCTCAAAGTTCTTAAAGGAAAGAGTGAACGGCATCTTCTTCTTTGATGACCCTCAAATGCAAATAAACTCTGACCTCTGAGTATCTTGCACTGATTGTTATAAACATTATAGGTCTAGCACAGAACTTAAAAACAGAGTCCAACTGAATTAGAACTGTCCAACCTTCCAGTAAGAAGCGGGAACGCTATTCTGTGGTGCAGAATTGTACTTCTAGACACTAGGGTAAACTCTGTTAAGGAATTTAAAACATTTAAGTTTTGGAGATGATGAGCTGGAAAGGTTAAGGATGGATCTAGAGATGAGAGAGCTGATAAAGTGTGTGCTTAATTCAGACTTTCTGAACCCCACTGTTGGGACTGAACAGAGCAGGGATTTGGCCGTTACAAGAATTCATTCAGCTCAGATTCTATCATTTATTCCAAGAATGTCAGCAGAAGGAAAAACAAAATTTAAGCAACACAGTTTGGGGAAGCCACTAAAGCAAAAGTTCTCAAATGTTTGTGTGCATCAGAATCAGCTGGAGGATTCATTAAGATGCGGATTCTGAGCCCCATCTCCAGAATTCCTATTTCAGTAGATCTGGGATGTGGTCCAAGAAGGCGCATTTCTGACAAGTTCCAGATGATGCGGATGCTGTTGGTCCAGCCAGTGTACTTTGAAAACTGATATATTAAATAAATAGGCTTGGTACTTTAAGATGGAGAGATAGCCTCATCAAATCAGAGGGAATGTTCAATATTGGGGTGGGAAGTCTTTACAACGACCAACGCAAAAATAATGAAAGCAAAGTCCCCAACACGGTGGAAAATACATAAAAGCAGCCGAAACATTCTTATCTAGTGCAAGAAAAATAGCCACCAAAGAGTGAGGTTTCTCTTTCCCCAGGGTGAATACCATTACATTTTTTGTTTCCTCAAATTCTATTTCCCCTAGAAAGAAGATATGTGTACTTTTCATCAAGGTTACTTATTTTTAAAAATGTTTTTAAGCGCATACTATATTCCAGGGCCTGTGGCAGGCAATGGAATAGAGAGGACTAAGACTCAGTGTCTTCTCCTGTGGAAGTCAGTCCCTTACTAATGTAGCAAATTCTCTAATGCAGAGACAATGCCTCGCACTTCTTAGTATTTTATAAAAACTTCATCACAGTTGTTCCCCTGTTCATTTAACATGCTGAATGGATGGAATATCCATTGGAATGAAAATATCAGCCACACACTCTGCTGCTCCCTGACAATGTACCGGATACTCTGCTAAGCATCCTTTAATTCTTGCACCATTCTAATTGGGAAGTAATTTTATTATTCCTATTACACAGAGAGGAAAGTGAGCTTTCCAAGATTAAGAAACTTGCCTGAGATCACACAGCTATAAGTGTCAACGCTGGAATTAGAGCCCTGAACTGTATGACTTCAAAGTCCTCTTTATATCTGCTATGCTGTCTCAAAAAGTAATTGAAAACTATTTTTTTCTTATGTTATCAAACATACATTACTATGATCTTTACTCTAGTGATACACATAAGAGATACATATTTTTACATGACTCATTCATTTTTCCCCCACTCATTTGCCAGAGTGCAAAATGTCAGACATAACTTAATGAGTTAACCCCCTGTGCCGCTTTTAAGAAAGCAAAAGAACTAACATTGAACATATTTCAGGCAATGCGTTAAATGTTGCATATGATTTTGCTTTCAAAAGGAAGTCCTGTAAGTCCTGTTATCTTTCCCACTTTACAAATAAAAAATTAGAATCAGGAAATTAGGAAACATTTTCACAGTCACAGAACTAATAAATGGCAGGTCTGAAATGTGAGCCCCTATTTTCACTAATTTTATTTTATTTAAGATTTTATTTATTTATTCCTGAGAGACAGAGAGAGAGAGGCAGAGACATGGGCAAAGGGAGAAACAGGCTCCATGCAGGGAGCCTGACGTGGGACCCGATCCAGGGACTCCAGGATCACTCCCTGGGCAGAAGGCAGGAGCTAAACCACTGAGCCACCCAGGCATTACATGTTTTCACTATTTTTTAAAACTCTGACTAATCACCACTAGTCCTGCCTACCTGTCTTCACTTTTCACATGCTTCTAGATTGTCTGCCGTCTGCAATAGTCATCATTATATTCTCACCTTCAGCTTTCTCTAAAGAAACTTGCCTGACGAGGCTCCAAAAACAGTTACGTACTCCTTTGAACGTAACTTATGCACTTCAAAAAAGTGCATGTGGTCCTTCAAATGGCATATTGGGAGTAGATTTACTACAATATTCAACACATGACAGGGGGGCTTCTGTTCATTTTATACATGGGTATATGGTTGTCGTTAGTATGCAAATGTGACAAAATTTATGCAACACCAATGTAAGCAAAAATCAACGTGGTTCCAAAAGGAAACCTGAAAAGGCTAAGAGTAGTCACCATTTCTCTTTTCCTTTATTACGTATTCTCTTTGAATATTGCATTTAACACGTGAAGGACTTTTGGAAAAAATATACAATTGATATACAAAGATTTTATTTCCACGTTTAGAAAGATTTATCAATATTGCTATACAGATCTTTATCTATTAAGAATGATTATACTCACTATGTAAATAGAGATTATTAGCATTATTATTGAGTGAATCTGATACAGCATCTTCTGAATGGATACAATAGAATGAAAATCTCTGTGATGGATGGAGAGACATTAAAGGAGGGAGGGTTTATATTCAACTAATGGTTTGTTCTGTTCTGTTGATCTAACTTCTGCCATCTGCTCTCCCCACCCCACCCCCCGCCAAGTTCAGGGATGTTTCTCACCTAGAAAGACCATTTACATTAACACAGATTATGTACAAGCCTTTGCCAGAGAGCTGTGACTTGATCTCAAGTTTCCACTTCCTACTCTTGCCCTCCTTAGGAGGCTCAAGCCAACCTTGCCTCTGGTTCCTCAAATAAGCCACATATATCACTACCTGGCATTTGTCATTCAGATTTCACCTCATACATCATATTCCCAGAGCATCTTTATTTTCCCTGTTATTTTTTTTATTATTTAGCCATAGTTTATTCAGAGTAAAAATCATTACTTTTTAGTGTATGGTTCTTTGAGATTTGATAAATGCATAAAGCCATGGACCTATTACCACAGTCAAGATAGACAACAGTTCCATCACCCACAGTTTACCACAGTGAAATTTACTGTGGTCATTTGTAGTACACCATTGCTCCCACCTCACACCCCAAGAAACTAATGATCTGTTCCTTTCTGTCCCTATATTTTATCTTTTTTCTAGAGTGTCGTATGTGTGGAATAATATCATATGCAGCCTTTTGAATATGGGTTGAATTTCAATTCTTTACAGCTTATATAATGTTGCCCCATAATTACTCCCCACCATTGTATTATCTAATTTTATTTTATTCACTTTTTTTTAAGATTTTATTTATTTATTCATGAGAGAGGCAGAGACACAGGCAGAGGAAGAAGTAGGCTCCCTGCAGGGAGTTTGATGTAAGAATTGATCCCAGGACCCCAGGATCACAACCTGAGCCAAAGGCAGATACTCAATCACTGAGCCACCCAGGTGTTCCTAATTTTATTTTATTTATAGCACTTGGTACATTTTAAATAAAAAAAATGCAATGAAGGATTTAGGGACAAGATATACGCTATGTGCAAACTGGCTTTATGAAGATTTAGTTGTCTAAAATGTAAAGTAACAACAACAACAAAAAAAGATAATATTAAAATTTTGTTTGTCACCCTCTTAGTACTTCCATAAAAAGCAGATTCCTATACAAGATGAAATCAGACAAAAGTATTTATAAATACAGAGTAATATAATGTGCACTTATAATTATGATACATATTGAAACAAGCTACTTATAAATTATTAATTTATGTATGGCAGATAAGTAGGTTATAAAGTAAATAGGGAAAAAATCAGCATAAAGTCTGCTTTAAAGATAAGTAAAACCAAGTATGTTTAATTTAAAACCAGACAAGCAAAAGATAACTAATATCTTTCATCTCCAGTATTTTATGAGTTAAATAGCAGTCAAGGAAATAAATATTTTAGATCCAATTACTGTACCAATTTAATGCATAATTAATGAAAACTTTATTTAAGAACTTCAAAGAGAAAAAAAAAGAAAAAAAAAGAACTTCAAAGAGATTAAGAAG
The DNA here is from genome assembly GCF_905146905.1 of Nyctereutes procyonoides. NCBI lineage: Eukaryota > Metazoa > Chordata > Mammalia > Carnivora > Canidae > Nyctereutes > Nyctereutes procyonoides. Next base: position 38,677,373 of record NW_026575120.1, on the reverse strand, counting down.
AAAATTCCTGGGACCAGTAGACAAATGTGTCTCTTGGTATACAGTCTTATAAATATCCACAAAGAGAAAAAAAAAATCTGATGGATGGTATTTCTGACTTATTTGTAAAGAAGTTTTCTTTGTTTGTTTTTTTAAAGATTTATTTATTTATTTATTTTAGAGAAAAAGAGTAAGTACCTGAATGCTAGCCAGGGGATGAGCAGAGGGAGAAGGAGAGAGAGAGAATCTTAAGTAGACTCTGCACAGAGCGTGGAGTCCCATATGGGGGGCTCCATCTCATGACCCTGTGATCAGACCTGAGCTGAAACCAAGAGTTGTTTTTTTTTTTTTTTTTGAAACCAAGAGTTGTATGCTTAACCAACTGTGCCACCCAGGTGCCCTGTAAAGAAGGGTTTTACATACACTCCTAGATACTCTTTACCTATTAATCTTATTTGTTTATAAGGTATTTTTAAAAGAAACATTTTCTGTCTCAGTCTCATCTAAGGTGCCAAAAGTAAACAGCAAAACATGAAGTGTTTGTAACTCTCATATTAAAAAGCAGAGTGTTTTAGAATATTTACATGGGATTAGTAAAAGGCATTTCTAAAATCTCTCTCCCATCTTTCCAATTATCCCTCCACAGCAACACATTTCAAAGAAATACACAATAAATGAGAAGAAAATTGCCAAAATTGATTTATTCCCTCATTCTATTTCTTTTTGTTTTCTCTAAATTATTTTATGTGGTTGCATAATCCTTATTTCATAAAGCCATACTTTATGGTTCATAGTTATTATGCTGTCCTGATTTCTCTATTAATTTTCTAAACTTTCCTCATGTGTATGTGTGTGCATTAATTCATCCTCCTTTTTTCTTCTACTCTTCAAATAGAGATAAACCAAAGTCAATACTCAGCCTATTTTTTTTCTCTTTTTTTTCTTCATGCTTGGCAAGTTAACACATCTCTGTCTATTTGTCTATCTATGTGTCCATCCATCCATCTGTGCTCCAGAGACCCATGTAAATAGCATATAACATATTCCATGCAAAACCTACCCTTGGTTGCATATTTTTCTTAATTTCATTGAGGCTCAGAACCACACTGTAGTATATCTAATTGTTTTCCCTATAATCTCAGTCTTATATGCTGTCACTCATCAGAATCTGAGCATATAATGTTTTTTCTATATGTTTTTATATATTACTTTCTTTTTTATATGTTATTTCATTTCCATGACTGTTTTTTACACTTTAACCTCTCAGATATTATTTTTGTAAAGGGTATTTGTTTATTTGTTTGTTTATTTTAAAGACAGAGTGTGTATGAGCAGGAGTGGCAGAGGGTGAGGGAAAGAGAAGCTCAAGCAGACTCTGTGCAAAGCCTGCCTGGGGGCTCAATCTCATGACCCTGAAATCATGATCTGAGTTGAAACCACAAGTCCATTGCTCAACAGGCTATACAACTCAGGAACCTCTCAGATATTATTTTTAAAACAACTAAACCTATTTTTTTTTAATTGTCAGGCTTTCCTAGCTCCTTCGGAAACCATGATTTCATTAAGCTTTACTTTTTGTTCTCTGTTTAAAAATCTTCATCCAATTTCCAACTTCCGAGTCCTATAGGAAAAAGCTCAAACTTCTTATCCTCTTAACTTGGCATTCATTTCTATTTCTGTGTGGAGGAGGCACAGATATTGTGACTTTGCCCCTTTCCACACTAGCTGCACCCTTAAAGACACCATGCATTTCAGCTGACATAACCCTATGCTTCCCTTATACACTTCTGAAAAGTGCCCCTCCTCATATGCTTATTCAAAGCTTAGTTAACTTTTAAGGTCCAGGGCCTCCTCTTCTATGAAACTTTACTGATTTATCTCAACTGATGTTTACTATAGATTCCATTTGCCACTTACGCTTCTGTTATGAGAGGTTACAAATGTCATTATGACTAATAACAAAGGAGCCAATAATCTTCCCGAAGATATCAATTATATATAACTTCAAAATCTAAAATCAACAAATGAAGGAAGCAAACACTGTGTAATCCATGAGTATATCAATTGCTATGTAATGAAATATAATAAAAGGCCAGTAATATTCCATATGTAAAGCCCCTGGCATAGTGCCAGGTTTGGTGTAGGCACTCAACAGTGTTGTTTTCATTCCCACTATCAAATGAATTACATTAAAATATTTTAAATTTTTCTGTCAGAAAAAATAATGTTTGATGTCTAATAAAACTATGTTACAAATGGGAAAAATAAATTTTATCAGAAAATCACAGAAGCTCGACTTAGGAGGGTTACTTGAAGTTTGAGGAAGGTATTACAAATAAGATAAAACATGGTTTTAGCACCAAAGCTATTTCATTATAGTTTGAGGTCACCTTTAGGATATTCCCCAAACATTACTTTAAAACAAAGTTTCATTCTGAGGCCTCAGCAAACTTATAACTCCATAGCTAATGTAGCATTTTCCACAAAAATATTATATTGATTTCTATTTTCCTTATTTTGGTAGTGACATGCACTGTTCTAACTTTCAGTCATAAGTGATACACACAGATATATGTGTGTTTCATATATATATGTATATGCATATGTATATATATATATACATATAAAGGAAATTTGCTTAATCTAATAGGAGTAGAGGCAAGAGAATTACATTTTCAAAAAGTATTGTGGTTACATCTATTTTTAATACTTTGGAAGCACCTGTCAGCAAGAACATCTGCATTCTAATAGTCTATTTTAAAGAAATTTAAATCATCCTTATGCTGACAAATACAGCCATATTCCAAACATGTGCATCTTTTGAAAACAAATACATATTCAATTACTCATTAAAATCAAACATTTAGAAAACATCATGACTCAGGACCCAATACATATTTTTAAAATAACAATATTTCTTAATGAAAGGAGTGTACACCGTATCATATGCAAATATTTATCTCATTTCATAATGATGATCACTATAAAAATGCCTTGTAATGGAAGGGAAGAAATCATTAAACCACATGTCTCACCACAGTTATTTATTCCTCTCTATGAAATATGATGTATGTTTGAGATACTTGAAAACCATTATATATTATATACATAATAGTTATAATATTCTTGAAGATTGTAAACCAAATTTTATTGTTTTTAGTAAATGTCAGAAATTGTTGTAGTTTTATTCTCCTATCATAATGCCCATTGGTTTGTCATCCAATTGCCCACTGGGTTCCCATGCTTCAAAATGAGGGTAAATGACAGCTATTAAAGAAAGTTGTCTGACTGTCATATTAGATTTCTTTGAGTCTATGCATGAAAAGGCCTTGAAAGCTAGTCCTTGTGAAAGATAAAAGTGGTTTCTAAATTCTATAAGCTCCCTTTAAAAATCAAGAGCTAGACTTGGCCAACTCTGATCAAAGAATATTACTCCAGTCTTTGCTAGAACGAACTCAGGAGAGATAAAACGGAAGGTCCCTTCAAATGGGAAGAAAAGTAGAAAGAATTCTACATCAAGAGAAATTGAAAGTGAAGAAATGAGAATATGGATGAAATCTGAGTCCCTAAGAGGAAAGATTACCAAATTTCCTGGGTTTCAGGCAGAGGGGTGTTGTGGGTAAAGACAAAATTATAAAACCCTTAAAGAAATCTTCACAGCCCTCAAGGGTGTGGAAGACTCCAAGATGCTCCTTGTGAGGGGAAATTCTCTCCCTCCTCCTTCCAGAGAAGTTTGGCAATAGCAAGAGACCTTTGTGATTATCACAATGGGGGATGGGTATTGCTATTGGGATCTGGCATCTAGTAGATAGAAGCCAGAGATGCTGCTAAACAACCCACCAGGCAGAGGGCAATTCTCATTACAAAGAACTAACTGGCTCAAATTGCCAAAAGTGCTGAAGTTCACAAACACCACTCTAGTCTGGTGTTCTGCTTAATTGCCACATCCAATGTGGAACTATAGTGTATGTGGACTTAAGGAGGTTTTCTAAATAGATTAGCTTGAAATGTTATTCTTGTTTTCCTTCTGTCTCCTCATGGTATACACTTGTGACCAGCATAATAAAGTCCATATTTAGTAATAGGAGCTGAAGGCCCATTCTCAAAAGATAATTTTTTTTCTTCAATAAATGTAAAGTGTCTGCCAATGGAAAATTGGCATTGCATTATCTACTAAGGGTATTGTATAAACCTGACCCACTTGGTGGGGAAGCCAGAGAGATAGATTACAGGGATGGGACGACTATTTTACAGAGGGTCTTCAGGGGCATTCTTTCCAAAAAGTTGACATATGTAGAGGTCCAAGGAGAAGAAATAGCAAGGATAAATTCCCTGAACAGGAATGTGTGTGGTATGTTTGAGGAACAGCAAGGTGTATGTAAATGGAGGATAATAAATGAAAGGAAGGGAAGCCAAACATGTTGCTTACAGATGAGATCCCTAGGGAACCGCTGGCTACTGAAAGGATTGCGGATGCTTTAATGAGTAACATGGAGCAATGAAGGTTTTGAACACTGGAACGATGTGATCCAATTTACATGGATGAATGGTCACTTCACTTCCTGTTCTGAGAAGATGGTGGAGAGGTTAGAACTGATCCCATTTGGTAGTAAAAGATGTGGTGAAAATGCTCAGATTCAGGATATAGGTTGATGATGGGTGTATATTTGTTGACAGACTCAGATGATCCAATAATTTTTCCTGAATAAAAGAACAGAGCTGTCATTTACTAAGAAGGAGGATCTGTAGATCAAATTACCATGTCCCCCCTCCAACTCCTTTATTGAAATCCTTACACCTAATATGATGGCATTAAGGAGGTGGGGTTTTGGGGAAGTGATTAGGTTATGAGGGTGGAGCCCTCATGAATGGGACTGGTGCCCTTATAGGAAGAGACAGGAGACAGCTTGCTTCCTCTCTCTTTCTCCCTGTCCTGTGAGGATACAATGAGAAAGACAGTAGTATGCAAATTTCTTACATAATACACAAAAATAAATTAAAAATGGATGAAAGACCATAATATGAGACAGGAAACCATCAAAGTTTTAGACAAGAACACAGGAGAAACCTCTCTGACCTTAGCCGTAGCAATTTCCCACTACTAGACACATCCATAGGCAAGGGAAACAAAAGCAAAAATGAACTATTGGGACTTCATCAATATAAAAAGCTTCTGCACAGCAAGGAAATAATCAACAAAACTAAAAGTCAACCTATGGAATGGGAGAAGATATTTGCAAATGACATATATCATAAATCCAAAATCTATAAAGAACTTTTCAAACTCAGCACCAACAAAAACCAAATAACTCAGTTGAGAAATGGGCTGAAAACGTGAATAGACACATTTCCAAAAAAGACATCCAGTTGGGTAACAGACAAATGAAAAGATACTCAACATCACTCATCAACAAGGAAATACAGATCTAAACCTTGATGAGATACCATCTCACACCTGTCAAGATGGCTAAAATTAACAACACAAGAAACAACAGTGTTGGCAAGGATGTGGAGAAAGGGAAAAACACTTGCACTGTTGGGAATGCAAACTGGTGCAGCTACTCTGGAGAATAGTATGCAGGTTCTTCACAATGTTAAAAATGGAACTCCCCCATGATCCCAGTGATTGCACTACTAGGTGTTTACCCAAAAGATACAAAAATACAGATTCAAAGGGATACATACACCCCAATGTTTATAACAGCAATGTTCACAAAAGCCAAAATATGGAAAGAGCCCAAATGTCCATCAACTGATGAATGGATAAAGAAGATGTGGTGTGTTATATGTGTGTGTATAAAATGAAATATTATTCAGCCATCGGAAAGAATGAAATCTTGCCATTTTACAATGAAATATTCAGCCATCAAAAAGAGTGAAACCTTGATGTTTTACAAGGACATGGATGGAGCTAGAGTGCATTCTGCTAAGTGAAAAGGAAAAAAGGAGAGAGGGAAACAAAGCCATGAGGGTTGATGGAAGGAGGTGGGTGGAGGATGGGCTAGATGTGTGATGGGCATTAAGGAGGGCACTTGTTGCGATGAGCACTGGGTGTTGTATGTAAGTGATGAATCACTGAATTCTACTCCAGGAACCGATACTGCATTCCATGTAGACTACCTAAAATCTAAATAATAAAGAAACCAATCAAACAATCAAAAACCCAACCAAACAAAAAACCTGAGGTTAAAACTGGTGATTCCAAAGCTTACTACCCCAACCCTAATGCTGGATCAATATTTAGGTAATAAAACAGACACCTATTATTTAAAAAAGAAGATGACCACGACGATGACAGCGGCCTACAAACCAGGAGAGGAACTCTTACCAGGAAGCAAATCTATTCAGCATCTTCATATTGGATTCCCTAGCCTCCAGAACTTCGAGAAATGAAAATGTGTGTTGTCTAGAGCCACCCAGTCTGTGGTACTTTGTTACAGCAGCTTGAGATAACTTGAGAGGAGACTGGGAAGGAGCTGGTTTCTGTTTCATTTTGGGTTTTTTTTTTTTTTTGGTGGGGGGGGGGAGTGTCAGAAAGTTAATATTTAACACATTAAATTTGAGAAGCTTATTGAATCCAAATGAAATGATCGAGTACACAGTTCACTAAATAGATCTGGCATTCAGGAGAGAGATCTGATTTTGTCATGAATTTGAACATCGTCAGAGGAGCGATGGTATTTATAGGAGTGAAACAGGTTGTAATCATATAAGCTTTGATTCTTGAACCACCTGTGGTGCAAAACAGGATTTTATTCAATTCCTTAAGGACTGATAGTGGGTCATACTGTGTGTGATCCACATGCAGTTGGCATAAGGATGTTTGGCTTCATTTGAACTGCACCATTACCTAATCAATGGCACAAGACCATGGATCATCATCCTCTTGCATGTTGCAGCAATGTGAAATTGATGGAAATATTTCCAAATTCTTAATCCCAGTATCTGTATTAGTCCACTGAAGACAGATGAAATCAATTATGGTCCTGCATCAGTTTACGTTTTCTATTTTATTATTTGTCTTTTAATATGTGAATGGACTAATATGGTTCATAATATCCTTTCTGCTGCGTAATGTAGACATAGTCTGAGCACTGAAAAATATTCAAATACACATTCAAAAGTTATGTCTTTACAAAGATGTATTTACTTTAGCAAATGTTAGCCAACATGGTACACACCTTAGTATAAATATTAAAGAAAAGGAAATATTCAGGAAATAGTGGACTAAGAAAATGAAAATTTGTGGGAGAAAATAAGTTGAGGTTATTAATTCAGCCAAAATAATAAAATGCTCTATAATGCAAAAGGATTTTGGAGAAAGAAAGAAATAAAAAATAGGACTTATATGCAAAAACAGAAAGGACTCAAAGAACAACAAATGTATTTCCTTGAAGTTCATGTTGCAAAACGTAGGAGAATAAATTATACATTTTTTTTCAAATGATTGGTTTTAGAATATTGACATTTTGTCAAGCATCTAATGCAACAGACTCTGCCTGTTTTAGTTCTCAGCACCCAATCCAAGCCCCCACATTTCACTACTCGTTCAATATACTCTTTGAATATTTTACTTTAAGTTGTTCTTATTGAAAATTTCATAATGATTTAGAGCAACGACACAATTTTAGAAAATGCTTTTGTTTATTTCATCTCTTTGGACTTTGCTTTTATTTTTCAGTTTTAAGTCAGATTTCATTTTCTAGAACATACATTGCATGTTCAGTTATTTAGAATATTGATAAAGTCTAATGGTATCAATTCTATTCCTGTGTACTCATGGATTCAGAATATCTGAGAAATTATATAGAAAGCTATTTTTTAATTGCTTCTTTTTTTTTTTTTTTTTTTTTGCTGAGACCAGAGTATAAGAGTTCATATAGATATTTTATTCTTAGTGAACATCTGGAAATAATTTTTGTTTATTTTGTTTCCTATGGAAATACAACACTTAATTGGGCATATGGCTTTTACTCAGCAGTAATTGCTAAGGCTCGAGTGAATTAAGCACAATAGAGAATTATTTTCTCTATATTATTGATCTATTTATATTTTGGTAACTAGCTGCTGTTTGCACTAAAAGGATTTTCCTGTATTTTAGCCTCAGTATAATATCTTCAAAAATAGGTTTTCATTCCGTCCGACTGTTGACAGCATAGCCCAGAAATAAAGCAACACTATTACTATTATTATTATTATTATTATTACTATTTTAATCAAATAGCAGTTATCAGGTTCTACGTTTTCTGAAAGATAGTTTTAGAATACAAAATAAAACACTTTATTCAGAGGATAGAGGATTCATTTGTTCACTGAATAATAAGTTAATATTTATTATGTGTCTATTATTGACAGGAATTATGCTAAGCACTCAATGGGTAAGACAGTCTAGATTCCCAAGAGCCTCAGTGTGGGTAGACGTGAGAGCCAAGTAGGCATATGAGTATAATTAAATTCAGTGAGTACCATAGGCATGGAGAACAGTACGCATCGAGGATTCTGTGGGTCCTAAACAAGGTTCAGAGAAAACTGACAGAGGTGCTGCTGCCTCAGTGAATTCTGGAAGGAAATATAGAATTTAAGCAGATCAGATGAGGGGAGGTGCATGAATGTGTATGTAGTGGGGGTAGGTAACCAGAATGGATGGGGAGAGGTGTCTATATGTGTGTGGGGGTGGTGGGAGAAGGTAACCAGCACAGATGGGGGGAGGTGTGTGTATGTATGTGGGAGGAAGAAGATAACTAGGATGGATGATAAATGAAGAGGTGTCCATATGTGTGTGGGGGTGCAAGGAAGGAGGTAACCAGGACGGATAGGGGAAAGTGTGTATATGTGTGTTGGGGGGAAGGAAGGTAACCAGAGTGGATTTGGGAAGGTGTGTGCATGTGTGTGTAGAGGGGAGGTAACCAGAAAGGATGGGGGAAGGGATGTTTGGGTGGAGGGTGGCAGTGAAATGGGAATACAGATGGTAGCAATTGATGAGATTCATCTCATTAGGCTAGGGCCTGATTAGATAAGGTCCTATCTACCAATCAAAGAAATTTGGATCTTATTCCAGAAAGAACTGAAGGGCTGAGAGTTGCTGTGAGTGGGATGACGGAGGAAAGAATGAAGGGGTGGCTACATGAATATATCCCCCTTTTGGAAAGGTCTCTAATGTTAAGTCCTGACTTGCAGATGGTCAGGACTAGAAGAAAAAAACTGCTTAGGAAATTATTCAATTAATTTGAGGTGGACCCTAATAGGACTTAAACTAGAACATAAAGATAGGGAATATTTGATCTATTCTATAAGTACTGTGATAACAGAATTGTTGGGACTTAGTGATTGATTCTGGGAGAGTATTAAAAAATATGCTGGCAACCAGCAAGCTCCTGACAGGACACTTTCAACTTCATTTTTATTTTAAGTTTTGAAAAGCCACTTAAGAGGTACTGAAATTATAGGCGGAATTATTTATTTGTGAAATGTAATTAAATACTAAATAAAAATATAACTGATTTATAATTGGCTATTTGAGAGTAAATTTGAAACAGATTAAGACTACTGTTTTTCTCTAACCTTATCCTCACCCATAACCAACCACAGGCACATCTACATTTAAGGGGTCAGATTCTGGGTAATATTCAATAGCTCCCATAAATGACACCACTTTGCTCTTATAATGTACTGTCATATAGAACATGTTGCTAAAAACTTGTGATGGGTACTAGATGTTGACAAAATTCCCATTGCCATTTTTGGCTTCTAACTCACTTGAGGTCCTCTAGATATGGGTGATTGTGTATTTCTGAGACAAAGAAAACCTCCAACAGAAGACCTGCCCAATGCCTTACCTTTTCTGATCACTCTTCACTTGGCCTATCTGGAGCTGGTTGGAGACTCTCCACAGTTATGTGCGAAGAGCATGACTCAACTGTTGACTGTTGTACATTCTTTGCCATAAGCCACCCTATCTTATCAGGAGTTATTAGGTTAAAAATAACCCCAATTGCTAAGATGCAAATTTAAAACAAGAGTCATAGAATATAGGTTAAATGTAGGGACAGTGAAGGGGAGAGGCATCAAGAATCAATCTGGCTTCTGGCTAATGTGACTGCATGCTCCACTTCTAAGCATGCAGTGCTGAATAGAAGCAAGGTTGGGGTCTGGCCTATGGCATGGCAAGAACGGGGATGCATTCTAATTGAGTATGTTGGTTTCGGGACCCTGAATAAAGTCCAAAAAAACATGTCCCTTAGGCAAGTGGGTATGTGGTTCTGGAGCTAAGCAGAAGGAACTGTAATGCAGATGGGACTTGGGAAATGAGAAGCATATAGTTGAAGCCTCAGGCCCCCCAAATTGTGTGGAACAATGTGTGGAATGAGAAGAAAAAGCAGAGAACAGACCTTGGGAAATACTAACATTCTCTAGAAAAGACAAACCACAAGCAAAGCTGAGGAAAACTGAACAAAGAGAGGTTGGAAATGATTGGGGGAGAAGATATTTTAAGAATCTGAGAATGAAGGAAAGAGCCTTGTATCACATAAAGGCCTAACTCACTCCAATGTGTTCATTGGTTTGCAATGAAGAGATGACAGGTGATTCGACAGAGTCAGCTTCTGTGGAATGTTCAAGATGGGAGCAAGAAGGGAGAAACAGCCCAAATGAAAAATAACTGGCCAATCGAACACTACAGTGAAACAAGGGGAATATTTTCTCATTTAACTGCTGTGCAATGCTTTTCTAGACAATCCTCAAAGCAGCTTTGTAGTGCTGATAAAATTGATCTTTAATGGTGTGTCAGTAAATCTGGGACTATTAGTTTTGAGGAAAATAGATTGTTTTGGTTATTGCTGTACAACAAGCTATCTAAAATGTAGAGGCTTCAAATTACAACCATTTTATGATTCCTTATGATTCTGTGAATCTGGGATTTGGACAGTACTAGAAGAGCTGGGATATCCTGAGTCGTATCTTCATACATTTACTGCCTTGGCAGGTGTACCTCTCTTTGCAATGGTCCCTTCTTCATGTGGTCTCTCTAGAGACAAGGCAGATTTTTTTTTTTTAATAAAAGCTGTTAGGGATTCCCCAAACATAAAAATGGAAGAAGCCAAGTCATTTTAAGGTTTAGGACTAAGCAGGGCACAATACCATTCCTCCTAGCCTTGCACTCTATTGGCTAAAGAAATTCACCGATAGGGTGTAGGGGGGCACCTCATGGGGTCAAGAAGACCAGGAAATATGGGTTAATGGGGGCTATCTTTGAGACTAGCTACCACAAAGATGAAGATACATGTGTTCTGATATGTATATATCACTATACACATATATATACACACATATATCCTATAAATATCTTCTATATTATATATCAAATATATGTATATGTCAGATACATATATATCATATATATGGATATGTCAGATGATCTACCTAAATATTTATAGTTTATACAATCAATAACGTCATTTGAAAATACACACACACACACACACACACACATACACACAACCACTCACAGGTTTCACTTCCTTAGGCATTAAGGGGAGTTTATTGTTAAAATACTGAGAGCACAAATGATTTAAAACAAGGTGCCTGCCATTTGCTTCGACTTGGATGGAACTGGAGGGTATTATGCAGAGTGAAGTAAGTCAGTTGAAGAAAGACCATCATCATATGGTTTCACTCATACGGGGAATATAAGAAATAGTGAAAGGGATTATAGGGGAAAGGAGGGAAAATGAGTGGGAAAAATTAGAAAGGGTGACAAAACCTGAGAGGCTACTAACTCTGGGAAATGAACAAGGGGTGGTGGAAGGAGAGGTGGGCCGGAGGGATGGGGTGACTGGGTGATGGGCACTGAGGAGGGCATTTGATGGGATGAGCACTGGGTGTTATTCTGTATGTTGGCAAATTGAACTACAATAATAATAAAAAAAAAACAGTGCCTGAAATTCTCAGGAAACCAGGAAGAGCAAATACACATTCTCTGTCTTGAGAATTTTGCATCATACATATATGCCTTAGATCTTTTTTTTTACGATTTTATTTATTTATTCATGAGATACAGAGAAAGAGAACGAAGAGAGCACAAGAGAGAGAGGCAGAGGGAGAAGCAGGCTCCATGCAAGGAGCCCAGTGTGGGACTCGATCCCAGGACTCCAGAATCACACCCTGGCCTGAAGGCAGGCGTTAATCCGCTGAGCCACCCAGGATCCCCTATGCCTTAGATCTTATTCCTGAGTTATTTCTTTGCTCTGTATTTTTACACTTACTACAAAACAAACAGAAAATAATAAAAACATTAGTGTGATCATATCTTTTTGGCCAATTTCAGTTACAGTGGACAGTCTTTAGTTTTTTTCATTCCATAAGTCCCTAAACCTCCAGAAAATACATATTTTACTAAAATATAGAAGAAGAACATTTCTGGGTCATCAATAAGTTATATACAGTTTGTAGTTAATTTTTCATCTCAATTTTTTTACTGATTTTTCAAAAGGAGTACTACAGCTTTCATGTATATTATTAAATGATTAATTTTAAGAACCATTACTTAAGAGCAGCTCTAACTTGTATTTTTGGAATGCTAATAAAATTTGTATGTCCCAAGCCATTTATAATTGGCATTCACTAATATTAGGATTAATATATAGGAGAAAAACTTTATATATATGTGTATACGTGTGTGTGTTTTATATATATATATATATATATATATATATATATATATATTATATATATGGTAGAAAATTGAGGCATGCTCTAAACTTTTTCTTCCCGAATCTGCAAACATAAAGTTCTTAAAAACATACTAAATTTACAGAACTATATCTCTTGTAGACTTGAAATAATGAGCTTGACTTGAAAATTTCATTATGGTCAATTGATCCAGAGGCATGGGTGGGTGGGGTTATTGACTTTTTGAGACACTGTTCTGGCAGAAAATGTCATCACTGATAAGAACTAAGAAAGAGCAGAGACAAATTTGTAAGGGGAAACTTTGGCTCGCAAAGTTTTCCAGAGTACAGGTGTTTCCTAAAGGCCACACACACAAAAAAAAATCTGTTTTGTATACCAAGCAAGAAATCAATGTGTGAAATCTAGTTAACAGGAAAGCTTTATTATTGTTGAATTCTCCTACAGAGATCTCAGGCTTCTGGTTCTCAGTCTTCACAAACCACAAACAAGATTATTTGACCCAGTGTTTTAAAAGATTTTTAATTTACTGTGAACATTTTAAATAGTGAGTGTTCTATCCTGACTGGCTATTTATACCCCTACCCCCAAAACTGTGAGCATTCACACTAAAATTCTGATATCAGGAATTTCTTAAAACACCTGCAAATTTGCAAATGCTGGACTCCAAATTCACAAATTGCCTGCCTCATTACAGGACCTTAACTGCCTTCTGATGTGTACTGGCATTTGATTTTGAGACCCTTAGCTTAAACAATAAGAAGTGGCATAAAAAATTAGTTGGAATCTGAAAATACATAAAATAGGTCACTGGGTTTTATCTCAATGTGACATTGCTTGATTCCTGTTCACCAGATTATTCTATACTTCTGATGGTGTTGAGAATAAAAGAGTGTCCAGTAGAGTTTTGTGTAGTGGAGACACTCATAAATCGAGTGAATTACTTATGATACATATGAAACTAATTTCTGTAGAATGGAACAGAAAGCCTGAATTATGGTTTATTTCTCTGCTAGATATTGCTCAGTCTTATTTATTTATTTTTAGAGATTTTATTTTTAAGTAATTCCTAAACCCAATATGGTGCTAGAACTCATAACCTTGAGATCAGGAGTCTCATGATCCACTGATTAAGGCAGTGAAGCATCCCAATATTTCCCAGTTCTATACCTCATCCCAAAATATTATCTTAATATATATATATATATATATATATATATATATATATATATATACTGTCTATACACCTAACTCCTTAAATGAATTCCAGCCCAGCCTTAAAATCTCTAAAGTCCCCTCATTAATCATTTAAATAATACTTTAAGTAACGTTTGTGTTTGTCTAGAAGTTATAATTTTATCTTGTTAAAATGATACTTTACTGGAAGAAATTAAGCTAATTACTCCAATTATTAGAGTCGCGTAAGCAAAAGATTATATTTTTCTTATTGCATTTTGCTGGGTTTAGTTTCTGCAACTTGATAGTTTGGTTTGTCAGTCAACCAACTTTTCTTAATTGTATTCTATGAAGATAAAGTCTAGTCCTCAAGAGTTCCAAGTATTATGTGTGAAAAAACGTAAAAAAGATAGTACTTATAATGCAAAATGTTGAACCTGGATATCAATATTTACAAGATATGGAGAATGGAGGAAAATTAGGTGCCTAAACTGAATGTGTGTTGGGGAATTAGGAAGGCTTCCTAGAGGAGATAAGAAATGGCTTTCAGCCTGGGAGATGAGTAGGTAACACGCAGTTAAAAGTTAGAGAAACAAGGAGTCATTCTTGCAGGAGCAAGAAACAGGCATTGCCTAGAAGTGTATGTGTAGGTGAGAGATGAGTGGAATGACAGTAAATGAGCCTTTCATTTGCTGTAATTATAGAAAACCAAGGACTAGCAGATGAAGTTATTTATATTGGGTATGTAAACTAATCAGTCTCTATTCTAGAGTGATTCTGCACCTATTCCCTCATTCTTGAAGCTCATTTTGTCTCTCAGACCTAAAGTTATCTATATTTATGGAATTTTGGATCATAATTTAACCCAAGTAATCACCTTATGTTGGAGAAAAAAACTCAGTTTTTGGAAGAAGCAAACTGATCATCCAAGGTCTTATTTAGAATTCTTCATTCATACATAAAATCCAGCAATTGTGAAAATGCAACATTTTATGATAAAATACGCCACAGACAGATACTTTAGTAAATCTGACTATCTGAATAGTTACAATGACTAATGTGGAAATGAGAATTTGTTTTAACAATACAGTTTTAATCATGTCTTTTGGATTGCTCCAGAATATTTTAAGTTAACTTTTGAAATGTGAACAATTTGAGGGTACCTCACTACATTTCACTTTCCAAAAAATAATTTCCTTTCTTTGGGAAATTATATGTGTCCATAAGTCTATTGCATTCATCTGAGAACTATCTTTCATCTAGTAAAATTTTAATATATTTCCAAATTGCTCTAAATTCATTTACATCAGAGTGTCAATGTTGTATTTTTATGACAACAGATACACATATTCTGGTTATGAGGTCTAATTGTACTCAACACATCCAGCTAGTGCATCCTTCCTCATTATTTGGACCTTTAAATAACAGTGGATCTCAGTAAAAATCTGTCAAGTGATTTTGATTTGGAAGATTTTTCAGTGTAAAGAACAACTTGAAAGAAAAATAAAATCCCAATACAGTTAGATAAATTATAAATATCTTGAAGACATTAATCTACAGCTAAAATATTAGATTTAGAATCATTTGTTCTTTCATTATAGTGCAAAATGTGCTGCAAAATGAGGAAAATATGTTCCCTACACATATGATTCTATGCACAATATAAATACCACAGATTTATGTTATAACACTTTCAATCTAGGAGCCTATGGTTACCTAAGGCAAGAAGAAACTCCTCACAAGACCAGCAGTGGGACTTGACTGTGCTGTGTTTTCAAGATTTCTTTGGAATTCTCAACCACCCAATTGTTAAATACTCTTGAGTAAAGGTCAGCCATCAGTAAACCCAATTCATTCATATTTATTGATCACCAATCATATGGAAGCTTATGGGAATATAAAGATAACCTACGAAAAATAGCAGTCTTCTTTAAAGAGATGAGTAAATTAAGTATTAAAGAACATTCCACTATCTGCTCTTATAAAGATATACACAAGGTAATAAAATACCAGAGTAAAAGGCAAAACAAACTCTTCGAAGAGGATATACCATTGGAAAAAAAAATTGTTCAGAGCTGTCACCTCAAATAGAACTATTTTTCACAGTGAACCTTAGGGATAGCAGCATTCCAAGCCCAAAACTTGTATGTGCAATAGATTGGGACATGAGAAACACAGTCAGTTAAAAGTACAACAGAAAACAAACCAACCATGAATTAAAAATTGCTAAAGCAGAGAGTGCAAAATGGATTAGGAACAGAAGATTAATTTGGAAATATAAATGGGGACAGATTTTGAAGGGTATTGATTCCTATATAAAGCAACTTGGCCCTTATTTTGTAGACTGACCTAGGTTAAAAAACAGTTGCCCAGAGCACTAAAATATCCCTAAGGCATTAATATGTCACTGGAAATTTAGGAGCTAGAGAAAATATTGTTTATGCTGCCCCGTTCCAGGTAATTTGTACAAGTGTTTGGAAGAAATGGCTCAAAAAGTCCCTTGATGTGGGGTATGACGTCAGCAATGGGCTATAACTAAATGACATCTGGATTAAGCACCTTGTGGATGGGCTACAGTGGCTCTTCCATATAGCTTCTGCAGGCAGTATCTTCTCTAAATAATCAACACTGTTTCTCAGAATGATGCCTGTCTCTCTAAATAATCAAAAAATGTCAAGAACACCATTTTAAAAGATAGTCAAGATATTAAATTCTCCTAAGTGTTTATGTAGCTCATTAGTATCTGTCTTCCACAAAGTGAAAGAAGTCACCTTCAACATCATTCTATATCTTGCTTTAGGGCTTCTTCTTTCAAGTCAACCATTTGTTAGCTGATACGAGTTTAGTGTATTAATCCTCAACTCACAGACACATAAATAATCCTTGATGGTAGAAATGAAAGATGATATTTGGATTCCTTGATGACCATCCTAAAGAGACAGGCAGTATAACTGGTTAAGTGGCTGCTTATCCTGTTTTCAAATACTTAGTTATCATTCACCAAACTTCTTGCCATACCGGAAGGTAAGCACGTAGCCAATCTACTCTGCCTACCAGGAAGGTCCTTCTCTTAACCTCTACATGCTTTTGCTTCAAGAAAGAGAAAAACATTTCCCTCCTGGGGGAAAAATGTGCGTGTGTGTGTGTGTGTGTGTGTGTGTGTGTGTGTGTGTATGTATTTACGTATATCTTTTTCACACACACATGATATCATTGCATTTTTTATTCTCTTTCTTCAGTATTATAAATGTTCTCTGGAAAAGATCCGTCAGTCAAATCTATAAAATCTGAAGCCCCAAATTAAATATGCTGAAAGGAATGTATTAGGATGTCTTGATCATCATTATAAAACAGCATATGAAATAGCTTATTATGTGTGGGTCTTAGGTAGAAAGAACAAAGGGAGAAAAATATCACCTCTTTCTCTCAGCACAGAAATAGATAACATAATGAAAAGACATAAAACAGGTACATCGATGTTAACTATATACCTATCATATCACAAAATAACCCATGTATAAAACATCCTTAGGGGCAATACATGTATTTTTCCTCTATCAATTTCTGTCACTACTATCTATCACAAATTTTCTTATCAAATTATATATATGATATATTCACAAAAACTGGGGTTTTGTTCCTGCCTATATAGGATAAAGTTTCAAAAGGTGAGTCTTCAAGAAATTTACTCAGAAGTCGATACTTGGAATGTTTTTGCAAATAGTCATTTTATTCACGTAAGTTGTACAGTTTACATACAAATAGTTAAATCATTAAAGGATTTAATTTAGTTTAAATTAAAACTAATTTAATTTAGTTTTCCTGTCTGGCAAGAAGATTGGTGTGTAATGGCTAAATGTTTGAAGACTAGATGGGTAGCCATCATAACCAATTATACCTCCTCATCTCTCATTTCTTAGCCTGAGGTAAAAAAAAAAATCATGGTGAATTAACCAGCAGAATAACAGAGAAGCATCCAGTACAGACTACACAAGACCTATGAGGAGATCCCATAGAGAGGACCTATCCAGAAGCCCTTTGGAGAGGCCCACATAAGGAGGAACCAAGGCCCAGGTGTGCTCATCAACTTGCCAGTCATGGAAAAGAAACCTTTATAAAGAGGCTCCTTCATTCCAGGTTCAACTGCTCCACCTGACGCCATGTGAAACAGAAAATGGGCCATTCCCAGCAACCCTTCCCAAATTCCAAATTCATGAGCAAGTGAATGTTGTTTCTCCAAGCTACTATGTTTGGGGGTGGTTCCATATGTAGCAGTAGATAACGAAATCATATTTTTGCCAAAAATGTCAATAGATGGGTAGAAGTAGCAATGAGGATTAATCTGTGTATGGAGTCTGTGTAAAATTGTATCACAAAATCATCAGCAATACCAAAGTAGTGATACTTACATTAGGGATAAACAATACAGATGAATTATTGTGCCAACCTCATGGACAAGTTGTGGTTTTCCAGAGCGGTATGTTGACAAGGATTGTTATGACAGCTGGTTTCAGTGGGAAGCCAGATTCTGATTGATTAGCTCTGTGTATTTGTCATTAACAATCTTCAGGGATTTGACTATCTGGGATAAGTTAGGAGATCTGTCACAATGTCATTTTACTATTAAAAAAAATCACTAGAAAAAGAACAGAAACTATTTAAATGCATTCAGACTCTTGGATTTGCCAAAACTATATGCACAGTTGATATTTCAGCTATGCTGAGAATTTTTGTGAAATCTACTTCTGAGTAATTTCTGACTTTTTCTCACCTAAGATATTTCACATTTTTAGCTCACAAACTGAGCAAAACATTGTGCAAATCCATCTTTTAATTCCAGGACTAATACCAACTGATGATGTGTGATCATAGTTAATACATTGCTGTCAGGGTCAGCGGCATGTGAGTGAGGACCCACAGGTTAGAAACAAAGTCATTGAGATTTTCAAAACATTTAAAAACCTACAGAAAGGGTGACATTTCCTTATATAAAGACTAACGTAAATATCAAGATGCATGTATTTTGGCTGGGTTTATTTAACTTTTAATTTTTGTTAGCTCCCATTCCACAGAAATTCTGATTGCAAGTTATACATGCTTGATGAGCAAAAGTGGGATACTAATTCTAACTGAATAAATGAAGTTTGATAGTAAAGTGTTCAAGGCATGCCATCTGTAGTTGAAATGGGCCGCATAAATGGTAGCTGACAGGAAAAAAAATTGGGAGCCATTTCTGTCAAAAAGATAGTGCCTGGAAATGAAGGTGAGTGAGCACCAGACTTGGACTGAATCTTTCCTGCCTTTAACAGTCTGTGGAGCTTTGGGCAAACAACTTCACTACTTGACCTATCTTTTCATTTGACAAGCCAGGATAATGATTGCAGACTCAAATCGCCATTTTAAGGGGCTGAGATAATGTGCAAAATAAAATACTTCAGAACTCTGAAGACATCCTATAAATGTGCCCTGGTAGAAGACAAAATTGGGACCCCATTTTTACCACGTCCTTTTTTTGGACATGAAGAACTTTGGGACACAGGTGGCATTTTCATCTTTGCTTCCAATGAAAGTTGGAACTTTGAAAGATAAAGGAGGCTGTGGGGTGTGACTATCTGGCTAAATTGCTGGCTGGCAGCACTTAACGTGATTTGGCTTTTTATCCCATGAATAAACCCAGAGTGATAGGCGCTTGGCTAGGGCACCTGAGAGCTTCTAATGAGGAGCAGAAAGGAAATGTCTGCCTGGAGACTTGCCAATTTCATCAATAAGACTCAGATCTAAATTAGAATCAGAAAGAGGGAAAAAGTCCTAGATAAAATTATACAACCAGATTCCAAGAAGGATATGGGAATGATGAAGAAAGAATAATCAAGGCAGACATGCCCAGTAATTTATATGATAATATAACAGGAAAGGGCTTCAGGGAAACTTTCCATGGTCTCTGTTGTCTATAAACTAAGAATATGTGACGAAGAACAAAGTATTCTGATTTTAACAAAGGAAGGTAAACATGAAATTATACATATAGTCAAGAGTCAATGGTTAGGATTCAACTAGAGATTGATAGTGGGTATATACACTTTATTTCATACGGGAAGGCCAGAGTGAAATAACTGATTACAAGTAATTGTCGTAAAAAAGAAAAAGATGAGAGCATTCAATTCACTTTCTGCATCAGACACTCCCCACATTCCTCCATATTCTCCTCGCCATGATCTGTGAGGCAAGGATTCAGTCTTACTGCACACTCGAGGCCACATGTGTGAATCATTGTAGGTATCTACCAAAGATAATGATGGCGCTGCAAGTACTTGTGTCTGCACATGTGTTTTAGAATGAAACATGGAAAGCAATAGAAAAAAAAAGAAAAAAAAAGGAAAGCAATAGAAAAGGTAGGAAAGCAGAATTTGGTAGCTTTGAATGTGAGGTTGGGTGACATTATTCAGGTATAAGAACTATTCTCTCTCTCTCTCTCTCTTTTTTTTTTTTTTTTTTTTTACACTTTTTAGAAAAGTAGAAAGAGAGTGGGCAGCAGAATCTGAGAGTCAGAGGAGTTTGGGGGAGTTAGAAAAGTAGTACCAAAAAATATGACACAAACAAACCAACCCTCCTTTGGCATCTGACTTTAAATTCATCCTTTTTAAACCAACTTAGACTTTAGGGTTGAGGGGTGTATTGAGATATAATCTATCTCTTTTTAAATAAAATTAGCCAGAGGGAAATTGGGTTAAGTTTGCAAAAACAAACAAACAAACAAACAAAAAAGCTTTGCAAAAACTTAATGTAATTCATACGTGACTGCATCTATTCTTAAAATCTAGGAAACATAAAGGGAAAGTGTATACACACACACACACACACACACACACAGGTAAAAAAGCATAATGAAATATGACAGGTTCTATCCTAGGCCAAGTAAGCGCAAGTATTCCTGAAATGCTTCATTTACAATTAATGCTGAAAAAAAAATCTCTTCAGTGATTCCAGTTGTCAAAACACTAATAAAGCACGGTCTAAGAGGATACGGTAATTTTAAAAATGACAAATATAATCACCAATGTCTTCTCCTTGGTTCTTTTCTATGCCTACTGCTTTCCTTGCCCATGTCAGTTCTGAAGGCAATAAAAAATTACTGCAACTTTCCATGTAAGATGAAAACCCTAAATAATTAAGGTTACCTATTTATATTATCGACACCTATCGCTTATGGCTCCTGCCTTATTTAGTGGAGAGCCAAAGGAAGCAGATAGATTTAAACAATGGTCACACGTGTGCATTTTTACGTCAGATGAATAAGGGCTTGTTCTGCCAAATTCTTGACACTTTTGAACTCCAGGAAATGCCACATGTTTAATTGACTTATGTGTGACTTTCTCGATGTAATGATTTGTTAGACTACTGCCTCCTTGTTCTTGCTTCTTGCCACTAACTTAAGAATTAAAAAGAAAAATATTTTCCTTATGCCAAAGAGAAAAAAAAAAAGGCTACATGTGATAGAAACCGAAGACTCTTCTTGGAAAGATTAACAATACAAACACACAACGATGTTAAGCGCAACGTTAGCATTCAGGAATGAAAATATAATTCCACTTTATTTACATTATTTCTGCTTCTTCTGAAAATCTTATTTTGCCTGATCACCACAAAACTGATCAGCACAAAACTATAATAAATATGGTGTAGTTAACATAACTAATTTAACAATTTTGCACATTTTCCCATATAAAACATCATTCTGGGGTCTGTGGATATGATGATAAATACTTTGAAAAATCTCACTAGATGGCCATTGATCATAAATGCTCTTCTGAGTCAATCAAATGTGGCGATTAAACTTGTAGAGGTTTACCAATGCCCCAGAAGATAGTATCATACAGTTGATGCATAACATTTTCCCCTTTTCCATTGCTCCTTGTCAGTTTTCCTCTCCCTTCCAATTTAGTTGAGACAGAGCTGAAAATAAATATCATGCATGAAAGGGAGCATACCCCCCCCAGCCCTGGGTTCCATGATATGCATACTATATTACAAAGACAAAATGACTTATCCCTAAAACATTTACCACTGTCATTGTTCTGAGTGACCTCTATAAATCTATTGCAAGATCTCATGCTGTAATCCAAAATTTAAATATTGTCAATCACAGGGTAGGTGCTCAATATATGTTCAGTGCCTAGGGTTTGGGTTGGTTTCCCCACTTCTACTCTTGCCTTTCTGACTCATTCTCAACATAAAGGCCAAAAGTTTAAAAATATAAATCAGATATCACTCCCCTGTTTACAATCCTCCAATGAATTTCCCAATTATTCTAGAATCAATCCAAACTCCTATTTATGGCTTAATAAAGCCTTTTGTGATTTGCTGCTACATCCCCGTCCAAAACCTTTCTGAGTTACTCTCTCTCATTTATTCTAAGATTCTAGCCACACTAGGCCTGACTCACAATTAAGTAAAACTTTAATAAAATAGTAACTTAACAAATGAATGAATTTGTTACGACATAAGTTATTAACTCAAAACAGTTTCTACAACTGAATTGATTGATGTAAGGATTAAATAGCATTCAGAAAATCTATTATTTTATTTATTGTCTCACTTTTGGTCACATCTATACAATTATTTTTACAATCTGGTCTTCTTCTGACACAATATGGAATCCTTCTTGATAACTTTAATCAATTGGACTCCCTTTCAGCGCCTTTGCCCTACATATATTACCTGTTGTTATGCTTGAAAAGTTGAATCTTAAAAACCTCTTCACAGCATGTCTATCATGAGAGACACCTAACTCTGGTAAATGACAAGGGGTAGTGGTAGGGAAGGTGGGCAGGGGGTTGGGGTGACTGGGTGATGGGCACTGAGGGGGACGCTTGGTGGGATGAGCACTGGGTGTTATGCTATATGTTGGCAAATTGAACTCCAATAAAAATAATAACAAATAATAAATAAATAAAAATATCCTTAAAAATTAGTAGTGTCATCTTTAAATTCAAATAATCAGAGTAAATAAAATGCTTTCTCAAGATTTTGTTTCTTATATTTTTATATTTTCTGTGGTTCCATGTTAGTATCTTTCCATCAAATGTCTATTCCTCTTTGGAGTCACAATCCCATTTCTTTTTTTTTTTAAATATTTTATTTATTTATTCATGAGAGACACAGAGAGAGGGAGGCAGAGACACAGGCAGAGGGAAAAGCAGGCTCCTTGCAGGGATCTCCACATGGGACTTGATCCCAGGTCTCCAGGATCACACCCTGGGCTGAAGGCGATGCTAAACAGCTGAGCCACCCAGGCTGCCCTTTAAAAAAAAAAATATTTATTTATTCATGAGAGACACAGATTGAGAGACAGAAACACAGGCGGTGGGAGAAGCAGGCTCCATGCAGGGAGCCCGATATGGGACTTGATTCACAACCTGAGCTGAAGGCAGACACTTAACTGCTGGGCCACCTAGGCATCCCCACAATCCCACTTCTTATGCCATTATATTAATCCCAGGGGTCCCCAAAGATAGTAAGAGTTCTGTAATTTCTAGAGTACGGATCCTTTACCTCTTTGGTTAGGTTTATTCCTAGGTATCTTATGCTTTTGGGTGCAATTGTAAATGGGATTGACTCCTTAATGTCTCTTTCTTCAGTCTCATTTTAGTATATAGAAATGCCACTGATTTCTGGGCATTGATTTTGGACCCTGCCACACTGCCGAAGTGCTGTATGAGTTCTAGCAGTCTTGGGGTGGAGTCTTTTGGGTTTTCTAGGTGTACGGTATCATGTCATCTGCAAAGAGGGAGAGTTTGACTTCTTCTAGGCCGATTTGAATGCCTTTTATTTCTTTTTGTTGCCTGATTGCTGAGGCTACGACGTCTAGTGTTATGTTGAATAGCAGTGGTGAGAGTGGACATCCCTGTCTCGTTCCTGATCTTCAGGGAAAGGTTCCCAGCGTCTCCCCATTGGGAATGATATTTGCTGTGGGCTTTTCCTAGATGGCTTTGAAGATGCTGAGGAATGTTCCCTCTATCCCTATACTCTCAAGTGTTTTGATCAGGAATGGATGCCATATTTTGTCAAATGCTTTCTCTGCATCTATTGAGAGGATCATATGGGTCTTGTCTTTTCTTTTATTAATGTGATCTATCACACTGATTGTTTTACAAATGTTGAACCACCCTTGCATCCCAGGGATAAATCCCACTTGGTCATGGTGAATAATCCTCTTACCCAAAGCAAGTGATACCTAAAATATCGCCTTTTCTGAAACGTGATCTAAATGGGAAAAAAATCCATAACATAAATAGGAATATGTTTCTATG
Source organism: Nyctereutes procyonoides (assembly GCF_905146905.1). NCBI lineage: Eukaryota > Metazoa > Chordata > Mammalia > Carnivora > Canidae > Nyctereutes > Nyctereutes procyonoides. The sequence goes on along the minus strand of NW_026575120.1, from coordinate 38,653,224 downwards.
CACATTAGCACTTTCTCCCTCCATTGTGAGAATACATAGAGAAGTTGGCTGCTCATAAACCAGGAAGGGGGCTTTCACCAAACCCATAGAGGCTGGTAACCTCTTTAGGGCTCCAGCCTCCAGAACTGTGAGAAATAAGTGTGAGAAATAATGTTTGTTAGAGCAGCCCAAACTAAGAACTAAGACACACCTCATAGCATAAAAATACATATATATTTTTAATTCTACTATTATATTAAATTTTGGTCTAAAAAAAGTTTAGGATCTACTTACAAAATAGGGCTAGAAATGAAGGAGATTGCTAATGAATTAGATAAAACAATACTGTTGCACATATATTATTTAGACTGGTTTAAATTATGATATCATATGCTGCAAGAACTAAATATCCCTTTTCATTCACCAGTAAGAATATATTGTGATTTTTTAATTGCAATTTCGTACTATATTAGGATTTTTGCCTACAGATGAACGTAGACAATGTTTGGAAATACCTGTGTTCTAGGCATGTGGTATGGACCTTATGAAACTAAGACACTTAGCCCTACTATTTAACTCATTCATGTACAAACATTCTTAGGTACTCAGATCTATAGGATTCCAAAAACTTAACATAGAATTGAATACTTTTCATGAAAACAACAAATCACAGCATGCAATAAATGAGTCGGTTTGCAAAATATGAACTCAACTCTCTTTTGTATATGTGATTATTTTTATAACCACAAACAAAATTGTAAGCTATTACAATATGCTGTTTCTGGATCCTATAAGTGAAAACAGAAGTATCCTACCAGCTGACAGATACAGGAAAAGAACCATTCATTCCTGCAGAGTTTCTGTTGGTTCTATTTTAGAGGTTCCAGGAAGGAAGTTAAAAGGGATCTGTAAGGCAACCCAGGTGGCTCAGTGGTTTAGTGCACCTTCAGCCCAGGGTGTGATCCTGGAGTCCCAGGATAGAGTCCTACACTGGGCTCCCTGAATGGAGCCTGCTTCTCCCTCTGCCTGTGTCTCTGCCTCTCTCTCTCTCTCTCTCATTAATAAATAAATAAAATCTTTAAAAAAAGTAAAATAAATGAAATAAAATAAAGTAAAATAAAATAAAATAATAAAATAAAATAAAAAAATAATAAAATAAATAAAATTAAAATAAAATAAATAAAATAAAATAAAATAAAATAAATCATCCATTCTTTTGAAACTCTGACACAATTTTATTTTTCATCTGTCACTGGTTGCCTAATTTTATCTAAAATTTTATTGAACATAATAGTGACTGGACTACTAACATAAATATAATTAGTCTGTTACTGGTGTGATAAACATGAATCAGATGAATATTTCAAAGGAAAATGTTCTATTTACATGATTAAAGTTCATTGAGCATCAGTATTAATCAAGATAGGTTATGAACTATGGCTTCTTACAAAAAAAAACTATTTAATATAATAAGTGATGATTCAAATATGGAAGAATTATTTTACATAGCAGAAACCAGAACTTAAACAGGTTGACATATTCTCCTTAATTAGTATTAAAAATAGATTTAAAATATTCTAAATAGTTTATAAAATGATATTGAAAGAATTGAGGAAGCTATTTTTTAATTCAAAAATGTGTTTTGGTTTTCTGTCTAGAGCTGTTATTTTTTAACCATTCTGTCCCAATTAAAAAAAAAAAAACTCTTTTAGGGGGGGCATGTGGGTGACCTCAGTGGTTGAGTGTCTGCCTTTGGCTTAGGTCATGATCCCAGGGTCCTGGGATTGAGTCCTACATCAGGGTCCCCACAGGGAGCCTGTTTGTCCCTCTGCCTGTGTCTCTGCCTCTCTCTGTGTCTCTCATGAATAGATAACTAAAATCTTAAAAAAAAAAAAAAAACCTCTTTTAGGGAAATTGTCATGATGTAATAGAGGTTTTATAATTAAAAATGTGTACATGTGGGTCACCTGGGTGCTCAGTTGGTTAAGCGTCTGACTCTTGATGTCAACCTAGGTCATGAACTCTGGGTTCTGAGGTAGAGCCCTGAGGTGGCCCCACACTGGGCATGGAGCCTGATTAAGATTCTCTCTCTTCCTTTCCCTCTGCCTCTACTTACCTTGTGTCTGCATGCTCTCTTTCTCTAAAAAGAAAAAGAAAAAAAAAAAAAACAAGTATGCATGTTGATAGCACTGGTTATGGATTTGAGACTAGAGAGGTAGGGACTCACACATTTGCTGAGTTCCTACCAATTTTTGTCTTCATTACTATGAATTTCTAAATTAAAATAAATCTAGTTGTTCTGAAGATTAATAATCTGAGGAGAATAAGAACTATCTCAGGACACCTTCCCTATGAAATTCCCTACTTTCGGGCACCTGGGTGGCTCAGTTGGTTTAGCATCGGCCTTCAGCTCAGGTCATGACCCCATGGTCCTGGGATGAGTCCCGTGCTGGGCTCCCTGCTCTGTGGGGAGTCTGCTACTCCCTCTCCTTCTGCTCTTCCCCATCCTTGTGCACTCTGTCTCTGTGCCAAATAAATAAATAAAGTCTTTGAAAAAAAGAAAGCTACCACCTTAATACGCAGAAAAACATTTTATTTTCTGAGAATTATTAATAACAGCTAAAGGAAAAATGTTAATATATTTGATTGTAAAAATATGTTAAAACTTAAATATAATTTTCAAAATTATCTGTAAAATTTGGGAAATTCCTATATAGGGAATGTTGTGCAATAACATTAAAAAGAGTATGCTCTAATCCAGCTTTAAAATAAACATTTTGAAAAGGAGAGTGTATGAATATATTATGGGTGAAATCAATTTCGCTAGTTTTTTACATGTTCATATAAAACAACTTGGCAGTTATAGAAGTTAAACAACACACTTAAATGATTAAACAGTACAGAAATCAACTCAACACACAAAAATGACAGATCTCAGAATTTTCTGGGGGTAAAAGTTTTTATATATATTTCTTCTTATTTTTTTCTTTAGCTTCTGGGCATTCATATTTTCTATTCATTGTATCAATATGAATTATGTTTTTCATCTCAACTAAATAATCAAATATATTATCAAATATTTATCTTCACCATTTGGTAATTTTACCAGTGCCTTCAGTTTTTACCCTTAAACTTTGTGTGAAAACTAGTCTCTAAAACATTTGTTTTTAATGAATATTTTTCTTTTAATACTTATTAACTTTTTTTTTCCATTTTCCCTTTCAAATTATTTCCTTCTATTTTTCTTTGTTTTTAAGGTCTAGGTCTTTTGTTTGTTTGTTTGTTTTATTTTTAATTCTTGAGTGAATATTTTGTTTTAAACAAAAGCAACTAAAGCTAAGAAGTTACCCTAAATTAAACATTAGGCACAATCCATAATTTCTCAAGATATGGAGTTCCAGGTTTCACTGTTTTTCAAATCATCATTTCAATTTTGAATTTTTGGGGTGACTAGGTGGCTCAGTTGGCTGAGCATCTGCCTTTGGCTCAGGTCATGATCCCAGAGTCCTGCGTAGCAGAGGAGTCGCTTCTCCCTCTCTCCCTGCCCCTGCTCATGTGCTCTCTCTCTCACTGTTTCTCTCAAAAAATAAATTAAATATTTTTAAAAAGTGATTTTTAGTTTTTATTCCTTCAATGATAGATTAGAGACAATAAATAAATAACAAAGATGTTTGAGGGAGAGTGGTGATTGCAATACATACATTTTCAAAATTTCTTTGTTTTCATAATCTTATTCTTGAGGTATAAATATAGGATCTGTATAATATCTAATTTGTAATCTATCATTTTTTTTTCTTTGTGACTGAATAAATGACTAAAGTTTGCTTAAAATGAAGATGTATTCTCTGGTTTTTAAGTCATATGAAGACAAACAAATTATAATATTTTAAATATCATTTCATGTCTTTTTATGAGTTGTTATATACTATTTTTGGTACATTAAAAGTTTATATTCATAATCATTTTCTAATATTTTTGTGTATTTACCTTTTTTGATTGATATATACTATATATACAATCCAATTATATATACATATATGTATATATATATAATATACACATAATTCCAATTATCAGATAAACTTTGTTACTTACAAACACTACTTATAAACACTGGGCAATAAAAAATCATCCTTTCTCCTATTTATTGCTTTTATGTTTTTTGTTTATAAATATTATTTAAAATTTTATTCATTAATTCAAGATATATTTTAAGTGCCTACTATGTGCCAGACACTCTTCTATGTGGTATGAATTCAACAGTGAATAGTACAGACCTAAATTCCTGGCCACCCAGAGCTTAGATCTGAAACTCCTATCCTCTTTCTTCTTGTTGCTTTGTCTGATTAAAATTGTCTAATTAATTTTTTATAACGTCTTTCCATACATATTACTTTGCCATTGTAATAGATCTTTCACAGCATATGTGTATATATGTATATTTATGCAAATATTATGTAATTTTAAATCCATTCTGACAATCCCATTTAAGGAAAATTTTAAATCATTTGCATATAAATCATTCAAATCCATTCTCTGTGTTAATGGGTACCCTTGCTTTTTTTTTTTTTTTAAGATTTTACTTATTTATTCATGAGAGATACAGAGATGTAGAGACATAGGCAGAGGGAGAAGCAAGAACCCTATGGGGATCCCAACGTGGGACTCGATCCCAGGATCACGTCCTGTGTTGAAGGCAGACACTCAACCATTGAGTCACCCAGGCATCCTGGTATCTTTGCTCTTATATTATTAATGGTGTTTCCTGTTTTGTAAAATATATCTACTATTTTGTTTGCTTTGTTTTTTTAAAAGAGAGAAAAAGAGAGTGTGTATGTGTGCAGTTGAGCACATGCAAGTGGGGGCGGGGAGGGCAGAGGGAGAGGGAGAGAGAGAGAGAATCTTAAGCAGGTTCCCCATCCAGAGTGGAGCTGATGCAGGGCTCGATTTCTCTACCCTGAGATTGTGACCTGAGCCAAAATCAAGAGTTGGATGCTTAACTTACCATGCCACCCAGGTGCCCCTTGCTTGCTTTTAATCACTAGTATCAAGTGAAGGCTTTAAGGATATTCAATTCTATTGCTTTTTGAGAATATATATGAACCCATATTTTTCTGAATATTATAAAGACTAAGACTCTCCCTTGGGTCCCTACCCTAGGCTCTATGATTAAATAGTCTTAGAGGAGGCAATCCAGAATTACAAAGTTTCATTTCTATGGTCTTATCTCTTCACTTTGAAGCTGTCTATTCCAGAAAGTCATCATTTTGTATTTAACCACATACAATTTGCAAAGTTTGCAAAAATTATCTCGATTTAACTTACATCTAAATTCAATGTTCAGTTCAAGTTGTTGTAGGCACGATTTGCTCATTCATATTTGTGAATTTTTATGTATCTTCTTGTAAGTTTTTAAAAAACTCCTGTGAGTTTTTTAGGATGTGTTTTTTCTTGGTTTTTAAAACCTATGGAATATCTTTCTGTTGTTTTAACTATTGGAATCACAAATTGGCTAGTGCTGGAATTGCTGAATAATAGATGTTTCCCCTCAGTGCTCTATAGATCTTTCTTCATTATAAACTGTCATCTGGTAGTGTGGAGAATTTTTTTTTAATAATCTCTTTTTATATTTTTATAATTTTTTGAGAATTTGTATTACACCTTTCATACATCTTAGATGATTTTATGTAATTTTTTTCTAATTCACAAGGATGATGTAAAGTTAGTTATCATGATTTATTTTTCTTGAAATGCAGCAGAGCACTCTAAAATCTGTTTTATCCTCAAGAAAGTTTTTCTAGGTTGTAAAACTTTCAAAAGAAGAAATCTTGTCTAATCTGTCTTGCGTTCTCATAGTCCGACATGGTGATAGACGTATTAGCTGACTCAAATATGTTACTGATTCCTAGTTCTAGTATATTTTTGGTTACTATTTGTGCTCTATTATTATTATTTTTTACCCAGCGATGAATTTCGGTATTCATTGCTGTCCTTTGTATTTTTTTTCATAATTTTAAAGCTCTTTCATTATATTATGTGTCTGTGATCATAATCCTACAGCTCTCATATTGGGGAAATCAATGTTTGTAACAAGAATATTCATTGGCAAGCTAAACATAATCAATGGCAGTGTCTTATCTTTCTTCCCAGTCCAGGGTCTTGATCCCCATCTCACCCAAAAACTAAGTAGAAGATGTCTGAATAATTGAAGACCTTGAAAATCATACAGGAACTTAAGGCAATTTTAAAAACACAGATTCTTTATTTTATAGTGTCTAGATACAATAAAACATTGTATTTGAGGAAAACGTCATATTTAAGTGAATTTCAAAATTTTGAATATCTAAGAAAAATTAAACAAAATCAAACCCTACTTTCTGCTTGTATAACTGTGGCATGGAGAAGTAAACTCATATATATTGCTTTTTTACAAAACCATTATTGTTTTATTGGATTTACCTATAACAAGTACATATTCTATTGGTTCATGAACTTAAGATCTAATGTTAAGTAAATAGAATTAGAATTGTTTCATATCATGTCCACTGGATGGCAGTTCAAAGAGAACATATTTGGCCCAAAATTCTGAAAGGATTTTTTCAAAGAGTTCCCTGGAATCTAGTCAGTTCTAATAATTAGTTGGCTAGTAATAAAAATAATTCTGTATAAACATCTCTTGAAAATTAATTTTGCTCACTTCATAGCTTCAACAGATTTAGAAATATAATTTAAAAGCTGCTGGTTTACTATGCAAACACAAAACCAGAATTTGGAAACATATTTCCTAAGACGTTTCTGAAGTTAAGTCCTTGTGAATCTGAGGATTACCTTTCATTCCCTAAATCTTTTCAGGCACCAGATTAAAATACAATAAACCAAATCATAAGCCCTCTATGGGTACTGAGGCTTCAAAAAATGACAAAAGAATTATTTCAAAAAATGACAAAAAATTATTCTGCTAATATATAAATAAGGAAACCAAAGAAAAACATTTCTTTTTTTTTTTTTAACATGAAGATTTGATTGTTAGGAAAATATTTTCTAATGTTATTCAATCATTCCATGCATCACCAGTGCTCACCACAACAAGTGTACTTCTTAATCCCCATTACCTGTTTAACCCATCTCCTCACCCACCCTCCTTCTGGTAACCGTCTCTTTGTTCGCTATAGCTAAGAGTCTGTTTTTGTGGTCTCTCTCTCTCTCTTTCTCAATCTCTCTCCTTTCCCATTGTTCATTTGTTTCTTAAATTTCACATATGAGTGAAATCATACAGTATTTGTCTTCCTTTGACTAGCTTATTTTGATTAGGACTATACTTTCTAGTTCCATCCATGTTGTTTCACATAATGGCAAGATTTTATTCTTTTTATGGCTGAAAAGAATTCACATCTTCTTTATCCATTTTTCTATCAATGGACATTTGGGCTGCTTCCATAGTTTGGCTCGTGTAAATAATGCTACAGTAAACATAAGAATGTACATATCCCTTCAAAGTTAGTATTTTAATATTATTTGGGTAAATATCCACTACCATGATTGCTGGATCATAGCATAGTTCTATTTTTTAGTTTTTTGAGGATTCTACATGCTGTCTCTCATAGTGGCTGCACCAGTTTGCATTTCCAGCAATAGTTCATGAGGGTCCCCTTTTCTCTACTTCTTCATCACTACTTGTTTCTTGCGTTTTTTTTATTTTTTATTTTTTGCCATTCTGACAGATGTGAGGTGACATGTTATTGTGGTTTTTATTTGCATTTCCCTGATGATGAGTGATGTTAAACATTTTTTCATGTCTCTTGGCCATCTGTATGTATTCTTTAGAGAAATGTCTGTTCATGTCTTCTGCTTACTTTTAATTGTTTTTTTTTTGGGGGGGGTGTTGAGTTGTATCAGTTCTTTTTTTTTAATAAATTAATTTTTATTGGTGTTCAATTTACCAACATACAGAAGTATCAGTTCTTTATATATTTTGGATAATAACACTTTATTAGATATGTCATTTGCAAATATGTTCTCCCATTCAAAATTTTTTTTTAGTTTTGTTGATTGCTTCCTTTGCTCTGCAGAAGCCTTTTATTTTGATATATAGTCTCAATAGTTTATTTTTACCTTTGATTCTCTTGCCTCAGGAGACATATCTAGAAAGATGTTGCTATGGCCAGTAACAGAGAAATGACTGCCTGTGCTTTTCTAAAAAAAAATTATGGTTTCAAGTCTTATGTTGGAGCCCTTAATCCATTTTGAGTTTATTCTTGTGTATGATATAAGAAAGTGGTCCAGTTTCCTTCTTTTGCATGTAGCTTTTCAGTTTCCCAACACCATTTGTTGAGGAAACTTTTTCATATTATATATTCTTATCTCCTTGGTTGAAGATTAATTCACAATACAACCATGGGTTTCTTTCTAGGTTTTCTATTCCATTCTATTGATCTATGTGTCTACCTTCGTGTCAGTACCACTTGTTATTATTGCAGCTTTGTAATACAACTTGCAGTCTGGAACTGTAATACTTTCAGTTTTGTTTTTCTTTTTCAGATTGCTTTGGTTATTTGGGTTTTCTGTGGTCCCGTACATATTTAAGGTTTCTTTGTTCTAGTTCTATGAAAAATGCTGTTGGTATTTCGGTAGGGATTGCATTAAATCTGTAGATTGCTTAGGCATTTTTTAACAATATTTATTCTTCCAATCCATGAACATGGAATGTCTTTCCACTTTTTTGTGTCTTCTTCAATTTCCTTCATCAATATTTTATAGTTTTCAGAGTGCAGATCTTTCACCTCTTTGATTAAGTTTATTCTTGAGTATTTTATTATTTTGTGCAATTATAAATGGAGTAACTTTATTAATTTCTCTTTCTTCTGCTTCACTAGTCCAATAAATATTTATTAAGCAATTACTATAAGCCTACCCTGGGTCTTGGTTTGAAAATGTGATTGTAAGCATGGCAAAGCCCTTTCCTTTATAAAGCTAATATGTTAGAGAAGAAAGGCATTGAACAAATTAATGAATAAAGTTCCTACGAGATACATGTCATAAAAAATAAATTCAAGTAAGATTTTAGAGGGACTCAGGATACTTTGAAGGGACCTGCTAAAGATTCTTTGAGGTGTGGTGTATGAATTGGAGTGGGTGGGGTGAGGAAAGCTAAGGAAGATTAGCAAGGAGAGTAATCTGAAGCAAAAGTCATTAGCAGGAAAAAAGCTCCTCTTCTCAAGAGATGAGCATCAGAAGGCTGATGTGCTTATTTGAGTCAAGTGAAAAGTGAGGAGGGAAGAACTGATATCCAGGAACAGATACCAGCCAACTTGTGAAAGACCAGTGGCAGTGAAGAGCTTGTATTTTACCCAGAGGGTGAAGTTAAACTGTTAAAAGAGTTTTTCAAAGAAATGGCAGAGCCAGATGTATGTTTTTAAAAAGATTATTGCCTCTTAACTCCTCCTTACGTCATCTATTTCTAACGTGTTGTCAAGGGTGGCATAGTCTTATTAACAAAACCAGCAATAGTACTCAGAGAAGGTGAGAGGACAAAAGAATCTAACTTGTGATTTACTAAACTACTAGAGAAATGAATGGAGGGTTGTAGAAAAATAATATATATATATTATATATAGAAAAATATATATATATTTATATATATTATAAATATATATATATATTTATATATATATTTTTTCTATATATATTATATATAGAAAAATAATAATATATATATATATCATCACTTTCTCCCTTCCTCCAATCTCCTACCAGGGTTATCTGCTAACTAAATTCGAGGAGAAACTTGAAGACAAAGTATGTCAATTAATCCATGGAAGTAATCCATGGAAGTCAGCCCTTGACTAGATGTGTGGGTGAAATGACAAATAGCAGATCTGGACACATAAATGGAAGATCTCTACAACTCAGAGTAAGGTGACAGACTTTGCTTTAGCAGCTGTGATCGTTAAGGGCCATGAACAAACACCACAAACACACTCCGAAATTAAAAAAAAAAAAAAAAAGTTAAGTGTGTCTGCAGGAGTCATTTTAAAATGCAACAGTAAAATTGTGAAACCTTTTCTATGTAGTTCATTAAACATTTTATTGTGAACTACTTCAAGTGTGCAAAGAATAACTAAAAACGGTATGTGTGCACCTTAAGACAGTATGCTGAAGAGGAGTAATTAATGAAATGTATACTGTGAAGAGGGATAGCCTGGTTTAATAAAAACAATTCATAGACTTTTCAGTTCTCATTCTTGCTCAGGTAATGACATTTGAGAGTCCTCCAAAATAGAAAAACTATCATGGAAAGTGACATCATAAAAAGTAGCCAGTTTTCAAATTATCTTGTTCCCTGTAAATAATCCAAATGGCACTGAAAGCTGTAAAACTTTACAATTCCATCCCTGTCTTTTAATAGCGAAAAAATTAGTTTATACACTCTCTCTCTTTATTAACTTTCCTATTCCTGTTTTTGAATGCATTTTTTATTATTCTTTGCTTGATAACCAAGTCCTTTCTTACACAAAACATATTACAAGAATCTGACATCTTTAGTCAGATTGAGCATATGTTCATTTTATCTCTTAGATTTCGATGTCATCAATGAAAGCTAAACAAAGTCATGGTTAAAATTGAAAAGTTACAAACATACCAACGAGTGGAATGGTGAAATATGAAAATAAAATAACTTTTTTGACAAAGTTTACTTAATTTTCTGTTTAAGCCAGAACAACAAATATGCAATGATATACTAGAAATAGAACTAAAAGTTCTATTTCTTCCAAAATCTTTCTGATTTTTTCATACTCTTTAGGCCAAGAATGCATAATGTATATTGGGTTAAAATTGCAATTGGGTCAACATAAAAATGATCTAGAGGGTGACTCTGCAACCTGAGAATACATGTTTTAAATCCTGTATTCCTAGAATGGTTCCTGGCACAAATTTAAAGGTTCAGTAAATGGTTGTTGAAGGCATGAATAATATCACAGGATCAGAGCAGCATTTTGAGGCAGAATGAAGTGACAATTTTTCTAGAAATCTACAAGCCAAATATCCTCAGAATAAAGAAATTTATTTTATGATATAGTTTTAGTTCCTTTGTTTTATGTAATCTCAATTGCACACTTTTCAAAACTGAAACTATAATCACAATAATGTGAAAATAGGTTTTCTTTACTAAGGAGTTGTTGTAAAAGGAAAAGACAGGAACAGAGTAACACAAAATGACTTATGAAATCCAACTTAATGTACAGAAGAAGGGTGAAGATCATGTCGTCTGGGGTTTATCAGCAATATTTAAACCACAGTAAGAACATAACCAGTAGGGTCTGTGGTGCTACTGGGCCTGGGAGAGATTCAGAGATGCAAAGATGGAGTGGCCCAAAACCTCACAACTTCTCTTCATGCCAAATAGATCTAAGTTCTTGAATCCCCAGCTCATCTGATTGTGGTTTCTTATGGGTTTTGTCAAAGCAAAAATTGCACTGGGCAAAGGTAAACAGGCAAAGAAGATTATTGTGACCCTGAAGAGAGGCTAAAACTCAATATGAACTCTACCATCCAACAAGGATTGGAATATTTTTAAAACCCAGGGTGATGGACATAGATCATAGGCTACTTGTGTTCACTAATTGACTTCATTTCCCTCATAAGTAAACTTTCTCCTGTCTTCATAACTGGTGATAGCTGCACACCCTTGAATTAAGGGGCTCATCAGAATTAGGCACCTAGGCTCCAAACCAAGACTGGGAAACAGCGGCTCTACCATCCCTGATGCTTATAGTTCAAAGAGATGACAGTCTTTGGTTGCAAAACTGGTCTCTTGCCAGTTTTATAAGACTTACATCTCAGAGGGGCACAGTAAGAATTTAAAATTATAAGTTTTCTAAAGTAAATGCTCCAAAAGAAAGTAGCCAGTGCCTAGAGTCGGGAAGAAAACTGTCTACAGGTCAACCAGGCTGAGGGGAAGCCTCAGATTTTGTTGGTAAGTCCCGACGACATAACCTGGTTAGTGTTTTATAGAAGAATTCTCATCTGAATCCCCTCAGTGCTGTTTGGGAAGAGAACAGAATTCAACTGCTCATGATTATTACTTATAAACTCAGTCTCCATTCATTTTTGCTTTTCTGTACTAGAGTCTACCTCTGCATTTCATATCAATTAGTCAGTTACTCACTGATTATAGTGCAAATAAAATGTAAATTAGGGACACCTGGGTGATTCAGTCAGTTTCTGACTCTTGATCTCAGATCAGGTTTTGATCTCAGGATTGTGAGTTCAAGCCCCACGTTGGGGTCCATACTGGGTGTGGAGGTTACTGAAAAAAATGTAAATTGCCTATAAAATGAAACTGCACATTTTTTCCATAGAGGGTGGCCTTTCTAACATTGATGGTAGACACAAGACAATTCAAATCACACACAGACACACACAGGTTATATTAATTCTAATGAGGAGAAATCGACAAGAATTATAACATAATCAGCATTTCAAAATTAAATTATTTGAATATCAAATGATCAAAGAGTTCATTGAAACAACTGATACTGCTCTTTTTTTGTAAAAATGGAATGAGACATTATGTTATCGATTTTATTGCAAGAATCATCTCAATATTTGGAAGACCATTTAATTTGAAAAATTAGTGTATAGCTGAGATTACAAACAAAATTCTGTTATAAATTGCTTGTTTTATTTTTCTAGAGAAAGTCCTAAGGGACACTCTTTTTCACTTAATTATGCCACATTGTTTTCTACAATACGTGAATTCACTTTGATGGATTTCTCCCTCGGACATGTTACTTTCAGTATCTTGTATACACATTTCTAATTACTGGCCTTAGATTTCAACTTCAAACTTGGTATGTCCATCCTGCATTGTCATTTCTCCCCCAAACTGAAAAGTGATTCTCATTTGGTTGCATTGAATTGGCCCTTTATTATGAAATCTATTTCTTAAAAAAAAATGAAATATATTTCTTTCTGGTTTAGTTGTCCTGAAATGTGTGTAATTCTTTAAAAAGGGGGGGGAGAGGAGAGAGGGAGAGAAGAGAGAGAGAGAGAGAGAGAGAGAGAGAGAAATCCCTGACTTAATTTGGTGTCCCCTCCAAATCCTGACTTATTAAACACATAGCATGAGCCATGTTCTGGAAAAAAAAAATATTTGTGACTAATATTTTTAAAGTCATGACAAAAGAAAAGATTCTACTTGTGTGGCCTCTTAGAAATATGAAGTTGAAGAGAAGTCATTAGTATACCAGCATTTGAAGATAAACATGTATGAACAGGACATGACCTAGGCCCCCTGAAATAATAATCACTTTCCCCTCCAATTATGACCTCATTACCTTGGGCCTCTGCTCTCACCTTGGCATATGCTGTCATACAGAAATTAGGATACCTTTTGTAGTTCCCCACACAAGCTCTACCTGATATTCTCTGAGCTTACAATTCTTCACACACAACCTACCCCCCAGTCCCTTGCTCATAATTTAGATCCTCTGGGACCCCACCTCCAACCCCAAGAGGGTCACTGCACAGCCTCTGAACTATATCTACCTTTGGGGCCTCACATTTAACTGCTAAGCCTCACAAAGTACTCAATACACAGCGGGTAGCTAATTAGTATAGTCATTCAACAAATATCTGTAAAGGCAACAGGAAACACAGTACATCCTTTGAAATAACTAAAATATGAGCCAGATCAGGCTAGTGAAAAGAGATGATTTCAGAAGAAATGAAAATAACAGAACCAATAACACAGATACTATTTTTCCATTTTAGTTCTTTTGTTCTCTGTGACAAAATGTGTCCCCTGCTTAAAATTCTTATTCTGTATGCATAGGGAGGAGTGGGCAGGAGTGGGAAGGGTTATTTCCAGTAATGAATTTAAACCATATGATGCACAGCATGGATAGACAGTCACGTAAGAAAGTCATGGTCTAAATACATCTGCTGCATTGAAAAGACATCGAGATTTCTCCAGTGCTGGGAGTTCAAAACAACAATTACTTAAATATTTGTAATCTGCGAGGTACCCAAGAATTAGGAATGGGGGGGGGTCTGGCACAATTTCTCATGGGTCAGAATATTGGGAAAAAAGGCAATTAGTATTTATTAGTAAAATGTAAGCATTCTGTTGGAATTGCTATGAATAAAGACTATTCCCACTTGAAATTAAGATAACTCAAACTTTGGTTAAAGTGTGTTTTTCTCCTGACAATACTCCTTAATTAAATAGAGCCACAGAACCATGTTTGCAATCATATTTACTAAAATAATAAAGATAGTACTCTTAAAACCATTCACTTAAATGTATGAAAGAACTTCCATGAAGGTTTTATATACACCATTTTTTTTAAGATAGATGTTAAGCCTTCTAGCTATTATCTTGGAAGGTGCATACAATATATTTGACAGTTATTTTGATATGTTTGGGATGCATTCAGGCCTCACAACTAAGTGTGCAGTATTCAATTTGGAGGTCTTAAATAAGCTCTCAGTATTTTTGAGAGCTAATTAAAACTTAATTATAAGTGTCAGTTCAAAGCCCTACACAGGCACTGTCAGTTACTGGGTTTCTTATCAAGCCAGTAATGTGCTGTGGCTGTTGTACTAATAATGAAGTTGCACAGAACCTACTGCCCTCTAGGATCTCTCTTTTTTTTTTTAACAAGAACACAAAATGGTTAAGCATAAAGTGCAAGGCGGATTTATGTGAAAGTCCAGGCAAAGCCCCATTTCTGTCACATATTTTCAATGTTTTAGACTTTTCTTTGCCACAAGAAAAATAATGATATTTAAAAACACATATGTTTTGTACCAAGTTTTTATTTAAATTCTAGTCATCTTTAAAAGTTTATTTTTGGGGGAGGGTGTATATATGATTATCCTCTTTCCTTGCGATATCTGTTTCATACAGATGGATGACATATCTTCCAATGAAGAATTCAATTTATAAAAAATGAATCCACTAATTTAACCTGTCCAAAAGAGAAGAGAGATAAGTACTAATGTAATTAGCTCTCTCTCTCTCTCTCTCTCTCTCTCTCTCTCTCTCTCTCTTTCTATTGATAGATCCTTAACAGTTATTTTAATATAAGCTAGCATTCTCCCATCAGCCAACATTGCCTCCAGGCAATTTTCACGCAGATATCCTGTAGTGTGTTATGGGAATGCCAATGATCTTTAATGTTATCTAGAACAAAACATAATTAGGAAGGAAATTATTTGGGGAACAGCAAATGTGATGTATCAGTTTGCAAAGCAAAAGACTTACAGTTCTGTTTTACTTGTTTAAGCTTATTTATACCGAACATATTAGAAGTAAAATATCCTACATTTTTTCCGGTTTCTTCACAACAAACAGACTACTCTCAATCACTTAGGATAATTTTCAATTAAATTGTAAATATTGGTAATTGTAACAAAATAATGCCCATGTTGTTATTTTATTGAAAAGTTATAACTCTCTTGCAAATATCATAGTAAGAATAGGAATATCAAAGGTTAAAGTGATTGTCATGAAAACAGACAATCTAGAAAAAAGGCTTCAAATAAGAAAATACTTCTCAGACAATGTTCTTCAACTCTCCTCTCAAAACAGCAGCTTATTTGATTGTGCCCAAGTTACTAACTTTTCTTATCTGTAACTACTCAGATTGGCCCCTATTTGATGACTGAGCTAAAGTAGCTATTTGGGAAGTGGCACAAATAAACAGAATTAGTAAGAATTAAATGATCCTAGGAATCCTTATTAAATATTTATAATATTTTTAGGGTGCTGAGGTGGCTCAGTTGGTTAAGCATCTGACTCTTGAATTTGGCTTAAAAATCATGAGCTCACAGTCATGTGATCGAGTCCCATGTCCGGCTTCATGCTGAGCTCAGAGCCTGCTTAATATTCTCTCTCCCTTTGCCCTTAACCACCCCCGCCAACTCTTGATCTCCCTCTCTCTCTAAAAAAAAAAAAAAATGTATTTATATATTCTTAATATTTTCATTCAAAGGTGCTTAACTCATCATAAAATTGCTCCTGAAATGCCATATTAATAGATGTCCCAATGGGAAATTTTAGAAGCCATTTCACATATAAGTCTTTAAAATGAATGAATCTATTTACTCATGCATACTTACAACATGTGTATAACCTGACAATCAGAAAATTATGATTTTCTTAGTTTTCCCTCCCCCACTTACTGAATACATAATACAGCTATGTTGGCATTCTTCTGATTCTAAATATTTAACTACCTACCATGAGCATAGAGGCTCATATTTTATTTAAGTATTTAATAAAGGTTATAATTGTTGACAGCATTAGAATAGCAAAAAAATAATATGCCTGTTTTATAATAAAACTTTTATTGTATCCATTATTAATCATGACTCCTTCGATTGACACATGTCAAAAATACTGGTGCTTTTTCATACTCTAAGAAAAATATACCTAGAAACTTAAAATAATGATTATTGCAGAACATTTAGTGTATGTATGTACCTTTAAATTAGGTTGAATAAGGAATGAGCAACTTCTGTTTTCCACATGGGGATTAAAAAGTGACTATAAAATAAGCTTATTTTAAAGATTTGAAAATATAGGGATTCCTGGGTGGCTCAGTGGTTGAGCGTGTGTCTTTGGCTCGGGTTGTGATCCCCGGGTCGTGAGCCCCACGTTGGGCTCCCTGTGAGGACCCTGCTTCTCTCTCTGCCTGTGTCCCTCTCTGTGTCTCTCATGAACAAATAAACAAAATCTTAAAAAATGATTTGAAAATATAAATGTATTGATATTAAAAATCAATGTCCTGCTGAAAACCATTTCCTTAATGATTAAGAGTTTTCCATATATCTTCCCAGATTTTTATATGCATCTATTATAAAATAATTTATATTAACAGGATCATATCATATAACACATATGATATAGCAACTTTTTTCCCCACTTCACATTCATTTATTTTTATTTTTATTCCAGTATAGTTAACATATAGTGTCATATGAGTGCTGCTTTCTTTTCATACGTAAGCCTATATCTGGGTTATGTATCTATTGCAGTACCTACACAACTCTCTTGGCTTCATTATTTTCTACCATATGAGCATACTGTAATTTATTTCACAAACTTACTGATGGATAATACTTTCTACCTCTGCTCTATGATAAATAATGCCTCATGAACATTTATGGAAACATCTTTGAGTATAAGCATTTTTATAAATTATATTTCCAAAAGTTAAATTAGTATGAAGGCATAAATGAACTATTTCATAGCCACATGGACAAGCACTCAAGAGTTCAACTTTTGTTATTCCTTCAGCCAAATGCCAAATGCAGGCCCGATTTTATGTAAAGTTATCACAAATAAACTATATAGCAGTACATTTTATTTTATATTTTATTTTTAACTTTGAAAAATTTGTGGCAATGATAATACTACTTGCTAATTGTTTTCTTATTTGGCACAACATAATTAGTGTCAATCAATAATAAGTGAGTATTTACTTTGTTATGGGCAGGACTTAAACTAAGAATATTTTCCTTCATAATCTCTCAAACATTAAATCTTCTGAACTCTATCTATGCCCTGAAACATAAAAAAAATAAATAAATAAAAGGAAAATTATTTTGGAAAACAGTGAAAGATATTATTTAATTACAAAGGCACATACAGAGCTACCTAAAATTTAAGATTTGGAATCTTCATTTCCAATGGAAAATTTTACTTTCATTTCAGACTTTCCTTGAATCTGTACATGTACTTTAGGGACACTAGCCTGAAGCCACACCAATTTTTTATCACTAAGAAAGTAAAATAAATAGATGGGAAACTATCAAGGGAAAACATGAAAGTTCTATGAAAAGTAGCACTAAATTCAGTAGGTAAAAGGACTTATTATGTTAGGACAGCACTTCAGAATGATAATAGAAATTGGTGAATTTTCTCCGAATAATATATAGGATAAGAAATACCAGGAGAATAATAAGTCATTTTGAGTCCTCTGAGAAACCAACACCAAGGTAGTATTAATTATGCAAGGATTTTTTTTTTTTTTTTTAGAGAAAACAGTATTATTCATCTGGATCCAAGGCTTTGACTAGATTCATGTTTTGTCAGAATGCTTTCTCAGTTTGTGGTTTGTTTTTTCATTTTGCTAATGTGGCATGTGAAGAACAGAGACTTCAAATATGTTTTTAAAATTTTTATTTACTTGTATATTTGACAAAGACAGAGAGCTAGAGAACACAAGCAGCAGGACAGCAGAAGGAGAAGGAGAAGCGGACTCCCTGCTGAGCAGGAGACTGACATGGGCCTCCATCCCAGGACCCTAGGCTCACGACCTAAACCAAAGGCAGATGCTTAACCCACTGTACCACCCAGGTGCCCTGACACTTTCAATATTTATGTATTATTATCTATTAGTTGTTTTTTCTATTGCTACTACTTTTTGTGTTCTAATACATCGTTGACTATTCCAAGATTGTGAATATTTTATGTATTCTTCTAGAAGTTTAAAAACGGTAGCTCCTACATTGGTGCATGATCCAATTTTAATTTATTTTTGGATAGAGTGTAAGGCAAGGGTCAATGTGCATTTTCTCCATATGGATATCATCAGTCCAACACTGCTGAGACGACTAGAGACGACTATTCTCCCCTTTGAATTATGTTGGTAGCTTTGTTAAAAATCAATTATTCACATATGTATGGCCTATTTATAGACAGACAGCTTTTTATTCTCCGCCTATGTATTTATTTTTACAGCTATACTACACTATCTGTATTACTATAGCATTATGGCATTTTTTGAGATTCTTATAAATCCTTTTTTTCCCAAATAGTTTTGTATATTGTTGGCCTTTAGTAGTTTCAAATAAATTTTAAACCATCTTGTAAATTTATTTTTAAAAACTCCAAAAATCCTACTAGAAATATGACCGAGAATATATTGTATCTACAGATCAATTTGCAGAGAATGAACAAATTAACAAGTGTGTTTTCCAATCAACAAACATATTTCCCCAGTTAGTTGTATTTTTATTTCATACAGAAATATTTTGTGATTTTATGTGTATAAGGTAAGCATGATTTTGATTATATCAAAAAGTTAGTATTTTAAGCCTTTGATGTTATTTTAAATGCTATTTCTTTTATAATTACATTTTTCAAATGTTTGATACTAGCACGGGGAATTGATTTTTTTTTTTGTATTAATCTTGCTTGCATCCTGTTACCTTGCTAAATTCACTCATTACTTAGACTAATGTTTTTAAAGATTGAGTAGAAATTTCCAAATGAATAATCACGTCATTTGTAGATACAGGCAAATCTAATTCTTCTTTCCCAGTCTTTATGCTTCTTTTTATTCTTATTATTGATTGACTAGGATCTTCAGCACAACATTGAATAAAAGTGTGACAACATATCCTTGTTTGCAAATCAGTGGGAAAACATTCTGTCTCTTAACATTAAATATTGCATTAGCCATAGGTTTTCA
This sequence comes from Nyctereutes procyonoides, assembly GCF_905146905.1. Lineage (NCBI taxonomy): Eukaryota > Metazoa > Chordata > Mammalia > Carnivora > Canidae > Nyctereutes > Nyctereutes procyonoides. The sequence goes on along the minus strand of NW_026575120.1, from coordinate 38,633,761 downwards.
TAGATGTCCATTATTATTTTGATTTTGATATAGCTTTCTTTTCCTCCCTCTCCCCTTCCGTCTTCCTCCTCCTCCTCCTCCTTTAGTTGTTAATGATCCTTTATTGAAATAATTTCCTTTGTAGTTCTTAACTAGTTGGGCATTCCACTGCACAATTACCAATGTCAACTACAGTGATATGAGAGGTGCGGCCATCAACACAGATTGGGTAGTCTCCAGGATCTCTTCAATGGTCTTTAATGATCTTTAACTAAAGATTAGATCTTTAACATTGGGCAATGTTGACAATTTCATCAAAAGTGATGATTCCACTGTGCTTAATGTTTTCCTCCTTCTTTCTGTCTCTTGGCCATTCCTTGAGGTTTTTGGTAATCAGGACAGAGGCAGAAGGTACCACTTCAATCTGTACATGTCTGTTCTGAATGGTCAGTTTCACTATAATTCTCAGACCCTTCCAACCACCAGTTACCTTGGCCATGTCATTATTGACCTTTTTTTGGAGATAGACCCCACGATCAGATCTTTGGAGCCAGAGCAGATGTGGCACCAACTTCCCCACTAGTGCTACTTGGGTACACAACTTTGATTTCTTTCTGGTCGAACTTAGGCCACATGGTGGAGGTGGCTGGTGTTGGATGAACTTGGATTCAGGACAACCAAAGACAGTTTCACCTTCTCCTCCTCTGAGCCAAAAGTCAAAAGCTTCCCTTCCATTTCTGTTGAGTTGTTTTATTGTCACTGGATGTTGGATTTAGTCAAATGTGGTTTTTTTTGTTTTTTTTGTTTTTTTTGGTTTTTTTTTACATCTATGGAGATAATCACATGTGGTGATCTGCACTGGTTGATTTTTTAATGTTGAACCCATCTTGCTTTCCTAAGAATAAACTTCACCTAGTCATAATGCATTATCTCTGTTTAAATATTGTTGGATTTAATTTTCTAATTATTTTTGTGTCTTACAAATACTGATATGCAATTTTCTTTTCTTGTAATTTTTGTCTGGCTTTCATAAATATTCTAAGACCCTTACTATATTAAAGAAGAGTGTAAAGACATTGAATGACATTATATATTAAGAAAGATATACTTTAAAATGTAATAGTAACTACCAAAATTGTTATTTACATTCTAGAACAAAAAATGGAATAACAAAACACTGTAACTTCAACAACAATGTCAAATCAATCAGAAGGAAGGCAGAAAAGGAGGAAGGAAAAAGAGCATTGAAAGGCCAAGCCTTTGATAAACATAGGTAAGCTTTTGGACATTTTGTTTAAGGTGAGTCTTGTTTCTTGAATTAGTGTCTCCCTTCTTTAATAGTTAACTAACTCCTTTCTCCTTAATTAGTCTGCAAGGAAATGCTAGCGAGTGTTTTATCTTCAAACTGTCTTTAGAAAACCTAAATTGCCTAGCTCAGTATTTGGGAAATTGTATGTGCTCAGGAAAACTTCTTTGTTTCTGCTCAAGGTTAAACATTTGGTTAGTGAATGTCTAGTAACAGGGTAGGAAAGCAAATAAAATATTCTCTCATTAGGATTATATGTATTATATATTTTCATTCAAGTCTGATAATTCTTCCCTTAATTAGCCATCAGTGACTTTTATTGAATCACATTCTGTATTTAATTAGTATTTTTGAATTGAAGCTATTCTCATTTTACAAGTTAACTGTAGAAATACCTTGTGGACATTTTACTAATATTTCAATTAAAGCATAGAGTCATATGAAAGACATACTTCTTATCTCGAATAATTGTCATATGTTGATAAATATTAAATAAAGGTTTTAGTAGTATGATTATGTAGTGGCAAATAAAGATTGTAAGCAAGTAATTATCTACACTTTAATGAAACTCCTTTCACTTTATTTTCTTGTGTTATTTATACCTCTGTTTGAGCAAAAACAAATCACCATTCAGTAGAGCCATAAGTACTTTCTGCTTAAAAGATAAGTTTAAAGATTTGAATACAAGAAGTTTTTAGTCATTGTTTTTCTTTAAAATCCAGGTTGACTGTTCGCTTCACACTTTCACATAACTACTAATATAAAAAAAGATTTTTCATGTGATCAAATATTTTTTTACAAAATATACATTAAGCAGGACCCCAATTAAGAAGTTCACAGATTATTTCCACATTTAGGGCCAACTGTATGAGACCATATACATTTACTACAATAGCAACTTAGTGAAACTCTGCACGCACTAAAGCTTACTTGAGCACAAGAATGATATAATACTGGTTTGTTTTTGAGTCTGTTTGAGACAGTCTAATAACTGGAGGATCTGGAATGACCACACTATTCCCCAGAGTCTTTATTACAGCAATGACCCATGGAGAGACCTGTGGATAGGGCCATGTTTGTGTACACGGCTGTACTCAAGTGAAAGAATGGGAGTGCGTGTGTATGTTTCATAGAATTTTGAATTCCTGGCCAAGTGAGGCTTAACAAAATCTTCAGAAAAAAAATGAGAATATCATCTAATTAATAGCATCAGCTTTAACCTTTGATGATTCTCTATAAAGTCTTTGATGGACAGCCAAACAACATCATGTCTTTCTCTCATGGTAAAAATACGAATATTATGAATAAATCTTCTTGTTCATAAGGAATGTGTTGCATTGAGTGTTAATTTTGGAAGAGATTCCCAGATATCATGGGGCATTTGAGGTACTGTTATTACCAATAAGTGATCCATTACTGTTTCTTCAAGGGATAAAACACTAGGATCCAGAAGTTGCCAAAATACACAATTTTTTACTTTCATTTTCAATAGGAAAGGTCCAAATGTAACTTGTTCTTTAATGTTATGAAATCTGAACATTATATTTGAAATGTAGCATAAGATTTAATTAAATAATTCATTCACTATTTCAAACACATAATTCCTTAATTCTTAAAATACAAAATTACCTAAAATAGAATAAATGGCTTTAATATGAACAAGTCATCTAAAGAATTGGTGATAATGGGGGAAGTTCTGGCTTCTAAAGTCTAATCGCTACTATGGACTTTGCACCAGATCAATTATTTTACCTTTATTTTCCCCAATATATTAGCTGATTAAAAGGGCATGTTAGCCTTTATCCACAAGAGGATGCTTCAAAGGACGGATAATTAAAAGGGTTGGCAAGTTCCTTTTAATTAGAATGGTTACACAATTGCCAACAAATAATAACTCCTTTATTCAAAATTGAATGCCCAGAGGTTAATTGATTTGCCAAAGTCTCAAACTTTATCCGCATGCATTTATATTCAGATTGCTAAATACATTTATCTTTTAAATATTCATGAGGCACCAAAGTTCCAAAATCCAGTAAATCATGTAAAAGTATTTGTTCTTTGTTTGATCAGATATAATTTCATTCTTTAGCCATTTCATGTAGGCAAGTGAAGCAATGTAACATAACCCTGATAATCTTGATAAAGAAGAAATATCAGGCCCACAGAATATGAGCTAGAGTTCATGTTTTAAAACAGTCTCGCTGAATGTTCATATTCTTCAGATTATAGTTTTTAAATTAAGAGATGATTTTCATTTAATCACCTAAAGCTTAGAGATAGACTGACAATTTCCAGGTGTCAGCAATTTAGACTTAATTAAAATAATACTAATAACAGTGATGTTAGTGCATTTGTATAGTACTTTGTTCTTTACCAAAGGTTTTGTGTCAATTTTATCAAATAAAGCAATTTCAAAAAATTGTACACTTAAGAAAGCAGCTCATGATAAGATAATTATTAAACTTTTGGATTTTAATGTACATTTAAGAAAATGAAATATTAAGGAAAATGTGAAAATAAATGTTCATATAAAAACATGCAAAGAGAGAAACAAGTTCAATCCACGATTTTCCCATTTATGAGTGTTGACGATTTTCCAGTTTATAAGTGATGTATCAATAGTCAGTGTGAGAGCTGCTGGTCAATAAGAAGAGATGCAAAAGCAAGCCCATATGGCATCATGGTTATTCACCTTCTTGTCATTCAAAGGTTTTTATTGTTCTGGGCTAATACTATTCTTGAGGCCCTGGTATATATGTGTTAGCAGACGTGATCAACAATATCATAATAATAGTAAGGAATTATTTTTGTTTCAAGATGTGTCTTTCATTTGTTTAAACAAATACCCTAAGTGTACTTAGGTGATTTATTTAAGTTTAGAAATATATATTTAAAATCAATGCAGATGATTAACATATTTGTATATTTAATACATGTTTATACATTATCTCTTCAATCTTCATAGGAATGACTAGAAAACAAATATCATTCAGATAAATATGCTTCTACCTCGTTCATGTACTTATGGACTATAGAGGCTGTTCTAGAACTTGCCTAAAACCAAAGAGTATGTGTGCAGTGCCTGGCAAATGGGAGGCTCTCTATAAATGTTAATAGCTTTGTTTCTACTTCATGAACTCTGTTACTCTCAGATTCTTTCCATTAGTTTCTCCTCTTAGTTTAGAAACATGTTCAATTTTTTTTTCTATCCTATAAAAAAGAAAAGAAAGAAGTAAACCAGTCTCCCTGGTATGCAGCAGCCTTCCTGACCACCCCTGTCTTCTCCCCTACCTCTCTGTCTTCTGAGCTATTTCTCTTGTTCTCCCCACCCCCTCACACCATCCACAACTATTTTTTTTAAACATACACTTTATAATCACATCTTTATTCTAATTAGCTGTAATCTCCATGAGGGCAGAGACCATATCTCTTTTATGGCCCATTGTTCATTGTATCTTCTGTGTGATAAAAGTGATTTTGAGAAATATTTGCTAAATATTTCTCACCACATACCTGTTTGTGTGCCTTCCTCGAGCACTATTCTATTTAAAATCCTGTTTTAAATTTTGGCCAGGTACTCATCTCTAAAGGTAATCTCAAATCTCTGATTATCACGGTAGCTGACTTTCCTCCTCCACTGTAACTGGTTTTCCTAGTATTTCTGACTACTTTTAATTTTTTTTCTTTTGTTTTATTTGTCGGCATGTTTTCCTAGCCTGTCGACTGAATTTCGATGCATCTCTTTATCATTGGCTCTCTCTTTTCTACTTACTCACTGAGTGACCACATGCAATCTTTTCCTCTTCACTGATCATTTGTAGTTTATGGCTTCAGTATCTTACTTTCAGCCTGCATCTTTCTCCAGAGCTTGAGAATCCAATTTCTACCTGCCTGCTATATACCTCATCTCGATCTCTGCTTTCAGTTCAGACCCATAGACTCTAATATTTTCATCCTTATCCTATCCTCTCTACATGCACATTTCTGTTGGTTTCCATCCAGCCCTCCCTACTGTTTACCTTGACATCCTCAGGCTCTTCATATTATCTCACAAGTTGTTTCTTCATTCACTCTGATTCTGACTAGCAATTGCTTCTATGCATTTCCTGTTTCAAAGCTATAAGAGAAAAAAAAGCCTCTCATCTAAGGATATACCTAGAACATATTTGAGATGGACTTTACATAAAAGGTATGAGGAAATAGTACATGATTACAAACGAAGTCTTATTGGAAGCAACAGTGAAAATAATCAGGGGTTTCAAATATAAATAATAATTTTCATTTTTAAACTATTTCCATACAGTTGTAGCTTTTTTATATTTACCTTTGCAAACAGTCTGTATACGAGTGCATAGTTCAAATGAAAATGTATCTTGGCTATAAAAAGTAGAAGTGGTTGGAGGTGACCGGCCTTTAGGACTTAGCACCCTTGCCTTATGGTGGTCAGTACCCATGACGATAGCCATGCTTACAAGTCCATATGGTAACAATTGCCTCAAATTGTAGATAGAATATTCTTTTGTCTTGGAAGAGCTTTGAGGAGTTGATGGGGGAAAAAAATCTTTTCTCAATTTCCCATTCTGAGTGTTAGGTAATGGTTGCTTGGATATATATGCTGAAATAGCTTTTGTGGTTACCTCCAGGCTCAGTGGGAAAGATTGCAGTAATCAAACAGTAATATCTATATGGGCACTAGGGATATGAAGAATGGTTCAGTGTGGTATAGCACATTATTTGTTCAAACTAAGCTTTTTCAGGTTTCCATGTGCTCCCTTATCCTGACACTTGATAAATGTTCACTGTAACCATGCCAATTACAATTTTAAAGCTGTGGGTTTGCTTCTATCTGTCCTTAACTGTCCATTTTCTTGATTTTTACTTGTTCTTTTAAAATTTTATCCATGTTACATATTTTTGCATATTTTTGCAGAAGAAGCCATATATTCCATCATTCCATCTAGTTAATCTCTGGTTATTTCAATTATGATCCAATTACAGAATCATATTCATTCATTCCCATTCTTCCTTCTCTTCTTCCAATGATATTATTCTTTCTGATATTCAAAGTCCTTGATTTCTCTGGTATTAGTGCAATATTTTGCCAATATTTTCTGAGGACAGAGAATTACTTCTGGGTTCATCAACTAATAACTAAATCTCATCAACATGAAAATGTTTGAATTGCATTTCTAAAAGTTTAATTTCCTTTACTTTTTATTTGCAACTTTATTTGCACTTTCAAAGAGCTAAAGAACATTTCCAAAAAATATTCTTTACCTTTTTTCAAACTTTAAGATTAAGCTTTTAATAAGTTCAGAAAGAGGCAAATTTATCTGAATAATATAGTTAATAGATTATATAGGGATATATATAGGGATGATAGAAAGATACAGTTGAAGTCTATGAATATGTCAGGTAGGCAAACTTTATCCAATATAGGCCATTTCATAGAATACAACTAAGTTAAACATTAAAGAAATAGTACATACAGAATTCAGGATAGTGGTTACTATTGGGATGGGAGGGATGATGTGACTTGGAAACTCTTCAGGTATATTCTATGCTTTGTTCTTAACCTGGTAATGGGTATGTATGTTTTCATCATATTGCTATTTAAGAACTATACATATATTTTATATGCCCCTTCACCTATTGTGTTTTAATAAATAATAATAATAAATAATAAATAAATAAATCCAGTGACAAGGATGGAGCTGGAGAGTATTATGCTAAGCAAAATAAGTCAGAGAAAGACAAATATATTATTTCACCTATATGCAGAATTTAAGAAAAAAAACAAATGAACCTATGGTAAGAAAAAAGAGAGGCAAATCAAGAAACAGACTCTTAACTACAGAGAATGACTGATGGTTTCTGGTGGGGAGGTGGAGAAATGGATTAAATAGGTGATGAGTATTAAGGAGAGCACTTGTAATGAGCACTGAATGTTGTATGTAAGTGATAAATCACTAAATTCTGCATCTGAAACTAATATTACACTGTGTGTCAATTAACTGGAATTTAAATTAAAATGTGGAGAAAAAAAGGAAAGGAAACTTTTCTCTAATATTCTCAAACAAGAAAAGGAGATATCTTTCATTACAAGGACATCAGAAGTAGAGAATATAAAAGAGTGAGAGAACCAGGATTCATTCAGTTCTCCAAGAGGTGACTTCATTCTAGGACTAGTGGTGGCTGCAGACACAGGTGTCATACTTGCTTGTGATGCCCAGAAAAATGTCTTTCTTTGGGCCATTTGATAATTGACCTTTCCACAGCATCATCTAGAAGATATTCATTTAGGTCTCATCACTGAGAAGTGATGCTTTTTCTTAATCTCATTACTCATGTGGGGGGAAATGATTCATAAGAAAGCCTTAGAATGACCATGTAGGGGTTAATTCTTGTTGGGCAGTCAATTGTCATAACCATTATAAGCACTTAATATGATGTCTAACGTATATGGGACTCAACAACACTTAATTCATATCATAGTTTTTTCATATCTTGCCTAAATTCATAAGTTTTAGAATCCTTCTGAACTCAGATTTTTACCACCTGCTTCAATATTTGTATTTGTTTATCTTTACCGCAGTTTTTCTGATCTGAGAAACAAAATCAAATCACTAATTATTGAGTAGCTAGGGTAATGGATGTTCATCTTTTTTTTTTTCCTGACATCCTATGTTCCTTCTCACTGATTTATTGATTAAAATGTACCTGAGGCATTTGTTTTCTTTGTTTTTAACTTACATCTTTAGTTACCCCTCCTTGCAATATTTCTTACTTATCTCAGGTGGGGTCCACACAGAGAAACATGGTTGAGTAAAATTGAGGAATGATTGAAGTCTTAGAGAGTTGGCTGCATAATTAGGGCTCTTAGGCAAAACTTAATAATGTGTTATGGTGAAGAAAACTGTTTCTGTGGAGGAGATATTGAGTGTAAAATGACAGGAGAAAAGGGAAGTAGGAATATCACGTTTTCCACAAGTACAAAAATGTGGGGCCACCGGAAAGAAATGTCTTTCTAGATGTGTGTGTTAGGGGAGAATGACGGAGGTCATTCCATTCATTCATAACCAAGGAAGTGCCATTCATTGTGAGGAGAGGAGGTGTTGTGTCAGCACCACAACTGAAGAACAGCTCCCTGCTGGCTGCCCTGGTGTCTTCCAGTGCAGAATTTCCTCCACTGATATCCACAGAACAAATACCTGCAGAGATGGATCACTCACAAACATCCTTTGTCTTTTAAAACTACCTTTCCCGAAGAACTGAAAATTCCTAGTTCAAGAAACATATGGGTTTCTCAAGGTTTGGCACTAGACGCTTCTCATCACTATTCTCTTTCACTGGTTACAAATATCGGTTCCCAAATTTTAAATACCATCTACATGTTCATGACGCTCAAATTTATATACCTAGTCCAGACTACACACTAGTTGCAAACTCTTTCACCTGGACACTTCTTAGGCAGAGACAACCATCTGCCAAAATTTATCCTGCCCCCTTCCATCATATATAAAGTTGTAGTTGGGAAGTGGCTAATCAGACCTACATATGCAGGCACACCCCTTTACCATGGTGAGGCCACAGTGGAATGTTAGTGTGAGTGATGTGTATTATTTCCTGGCCAATGCCTTTATTACATAGGCTTGTTTTTTTCCACTCTCTACCTTCTTTTTTTTCTTTTTTTTTTTTTTTAACTCTCTACTTCTTCTAAGCAACTAAGATGGAACCAAAGATAAACCTTGGATGTCACAATTTGATAATAATAGTATCCAAGGTGACTTTTGAGGCATATCTTGAATATGACAGAACCTTAAATTGGTTTTTACGTGTGAGAAAAGAGACATTTTATTCTCTTTGAGCAATAATTCACTTGGTGGCCTAGCTAGCAGTTGCAATCTAATAGGTAACCATATTTGCCTAAAGGTATTATAAGTATCTCAAATTGAGAAAGCTCTAAGCTTGATTTTTGTTCCTAAATCCACTCCTCTTCCACTCTTTCGCGCTGCAGAAAATAATAAAAATCTTAGGCACTCATTATATATTGACTACATGTCTGGAAATATTCTAAGTGCATTAAATATATTTATTTATTTGTCCTTACAATAACTCTACGAGAGTTCTGTTTTAATCCACATTTTACAGATGAGAAAGCAGAAGTACAAAGACATCAAGCAATATACCAAAAAGGTCATTTAACAAGTAAGTGTCAATGGCAGACTCAAATCCACCCATACTGGCCACTTGTTGCATGTTCTTCATCATTTCACTCTACTGCCTCGGTCTGATTCAAGGACATTTCTCTTAACCAAAAATAAATTATTTAAAAAATAGTTGGAGTTGGAGGCAAAATATAATAAGCAAAGGGAATAGGAAAGCTAGAGGTAAAATTAACATATAGAAATATTTACCATGTACCGAACAATGCTACAGAGGGAGAGAAATATATATATATATATATAACTTTTAGCTACCCAACTGGTCCCTAAATTACTTGGAAGACAAGATAGAGAAAGAAAAGGGATTCACAGTATAAATATAGTTGACTAAATGAGTAAATGAAAACTTTTCAAGTTTTTAGGGTACTAAAAACACAGAGAACACTTTCATTTATTCTGATATTATTTTGAACTATGTTCTTTACCAGATCCCACAAATGAAGTACTTAACAAATTTCAAAATATGCAAACTATGCGAATTCCTATACACACATTTAGGAGGAAGCCAAAACTATACCAGTAAGCAAATAACCCTCTGATTATCTAGAGTGAAGGAGAGGTAAAGTCAGAGTATAGAGGGTTATGAATATATGGCCTATTTTCCTCTAAAATTTTTATAAAGGTATTTCTTACACCTGAGGCTTAAAGATGATTTGGAAAGAGATAGTTTGAGATAGATTTCTCTGACTAAACCATTGATTGCAGACATATTTTGCCACACATAAACACACATACTCACAGATTAGTTAGAAGGAAAGATGTATAGACAGACTGACGAGAGAGAGATAGAGAGATTTTTTTTTCCATTTAAAGTCGACTGAGAAGATAAAGTTGAAGCCCTCTAAATAAAAGCAGCATGCTAACCCAGAAATTAGCCTTAAGAGAATAAGAGTACCTCAATATAAGAATGGCTGATAATAATGGGCTGAAATCATCTTCTGTAAATATTCTTGTTTCTATTCAATGATCATTTAAGAAATATTTAGTGTTGGGGATCCCTGGGTGGCTCAGCGTTTTAGCACCTGCCTTCAGCCCAAGGCATGACCCTGGAGTCCTGGGATTGAGTCCCGCATCAGGCTGCCTGCATGGAGCCTGCTTTTCCCTCTGCCTGTATATCCCCCCCCCTCATGAAAAAATAAATAAAAATCTAAAACAAAAGTGAAATATTTAGTGTCTACTATGTATCAGGGGCTGCTATAGACTCCCAGCAGGTACCAGTTTAAAAACTCCAATTTATCCAAAGTTAAAATTCTTAGCAGACAAAACAAATAAATGTCATATTAAGTAAATGATATGCTACAATAAAAATCCATAATTGCTGTGAAATTTTTCAAACAGAGGAGTAAGGAAGGATGATCATGAAGATTTTGAGAGTAGGTGTATGTAGATCACAGTATTAAACAGAGTGGATAGGATAGGCTTTATTGATAAGGTAACATTTTTCAAATACATAAACAAATGTGAGAGTTAGTCAAGGGAATATCTGAAAAATAATATTCTAGAGAGAGGAAATATCCAGTGCAAAAATCCTAATGTTCCAGAATCAGTGTGCTTGTATCTGAGTGATAAGGATGAGAGTAATAGTAAGACAAGTAATGAGGGGGAAGGCGGCGAGCCTGGGAGGCACAGTTGGTTGAGTCTGACTCTTGGTTTTGGCTAGGTCTTGATCTCAAAGTTTCTGAGATTAAGCCTCCAACCCACTCCTTGCTCAGTGCAGATTGCTTGAAATTCTCTCTTCTCCCTCTGCCCCTCTCACTTGTGTGTGTGCTTTCATATTCTCTCTCTCCTCTCTCTCTCTCAAATAAATAAATGAGTCTTAAAAATAAAGAAAGAAATAGTAGGGAACAGGATCCTATAGGTCCTTTAGGCAACCATAAGGATATTGACTTTTACTCTGAATAAAATGGTGAACAATTACAGGGTTCTGAGCAATAGAGTAGTTACATGATATAACTTCTGTTTTAAAAGGAGAATTATGGCTGTTCTGTTGACTTTGGTGTAGATGGGAACAGGGATAGAAATAGAGAGATATGCTTAAGTTCTTATAATGATTCAAGAAATAGCTGATGTTTCAGATCAGAGAGGTAATAATAGTTGTTTTATTTTGTATATTTTCAAATTTGAGCAACAGGATGTTCTAACGGATATATGCATCCAGTTATAACAGGATGCTCTAACTCTATATAAGAGGAGTCAGTGATAATTCGTTCTCATAACTCGAAATAATGGAGTTGAAAATAACTCAGATAAAGAAGAGAAATGCCTTGTATTTAAAGACATAATACTGATTAGGATTTCCAGGAAAGTGAGTGATCGTAGACAGAAAGAAAAGAAAACTAAAGACCAAGTCTTGGAATATTTCAATAGTTAGGGGAAAAGTCCTGGCTATAAAAACAAGTCAAAACAGAAGACTAAGAAAGAACAAAAAATTCAGTAGGCAGAAACCCAAAAGAATGTGGTGCCCAGAAAGTATATCATAGAGGAGGAAATACTCTACTCTGTTAAATTTTGAAGACAGGTCAAGTCCAACAATGACGGAAGTGTGACCACTGGTGGCATAATGGGAGCGAAGCAGGATTGGAGAAGGCAGGGGTATGGATCTATGGGTCAAAGTAGTCCGAGAGAGGATAGATGAGAAGTGAACAGAGCAAGTCAAAACATTTCTTGAGTTTTGCAACAAAGGAGAACAAAAGAGTAGAGCAGTCACTATGGGGAATTGAGAATGGTTTTTAAAGTCTGAAGAAATAACAGCATCTGGAGGTCAATGCGATGAGATGAGAGAGGGGAGAGATTCTAAAGGTAAGTCCCAGACTAGTTAACATGGAAGGGGCTTTAATGCAAAAATGATGGGAATGATCATAGATGGAAGCATGGATGTCGAGCCCTGCTGAACCAATGTGTGCCCAGCCTGAAAGTGTTAGGTATGACTGCCCCCCACATTCCACTGGCTGCAAGGGGTCATCTGCAATGCCCAGCTTCAAGGGAGGCCATAAATCAGGCTGTATGACAACAAGAAAGGGACATGGGTTTGGCGAACAACTAATCATCCATTCGCACACCTTTAGCTTCTTGATTCTTAAAAAAGAATTTTAATTAATTGTAAGATTTCTTACTGATTGAGTAAGAGAATATAATAATAAAAGAGAAAAAGAGAAACTTTATAGTACTGCCGACTTAAAGATACGTCCACCTTTAATAACGTTAATGTGTGGAAAAATCTGCTGGCACTTGCTTATTCTTAAATAATTCATGTGACAATTCCACTTGCTTTTCCTTAGGTTTAAAGAACTATTGTATCAATAATATGACTTGAGGAAAGATTTTGGCTCTTGTGTCAAACTTGTTAACTTGGTTATTCTTGAAAAAGTTCTAAATTATAGCTAAGGTCAATAAGAAATGAGTGCATTAATATTTAACTGACACAGGAATATTAAATGGACCTTATGTTTTGGGTTTTTTTTTTCTTGTTACATGACTGGTTTTTCATCACAGAATTCAATTTTAAGTATGCATCCAGTAGACAACTTTGGGTTCGGGTAAGGGTGAGGGTTGGAATCGAAGTCGAGTTTAGAACCAGGGTAGGTGTCAGGGGCAGAGGTTTTTAGGGCTAGGGGGTAATTATAACAACTTTTGAAAGTTTTTAACTGATCTCTGTCAGTACCTACAAATGTTAATGTGTAATGCTGCACTGGTCTTATTCTATCAACAAATTTGTTCAAGTCTCATTAATCAGGGAGACAGATCACCCTCTTGGGGCCAATATTCCACTTTAGTGGTGCCCTTTTAAATCACCTTTGACTCTGGCCTGCTTTTCTTTAAGATCTGGCTCACTCTTTGTTGAGGAACTTGAAATACATTTCCTAATCTCCGCTGAAGGGAAACCTGAAAATCTAATGAAATTTTCCACAAATTGCCTCAAACTTTTACCATTATGCTCAATCTCAATTGCTTTTAAAATCATTTCATTCATAGGATCTGAATCCACATACTGTGTCAGCACCTTGGGCTTTCTTCTGAAGGTTTGGGAGTTGTCTAATATGTAAATGTAAAACCTTCGAAGCTTTAAAGAGTCCATCCTCAGAGCAGCATGTTCACATTATCACATTATCATTTTCTCAGTGTTGGGTTCTCCCTGGTATTCTCAATGTATTGAGGTTGGAAAAAAGGCATTTCTGCTGACACGTGCAACGTTACATGAAATAAATAATGTACGACAAATTCTATCTACAGGAGAGGAATATTAGATAATAAGTTTAAATTATCATAATAGAAATGTCAAAAACGGAAATTATGTTATTAATAAATATGACTACCTTTCAGCAGATGTTATCATTAAATAGGAGGTAGTTTACCATTTTAAAAAACAGTTCGCCTCAGAGGGAATGAAAGAATCTCCGAGTTGGTAGGGAAACTGGAAAATATTTGGTGCAAGACCCTGCCACTAGGTATAAATCTCTCTCCCTGAAGCATGTTCTTTCGATATCTGCACAGAACAAATGAATGCAGAGATTTGTAAATCATATTTGCCCGAAAACCATCTCCAAGAAACCCTAAGTATTCCTCTGTCAAGAGAAGCTCTTTCTTTTCCTCCTTAGACTTGATTTGCTAATGTAGACCTTGGTGGTTTCTCCAGAACCAGATCTAATTGTGATTTATTTCCTTCAGTCCAGGCCCTTAGCGCCTCTTCCTACAGATGTTTTCGAATATTGAATTGTTCTGAGCTAATTTCATATCTGTCTTATTTCTTCCCACTTTCAAATTTACTCTGACAAGCGTAACTTGTTGGTAGCTTTGAGTTCCTTATGCCTGAGGGCATTTTTTCATAATTCGTGACTTTCCAGAAACTGCTATTGCCCCCCTCTACCCTACAAATCCTGTTGAACAGATATGCTTCTCTAGTGTAAATGTTCAAATAAATATGTTGATTTTACTTTTTATAGTATCCCTGAGCATACGATATTAGAAGTGAGCATAAAGGGAGTAGCATTTGCTGACTAATACCATTTCGTCAGGACGAATCCTGGTAACACCATATGTCAATAGTGTGTGTGTGTGTGTGTGTGTGTGTGTGTTTCTTGTACGCCACCACCTCCTGTCCATGTAGGCACCTACCCTAGTTGGCTGCTCTCTCATTGCCCCTCACATGGCACCCGCATTTACTGCTCCTGTAGTCATTTCTTTTTCCCTTATTTTATCACATCAAATCTCTAACTTCCTCGATATATCAGCAGTTAATGAGAAAGAGACAATTAAACACGCTGGTATAGATTTCAATGACTGCTATAAGAGTGATACGTTTATGTGCTCTCACAAGGCGTCTGGTTTTGAAAGAAAACCCTGTTAAAACAACAACAAAATTAATGTGTTTCTAATACTGGATTTTCAGGAAATTAAAAAAAATAATAATTCCTTTTTTGAAACAATTTCAACCTTACAAAAGAGTGACGAGAATAGTCAGGGACACTGTATGCCTTTTATTCTTTTTTTAAAAAGGAATTTATTTATTTATTTATTTATTTATTTATTTATTTATTTACTTACTTACTTACTTACTTACTTACTTAACCTGCACATGTGCCAGTGAAGTGAGGGGGGGGGAAGGCAGAGGGAGAGAGAGAATCAAAAGCAGACTCCACACTGAGTGCAGAGCTAGATGTGGAGCCCAATCTCAAGACTCTGAGATCATGACCTGAGTTGGTATCAAGACCCCAACACTCAACCTACTGAGCCACCCAGATGCCCTTGCGTTTTCTTATACTTTATTCACATTTCCCGTTTTGCTCTGTGTTGTGTGCTTTATCTTTCCTTTTCTCTCACCCTCTCCCTACACACACACACACACACACACACACACACACACACACACACTTTTTTCTGAACTACCCTAGAATAAGTCACATATCATGTCCATTTACTGCTGAATATTTTACTTTATATTTCCTCAAAATAAGGACATATATCAACAAGTGTATAGTTACCAATTTCAGGAAATTTAACATTTATTTATACATCTAATCAACCTTCTTCATCCCAATTTTGTCCACTGACCCAATAATATTTTTATAGCATTTTTTTCTCTCTAGGATAGGATCTAGGCTAGGATTACATAATTCATATTGATGTCATTTTTTTCTTTAAAGATATTTACTTATTTATTTGAGAGAGGGAAAGGGGAGGGGAGGGGAGGGAGGGAGAGAGAGAGCACATGAGCAGGGGTAGGGGCAGAGGGAGAAGGAGAAGCAGATTCCTCATTGAGCAGGAAGAAGCCTGGTACAGGGCTTGATCCCAGGACCCTGAGATATATACATCTCAGGCTGTTAAATGGGCCTAGACTGTTTAGTCTAGCTCAGCTCACACTTTAAATGGGTCTAGAAAAAAGACATTCCAGTAGCAACAAATACACCTAGTGCGCATTGTTTTCCTCCATGCCCCATCGATTTATTACTTCCTTCATAATGTGAACCATGGCTCCCAACATCATCACCGTATTTACTCGTCTGTTCAATTTAGAGTATATTGAAGTATTTCTAGAACTGCATCAATCATATACACAGACTTTCTCATTTCTTACATACAAGTCAGCACATAGTAGGGGCTCTTTGTGCTACTTAACAATATATCCAGAAAATCCACTGCAGATCAACAACACAGGGGTAGCTCTCAGTTTTCTTTACAGTTGTGATGTGTCCATCTTATAGAGGTAGCCTCATTTATTCAACCAATCTCCCTGTAGCTGGCCAAAGGGGTGCTTTCCAGTGTCCTGTCATTAGAAACAGTGCTTCCGTGAGTGACTTTGTGTATGTGTGTTTTCAAGTCATTGGAGCTGTATCTACAGGTGAGGTGGTTGTGCTGAAGAGTAAATGCATTTATGGCTATTATGTGACCTCTCTATTCTATAGTTTTCCCCCCCATTTCTGGGTTTCCTTCATTTTACTTGGGAAGATAATTTAGACATGGAAACTTTCTCTGTGATTGTTAACACCTGTCATACATAGATGGCAATTATAATAGTGAACTAAATTTAGTAACATATACATTCATCCTGCAAGTGGAACAGGTGAAAAACAAACCAGGAGTAGCTATATATTGGCTTAATTGTGGTCCCTACTAACATTAGCTGTACACAGTGATGCATGTTTTATATGAGCTCATCTCTGCGCAAGCATCTCTGTGCAAGCCAGGGGCAATGAGAGCCAGGCATGATGTCTCTCTAGAAACACTCTCTTCATTGGCAAGTAAGAGATTGTGATATCACAGGTATCCATGTGTTAAGTGTGAATGACATAAAGACAAATAATCCCTTATATGTTGCAGGTAGGCTTTTAAGGCCCTTTGCCAACTCTCTTGGTTATTTATTCTCTTTTGTCTGGCCCACTGGTTTCTCCTTGCAATTGTTCCTGGTATTAGAGAGCAATTCTGATAATAGCTCCTAGCTTCCTTCAGTTCCTACTCTCCCAGAGCTAGACCTTGATTTCAAGTCTGATTATGTTGTCTTCTCAAACTTACTGTTGAGTTTTAAGGCAGAGAAAAGTGCACATCAATATATGGCTTGACAAATTTCCACGAGTGTAACAAGCACCTAGCCTAAGAAACAATGATCAATACCCCCAAAGCCTCCCTTGGTGGGGAACTTCCAGCCACCACCCTCCTACAAAGGAAGCTATGACCCAGATTTCTTACAGCATAGCTTTCCCTGTTTTTGCCTTTTGCACAAATGGTCACATAGAATATGTAATATATTCTTCTGTGTTATATGTCTTCCTTTTGCATGGACTTCACAAATAATACTGCTATCCTGACATTCAGCCTTTGAGATAAGAGACCTCTCTATACTCTGGCCAGATTGTCTTCACTGACCCAGGGCCCAGCTCACATTCAAGTTTTCAATATATGTATGCATTTGATATTACGAACCTCTTCACATTTCACTTCACATCCCCAAGCTGCCCCCAGGTCTGAAGGGAGAGGAAGCTTTGCTGCCTTAGTTAATACCCCCAGCCTCTCTCTTACCTTCTTGTTGTGGCAATTTCTGCTCTATTCTCTCTCCTATGGAAATCTTGAGCTTCTCATGTGTTCCCAAAAATACCATTTGGACACTTTAACTTCTTTCAGTAGATGTAGGTATGTGCAATATTTGTCAGTATCTATTAGGTACATATAAACTAAGAAAATAAACGATGTTTGTGAAATGTGCGCCTAATTATATACTATTATTCTAATGTCCAAATCTCATAACTCAGTCAAACGTTAACAAATATTTACCAACCACATTCGTTGTGCAAACCTCTGAACTCTCTGGTGAGACCCAACATTTAACAAGACAAATAAACCTCTCAGAGAGCATACATATGATCACCTAGGGTTATATCTTCTTAAATACAGCATGATAGTAAGAATAAAGACTATGGAGATGTCAGAATCAAGACCAAACTTGGTCCCTCACCCTTCAGGACCTTGTTACAGTATTTGACACAGAAAATACTCACCAGGTAAGTACTCAGTGAATGGTAGGTAGTTAGTATTAGCAGTGGTGCTTGATCTTAGTCAAAATGTTCAACACCTCTGCATTTCAACTGAATCCAGTGAAAGATACATTTGATTCTATTAATTATCCACAGACTTCATATAATTTAGGAGAAGATTAAGAGTTATTTTGTAGTACAGGTTGAGGATGGGTATGGATCTGTGTGTGTCTGTTTAATTTCATTATCACTTACCCTGATTCCAAACATAAAACTGTCTTAAGAATTCATTTGGTCTTTAGGGCAGCCTGGGTGGCTCAGCAGTTTAGTGCTGCCTTTAGCCCAGGGTGTGATCCTGTAGACCCGGGATCGAGTCCCACATCAGGCTCCCTGCATGGAGCCTGCTTCTCCCTCTTCCTGTGTCTCTGTCTGTCCTTCTCCCTCTCTCATGAATAAATAAATAAAATATTTTTTTAAAAATAATTTATTTGGTCTTTGACTTTAAACTTAAAAATAGACAGCATTGACATAACTGCTTATTTTAAGTAAAGGTAAAATGTAACACTTCTGTCTATTACTATTCCAGGAATAAAACTGTCAAATTATAGGTATTTAAACATACACTGACCTCCCTACATAGGAAGTCATGCAGACAAACCTAGTGTAAATATCTTCTAGTATTGCAATCATTAAATCCTTTCAAAGGAAAGGACTTCTGTATTTTTTCGGTTCTGTTATCAAATACTTGTTTGTACCAGGTTGAATGTAAACAGCCTGAATGGATTTATGATAAATTCAGTCTTTTTCTGTCGCTTCAGGCCATCTCACACAGCTCTATTTTCCACTTTGCATACTGTAACAAAACTGAGAAATACACAAACAGGACACTCACCAGTGAGAACAGAATGAACAACTGTGATTGCTGATTGCCTAAGATGAACAGTACCTCTGCACTGTTGCAACTCAGGTTGCATATCCGAGATCGGGCGGGGGGCGGGTGTGTGTTTCTTAACCTTCTCTGAAGAATACTGTGAGGGCAACTCATTTCGAATAGAGACTATTATAATCCAAATGAAATGAGCAATTATTTCTCAAGATTCCATTGGGGAATGGTGTTTTATCTTTGGTAGAGTTCTTTTTTTTTTCCTGATAGGAAAAATGTCAATAATTGTTTAGAATACACGTTTTCTAGAATCTGGTTTTTAATAAATATTTTATCCCAAGGAATTAAATGATGTCTGTAGTCCAAATGGCATTTATGGTGTTTAGTTCAGAATAAAGTGCTAGGTGAGGTTGGAAACACAGACACTTTTAAAAGGAAAACATCTTTTCATGGGGCAGGGTGAGGGGATGGTTCATTCTATTTTTATGGTTTTTAAAAGTGTCTTTGGCTCATTTGCCAACCAGGAGAGAAGAATCCTGAAAATGTTTCTTCTAAGTTTTGTTTGTAAACAGTTGAATGCAGAGAATCATATAATTACTCAGCGAACAATCTCTCATGGTTTAACTCAGGCATATTTCCTAAATTCATGAGGACAGATCTATAACTCCTCTCAGAAGCCGTTGTTTCTTATAAGACAATTCCCTATTCTTTATAACCATATGTAATACTATTAGTCCTGCAGTGGTAGAAAATAGGTTTTAATTGCATAACCTTATAAAGTGCTTCCTAAAAGTTAGATTTTAAGGGTTGAATTGAATCACTCTAGAATTTCTATGTTGAAGATTACCCAACCCTACCTCCCCCAGAACCTCAGAATGTTCTTATTTGAAAATAAGGTCATTGCATCTATAAGTAATTAAGGTGAGGTCATCACTGGGGGAGATTAGGCCCTTAATCCAATATGACTGGTAACCTTACAAACCAGGGAGTGTGCTACCTTTTCTACTCAACTTTTTCATGTATAGGATAGACTTAATAATAACAATAATCTGTGTCATCACATTTAAGTTGTTTGGAGATTAAAGTAGATACAGCATATCAAATACCAAACGACCCCTCAACAAATGCTTGTTGGCCTTTACTATTTATTAATTGGTGCAGGTAGCTTTCTAGACTTCTCTGCTAAATCACAGGACAGTTTTTGTAGACTTCACTACAGCTGCATCTTAATATGAAGATAAACCATTCAAATAGCAATAACAGGAGACCCACTGTCTCATTAAAATACATCAGTGAAATTCATGGGAGAAACACAGATGTTTATCTCAAATAATCTTTTCATTTGGAAGCATGATAGAAATTTTCTAGAAGTAGAAGTCTATACTTTACTCCTGCCCTACACTCCTGAAAAGTCACCGACGGTAACTGAGTAAACCGTTCAGACAGCCTATCAACATGACATCTTTTTTTGCCAGCATGCTAATACAGTCTATAATTAAGCTAGTTTATTCAGGCAATCCAAATTTATTTGCCAAGACATTTTAACATTCTATTAGATCTGTCTCAAAGTCGACATTGACTAAATTAGTTCCTCGGAAAAATTGGCCATACAAGTGACAAATAAATTGGCCATACAAGTGACAGATACCTTCACAGTCGTCAGAGGCACATGTATACTGAGAGCTGCCCAAGTTGACCAGGCTTTACATACAGTTATTGTCCGCATAATTAGATTTCAATATTTTTGAGGATAGGCCTATCGACTACTCACTTAAAGTCTTTAAGCCACTTTTAATATAGTGTTGTATAGTGATTAAAGATTATAGTAACAATAATACTGATAATTAGGAGGAGGTGAGATGAGAGGAAGATAAGAAAATGAGCCTATATTTATGGTGCACTGTTCCAAGCAATTGGATTAATTTATCTAAGTCTCAGAAAAACCCATAAGTTAGATACTCTTCTACCCCTAGTAGCTAAGGCAACTAAGGCCTATAAAAGGTTGATTAGCCTGGCTTTTTTGGTTAAATAAATATGGTTAAATATTCACTATTACTAAGTGCTGGAGCAGATTATATAAAGCCCAGCTCTAGAGCCCATGCTCTCTTGTTCTATAAATCTTGTGCATACAATCAAATTGTTTTCATTTAGTCAAAATAAGCAAGTGGTCATTATAACAACGATGCTTCTTGACACATCAAAAATAGGTATTTGGATCCTTATTGAGTACTGGGGTCAGTATAATTGGATTTGCAGGTCAAAATTTAAGTAATATCATATCTCTTAGCTTCAGCCCATTTATCTCCAGAATGGGGTACTTCAGTTCAATTGTACACTCTGAAGCGTCTATTATGTGCTTGGCAGTGTGAACTCTGTATTAGGAGCATTACAGAGAGGTGCCTGAGAAGACAGTGATGCTCTCTCAAAGTTGGATATTTACATGATATAATTTAAACATTACTGGTCTAATCCTTAAGATTTTTGAATTTTATCTTTTTTTTAAGATTTTTGAATTTTAAAGAAAGCTTAGATTTTTATTTGTTTGTAATAAGAAAATTGAGAAAGACATGATTATGTAGAGTGTTTCACTATCCATTCCTACCTGTTTCAGTAGAAGACTCATCTGCTTCTCTTCTATACATCACCAGTTTCCTACCTACTTAGCCAACAATACTTAGGAACTCAAGAAGCCTTTGTTGACCATGACCCTCAACCACTCTGAATGAGGCATTTGTGTGTGTGTGTGTGTGTGTGTTCTTTTTCCATTAGGAAATCTGTGTGCAAATCTTTTTCCATTAGGACACATGTAGTCATAAAATAAAATTATATTTTTATACGCTTAACACAACTGCTAGGTTTTTCACCTCTAGAAGGTTGTGACTGTATTTAGTTTATCTCTGACCCTCAATAAGTAGTAGGTGTTCAGTAAGTGACTTTTCACCAAAGCTCATGTTCTTCTCATGGTAAATCTGCTTGCAGTTTGTACTGCAAATTCTACTTCTAAGTCTGCCTTCTGGTTGGGAGACCCTGGGGCTAATTCTAATCCTTCCCCACCATGAGCTCCTCAAATATGAAAAACAACACACTCTTTCTTTAACATGTATATGAATCACCTGTGGATATTGTTAAGCTGTATATTCTGATTTTAAAGACAGGAGGTGGGCCCCTGAGATTCTGCATTTCTAATTAGGTCCCAGATGATGCTGTTGCTGCTGATCCAAGACATACTTTGGGAAGCTGGCATTCAGAGTGGTGTCTCATTCTCCCCGGCTTTCCACTTTCATGGCCTAGCAGTATAATCTGTTTTAGCTAATACTTACCAGCCTGTTTTGTAGTCTTCTTATTATACTCTTTTGAGTTACCCCAAGAAGATATGGAAGACTGTAGACAGTTATTTTCCTTGATTTCCATAGTTAATAAAAGTGAATTTATCAAACTAAGTCTAAGGAAAGCATTGTAGTTATATTTCCACTGAAAGTTTAATAAAAAAAAATGTTATCTGAAAGAACTGCCTAGGAGCACCTGAGTGGTTCAGTGGGTTAAGCATCTACCTTCGGCTCAGGTCAGGATCCCAGGGTCCTGGGATCAACCCATGGCTGGCTCCCTCCCTACTCAGTAGGGAGTCTGCTTCTCCCTCTCCCTTTGCCATCCCTGCCCCTGCTCGTGCTCTCTCACACACATACTCTCTCTCACTCTCTCTCTCAAGTAAATAAATAAATAAAATCTAAAAAAAAAAAGAACCACCCAGACACAGTTTTGTACTGCGATGCATACATTCCATGTGACAATTAATAGGATCATGATCCAAATGGCATAAATTAAATTAGCATTCTCAATTATACTTAAAAATGAGTTATTAGTCATTTCAGGCTGAGAAGCACAGATGTAATACAATGCACATGCCAATATGTTAATTCAGAAAAGCTGTTATATAGTGAAAGTAACAGGCTATTTTGAATTTTCAAGGACAGATCCAATCTAATATTATAGCAATGCATCTGGAAGTCACAGATTTATATAATGCAATAATAATTGAGTGGTTAATATGTGCCAGGCATTGTCCTAAACTCTTCACATGGATTATTAATTTAATACCTATAATCTCTATTGAGGTGAAGGAAGTAAGTAGTGTTATTAGCTGCATTTTACAGGCAAAGAGATTTAAAGACAGAAAGGTTAAGAAATCTTTCAAAGTTGTACAGATGTCTGTGAAAGGTGGCCCAAATTCTAGAGCACACCAGTGAGCTGCTATTTTCACTGCCTCTCAGGGTCATGGAGCCATACAACAGCATGCTTTATGATGGTCTACTTTCCCCCATAGACACATACTGCTATTCCTCTAACCTACTAAGTTCCTGCTTGACCAGAGTAGAGACATTCATCTTAAGTGATATTATTCATTATTATTATTCAAAATATTAGCAGGTACCTATCTATCTACACTTTATATAAATTTGTATTCATCTGGACTCATTTAGCCTCATGTCACCTAAAGACAAACCCTGGTATAATAAGAAAAATATTAGTATCTCCATTATTTGTGTCCAGAGCAAAATAAAACACTTGGTGATATCATTAAGCCCAATGAGAACACTTCCTCTTTCAGATTAGTCTTCAAGCAATCAGATATACTTATAAAATTCAGAACCAATGACTATATATATATCCTATTTCAACTAATATATGGAAAATACACTACACTGTAAAGAATAACATACTGTTGGAAGAAGCCAGATCATATAAGATTATATCATCTTCCTTTACCTAACAGTGTATGCCACTATTATTAATACCATCTTACTTTTATCTTCCATATTTTTATATTCCATTTTTACTTTTATAAAAAATGCATAATCACATTGGCTAAATGCATAATCACATTGGCTAGAATGGTTTTTACATATGTGTATATGTGTAGAATATTGGATGGCTACAAATTGACACAGGACAAAATCCTATGACCTCTTAAAATGAAAAGCTCACAATACAAATGTGTATTTAGAAAGGTGATCAAAATTCACTACTAGAGGCATTATAGTATATGCAAAAGGATCTGGAATATCCACTCAACTTATTAAAATTCATGAGACTTTAAAAATATCACCCAGCCTAAGAGGGGTGTAAACAGAAAAATGTATTTCACAGAAATAAGAAGCTTATTCTAAATTCACCCGGGAAATTATTTGTTTTCCATACAAGTCCTAGAGATGTTTATCCCATTTATACAAGGGTCATTTTAGAAAGTGTTTAATGCAGGTTATTCTGATGTGTCTTATTTCCCAATAAGTTATCCATAAAATTATTTTGAATGTACCTGCCTAGTCCTTTCCCCAAATAAGTGGTTGCAGCCACAATGTATTTGCATACACAAACAAATAAGAGAAATTCCCATCTATTGGAGAAAAATATCACATTAGTGTCGTAAGTGAAGAAAGGGATATTATCATGTGATGAAAGACACATGACCAAGCAAGAAGGATGGTTATCTTCCTTATTTTCAAAGGCAGGAAAAAATTCTAAATTTGTTCGAAAGAATCTAAGTATACTATTGAACTGTGAAATAGTTATGTTTTACATTTATAACTGGAACAGATTTGGAAGTGATTTGGAAAATTAGTGCAACCACTACAACGAATGGTTGAAAAGTTAGGACAGAATAATCTATTCATTTTTAAACAATCTCCCCTTGCATGGCTCATTGGACACATGGCCATCATTATGGTAACAAATAATTTGTTACAAGCACCGCGAAGGCTCTTGGCATAGAGCTAGATCTCCCAGCCATGCTTTACAAGCCAGCCTGCACTGCGCTGTCTACCAATGGCCATTCCATTTGTCAACTGAAAGATATGCCAAAGGTTTGTCCACAATTCTTATTCCCATTTTAGGTCATGTTTGCTTTGCCTAAAACAGTCTCAGATATTTTAAATCATGTTAAGAGTAAACTGAGGTAGAATGTATCTGGAAAGGATGGAGGGGGACTAAACTACCTGAAGATTATTATTATAGACTATTCTCATGGAAAAGAAATACTACACAAGTTTTGTATATAAACTAGAATGCTGCTAGTTTTGTAGAATGCTTTTATACAGGCAATTGAGAACATACATGTTTCTAAATCTTCATAGTTTACAAAATTTCTTTACTTACATAAGCTCATGTAAATCTCCTAAGAGGCATTATTCCCATTTTCCAGATAGGAATTGCAGGCACAGAGTGACCTAAGTTTATAAACCACACATATGAACCCAGATACTTGAGTTCAAGCTTTTAGAATACATATCTTGGCTTTCACTTACTGAACTTCTGGTTATATGCTAATCTACGAAGATGTTTTAGGAACTTTTATTATTTAGATATGAATTAGTAAGATATTTGGTTAAAAAGGAGGTCGAGAATACATATTCAAGCTATTGATTTGATGTTCAGAAAAAAACATGTAATCATGTAATGTAATAATTGTAATAATAATGTAATACATTAACCTGCTATTATTTGCTTTCCAGCTTTTGTACAGGTTTCAAATTAGTAAGAAACGATGATGATTTCTGTGTGTGTATGTATGTGGAAAAAAGCGTGTAAGAGACTCGTGTTTTTAATATATCTAGCAAATTAATATTCTTTTCAATATTGCTTAGAAAATATGAACTGATATTCCTATATTCTTGATAAATATGTAAGGATGTAATTTAAATACCATAAACATGTCTGTTCTGTGGGATTCTCCATCTAATACATTCAGTGGTTACTGATCCCAGTTTGATAACTGCATACTATTAATGAAAGGGATAAAAATTGCTTTAAAAAGTAATTAGGAATATATAAGCATTTGCTTATCATGTAATACAAAAATTTTTAAATGAAGAAAAAGATATACATTTACATTACAAGTAAATTTAAATTTAAAGCATGACTGGGAGATCTAATTTTAAATTTATGGTATGTTACTATCCTGCAAAACAATAATGGTATGTAAAGGAGGCATTCACTGTTAATACTTCAACTGCCTATTTTGGCTCCAAATATATCTGCATTCAAAAACCAGTAATTGAATTTCCCAAGCAAAGCTAAATGCAGCCTCATAGCAAAAATCTGCTGGAATTCTTATTTAATGTAATGCTGAATGGACTTTTGATAAGAAATGCTCATACGGAATACTTTCTCCCTGTCCTAAGGATTATACTTAGGAAGTCGGAAAACACCTCAAGAGCAGTATGCAAATTAGATTTTGTGGACTATGTAAATGCATGATTTTTCAGGGGGTGGGCAATTTTACCAATCTGCACAGATTTTTCTGGTACATTAGAAAGAAAATTCTGAATAGAAGGAAATGGCATTGTGGATAAAGTATAAAGAATTCTATTATGCCACGTATTATCAGTAAGAACTGAGAAGGTTTGACTAGTTAAGCACGTTTAGCAACTCATATCTTTGAGTATGAAATATTCAAATAAACCATTCTTGAGGACTATTTTCAAGAGCCATTATCATTTCACAGTCAGATTCCAAAGTCAGATTAATGACTTTGAAATCCTGTTAAATTGTCAAAATTTCTCATTAACATGCCTTGTTCTTCACTTATTTTTAACATAGTACTCAATAGTCATAAAATAATTCATATTCTCCATATGCACATTTAATAACAATATTATCAATAAAATTAGTTATGATGTCCATCCCTCCTATAATTACAGAAAAGAGTAACAATTCGCCTTTGTTAAAACCAATACTGAAGTATTTGAATTTACATTGCTTTTCATTCTTCTCAGATAATCATTTTTCCACCCATTTGGATGGATAGGGAAAACACTTGTTAACTGTCTCAACTTAAAAATTTTTGACTATCTGGAATTTCCCATGGCATGGAGGGTTGTCCATCAAACAGCTATCCAAATCTATGTCAGAAATCTCTTTTAAAAAAGATCTTACTAATTTTTTATTTGACAGAGAAAAAGAGAGAGAGAGCACACGAGTGGTGGGAGGGGCAGAGGGAGAGGAAGAAGCAGACTCCCTGCTGAGCAAGACTCCATCCTAGAATCCTGGCTCACAACCTGAGTCAAAGGTAGATGCTTAACCAACTGAGCCACCCAGGCACCCCCAGAAATCTTTTTTATTTAAATGTAATATATATAAGATTAAGTAGTATTTATATTAAAAGAAAATTTAATATTTAATTATATTTTTTCATAATGTTATGTCTGAAGTGTATTTTTTGGTCAAGATTTGTAAATGCTAAACTTCAATCACTTAGTGCATGTTAAGACATAATGAGCTCTAAAGTACTCAAGAATTTTTAGAAAACAATGAGTTTTATGTCTTTTAGAATACATCAAGCCAAGGGACTATTTTTTCACATTAACAAGGATTAAATCATTTCTGTCATAGGTTATTAAAGGAATGTAATCATTATGTTGTAGGCTCACTGGCACTTAAAAAAAACATTTCATAGTATGTAGTTTGTGCCTCAAACTTGTTTTGATTTCTGAAATTTCATAATTGGCTCACTATAGTTTCTTCTAGAAATAATCACTCATCACATACTTATTTTTAATGAAAAATATAGGATATGAAAGGAAGAAACAAAAGGAACACCAGAATGGCAGAGAACAGTAGAAAATACACTCTTCACACCATGAGAAAAGCCTGAGAGCCCTGAATGGAGATGAAGCCTACCTTCACTGTGTGTGATTACTTCCGTTGGGTGGCCTGTCTCTCCCACTGAACCCCTGGTATTTTATGTTAACCCAAAGAGTCCAAGTCACGCCAGAAAATTTGAACTTTCTTAGTTCTCTGAACTTATGTCTCTATATTTTTTTAAGAATGAGCTATCTCTAATTGCTAAGTATCTGAAAAGCAAAATAAAGGCCAAAATGCCTCCGTGTTGTTGTTTTTTTGTGTGTGTGTGTGGTTTTTTTTTTTGTGTGTGTGTGTTTTTTTTTTTTAAGATTTTATTTATTTACTCATGAGGAACAGAAAAACATGGAGGAGCAGGCTCCATGCAGGGAGCCTGATGTGGGACTCGACCCCGGGTTTCCAGGATCACGCCCTGGGCCAAAGGCAGTGCTAAACCACTGAGCCACCCGGGCTTCCCACCTCTGTGTTTTACCAGCTATCTGTATTATAATTTAGTGCATTATGATAGGAGAGGATTTGACACTCTCAATCATAGAATTAAACCTTTACAGAAACAGAAAATGTGAAAGATGGTTTGTTGTCTGGTTTATAGCCCTCAAATCATATCACCAATATGCTAATCTGATTTTAAGTCAGAATCCACAGAGAGGGACACCTGGATGGCTCAGAGGTTAGGTGTCTGCCTTTGGCTCAGGCTGTGATCCTGGAGTCCTGGGATCGAGTCCCTCATCGGGCTCCCTACATGGGGCCTGCTTCTCCCTCTGCCTGTGTCTCTGCCTCTCTCTGTGTGTCTCTCATGAATAAATAAATAAAGCCTTTCAAAAAAATAAAGAATCCACATAGAGTTGGAAAATAATGAATGTTTCACTGGAAGAATTTGTGACCTGAGCCCTAATTGTCTACTCAAAGTTGGTTGGTCTGTTTGGTCAGTCTCTTTGTCTCTGCTAAATTTTGAGGGAGGTCTTTTCTAATTTTATAATATCTGTTTATATCTCATAATAAACTTCTTCCATGTCCACTTTACCTATAAGCCATATAAAATATGGTTCCCTGTGTTGGCTGTACATTAGGATGACCTGGGAAACTTTAAAATCCCGATGCCTAGGCTGCCCCATAGACCAACTAAACCAAATCTTTGGAGGTGGGACCAAGACAGCCATATATTTTTTCTGACAATGACTCACCCAGATGTTCCCATCCTGATGATAGGGTTTCCAATTTCTCCCAGTGTCACTGTACAGCATGCGGTACTGGGTCACCCAGTCTGAGCTGCTGTATCTTCCTTGGGTTGCAATGGCACTGATCTGCTTCCGATTGCCAAAGTCAACCTGAAGCCATTGATAATGGTCACTGTCAGATGGAGACCATCCCCCAGCACCTGAAAAAGGTCACGACAAGAGAGGAAAACGGATATTTAGAGTTGAAGTTCTATAATTGACAATGCATTATTCTACATCTTTTAATTGGCCTTAGCAGTGCAACATTCTACAGATATATTATGGGGTGTCCTTTATAGATGCCATTGGGACTTCAACTAATATTCTTCCAGCTGGGTAACATTGATACTCTAACCTCTTTATGGTGTAATTATGTGCTCATTTTCTCCTGAGCAAATGTCTTCATAATTCCTCAATTAGATCTTATTAGTACATGTCAAAGTCTAATTGGCTGAGGGTTGATCAATTTGGCATGAATTCTTCAACTAAAATTCACTAGGAAAAAAATGTAACAATCTACTAATTCCTCATGTGAGGTTTTATGTGTGAGTAGATTATAAGTGAAACAAAAAGCAATTACATACAACTCTAAACTCTCTTTTGCTTTAAAAAGTTCAAAGCTCAGAATTCTAGCAATTCTTGAGATGAGGCCTAATCTTACAGTAAGCCCCGTACTCATGAGAACTAAGGTATATAATACTCAAGTAATGTGTTTGCTAACACTTAAGAGATATACAAACCATGCCTCTTGATAACCACATTTCTAGGAAAATAATTTCAGTTACTAAATGAAGTAAAACTTCTTTTGGCAATATAAAAATTGTTAAATAACAAAAATGCAAAAATATTTTGAGAAAAGTAACATTCATATAGAACAAAATACTCTTAGTTTATAGCACTATATAAAAGAACTATGATTATAAGTAAACATATTACAGAAAATGTGGCATGATGTTTAGTGCTAAGGGGGCAAGATAATTTTTTGAATGAGTTTTGCTACTAATGGGAGTGAATGGTAGAAAAGTATCCAATAAATTATCCAAACATCAATATATATGCAGGACTTTGCAAATTAAAAACTTAAAAGTGACAATAAAATAATTGATTTTATGAGGACTATGATAAAAGAAGTCATTTTATAAATCATCACAGATATATCATTCATTAAGTGACGTTTACATGGTTTATTTCTGCTTTCAACTATGATAGAATATCTCTCCTGCCATAAAAAAAAATCACAAAATTACAAAATATATAAAGTTACCCTTTATAGGGATTAGACAACAGACAATACAGGATTCCTGAACCACAAGAGAAGATAAACAAATGTGGTGACCACTGACAGATGCCTGACTTTTTGCCTGTTTCACTTTCTGGATTATGTGGCATGTAGAAGAGCATCCCAAACAGTACAACAGTGTCATGGAGATGGAGACATATCAGAATCAAAGCTCTGGAGGAAGCTGGAGTTTGCAGGACAAAGTACCAGGGAGGGGGAAGCTATAAAGAGAAAGACCTCTGGAAATCTGCATGGGATAACCAATGAGCCTTGGGAGTTCAAACTCCGTATGAATAGTAACCTGTGTATTTGCAGACCAAGGCTCCGCAAGACAAGGTAAAGGCCTTTATGAAATGAAAAACAACCAAAGGAAGCACAAGGCTGGAAGTAGTTTAACTTTACACTAGAGAAGATTGAGAGGAGTTGTTGAACAAGGTTAGGCATTCAGCAGACATCTCAGAAAAATTAGAATAATTTAGTCCTAAAACAAGGGCTACTCTGGGCACATCTGAATAAAGATTGGTAACAAGTCTGAAAAAAAGATCAATCTGATCTACAAATAGATTAACTCCTTGCTCAGACAAAACTCAACACTTCATTAAGGGATGCCATGAAAGTTCAGAAGATCAACAACAAAGCATCCATAATGTCTAGTATAGTTTTAAAAAAATATTAGACATTTGAGAGAGCAAGAAAAAATAACTTAAACAAGAGAAAAGTCAATCAATAGAAATAGATTGTAAATAACAGAGTTGATGAAATTAGCTAACCAGGACTTTAAAACTGAGCTTATAAATTAATTATATTCTTTGAAATAAAATATATAAATGTTGAAGGAATGATATATTAAGGAAGAAAAGATGCAACCAAAGAGAACAAAATGGAAGTTTTGTTCTATATATGGTTGGGGTTGGGGGTGAGAGGGAGAGGGAGAGGAGAATCTTAAGCAGGCTCCACACTAGGCACAGAGCCTGATGCAGGGCCCAATCCCACAACCCTGAGATCATGATCTGAGGTGAAATCAAGAGTTGGACACTTAAACAACTGAACTGCCCAGGTGTCCCTCTGAACTATTTTTATACCTGAAATAAAACTTGCACTGGATGGATTTAGCTGCAGATTAGAAACTGAGAAGACATTAGTGTATTTGAATACAGGGCCGTATAAACCATTCAAATGGAAGCTCAGAGGGGATAAAATGTTTAAAAATGAACAGTGTGGGGGATCCCTGGGTGGCTCAGTGGTTTAGCACCTGCCTTCGGCCCAGGGCATGATCCTGGAATCCTGGAATCGGGTCCTACATCAGGCTCCCTCCATGGAGCCTGTTTCTCTATCTGTGTCTCTGCCTCTCTCTCTCTCTCTCTCTCTCTCTCTCTCTCATAAATTAAGTCTTTTAAAAAAATGAACAGTGCTTCAGTAGACTGCAGGATACTATTAAGTGTCCCAACAATCATGCAAGCAGAGAACTAAAAGCAGAGAACGTAGACATTGGGGGGAGACAAAAATACATTTTAAAAAGTATTTTATTTATTTACTTTAGAGAAAGAGAGTTCACAGTGGGGTGGGACAGAGGGGGGATGGGCAGAGGGAGAGAGAAAATCCTAAGCAGATTCTCCACTGAGCTAGGAGCCCAATGTTGAGATGGGTCCCAGGACCAGGAGATTGTGACCTGAGCTGAAACCAAGAGTCAGTTTCTCCACTTACTGAGCCACCCAGTTGCCCCTATTTATTTTTTTTAAGTGGGTTTCATGCCCAGTGTGGATCCTAATACAGGACTTGAACTCCCAGCCCTTTTTAACCAGACATTAACCCACTGAGATCAAGGGCCAGACATTTAACCCACTGAACAACCCAAGCACCTCTAAAAAGTACATTTGAAGAAACAGTAGTTGAAAATAGTAAACCTGATATCTTAAGGATTCAGTGACATGTAATCAGGATAAATACAAAGAAAAACACATCAAGTGTCATTACAATCAATTGGTAAAAAATAATGCTAAAGAGAAAAATCTCAAAAGTACCCAGAGGGCAATAACAGCTTAGCAAAAAGGATACAAGGCAAAAGACAACAGAATGACATCTGAAATAAGTCCAATCAGGGAAGGACAAACATTATATGGTCTCATTCATTTGGGGGATATAAAAAAAATAGTAAAAGGGAACAAAGGAGAAAGGAGAAAAAACGAGTGGGAAATATCAGAGAGGGAGACAGAACATGAGAGACTCCTAACTCTGGGAAACGAACAAGGGATGGTAGAAAGGGAGGTGGGCGGGGGGTGGGAATGACTGGTGACGGGCACTGAGGGGGGCACTTGATTGGATGAGCACTGGGTGTTATGCTATAGGTTGGCAAATTGAACTCCAATTAAAAATAAAAAAAGAATGACATCTGATAGGATGAGAAAGGAAAGGAAAAAACAAATGTGTCAATCTAAAATTCCATATCCAGCAAATATATCCCTTACACATGAAAGTAACATGATATTTAGGGCAAAAGCTGAGAGAATTTATCTCTAAAAGGTATATACTTTAAGAAATGTAAATTTTTCAGCTTCCAGGAAAATTGACCATATTGAAACTCATTTCTACGTGAAGAAATGCTGGTAATGCTGGTAATCCCCCACCCAGGGATCCCAAGCTTTTCCTTTTTTAAAAAATATTTTATCTATCTATTTATGTATTTATTTATTTATTTATTTATTTATTCATTTATTATTTATTTATTTATTTGACAGACATAGGGGGAGATGGAGAGAGAGGGAGGGGGAGAAGGGGAGAGAGAGAAAGAGACAGAGCAGACAGGAAGGGGGAGCTACAGGCTGAGGAAGGGGAAGAAGCAGGCTCTCCAATGAGCAGGGAGGCAGATGTGGAGTTCAAATCCAGGACCCTGAGATCATGACCTGAGCTGAAGGCTGATGCTTAACCAACTGAGCCACCCTGGTGTCCCTAGCAAGCTTTTTCTATAAAGGGTTTGATACCAAACATTTTAGGCTTTGCAGGCCATACACCTCTGGTAGAACTACTAGCATCTGATGTTATAGGATGAAGCAGCCACCGGCCATGTATAAACAAGGGCGTGGGATCCCTGGGTGGCGCAGCAGTTTGGCGCCTGCCTTTGGCCCAGGGCGCAATCCTGGAGACCCGGGATCGAATCCCACGTTGGGCTCCCGGTGCATGGAGCCTGCTTCTCCCTCTGCCTGTGTCTCTCTCTCTCTCTCTCTCTCTCTCTCTCTCTCTCTCTGTGACTATCATAAATAAATAAATAAATAAATAAATAAATAAATAAATAAATAGTAAAAAAATAAAAAACAAGGGCCTGACATGTTCCAATAAGAGTGAGAAAGTGTAACTTCTTCAAGTATCAGTATGTCCACTGCAAGCATTACTTCCTACAGTGTATGCTGTGATGTGCCATTCAGGTCCTCCTGTATGAGAGGAGGAATGATTCCCTCAGTTATTTCAATGTTGCCAGAAGATAGTTGTTAGCTCTAATTCCTCTTGAGGAACTTCCTGAGTGAAAAATAGGCACCATATCCAAGGACATGCCTCTTCCTGGGGTTGTGCACATGCAATGACTAGTCAACCAGGAGTTTGAAAGGGCAGTCCTCCCACCTCATCTGGGGAAAACTGGCAGGTCATCACAGTCTCTAGAATTGGTGAAGCCTCCACGGAGTCTATATTGAATGTCAACTTCTCCCTCTGTCTCTTTCCACTTCATCCTATTCCTTTCTATAGGTCTCCATCCCTAAAGTACTAAAAAATTCCTACATCTTCTCCATCTTAGAATTTGTATCCTGGGAAATCCAATCCCCAATACCTCCTTGAAATCGCTCTTCTGATAATCTGCTCACTAACAATGGGAGTTGTCTCTGTGTCTGTAATCTATATGCCTTTTTTCCCCCTATTGTAGTATTTAATATCCCTATAGTCATCTACCATCCACATGCCTATCTTATCTAGAATTGTGTAAAATGTTAGAGGGGCTGTAGATGAACTACTCAGTAAGAGATTATAAAAAATACTTTATCTATTAGATACATTGTTCCAAACCTAGAAGAAATTCTATAGTGAACTGTGTAGAAGATTCTACCTATGAGTTACCCAAAGCAACAAGGTGATTTGGTCATTGAAGTAAATGTGCAATTATTACAATGACCACATAGGGTAAAATGTGAGTATTGAATTGTTTAGTGGTGAAATTAGAATATTTCTCCTCACTAGTCCTCAAAAAGAATTCCAGTATAAATTTTTTAAGTTACTCATTTTTTGCTGCATTATAACTTTTCAGTAAAGAAGTGATTAGCATACAAATACTTATTCCCATTAATCTCCCTACTTTAAAAGGTAGAATTTATTGTCAACTTTAAGGGAAGCAAAATTCCAAAAGAAGGGAAAACAGAAGTTAAAAGTTATTCTTCGCGGTGAGATGTGGAAAAAATAGTGATTAACCTCAAGGGGAGGGCAAATGTCAGGCTTTCATGATGAACATGGTGGAAAGATCAATGAAAAGTTTCCTATTTCTCTTTGATCTATAAAGAAGTGTAATTTGGGGAAGTTGATTACTTTGTTCTTTTGCCTTGTGAAATGTGCAGCCTCTATTGATCCAAGGATTAAGGATGGTAACTTTTTCATCACAAAAACCTCAGGAAAATGGTATATAAGGGGACAGAAGTGCTCCTCAACATATTGGGAGAGGCTAAGATGGCAAATGTGTTCTGAATGGATGTTGTGAGAGCTCGATGGAAAAAAACTGCAAAGTTGAAGAGAAAGTAGAGGAAGTGGAGATATTGAATAGTCATAAACTCTTGGTTTCTAAGAAGACAACACTAACTCTTTTTTTGGAAATAATAGAACAAAAGTATCTGTAGATAACTAGCAAATTATTAGCATGAATTGAAAGATGTGTACTTATATAGACCTCTTATCATTTCCTAAACAGGAAGATGCTATTCCCTCCCTCTTTTTATCTCCCTCTTCTCTTCTACTTCCCTTCATCTCTCTCTATTTCTCTTTTTTCCCTGTCTCACATGCATACACTCCGTGTGTGTGTGTGTGTGTGTGTTAATTATAAAGATACATACTGTTTATATTCTAGTGCCCCAGTCTACTGGGGTTGAGTGATAAATTATAATAGAGAAGCTGGAGAAATGGATAAAACTAGACTTCTAAACTTAGTGAAAGCTTATAATTATGTGGCCATTTCTGATTTGTAATTTATAAATCAGTACCTCTGAGAGAAAAGAAAAACTTAGTAGGTGGTTCAAGAGAGGGCTTGAAATTTCTTTTCTAGTGATAAATGGCTCCTGCATAAACATCATGCCCAAGTGGGTGGTTGTAATACTACCAGAGATTATAAACCTAGATTCTAATTTAAAAGAAAAAGGGAGAAAATTTTTTTCAATTAAGTATAGAACTACCTTTAATAACTGGTTGAAAAATATGTATCAGATGAAAAGAATAAATTGAAAAGGAGACTTGCAGGCAAGATAATATTATGAGTTCAGGCTTGGAGGCCTCCTTCTGCTCTAAATATATAGTATTTTTAGATAAGATAGATAAAAAGAAAATTGAAAAGACATAGCCAAGATAAAAAATAAGATAAGCATCTCCATGCACAAGAAATGCAACCAAAATGCAAAGCAATGGACCAAAGCAGAGGCTGACTGGAATCAGGGTCTGGGAAAACACAGAGGCAGCTGGGCACCAGCTCCTGGGGAATATTGGTAAAAAGAAGTCTCCCCATGTGTGTCAGGGAAAGGAAGCCTGGGTCAGGGCTGAAAATAAGACTGGCCCAGGACTAATTTGATTATAAAACAAGACTAAAACAGCTGCTTACTGACTTGGAAATATGGCCCAGATGAGACTGTGCCCAAAGAAGTCAGAAAATGAGGGACATTTGGATGGCACTCTCTCTCTCTCTCTCTCTCAAACAAACAAACAAAACTTTTTTTTTTTTTTTTAAAAAAAGGAAGTTAGAAAACAGGTACATATGAGCTCAGCACTACTGACTTGGTGAGTGGACCATGATTCTCTAGTAAAACCACCAGACAAAGGCACAAGGTGAACCATGTAAGATGTGGCTCTGGACTGCGGATGTGGGATGCTGAATAGGGAAAGTCACACAACTATAGGGCAGAAAAGGAGGTGAGAGACACAGAGCCAGAAATTTGAAATCACAGGAAAGAAAACAAATGCCACAAAGTCAGCTAACAAAGTCAAAAGTTCATTGGAAATTAATTTCAGATGTAAGAGCCATCGAGGACCAGTGGAAATAAATATGTTTTAGGTTCTCAGAAATATAATGTATCCATTAAAAACAACAGTAATGATCAGGTGCAACCAGAGGAAATGAAGCATTTACAGACAGATACTAAAAAGAGCCAAAAAGTGATCTCAGAAATAAAAAAAAAAAATGTAATCATTGATAGGAAAAAGAAAACTTCATCAGAGGAAAATCCAAAAATTACATATTACCTCAGAAAGAATTGGTCAGCTGAAAGGTAATATTGAAGGATTTATACAGAAGTTAATATAGGAAAATACAAAGCAAGTTAGAATTCAAGAACTTCTGCTTTTGACCAAGATGGAGTCATAGGGATTGAATGTACTTTCCCACCTGAAACAATGAAAAAGTAGTCAAAATACAGCAAATTGCAATTTGGAAGACATAAGATGTGAGGCAACCAAGGGCTGGGATCTCTGAGATATGGGACAACATGAAGTGAGTCGTACTTCCTGGCTTCCTATCTTGAGACAAGTCTTCAGCTGAGTAACGATGAGCATACATATAGGCAGAGACCACCCAGAGCTGAGCAAAGAATCACCTGAATGGAGGAAGGTACTTCTTTCCTACAACTTACCATATGATCCCACCATCCCCTCTTAGGTATTTTCTGAGAGAAGATGGAGCACGTGAACATAACAAAGTTCTGTGCATCGTGTTATTTTTTAAAAGATTTTATTTATTCATGAGAGACACAGAGGGAAGTAGAGACAAGGCAGAGGGAGAGGCAGGCTCCCATGGGGAGCCTGATGGGGGACTCGATTCCAGGACCCCCAGGATCACGCTCTGAGCCGATGACAGACTCTCAACCAGAGTCACCCAGGCGTCCCTGTGCATGATGTTCTTGGCAGCTTTCCTTGTAATAGCCCAAAGCTGGAAACAACCTACATGTCCATCAATAGATGGATGAACAGAAAACCAAATGGTGTATATCCACATGGCAAAATACGGTTCAGTAATAAAAAGGAATGGACATTGATACACACTACATGGTCAATCTAAAAATAATCTGAAGGGGCCCAGGATAAAAAAAAAAGTGCACCTGATTCAATTCAATTTCTATAAAAATTCTAGGAAATGTAAAGTGATATATAGGAGCAAAAGCAGATCATCAATTGCAG
Organism: Nyctereutes procyonoides; assembly: GCF_905146905.1. Taxonomy (NCBI): domain Eukaryota; kingdom Metazoa; phylum Chordata; class Mammalia; order Carnivora; family Canidae; genus Nyctereutes; species Nyctereutes procyonoides. The sequence continues at coordinate 38,596,372 of NW_026575120.1, read as the reverse complement.
GAGGAAGGGAGAGAAGGAGGGGAAAGAAAAGGGTTACAGAGTGACAAAAGTGAACTTCTTGGGGTAATGGATAAATTCATTATCTTGATTGTGTGATGGTTTCATAGGTGTAACATATAAAATCACCGAATTGTATAATTTAAAGAAATGTGCATATTAATGTGCATCAATGATACATCAATAAATCGTTAAAATTTGTAACACGGAGCATAAAGGTAGAGTTTCAATGATAAGTCTAAAAAGTTCTAGAATAACACAAATACATGGAATATAAACATTTGAAGAGGTAATCATTGAAATTCTTTCAAAAGAGAAAAAGCATGATTCCATGGATTTAAAAGACCCTCTGAACGCTAAAAAACATAAGTAATATAAGAGTATCACGGAAAGTGTATGATGACGTGCAGATGAAAGCTGGTCTAAGATAATAAGACTGATGAAATGCAATATTGAAAACATAAATTTTAAGCAGACAATTGAGAATTATCTCGATTGATAAAAAAAAAAACTGCATCTGAAGAAGTGCAAAAAATTGCCTGTAGTAAGCTCAGATTTTACTTACAGTGGGACAGAAATAGCTAGAAGATGTGGCATATGACCAATTTATAAGAGCTAGAATAGGTTTCAACTAAGTGGAGATACTTGTTGATTGGAAGCCAGGAAAGCGAGGCATGGCCACTAATTAACATCTGCTGTGAGTTAGAGAAGTGAAAATGGCAGTATCATTGTCATTCGTAAAATATGGGAAAATTAACGCCTATATAATGTTAAACAAAATAGTATTAAAATACATTTTGAAACAAAACAGAAAAAAAGAAGTGATTTTGTCAGACATTATTAGATGACAAGAAGACAGAAAGCCTTGTCTCCCATTTCTAGCTTCTGAAACAAAGACAAGAGACTTCACTTCATCCTGGGAGTAGCAGAACTAATAACTGAGTAGAGGAATTACCTCCTGTGACAAGTTAGGACAGAAGCAGAGAGGCAGAGCTGCTTTAACTTCTGTGAAACATCCAGCTTGTATCCCAGATGACTGGCATTTTTCATAAATGTAACCTAGCATCTTTGAATATTTATCAAAGGAGGTGCCAGAAAAGTAAAGATAGCCCCCCCCAACACGCACACACACACACACACACCACATACACACACACACACACACACATTGCAAACAAGGGACTTAGTAAATATAGGGAAAAATAGATAAGAAAGCTCTCCTTCAAAATCTAGCATGTGGGTTATGAGCACTTAGAATAAAAGAAAAATGGATGGTTGGTGATACTGGAGGTATTGGTGGGTTATAAAGATTTCCTTTAAAAAAAAGATTTTACTTATTTATTCATGAAAGACACACACAGAGAGAGAGAATGAGAGAGGCAGGGACACAGGCAGAGGGAGAGGCAGGCTCCATGCAGGGAGCACGATGTGGGACTTGATCCTGGGACTCCAGGATCCTGGGCCAAAGACAGGCGCTAAACCACTGAGCCACTCAGGGATTCCCAAGGATTTCCTTTTTGATCACGTTCTTGTTGAAGAGAACACAGCAAATTCCACAGATATGTGTCTAATTTGATTTTAGCAAGGTATTTGGCAATATCTCTGATAAATATAAAAGGGTAAAATGTGGTCTAGAAGATAACAGTTTTGGGAGCATTCAAAATTGGCTAATAATTATGCCCCAAATATGTTGATTAATGACTATGTCAACTTGACGAGAGCTCCTTAATGATGTGCCACAGGCTTTCATCCTGTATACTGTCATTTTTAATATTTTTATTATCTAAGGCATGGAAGACATGCTTATGAAATTTGTCAATTACATAAATCTGGAAGAGAGACCTAATAGGATAACTAACTGAATTATGATGTAAAATGTTCTTGACTGACTGCAAATCTGAGCTTGTATCAGCACAATTTGCTTTACTATCAGTAATAAATCAAAACGGACCTTATGGACAAATGCATTATCAATTTCACGATTAAGGTGTATAATGCATAGAAATAAATATGCCAATTTAATTCACTTTGTGGAAAACACAGTGTCGAAATGATGGCATCCAACTATAATACTATGTTTTCAGTACTGTGTTCAAAACATTTTTGATACGTTTTTATTAAGGCTTTACATATAAATAGAAAAATGAACAAACCACAAATATTGTATTAGGAATTAGGAATCATCACAAAATGAACATAGCTGTGTAATCACCACACAGATCTATAAATAAATCATTGCTAGCAACCCACAGGCTGTCATGGTGTCCTTTTCCAAATGTGGTCACCTTTCTCTTCCCCAGTGAATTGCTCCGGAGATTCATCGATGCGGTTGCATTTAGCAGTATACAGTAGGTTGTAGATTGCTCATTTTCTTTCTTGTCTAATATTACACCGTGTAATCTACTTCTATTCATGTATCCTTCTAGTGTTAAACATGGATATTTCCAGAGTCGAGTTATTATGATATAATTATATTTATGATATATTATTATGCTTATGATATGTTATATTTATGATGTAATTCAGCCATCAAAATTCTTGTTCATCTCTGTGAACACCTATTTGTGCATTTCTGTTGGGTATATGCCCAGGAGTGGGATTGTGGTCCAAAAATGTTTGTATTTTTACATTTAGTCAATTTTGGCAACGTTTCCCAAAGTATTTGAGCTGATTTTTACCCACATCTCCCCAAACACACATGGCAGTAGGTCATCAATTTCTGTTGTACAGCATCCTTACCAAAATTTGATATTGTTAGCCTTTTTTTGTTGTTTTTATTTCATGAATGAAAGATATATATATATATATATATATATATATATATATATATATATACTTGTTTTGCTTTTATTTAAATTCAAGTTGCCAACATATAGTACGACATTAGTTTTTTTGTTTCTTTGTTTTTCCAGTAAGTTTAATTTAGACATTCTGGCTGTTTAGGAACAATGTAAGTTTAATTTTCATTTTTCTGATAATTATACTTATTCTGTTAACATTATAGCTTATAAAATTATTGTAAATTAAGACATAAGAGTTGTGAGTGCAAGGATAGGCAAACTGACCAAATAAAATACAGATTCCTGAAACAAGACCACATGCATGCAGTGCATACCATCACATGAGTTATGAGTTATGACACAGGTAACACAGGGAAATAGTTGAGAAAGGAGGTTTTTTTTTTTTTTTCAAGAATATGTTCGAGGTTCATTGGATAACCACATGGGAAAAAATGAAATGTGGCTTTTCTGTATACTATACTCAAAAATCAAGTTAAAAATAGGTACAAATGTGAGAGGTCAAACACTAAAGCTTCTAGAAGATGATGTAAGAGAATAACATCATATTCCTGGAGATGGGACAGATTTCTTAAATAGGACTCAGAAGCACTAGCTATGTAAGAAAAGATGGATAAATTGGATTATATTAAAATTAGAAATTACAAATTATCCAAAGGTATTAATAAGAGAGTGAAATGGATAATCACTGACCAATGGATGGTATTTGCAAATGTATAACCAACAAACACTCATATCTAAATTTATAAATAAGTCCTGAAAATCAGTAAGAGATATTCAGACAATTCAATAAAAAAAAAATGATCAAGGACTCTTAACTGGCATTCCACAGACACACAGAAAAGGAATATATGCTATAAAACAGATTTTAAAATGTTCAACTTCATGGGATTAACATTTTAAGACAGACCCAAAACAAGAATGTTCAAACAGAGTAACCACTGAATTTCATCATATTTCTTTGAAGGGACCAAAGACGCTGAAGCTCTACAAGAGAAAATCAAGGAGTAGCAATTTCCATCTTCTACTATTTAAAAGAATAGAGACAGAAAGTTTCTCAATTATGCAACAATAATGCCACAAACTCCACAAGTGTGCATCTTTATGTACATTGATTATACAGCTTTAGCTCATATTTTCAAAGTTAGTATTTTGCTTGAACTAAGTGAAAAAATTTACTTCTTGACTCAATGCTCAGTTGCATTTGTCTGTCCATAGATCACTCATTTGAGTGCAAATTCTTTGCATTTTTGAATTTGATCAAGAAATAACACTGAATATCAAACTGTTTTCAAGAAATTTGAAACTAATACCTTACTGGGGGAACAAAAATCTCCTTGTTAAATATAGTTGTTCCTTTAAGGGTCCTGCATATTACACTATGAAAACTTGCAGAGAGATCTCTTTATACTGTTAATAATTTCCAGATATAAAAGCATTATTAAAATCAGTAAATTTCTTGGACTTAGGCAAAATTAAAAGCAAATCTGTTGAGGCTTCCTTACATATTCATCACTTTAGACGTAAATGACTATCTGAGATGTAAGAAATAGGCTTATTGCAAGGCACGTTTGGTTTCATATATTAAAAAATATACATTTTCAGGAATTTTGCACGTCAACTATATTTTAAGACCTTTGACTTAAGCCAATTTGTTTTTTAAAAGGTTAGCCTATTACCATAAGAATATGCTATAATAGACAAGGAAAATGAAAGCCAGACAGACACAAGAACTATATTGCTGCATGAAATTGCATAAAGACCGGATAGCAGCTGAAACTAATGTGAGCTCAAAATTAGGTCTAATGAGCTTCCTGTTCTGCACAGAAGCCACAGCGCAATTTCTGTTCTCATCAGAACAGTAGATCTTCACAGGAAGTTAGTCTGGGCCAGGGGGCAAAAGTGAACACGTGTACACAAGTCTAATTAATGTAATACACTAATTAAGTTTGATTAGAAAATCTTGAACATTGACGTGCACTATAATCTTCAAATTTCCTGACCAGGGGCACCTGGGTGGCTCAGCAGCTGACCATCTGCCTGCAGCTCAGGTTGAGATCCTGGGGTCCTGGGATCAAGTCCTGCATTGGGCTCCCCGCAGGGAGCCTGCTTCTCCCCCTGCCTACATCTCTGCCTCTCTCTCTGTGTCTCTCATGAATGAATAAATATTTTTTTAAAAAAAGAAAGAGAAGAAAGAAAAGAAAAGAAAAGAAAAGAAAAGAAAAGAAAAGAAAAGAAAAGAAAGAAAATAAAGATAAGAAAAAGAAAATAAAGAAAAGAAAAAAGAAAGAAAAAAAGAAAAGAAAAATTTCCTGACCAAATAGTGCTTAAGATGTATATTCTTGTTTTTTTAAATGTCTTAGAAATACTATAACAAAGAGAAAATTGACATTTTCTCTGTGCCACTTTAGGTGGTGGCATCAGGAAAAGAAGATTAAATTATATAGTTAGAATTCAGTATAATAATCTAAAAAACATTACATAGGTAGCACCAACAATAGAGTGGATTATTACAGAAGTAGTGAGCTCCCCATTACTGGAGCTATTCAAGTGAAAGCTACATAATAATTTCTTCAGAGGGGATTTTTACTTAGGACGGGAAGCTGGACTAAAGAGCTTTTCATTTCATTCACAAAGAAGGTTGTAATGTAATGCAAATTTTTATGTCGAATTTGTTAGCAATACTATCAAGTGTTTTTTATTTCAAGTGACTGCCTTAAAACTAAGTTATCCAAGTTTTGGTTGATCTATTTTATTAACATCAGGGGGAATGTTATTTATACTGCCGCTAAGTAACATTTGACTATATATAACCTTTATTATTAAAGAGTCTGCTCGTTTCCATTTTTACCATGAATAACTTCCCCGGTCTATTCATTCAGCAAATATTTATAGAGCACTTCTAGATGCCAGCCATTAAGGCTTTTGTGTTTTGTGTTTAAAAGAATTTTTTCATAAGCAGTTTACCAGACTATTTTTTATATGCCAGGATACAATTTATTTATTTATTTGAAGAATCTACAAAAAATATTACTTACTTAATAAAGACTTTATTACTGGCAAAGGATATATCTAACATGCATTGAAGGTTCATAGAAATGAGGTCTTGTGTGCAAAAAACATAAAAGCAAATGAAAATGTTATAATCAAATCGAAATCACTGAAGTCATTTTCCGTCTCTGCAACTACTAGGAAACTGCTGTTTGATTCTTGCCTGTAGGAAAAACTGAAGAGCTTCGTGGTATACTCCAGTAGCCCTCTGTTCACTTACCCCCAAACACAATTTAGGTCAAGGAATTTCTAAGTTTGGGGCAGGCACTGACCCACATGTGTTTTTTTGTTTTGTTTTGTTTTGTTTTGTTTTGTTTTTAATTAAAAGCTATGTGGGCAAAAGGTCAATTTTGTTTGCCGATTTACTGCTATACTACTCTGTATTCTTCATCTTTCTCTGGCATGAATTCCTATTAGTCTATGGAATGTTGGAAACAACATGGTTAATTAGGAACAGTTTCCCAACTTCTTTGCTCAAATGCATATGCACTGGCACTGTCCAGAAAAATACCATCATCCCCAAGATGTTTTTCTTTCTGATGAAATAAGAACAGTAAACACTTTGTCACAGCTCACAAAATATGTTTGAAGGTGGAGGAGGTAAGTTGACAGGTTACAAATGGCCTCAGAATTCAGACACACAATAGTTATCGTTAGGTTATCAAATAAATCTGATCTCTATTTACGGAGAAGACTGAGGGGAGGATGTAGCTATAGAAATAATTAAGTTCTAGAACTCGAAACAAATCCTGAACAAGTCCTTTTGAAGTTGAGGACTGACTTTTATTTGCCATTTTTAATAACCACTGCTAGCCATGGTTCCCTAGACATATGAGGCTCTGAATAAATATCTAGTAGAAGAGTGAACACAAGATTTAATTAAATAATAAATGAATATATGATTGGGCGAATTGACAAATACATGACATTCTGGAAGCAAGAGCCCTAAAACAAGAGAGAAAAATCCTTGGGCCCACTTGTATGACATGAAAAAAAGGGACAGATCATGAAAGACAAATAGTGAATTGAACTGTAATAAAAATATATAAATATATATTTTTTACAAATATTCTTTATTCTCATTGTATCTTCAGTAAAGAACTGAAATTTTTGTTAAAGCAGTCATTGCATTTCTGTGAAATGTTACTTTTGGCTTAATATAGAGTAAGTGAATTCTCACTCAAGAATAGGTATTTGTTCCTTCTTGAAAATCATTTAGTTGCCCATATCAGTTAAATCTTTATAAATTAAATCTGTTAGCCACTATCTTTAGACGGTCTTTTGAGTTGAATCATAACTTCAGGGATCAAAACGCACAAAAATGGGGAAAGGACTGTCATTTAGATTTCAGAGTTTTGTGTGTGTTTCTTTTTCTTTTTTCAGATTTTATTTTTATTCATGAGAGACACAGGGAGAGGAAGAGGGAGAAGCAGGCTTCCTGCAGGGAGCCAGATGTGGGAATCGATCCCAGGACCTCAGGATCATGACCTGAGCCAAAGGCTCAACCGCTGAGCCATGCTGATGCCCCTAGATTTCAGTTTTAACAAGTTGTATTTGTCCGCAGTTATTACTCCTACATCAGCACGCCCAATCCCGTGAACATAATCACAATCCCTTTCTCAGTATGGTAGAAGCAAATGGCCTACGTGGTCAGGAGAGTGAGTGGACCGGATATCTTGATGAGCTAGAAATGAACAAGGACTTTCTCATCAAGGGATAGGCAATGCTGGCCCTGGTATGCTCTAGAAGTATCCAGCAGGCTTGACTGAGAGAATGCACAAGTCAAACTGAAAGTTTTAAGAATTCAAATTTAACTCATCATGATAGAAAACTCCTTTAACTTCTGCAGCAGCTTTTAGCTAAGTGGCTAAAATTAAGTGACTTTCAAAACTGATTCTCATCTATATCATCGAAATCTAGTGTCTAGCTAACATTTTATACCAAATAAGGTTTGGTTACTTATTACTGTTTCCTTCACTTAAGAAAGAAAAGGGTCAGAGGCACATTTACAGAAAGAAAATGTTCTCACTGGTAACTAAATATAGTTTATTGTTTATTAACAAAATAATTAGGGATGCAAGTAATATCTCCATGCCATCTGCCTCAGGGACTCCTTTATTGAAGTCTCATTATTTTCTGGGGCAGAGGCTCTGCCATAAAAGAGATCACTGGGAAAAAAATGCACAATAGTGAAAAAGAAGTGTACATATTATCTATGCATTAGCAAAACCTGTCACTGGATACGCAATAACCCCAATGATATATGCAAATAATATATGCAAAGCTGCATGCAAACTTGTCTGCAGTGTGTACAATGATAGTTAACGATACACACAAGTGTTATATATACACTGATGCATGCAACAGTACAAAATTGTCAATGATCTATGCAATAATATAAGGAAAATAACTTGTATATGAAGTGATTTTTCAGGCTAGGTCTACATGAAAGTACAAAAAGATGAGGCCATTTTCCTGTGAAAGATCATGACAATTGAGACAGATATTTCTACTGACTTGAAGTGAGTGGAAAATTGCCTCATTTCTCCACTTTTTACATTTATACACTCAGTCTGTGTGATGTAGCAATTTGAAATGTTTGAAAACTGAGGTTTCTTTCTCTGCTTTAGTTCCCCTGCTTCTTCCTTTTTTTTTTTTTTTCCAGAGAGAAAGTCCAAAGGGATTATTTTCAAGATCAACATACTTAAATTTAGTAAACACACCCTTTAGGTCAAACTCAAATGTCTTTTACAAGTTTTGTGATCTTCCCCATAACTCATGAATAGCAAGTGACTCCCTCTTCTTTGGCCAGTGCTTCTTGTGCACATTATGTATTCCAACCCCTAACCCCAGTTTCTGGATGGCAGGCATTATGTCATTCCCAAATTCAGGCCGAGAATCCTCATGATTCCTGCGAAAGTATATACAACATTGCAGCTTCTTTCAAAAAATACCTGCTGTAATAACAGAAACTTTTTAGTCAAAAGAGGAGATTTTTAGCATCTGTATACTTGGCAATATAAATCTAGTTCACAAAAAAAGTAGTGGGTGTGTTTTGATATAAATAGAAAATATTTATAGTAGTTCCAACTCTTTAGGCTCTGAATGTGTAGAGAAACAACAGTAGGATATATATATATATGATATATATATATATCATATATATGTATTTATAACAGATGGGTCTTGGAAATACAGTTGTTTTTAGTACAATCTTCTATAAATGTTATCTTCATATACATAAAGCCATCAATTCTCCTTGCAAAGAACTTCTTTAATAAGTTTTCCTATAGTGCAAGCTGGAAATTGGCTGTCCTAACAATGGAAGAGGACAACTTAAAGAAAAAAAAGTCAAGACAAAACTTAACAGGCCCAGAATGCTTTGTACGTCTTTGTAAAGTTAACATCTTCCACTATCATGAAAAGTTTCCCACATCTTCATGACCACCACATCACTCATCTTGACTCTTCAGGCTGAGGTTGAAGTAATATATTAAAACAGAAAGACCAGTGGGCTAGAATCAGGAAGCAACAGGACCTGTCTTAACTCTGTTCACACTTCTATAATAAAAGCATAGACTGGGTGGCTTAAAAACAAATTTATTTCTCACAGTTCTGGAGGTGGGGAAGTCTAAATTGGAGCAGCTGGGAGATTTGTGTCTGGTAAGAGTCCTCTTCTTGATTCACAGATGGCTGTCCTCACATGGTGAAAGGGGTGAGGGATCTCCCTGGGGCCTCTTTTACAAGGGCATTCATCCATTCATGAAGTAGCAACCCTTATGACCTGATCACTTCCCAAAGATGCCACCTCCAGATACCATCACACAGGGTGGGGATGGGGGGCAGGGGGAGGTAGTTTAAACATATGCATTTTAGGGGAACACAAACATACAGTCTATGGCTGGTCCCAGACCATGTTACAAAAATAAGCTTTTGTTACCTTATGGACTATGGTGTCCCAATGAGAAGCCTCAAAATAATGAGTCAATCATAGTAAAAATTAAGAGAGAAGTCATAAATAGTATTCAATGAGAAATCTTGGAACAAGAGGACACAATATTGTTAGCATAAATCCTTTGATAGGTAATGTTCTCATTATTTTGTTAGCCATCTTGCTCACAAAAGTTCTCATTAGAAAATACCTAAAACCCAATGATTGTAGGAGTAGAACAATGAGCAGTATTAGAGACAAGGGCCGGTGGAGCAGGTTATTTAATGCAAGTGAAAACTGTATTTCTCTTTTTGTCTATTTTCTCTATTTCTCTTTATATTTACTGACAGAGAGTGAAAAAGCAAGAGATTAAGGTATTCAATTGCTAACTAGACAGTTTTTGATTAATTCCTCAAAACTTAATCTTGTAACTTTGTGATAACCACAGAACTGTAAAAACGCATTTGTTGTAGGAAATTGGATTTTTATATTTTAAGCTATAAGTGAATGCCAGTCTTGTATTATCTAGTTTATCACTATGAGGAAAAAAAAAAAAAAAGAAACTCCACATTGCAAGAGCCTTAGGGTACCTGACCTAATATTATGTAGACTATACCTGTGGTTTTGTAATTCAGAAAGCGTCAGATGCTCTGGATTTCTCCACTGACACTGCTTGTAGTATCTGGCAACTTCTGATCAAATTACAATGGTAACTTTATTTTCTGCTGGAGACAAAATGCCACTATCCCTGCTATATGAGGAATGAATTGTAAGGGAGTACAGAAGCTAGAGCAGAAGGAAAAAAAATTATCACAGGAGAACTGATTTAAGGCGCATTGTCAGTGGGTGTACGGTGAGCAGATGGCTAAGAGAAGTGATGGGAACAAGCTGCTAGACTGAGTTTTAGGGTGAGGGCTACCAAGTGGCAATGGAGAGAGAAAAGAAGGGATCAAGGATGGCTTTCAGATGTTGTGGCTTGAAGAACTTACAGCGTATTGGGATGTATTTGCAAGATGGAAAAGACCATCATGGTCTTTGGTTTCAAGTAGCCTTGGAAGCAGATGGACCTATGTCATGTAAGCATTTTGTCATCTCACGTCATCACCAGAAGAAATGCCTATTTAGTACAATAAGATTCATTGAAAGAGAGACCAGCTTCACAGAAATCTTATTATAGTATATTGTTATAATTGTTCCGTTTCATTAGTTACCGCTACTAAGCTCTTGCTCAATTTATAAATTAAAATTTATCACAGACGTGTATATATAGGAAATATACAGCATATATATATATATATATAGTGTGTGTGTGTGTATATATATATACTCATTTTGTATACTCATTTCATATACATATGTATATATAAGTATATGTATATACATGGTACTATCTATGGTTTGAGGCATTCAATGGGGTTCTTGGAATATATCCTGCATGGACAAGGTGGGGCTACTGAAATAAAAAACACATTTGGGGAAGAAAATCAGAGATTGTGTTTCAGCCTTAAGTTAGAGATGTCTATTGGACTTTCAAGTCAAGATTCCGAGTAGGTGGTCTATATTAGCCTGGATATCAGGAAGAAGTCAAGGTTAAGGATATAAATCTGGAAGTCATCATATATGGATGCTCTTTAAGGGTGACATTAAGTGAGATGAATTAGTGAGGGAAGTGAAGAGGGTCCAGGACTTGAGTGGGCAATATACGATAACTATTTGGAGAAAAAGGAAAAAGAATGCCAAGTAGAGGTGGGAAGAAAAACCAGGAGAGTGGAGTGCCATGGAAAACCAAATACAAATGCTTTTCCAGAAAAGGAAGTGGTCAGTTATGTTGCTTTTGAAGTCATGTGGCAGCACGCTTTTTTCAATAGTCAAAATATAATCATGCTTTTAATCAATGAACTCCACTTTGCCAACACTGGACTATTTTCTCTTATAGGAATAGACTCATTGCTTGACACTCCTTCCCTAAAGGAAAGAGATATGTGCATGAATAGGATTTTGTTTTACTATACCACTACTCATAATCAATGAAACCGGGACATCTAAATTTTCACAGGGGCAAGTTAGGGAACTTCGCACAAAGAAATCATATAGAAAACTTTGTAACCAATAGGTATAACAATAAAGAGAATTTCCAAAGTATTTATGAAAAGAACAGAATATGAAACTAATTGTACATTGATTCAAAGTAGGTAAAATTATAAATAATACAGATTGGTATAGAATAAAATTTCACATCTTTATTAGATTGACTTATTATCATTATTATTTTAATTTTATAATGTAAAAGAGTTTATCATTATAATTTTACCTTCTGGCATGTTAACTAGTAATGCTCAATATCTCCCACCCACATACACACACTAATTAAAAAACTAACTAAATTACCTCTTTGTGGCCTTTGCCTATTTTCTTATCGATGTTTTAATGATCTTATCCCACTGTGTGAATTTTTTAAATAACAGGGATGCTACTCTTTAGTCTCATTCCCGTAAATAAAATACTAATAAAATGGTTTACATTCAAGGATCATATATAGTAATACGTTTACATGTGACCCAAATTCCCATTTCATTTATTTAAAAATAAAATCCTGGAGGGTTTAGGTGACTGGCCCAGGCCACAGAGAACAAAGGGAAGAACTCAGTTTGAGCTCTGATGAGTCTGATTCCAAAGCCTAGCTTTCTTTCTCCATGCAAAAATATTTTTTATACAAGATCCTCAAAATAATAGATCATTGAAAATGCAAACAATTTCAATTGTTTTCAAATGTGTATTTGCTTAATGAAGAAACATGAAAATATATGTTAAGCAGAGAGAAGTATGCAAAATACTTTGGCCTTCTTAACAAACTGAAAGTAAAGGGTTTCTATGAACTTCCTAATGGGCAAATCAAATCCCTTTAAAAATTAATGAAGTGTCACTAGTTTAATACTGAAATAAAGGCAAAAAGCATCATGCTCCATTAGCAACACTGTCTCCTGTTATTATTTGAATTTGGAGTTAAAGATGAAATTCTCACCATCCCTTAGTAAAGAACTTCCAACTCAGTGCAACTATGAAAACTGTCTGATGTAAGAACCAATAAGCATACTTAAAGTTAAAAAATGAGAGAAATTTTTTAAAAAGGTCATAGTAAACTAATGAGAAAAAATATAAAATACAAAAATGCTTAACCATTAAACTATTTAGCTCTCGGGGATCCCTGGGTGGCGCAGCGGTTTGGCGCCTGCCTTTGGCCCAGGGCGCGATCCTGGGGACCTGGGATCGAGTCCCACGTCGGGCTCCCGGTGCATGGAGCCTGCTTCTCCCTCTGCCTGTGTCTCTGCCTCTCCCCCTCTCTCTGTGTCTATCATAAATAAAAAAATAAATAAACTATTTAGCTCTCAATTTTCATTCTAATTTTTAAAAAATTACAAATCCATGTGTTGCTGGGGAGAAGGTACAATTTTATTTAAAATAATATAAAGCTGCATATACAAACAGACAAGAATTTTTTTTATGAGTAAAGGCCTCTATCTTGAAATTGCTATTACTGAACAGTGAAGCAGAGTGGTATTGTGTATTTGCTACAGTCTTGTCAACAGATTAACAATCAGGTAAGACAAGAAAGTGCATTCAGCACCAATTCATGGGGAAAAGCATTTGTCATCTTGAAAATATGCTCTCCGAGGATATGAAATTTAATGACTATGAATTAGCTCTAAATAGTTTGTGACTTCAAGGTAATTATGGGTCAGTGAATTGCAAGGTACATGTTCAATAACTGAGAAATAAAAGTTAATTTTTCAAAACATAAGGCTAAATTATTTCTTTAAATTATTCATACATTTTCTTTCTTTTTTATAGAAGTTCCATAAATCTCAGGAAATATTATACTTATGTCATACCGATGAGAGATGCATTACAGTATTTTTTTCATGTAATAGAGTCTTGGGGGAATCAATCTAGTCAGACCAAAAGTGAATGAAAGATTTGTCTTGAAGCTGATACTGCATTGCATTGCTAATGCACACATACTATATGTGTATATGTTTATGTATATATTTAATATATATTAAAATAGTATATATAATTAACATACTATATATACTATATATGGAGAGTATATATAGTATATATATTAAATATATATTTAATATATATATAAATTTATATATATAAAATATATATAATGTATTAAAATAGTATATATATTTAATATATTATACATGCTGTATATGGAGAGTATATATATATATATATATATATATATATATAGTGTGTGTGTGTGTGTGTGTGTGTGTGTAGGATAATGGGTGTAGCTAAAACCCATGCCTTTATACCTTCCTATCATTCATTCACCTGACCTTGTTAGCAGTTCAAACTTTTCTTCCTTTCACAGTGTTTGATGATTCTCTAGCAATCCTAGCTTTTTAACAAATCTGATAGATTGTTTATAGAAGAATATGAGTTATCAAGAAGAGGATTTTCTACAGCCAGGTTTCAAATGCTCAATTAGTATGAGATCCAAAGACTTGGTATGAGGTATGTACTCTTTTTTTTTTTTTAAACATTGTTGGTAACAATTTTATTTTTTATTTTCTTTATTTAGTTCACATTTGTTTTGTGATAAGCACTGAGCTAAGCAGGTTATTGATTTAATATTGCCACATGGCACGAAGACAAAGATGTTATGCCTATGCTAACAATAAGAGCATTAAAGATTGGAGGGGTCTGTTCATTCTTGCAAGGTTACAAAGATGGCTGGGGGTGGGGGGTCTCGATTCCAATCCAAAACTATTAGATTCTAACCTCTGGGCTCAGAAGCCCATCAGCTACCAGTCAAGCTCAACGCAGCTGACTTCGGCTTATTATCTAGTAATTTTTTCACTTATATCTGGGTGTGTCCAGGGAAGAGTGTTTTCCTAGTAAAAGGACAGATTGAATAATGAGGTGAAGAATAAAAATGATAGTTAATAACAGAAAAATTAGCCATATCACCGGTGAGCAGCACAGCTTAAAAGCATCAGAAACCTGCTACCTCTGCTTTCTGAAGGACATTTTAGGCCTATATTGATAAAACCATCTAAGTTGAAATGCATTCTAGCCATTACTTTACAATTCAGTTTACATTCTTTGCAGTACTCTCGATCAATGCATGGGATCTTGTTATATTACATGAAATATAAATTAGAAACATCTATAGAAGAATTATTCGAAACATATAATGCTGTTGTCTTTGGGGTTTAATTTTGTATATTGTAAGGAGATGAAAATAAACCCCTAAGGCAGAAACACAATTGTATGCTTCAATGAATAAATTATATTAGGGAATGTACTTGAGAGAAGGCAAGAAACAAAAGACAGGCTGCTTATGTAATAAACTCGGTCTCCAATGAAAGTAACAAACTTTGTAGGCTGCAGTAACAGCATCATACCAATAATTTTGCTATTTTCCAAGACATTTCTTATTATTTCTCCACATTTAAAACCAAAGACAAAACGTGCCTTTCTGGTGCCCCCCACCGCCAACCGCATAAGATCGCCAGCAAATGGAATGTAAAGCAGAGAACTGAAATCATACAGTCTGAGAGATTCTTAATTACAAAAGAAAGGGGGAGGGTCACTCTCTTGATGTTAGGATAAAATCTGTGAATATTAGGAGAAACGCACACCGCAACATGTTTTTCAGCAGCAACTGAAATCTAATAAAAAGGACAGGCAAGAAGAAGAAAACACAGAGACAGAGTGAGAACAGAGATGTGTAGAAGGAAGAAAAACAGTCGTGACGGGGTGTGGAGGGAGAAGGCTCAGTTGGTTTCAAGGTGTAGGTTAATGAAGGTAGACTCACCTTAGGAGAACTTGGTTATATGGTCACTGGGAAAGGTCGTGCTTATACATATCAATCAACATAGTATTTCTGGAGGTGATTTTTGCAATATTCATCTAATACACTCAGTTATTTGTATCTTCTTTGTTCCAACAATTCCATTCCAAGTGTCCTCATTCCCCCCCCCCAAAGCCCAAAGTGGCTAGAGAGGTACTTAAAGAATGCTTATTATATGAAATTGACGCATTACATGAAATTGCAAAAAAAAATGCATTATATGAAATCGAAAAAAAATGGGAAGCAATTATATTGTTTGAGGGGGCAGTTAGTTAGGTTCTAACAGGATGCCTGGAGGCCAGCTAGGAGGAACTCAGGTGGTTCTAGAAGCACTCCAAACAGAACCTGTCCAGAAACTGGATCAATCAGACAGGCCCAAGAAGGCCCCCAGTTCATGTTATCCCTCCATTAGCCCACCTTATCATATCAAAGATCTCCTCCCAAGGGTGCCACCCTGGGAAACCTTGATCAAATAAGGAAGAAAAAGCAGGTAACTCACATTCCTGAAGGAGAGCCCGCTGCTTCCCGGAGATCCCCACTTTAAGAAATGAATATTCCACCCCTCTGTTCACAATTGTCAGTAGAAGACAGAAGAAATCCAACTCCAGTGGGCTCAGCTCTCCTTATGCTCACCAGCTCTCACATCCCAAGAATGTACTTTCACTTTATTCAACCGTCCTGGGAAGTGCATGGGTGGCTCAGTTGGTTAAGTGCCTACCTTCAGCTCAGGTCATGGAGCCCAGCATCTGGGCCCCCTGCTCAGTGAGGAATCTGCTTCTCCCTTTGCCTGATGCTCATCCTCCTTGTGCTCACTTGCACACTCTCTCTCTCTCTCTCTCTCTCTCTCTCTCTTTCTCCTTCTCTGTTAAATCTATCTATCTATCATCTATCTATCATCTTTAAATGGTCCTGCTTGTACTGCTCCGGTCTCCCCAGTCCACTGGGCAACAATATTGTAGGATTCCAATTCTATGTATAAAGAGTAGAAAAATCATACCCTAAAATATTATCAGTAGTTCATCCCAGATTATAGGATTATGGGTGAATTTTATTTTTTCTTTCTTATTCCAGTTACATGATTTCCAAATCTTGTACAATGAGGATGTAATGTTTGTGTAATTTTAACAGATGTAAAATATTAATTTACAAAAGCTCTTAACGTCTACTTAAAAACGGGGAAACTTGATGCATTTCTTTATTCCTTCATTTAACCAGCTCTTCTATGGTACCTACCTATGGCACCAGCCTCTGTTCTTTAAAAAATACTATTTAAATGATTCCTTACAATAACTCAATGAGGTTGCTGTAGCATTATACCACCTTTACAGTATGTGCCAGAGTTGAGATTTGAAATCAGGGAATCTGGATCATAGTTTGTGCCTCAAGCACTCTGCACTGCTGCTCCTCTGTCCTGAATGGACCAAGTGAAGCTGCCCATTGTAAGGGTTGCTAATTTGGAGGCTCTTTTTTTTTTTTTTTTTTTTTTTTTTTTAGTGGTCAGAATGGCATCTTTCTATAAACCAGATACAATCAAACTTAATAACTGGATTTTATTCCTAGGCCTGTGGTTCCTGATCTCTGTTCTATGCAGTTTTGATGAATAGGCAGATTAAGGTAAAAACACAAAATAAGGCCTAAGGCTATTCATATGTGCGATATCCAGGCCAGATGGCACCTCACCTTCATTGCAGATATACTCCTGAAATATTTACCCACCCTGGCAATCACAAAGGCTTAAACTATTGTAATGGCTAGTGTGGGATTCATAATCAGTGGTTTATGGGGAATATAAAAAATAGTGAAAGGGAATAAAGGGGAAAGGAGAAAAATGAGTGGGAAATATCAGAAAGGGAGACAGAACATGAGACTCTTTACTCTAGGAAATTAACAAGGGGTGGTGGAAGGGGAGGTGGACGGGGGGTGGGGGTGACTGGGTGATGGGCACTGAGGATGAGCACTGGGTGCTATGCTATATGTTGGCAAATTGAACTCCAATAATAAAAAAAAAAAAAACCAGTGGTTTGCCTATGACCACTAAAGCTTTTGGCAGGCATGCATATGGCCATGGAGCAGGAAGGAAGTGACAAGAGGTCATCTAATTCACAATGGCATGCTGCTAAATGAGATTGACCTATCTGTGTCTACAGACTCCATTCCTGACTTACCAGAATCTGAAAATATGAAAACATACAGCTTTAATTATTCTGGCCAGCTATGGGGTGGGTTTTTTTTTGTGTGTGTGTGTGTGTGCGTGTGTGTGTTGTTTTTTTTTTTTTTTTTTCAATTGACTTCTGTTTTTTATTCTTCTCCTTCTCAAATACTGTAGTTAGGTTGGTCTGTGTTAATAATAGAGGGATGAATACAACAGTTCAAATAAACATATAACTTATTCTATGGTGCAAGCTCTCCATCATTGCTCATCTCCTTTTTGCAAACCCTACTTGTCTGGACAGCTATTCCTACTGGGTATTGTGGGGCCACTTCCCTCCTGACCTGGGAATTGATATTATGATAAACATGGAGTATAGAACGCTGGATGTGACCCAAACTAAGCCAACAGAGGTCTGTCCATGGGCACCCATCCCCTTCCTTCCCTCCCTCCTTCACCACTTTGCTTCTCTATAATAAGTAAATCCCTATTTTTTTCAGATTCAGCTATCAATTAGTAAAGGCTTGCCTTATGCCCAATGATTTGCTTGGTCCTCTAAGTCTACAATGGTCGTTTCTCCACACTCCTGTACCCCAAGCATTTCAATGCAGTGAAGGTGGGCCACAGAAGCTCACGGACTGGTTTGAGGGATCAGTAGTCACATGCTCTTCTCTGATACTGATACCTGGCTCAAGTCTTTCCTGTTCTCTCCTGCAGACTCCAAATACTATGATTCTTTCCTTTATTTTGCTGAGAGAGGCCAGAGAACACCTTCTGCATAAATTCATTGTCTGTGTGGTCTCAGATTCTTCTTGCCAGAATCTGTTTTGTCTCTTGGGGGACTCCTGTGCTTTCAGGTGAACCAAGAAAATGTCTCATCCAGTAGGTGGCGCCTGCACCACCAAAGACCCATGAGGATTCCAGAAGCAAGAGAATTAGGACCAAAAAAAAAAAAAAAAAAAAAAAAGGGCCTGGAGATAATAAAGAAAACTTCCCAGAACCCCCAGGTGTACCATGGAGGTGGAGTATGGGATAGGTATGGGAAGAGGAACAGCATCACTGAGATGCTGGGGTTTGTGTGACTGTCACTTTATGGGTACTTTAGGTCAGATGAATATTATTTCTTGTTAATTAAACATCTTTCTAAAATTTCGCATAAAGTGTAGTTAGGAGTGGTATTTTTGAAGCTCCTCTATAGGAGGAGCACAGTGTGCTGAACGGTGATCAATGTAAGTGACATGTGACATTGTTATGTATGTAATTATTTTTATATTTACTTACATCTAACATTATACAGCAAAAGATTTGCTGCGGCCAACATATACTTTGAGTACTTATAGCATTTTTTATGTCTTTTGCTTTATTACATTTTTCCATTCAGAAAGAAAGCATGTATTTATCTCTCCTTCTTCATAGATTAAAAGTCCCCAGGGGTCAAGGACTGTATCATCCTTGTGCTCTCCAAGCACCAACCATAGAGTTTAGCCAAAAGCATTCAACAAATATTTGTAGACTTGAAATGATTTAGGATCCCGAGGACGGAATAAATCTCCCTTTATAAACGAGCATGATAAATAAACCTGAAGCAAAAAATGTTGTTTTCCTAGCAAATAAATCATTAGCATCTAAAAGTAGGATCAGTAAGCTTTTGTTTTCTGTGACTAAAAACATAAACAACCATGGATGATAGTTCTATCTCTTTTACAGAGGAAGGGAGCACCATGTCTCCCACCTTTCTTTCCCTGGGTGCCCTGCTTCCCGTGCTATGCCATCTCTTCCAACGGCACGTACACATACATAATCTGAAGATGCAGTCAGAGGGTGTAGGCTACTTCTAATGGATTTATCTCAGGTAAAACTCAACAATGCTCAAGTCCAAAGGTAGAATTTTTATCTGTAAATTGAAAACCCGTTTCAAACCTCAGCTTGGAAGAATTGAAATTTCCCACCATCTATTTTTCATTCTAGGAATGAAGCACCCTTGAAATCAAAGGGAGCTCTGCAAGGAGACAGGGAAACCAGATGAAGGGATTCAAGGGCTTTAAATTGCATTCCAGCATTTTTTGAAAATATGCAGCTCACATAAAACTATACCAAGGCTTTTCTTGGAGCATACATTTTAACACCCAACTGAATATTGTATCATGCATGCAGGGACACTGTTTCTAAATAATTCACTGCCACTTTTACAATTCTTTTAATATTTTATGATTATATCTTTAAAATTATATGCATCTGTATTTCTGGTAAGAGTAATCTATCAAGCTTCTGCTAGGCCAAACCCTGGTCAGAACAGCTCTTTTTTGTAGGCACAGGCTACCTTCTATTATCTGCTCGCTTGCTCACTTTATTTATTTAGTTCAAATTTATTAAAGGCTAATATGTGTCATAGATCAAAGGGGCAAATATGCCATCTCTGTCTTTAATTGGCCCAAGATCTACAACGGAGATAAGCAAACAAAAGATTATGAAAGTAAGGTATTAAATCCTATCTTGTCCGCCTTTCCTTCTGCAGTCCATTGCATGTTCTTATAACCCAGACTTGCCATAATCTGCATTTTCATCCTGTTCACATCGCGTCCTCTCATTGAACTACAACGAGCTTTTCCTCAGACGGTGCCTTTCTTGTGAGTCTCTCACACAGCAGTTTCTGCTCTGTGCACTTTGCTGGGCATCTGGGGTGGTTGGCTTACTGTTTCTCCCTCCCGGCTCCAGCATCAGGGCCAAACTTTAACCACTAATTCTCATTGATCTCTCCTCTATCTCAGTTGGTAACATTTGAATTTTGGCCACCTCTCTCTCTTCTTAATGTAGGACATGCTCTCTTTCCTTCAAATTCAATGACTTTTTACATAAATAGATACATAGGAGAGGTCAGCTAAGTGCATACATAAAAAAATTAGTCCCAGGCTTGCAGCTTTTTTCCTTTCTTTTCTTTTTCCATTACTATTAGGAGGTTTACTTGCATGAATGACACTCGGATCTTTTCATTAAAACTTGATTTTGATTTTTTTTTTAACCTACAGGATCTCAGTTTTTTTTTTCCTTTTTTTTCTTCTCTATGTGATCTTCCTTGGGTAGATCATTCACTTCTAATTATGTTATTTATGGGAGCACGCCTCTTAAATCTGTATCTCTACCTTCAACCTTCTTCCAAGTTCCAGAGCGTATTTCCAACTGCCCACTATTCACCTAAGACTCTAAAGTGCCTCCCCACCAAGATTTTCTGTCCTGATCCATGGGGCGGTGAGACCACATGCCCATGGTTATAGCCCATGATTAGTCCATTGCTGAAGAGAATAGGGATCTCAGCCCTTCTACCTCAAGGAACTGACCTGCAAACGTAATGAAGTTGGGAGCAGATTCTTCCCCAGAGTCCCTCAAGAACGGAGTCTGGCCAACACCTTCACTTTCACCTTATGAAACCCACAGTCCCAGTCCAGCCACCCAGACTTCTGACTGAGAGAACTGGGAGATGATAAATGGGTGTTTTTTAAGCCACTGCGTTAGTGGCAATTTTTTATGCAGCAAAAGAAAGTTAATACAGCACATTAAACTCAGTATCTTCTATCGAACCAAATTATCTGTCCTCCAAGATGTGTTTCCCATTACGTGTCAATGGATGTTAATGATATGAGGTCCATCCAGCGTGGTCACTGAGATTCACATCTGCCTTCCTCCTCACCTCTGAAGAATTGTCAAGAACAACAGAATCTACATCATCTGCATCCCGCTCTCCATTCTGTCCTCGCACTTAAGATTCTCCTTATCTGTTGCTTGGGATAATGAAGCAGTTTTCTGATCCGTATCACTCCTTTCAGTGCACATGACATTGCCAGTGGAAATGTCCCAACACCTTGTTTTAATCACATCAGTCCCTTTGCTGGCGAACGACATCAAGATAACGCAATGAATGTCAAACCTGAGTTCTTTATTATGGCATTTACCATTTTTCTGCCATATTTCTAGTTCCAACCAACTTTGTAGTCAAACTGAATAGCCAGCCCATCTTGCCCCGAAAGTTCTTTGTATATTCCCACATATATATCTGTCTTGATAAGTGTTTTCTCTATGAATAAATCTTTCAATATCCGCAGAAAGTATAATATTCCCATAAGACATATATTATTTGATTTTGAATCTTCATTCCCTATGTGAAGGGCTCTCAGTAAATGTTTGCTCAATGAGCAAATAAATGCAGCCTTCTCCTTGTTATTCCTAAAGCAGAGAGTTTCCCCCAACACATCCAGGGCGCTTTAAGTTTACCACACACGACCTGTGACTTAATGTAATGATATCAATACCTCCCTTACGTCACTGTAAGATTCAGAGCAGAGCATCTTATTGTTCTCTGTATCCCTGAGTGTAAATACTCCAGGAGGTTTCACCTAATGGCTTTTGTATGATGTTTTTGAAATAAATGCATGCATTTAAGTAGTTTAAACTCTGTGTGAGAATTCCACTTCCTGGTACTGATAGACCAGGTACCGATCATCTCTCTCCATTAACTAAGCTCCGGCAGTTCTTACTCGGGTTGGTTGATGAGTCCTCTTCTAGTTAATTCCATGTGCCCAAGGACATTGTGCATACCCTGTGGCTGGGCAGCAACTTTAAAGAAATTTCATATTTGGGGGATTTTGGATTATTCAACTTCCTGCTACTGGAATGGAAGCAAGAGACTAAATTCTGCCCAACAGAGGGGTAAGCACAAGACCTCGTGTCTGATGAAAAGATACAGCAGAAGTGGAGACTGTGGAGGATGGATTTCCTGACAAGGGTGGCGTCAGAGGCAGCTGGCCTTCCAGGAGGAAGGGGCCCTTGGCACGAGTGCCCAGCGTCAGCTGGTGTCTGTGGCGATACCCTGCTCATTGGAGCAGCCCCAAGGAGATGTATGTGTCAATCTTGCTGGCAGCCTTTCAAATCTGACACTATTCTCCAGAAGTTTGTGCAATTCTCTAATATTCTTTAATAAGTTATTTTCTGCTTGACTAGCCAGTGTGGCTGCTATAGTTTATAACTAGAACTTTGAGCAGTATGTGCCTGAAAGTGGGGGAAAAACACAGTTATTCAAAAGCATCCCCATATTAGTTATTAATAATTCCAAATGAGGGCAGCCTGGGTGGCTCAGCGATTTAGCGCCGTCTTCAGCCCAGGGTGTGATCCTGGAGTCCCGGGATCAAGTCCCACATCAGGCTCCCTGCATAGGGCCTGCTTCTCCCTCTGCCCGTGTCTCTGCCTCTCTCTCTTTCCCTGTGTCTCTCATGAGTGAATAAAAAAAATCTTAAAAAAATAATTCCAAATGAATCTTCCACCTTTCAGAATTAGAATATGGTCCCATCTTTATGACTGTAACTTGTTACTATGATATTACATATTGTCATTCAAAGATTGTTTTATTTGGTGTAATTTTGTGTGAACTTAGTATTGCTCTTGCATGGTTATATGAAGTAGAGTCAGAGTATTTTTACTCATTGTCTTCTGATATATTTGAAAATGATCAATCTTAGTGTCATTATACCCCTTCAGAAATTTGATTATTTGGATGCACATATGGTTGTGTATAAGACAATTCAAAATTGAAAATATATTAATCTTAAATGTGCATAAAGAACCTATAGAGGCCAACTCACTTTCAACCAACAAGCATTTGTTAGAACATATTCTATGCTGGACATGATGTTAGATACTATGGATACAAATAAAAATAGGAAAGAGTAGACTCAATCCACCTAGAGAATAATATCAACAGGCGAGCAACCAATGATAATTCAGTGTGATGTGGGCTGCCACTGATTTTATAATGATGCTGTGGAAGCTCATTTCTGGTCAAGGGAAGACTGTCAAATTCTAGACACTTTCTTTTCCATTTTGCCTTGAAACAAAACTCAGAAGAATTGATCTAAAACAAATACCTATTTTCACACAAGGAGAGGTAAGGTCCTAAAAGGTAGCAAATAAAATCTACACATCATATTTACCCTTTTCTATTACATAACTTCAAATAATATAGTCTGTTTGAACCAAAAATACTCCCTCACAATGAGAGGATTAGGGCACAGGAGAGAACATATCTTTCAAATGCCCTGGTACTTGGAATAATGTTTAGAACCCAGAAGGTATCCAAGATTTTTTTTTTTTTTTTGCAGTCAAATAAATATGAGAAAATGGCTGGAATTCATTGGAGGCCCTCTAGGACCATCAGTTGAGTTTGGGAAATTCAGAAATTATCATTTGCTTCCTGAAAGGAATCTCCATGAGGGCAGTGACTGTGACTCTCTCTTTTGTCCATGACCATAAACAGCACCAACCATAATATCTGGCCCATAAACTCTAAACAATACTTATTTTATGAACTACACTCTTGGTCTTTTGGTAGAAAATCATTTGCAATAACTGCACCTGATAGGAGGCGCTGAAATATGTGAGATGGTGTCTGTTTTAGATTGTCACAAACGATATGAGTTTCATTATCGTAAAGTTGCTTTTACGTGGCAATAAGGGTTGAAAGAGTAAACAGAAAAGATGCAAGGTTGTGATAATGCACGTAACAAATATGCATGCAGATAGACCAGAAACATTTTGGGAGAGTTTGGGTCTTTGCTTTCATAGTCATAGTTACAACAACAGCCTGAAAAAATGGCAGTGAACAAATACATCCATTCTGAAAGCTGTGGCCACACTGGACATATCTTGGTGAGAAAAAAAAAATCCTCCATTGCTGTAAATCACTGAGATTCAGCGTGTAGTTCCCTGCGACACAATTTTGCCTCTCTGGTCTACCTGCGCAGGTAATCAGTCATGGAAGAGGCTTAATTATAGAGCAATGTCCATTTCATCTCCCTCTTCCCTCATCTACTGCTTTGCTTCAGTCCCCTGGTATCTTTCCCTTGACAAGAGCTTCTAAGTAGTCTTCTTCCAACAACTTGGTCCTTTTTCAGTTCATCCTCCACATGGTACCAGTTATACCCTAAGTAATGCGATCACACCATGCCCTCGCTGAATTCTCCCATGCTTCACAGATCCCTCCAGGATAAAATCCACATTTAGGAGCCAGCCTCCCATAATATCAGGACACCTTCTGCCACTTTCTATACAATCTCCTTGTCCTTTTTGATCTCCAGGCTTTCGCACATGCCAATTTCTCTGACCAAAGTGATCTTTCTCCTCCTGTGTACGCTGATAAGCCTGAAGGAAAACTATTCCAATAAGTCTCTTCTTAAAAGTGAAACTGGCCCATCCATTTTCAGTGCAATCAAATTCCCGTGTGGTACAAAGAATCTTTATCAATTCACAAGCGCTTACCATGTCTCTGGGCTCTGCTTGACGTTCTGTACGTATTAACTCATGCAGTCTGCACAAGTGAATGGTACAGTTAGCATGGTTATCTCCATTTTACAGATGATGAAACTGAGGTTCCATAAAATTAATGAACTTTTCCAAGGTTACTCAGCTCTTAAGTGGCCCACGTGTGTGTCTAACCTGCAAAGCCATAGTTGACTCCCGAAGTCCCCACACTGCTGCATCATACCTTCAATTACAGAGCTCTGTTGTGAAAAGAGGTCATTTATCTACATATCTTGAGTTTTTATAAGAATTCCTTGTACCTTTTTATTCATTCACTTATTTGTTCATTCATTTATTCATTGTTTCAAATTTCTATTTAAATTCTAGTTAGTTAACATATAGCATAATATTGGTTTCAGAAGGAGAATTTAGGGATTCATCACTTACATACAACGCCTGGTACTCAACACAAGTGCCCTCCTTAATGCCCATCACCCATCTAGCCCATCCCCCTGCCCGCTTCCCTCCATCAACCTTCAGTTTGTTCTCTAGGGTTAAGAGTCTCTTATGGTTTGCTTCTCTTATGGTTTTCCCCCCTTCTCTATTTTTTCCTTCCCCTCTGTTCATCTGCTCTGTTTCTTCGGTTCCACATATGAGTGAGATCATACGGTATTTGTCATTCTCTGACTAATCTCACTTAGCATAATACACTCTAGCTCCACCCCTCTCATTGCAAATGGCAAGATTTCATTCTTTTTGATGGCTGAGTAATATATATATATATATATATATATATATATATATGAATATAATATATTTATATATATATCATATATAGTGATATTTTTACATACATAAGAATATTATATTCTTACATAATTAGATAGTGATATTTTCATATATATATAATATACTTAAATACATTCATATATATGTAATATATTATATATAAGAATATTCTTATATATAAGAATAAATATAATATATTTATATTCATATATATGTGATATATTATATATAAGAATATTATATATAAGAATATATTCTATATATTCTTATATATATCACATATATATGAATATAAATATATATTTGTATTATATATATAAATGCCACATTTATTATATTATATTCATATATATATGTATATATATATATATATATATATATATATATAAATGCCACATCTTCTTTATCCATTCATCAATCAATGGACATTTGGGCTCTTTCCATAATTTGTCTAGTGTTGACAATGCTGCTATAAACATGGCGGTGCATGTGGTCAGTATTTTTATGGCCTTTGGGTAAATACCTAGTAGTGCAATTGCTAGGTAGTAGGGTAGTTCTAGTTTTAGCTTTTTACGGAATCTTCATACTGTTCTCCACAGTAGCTGCCCCGGTTTGCATTCCCACCAATAGCGTAAGAGGGTTCCCCTTTCTCCACATCCTAGCCATCATCTGTTACTCAACATGTGTTGTTAGTTTTAGCCATTCTGACAGGCATGAGGTGGTATCTCATGGTTTGGGTTTGCATTTTCCTGATGCCAAGTGATGTGACACATCTTTTCAGGTGTCCATTGGCCATCGGGATATCTGTTTTGGAAAAATGTCTATCCATGTCTATCTGTCCATTTCTTAACTCAAGTACTTGTTTTTTGGGTGTTGAGTTTGGTAAGTTCTTTATAGATTTTGGATACTAACTATCAGATATGTCATTTGCAAATATCTTCTCCCACTCTCTAGGCTGCCTTTTAGTTTTGTTGATTGTTTGCTGTGCGAAGCTTTTTATCTTGCTGGAGTCCCAATAGTTCATGTTTTGCGTTTGTTTCCCTTGCCTCTAGAGACATGTCTAGTAAGAACTTGCTACAGCCGAGGCCAAAGAGATTGCTGCCTGTGTTCTAAGATTTGGATGGTTTCCTGTCTCACATTTAGGTCATTCATTCATTTTGAATTTATTCTTGTGTATGGTGTAAGACAGTGGTGCAGTTCCATTTTTTTTTTTTTTTGCATGTAGCTGTTCAGTTTTCCCAGCTCTATTTGTTGAAGAGACTCTCTTTTTTCCATTAGATATTCTTTCCTGCTTTGTCAAAGACGAGCTGACCATATATAGCTGTGGGTCCATTTCTGGGTTTTCTATTCTGTTCCACTGATCTGTGTGTCTGTTTCCATGTCACAACCCTACTGTTTTGCTGACTACAGATTTGTGATATAGCTTGAAATACAGAATTATGATGACTCCAGGTTTTCTTTCTTTTTTTTTCAAGATCACCTGGGTAATTCAGGGTCTTCTGAGGTTCCATTATCTATATGTCTGTTTTTGTGCCAGTATCAGACTGCCTTAATGGCTATAACTTTGTAATATAGCTTGGGGTCCCAATCAGCACTCAAACATTTGCTAGGTATATGTATTATGAATGAGTAAATCAGAGGGAACCCATGACTCTCCTTTCTCTGTCTTAATTTGGATAATAAGTTTTTCCTTACAGATTTTTAGTGACTTTTTTTGAGTAATATAAACAGAAAAAAATGTATGTTCAATTTAAAAATAATCCCCTCAGCTAACTTAAGAAAGAGTATTACGAACATCTTTGAAACTCCAGATGTACTTCCCCTAATACCATCCCCTTCCCTGCATCGCAGTAGTGACCAACATTTGTGTTTTCACTTAAGCCTTCTTTTTCTTTTTTCTTTTTTTTTTTTTTTAAGATTTTATTTATTTATTCAAGAGAGTGAGAGACTGAGTGAGAGAGTATGATAAGGAGAGAGGAGCAGAGGGAGAAGCAGATTCCTTGCTGAGCAGGGAGCCTGACACGGGGCTCAATCCCAAGACCCCAGGATCATGATCTGAGCCAAAGGCAGATGCTTAACCAACTGAGCCACCCAGCACCCCCTCTTCCTTTTCTTTATGGTTATATCACATATGCAAACATTCCTACATAATGTACTGTTGTGTTTTACCTGTTTTTAGACTTTATATAAGTGGAATCATATGGTGTGTATTCTCTTATGACTTATGTTAACCTGCCATATAGTTTTTGTATTTTTCCATGTAAATATGCTTATCTGAGGTACATCTGCTTTCAATTTAAAATAGTACCTCATTATATAACCTAGAGTTTACTTTTTCTAATACCAGTGCTCTTGATGGACATCTAGGTTGTTTCCACTTCTTTGCTATTACACAATGTTTCTATGTACATTTTATACACATCTTCTGATCCAAACATGGAAGTATTTTTCTAGTAAACCTTCACACCATTGGAATTGCAGGGGCATAAGGTATGGACATGTTCAACTTTATTAGGTAACAGCCAGCACCGTGTCTGCAGCATGCCCCTAGGTTGCCAGGACTCCCCTTGCCTGAACGTAGGGAGAGCTGAAATTTGTAAACATTAACCAAAGTCTGAAGGATTTGGGGTATAAATAGGCCAGCTCCTAGCTGCTGTTTTAGATAGCTCTGAGATAGGGCTTGTCTCCAGAGCTTCCCTGAGGGGTCTGAGCTGAAGGATGGCTCATGGAATTGGGCTGGGACCTGTACACTGGCTTCACTTCTCCATCTCATTCCCCATGCTCTTTCTAGTTTTCTCTGACAACACTTCCATTTTCATGTGAATCCTCATTTTAGCAGTAATATATTTTGTACTGTGATTAGTCCTTGTATGTTGATTGGTGGAGTCAGATGTATTATGGAAAACACTAACTTAAGTCAGACCTAAGA
The DNA here is from genome assembly GCF_905146905.1 of Nyctereutes procyonoides. Classification (NCBI taxonomy): domain Eukaryota; kingdom Metazoa; phylum Chordata; class Mammalia; order Carnivora; family Canidae; genus Nyctereutes; species Nyctereutes procyonoides. Next base: position 38,567,575 of record NW_026575120.1, on the reverse strand, counting down.
AGGGAGATAATTAGCATAGTGTTAGCAAAATGTCAATATATGGAATTGAATTGTTTAAAATATCACCAGGATACTGGGCCTTTTAAAAATATTATATTCTAAGCTATATAAGAAATCATTTTTGTTTTGAAAATATGTTTATTTTTTTGTTTTGAAAATATGTTTAATCATCAATGTCCAGACTTTAGGGGAAAATAGTTATACTCATATACATATATTATGTCTGTGATTAGCATTTTTTTCTTCAAACTTTTCACTGAAAACTCCTCAAAGGCAATGGCTGTCCTTGATTTCTACTTTCCTTGACTGCTCTTTAGCACATAAAGCTGTAGGTCATATTCAGAAATGCTGATTTTAGAGCAGAACTTGATGAATATATAAGGTATGATGTAATAGGGTAAAAAAAAACATATATGACTAAATTCTTTCAAATAGATATTTTCAAGATATTTCAATTAATTTTTTTTCAAACAGATACTTGGTTTCATCTTTTTTGGTTATTTTTTAGTTATGCATTTGCTTTATAAAATGACATTGGGATAGACTTCAGCTATTATTTTGGGTGTTTTATTTTTTTTCTGGATGATTAATTGATACAGTATATTATGCCATCTGTGGCTTATTATAGTTGCTTTGGGACACCCCAAATTGTAGACAAATTCCCATTGTAAAAAAAAAAACACTAAATCAGGTAGACCTCAATTTTAATCTTGGCTCCAACATATATGACTGTGGCACCTTGAGAAAATTATTTAATCTATGTGATTATCAGTTCTCACCTCTGCAAGATTGTTATCTACCCCATGACTATTAATACTTTAAACTCCATTTTGGAACTTTAAATCATGCCTGATGTCTTCTAGGGTCATGCTACTTATGACACATCCTTTTCAGCAGAGAAATAATTGAATGATTTTTATTTTTAATGAGGTACATTATCCTTGATAAAGAATGCATTCCCTCATAATTATTAAATAATGTCCTCCTGTCACCTTCTAATCATCAATCCCCTTAAACTTAATAGAAATTATGCACAGGCCTTGATTTGGACAAACTTTTTGACTATAATACTAGACAGGAGGTTCCAATAATGTTTCGATATGTGAATGCAATATTATGTTTATGTAGGCGCAAGGTTTAGGCTGTGCCAGAGGGACCAATCCGGGTCCATACTGATAGGGTTATGTCCATGAAACAGGCTACCAAAGGCACTTAGTTCAATCTTCCCCAGGAGGGTATCATTCCCTCCAACACCATGAGTCAGTCTAGTTCCATTAGAAGGATTTGCCTTCAGCTGCCCAATACAAGGAATCCTGGATCCTTACCCCCACCCTCACCCACACCCCCACACACACAGTGGCAGCAGCAACTGTCTCTGGGGCCTGATGAAATAGTTTTTATTTTTTTGGATGAACGTATCCCAACACAATCTCAAGAAGTCTCAATTCTTGAGAAAAATCCCAAGAATTTTTAACTGAACCAGTAAGTTAAAAACATGTTCTGGAAAAGAATGGCACCTTCTAGGACTACTTCTTCTTCAAGAGTAAACAGAACTCCTTACCTTAAGGTAAGCTCTTCAGCTCCCTAGAGATGTAATCCACATACTATCTAGTCTTTCTTAGCTCCAAAGCATGCTTCCCTGATCCCTCTCATGCACCTGAAACCCAACCTGGGCCAGTGGCTGCCTGTGGCCACTGGCCCCTATGGCTGCCTCACTGCTGGAGGATAGTACTGGGCCCTAAATCTCAGACACTCAAAGGGAACCCCTAAACCCTGTACTTTTCTGAAGAGCTGCCAACACTAAATAGCAGGTAGCTCCTTGTCTTTGATGTTATTACCTTTCTGGTTAAAAATGCTACAGTCCCATAGATTGACATGAAGCCATAGCACTCTCCCCAGCCCCACAATCGTTACAATTCTATTGTTTTCCAGCTTCCAGCTGGCTTTTACTGCATTTGGACTCTCCCTCAAGACCAATGTCCCTTCATGTGGTTATGCACTTCAAATCTCCAGCCACCATTCATGAAGACTTGGGCTGACCAACATGTGTGGCCATTCAGCACCTGACATGTGGCCAGTGACGCTGATGCCCGTCTGAGAGACTAGAGAATGATATATTTCTATATATTTTTATTTTAGTTATATTAATGTAAGTAGATATTTAAAAACTATTACTCAGTTCAGTTAGTGGAGGGCATTTTAAGTATTTTGGGAGCAATTCCGGTATGAGTCTAGTTTCTCAAGTTTCTGTAAAACTTAAATATAGATTACATGCTTCTGAGGAAAATTTATCTTCTAAATTAAGATGTGCTGTAAGTGTAAAATATATACCACATCTTCAAAACTTAGTATGAAAAAGCAAAATATGATATTAATAATGCTTATATTGAGTACATACTGAAATAATATTTTTACACATTACACTAAATAGAACCTATCATAAAATGCATTTTACCCATTTATTTCTACTTCTTTATTAATAAGGCTATTGGATAATTCAAAATTACTTATGTGGCTCATTTTATGTTTTATAGGACGGCACTGCCATAGACTATAATGTAGATGATTCCCTTTACTTTTTTAATCTATTTTTTAAAGATTTTATTTGAAAGGGAGAGAGCAGAGAGAGATGGCAAGCACACGAGTGGGGAGGAGGGGCAGAGGGAGAGAGAGAAGCAGACTCTCTGCTTGAGCAGGGAGCCTGACGTGGGATTGTGACCTGAGCTGAAGGCAGATTCTTTTTTTTTTTTTTTTTTTTTTTTTTTTTTTAAGGCAGATTCTTAACCAAGACTGAGCCACCCAGGTGCCCCTGGATGATTCCCTTTAAAGTCCATACAGTGCACAGCCTACAAATACACACTTGTTGACACTATCAATGCTAGTGATTCCTCTGCAACTCTTAGGACAGTCTACCAGCAATATCTTTCACTTTTTATGGTTTAGGTTGTCATTTTCTCCATTTTCTAGAAACACATTCAAGTGAAACAGTAACAACAACAAATTCTTGTCTATGGATACTAATGCCATTAGGTTCTACTACTTTCTAACACTTGTTGCTGCAATCTACAGAACTTCTGGCCATTCCTCCACTAATTTTTTAAAGACACTAGAATCTGATTCCATTTTCCTGTTGAACCCAAGACCTGCCTTCATGGTATCCATGCAGATAACCTATCCAAAATAATAGCCTCATGTTTATTTGACTACCTCAACTTAATTGACTTTCACAAGCCATTGATCGTCCTCTATGGTCACACCCTGGACTTAGTCATTGCCCATATGTCTGATTTCCCTGAAGTTTTTATATGGCAATGGATGATTATCTGGTGATAACCACCTGTTCTCCTAGTTCTTCCATGCCCTTGGCTATATTATATATGGTCTGTGGTTGCTTACATAAGGCTTCTCAGTGCCTATGTTCTCTAAATATAGGTAATCTCAAGGAATGCTTTCTGAACATATTTAAATTCCTAATATGCTGAACTTCCTATCATATATATCCAGAACTCCAACCTAACTCTTTCTTCTCTAGTCCTACATGAATGAACACTGCTAGAGAAAAATCACACAATTTTATAGACTCTTGCCTCTGAAAGTCATGAAATTGATGATTTTCAACAACTGTGTCCTTAAAGCATGTCCATTAACATTTTAGCAATTTGGTTTGAGTCTCTTTTTTTAATCTGCACATTATTTTATTTTTTAAATAAATTTATTTTTTATTTGTGTTAAATTTACCAACATACAGAATAACACCCAGTGCTCATCCTGTCAAGTGCCCCCACCAGTGCCCGTCACCCATTCATTGCTTTCTGTAACTCTCCCTACCAACCCCCCAAATTTAATAAGCTCCTAAATCCTTCCCCATCTACATACAGCATAGTTGCCTTTAAACTTTATTGAGAAATCTAAAATCATTAAGTGTGATTGTCTTTACATTGTCTTCTCCTATCTACATACTCCTATTATATATATATATATTTATCTCCACACTAGTTCTTACCTCTTTTCTCTGGTATCAGAAGATGAATTTATCCACTTATACCTGTTTAAGGCTAACTCCTGTACTTGTACTTCCAACGAATAATACTGATACAGATAATAATGAAAACCATCTTCATTTCATGAGAGCTGACCTTGTGCCAGGTAATGTAGTAAGCAAATTACAAAAACTGATCTCATTTATACCTTACAAAAAGCTTATTAGGTAGATACTATTATATTCATTTTATGTATGAAGAAGTTGAGTTGAAAGATGTTTAGTGACTTTACCAAAATTACATAGCTAATAAGAAGTAGGAAAAAGTTTTAACTTAAGTCTGAATTAATCTAAAGGTAGTGGTCTTGAACAATATATCATAGCACCTTATAGTAGATCCCTAGGACCCCTGAAACCTTACCCTACAAGTCATCGAGTACACTCAACTAACTTTTCCCTTTCTCTAGGCTCCTTTTTTTTCTCTAAAATATTCTTAGCTCTTGCTTATTAAAAAAGAAAACACATCGTGGCTATATCCCATCTCTTGATTTAACTAAATTTTCTTCTTGCTTTCATCAAAACATCTTAAAAAGGTACTACTCTACATGTGCAGTCTCCACTTCCTCACTTTAAATTCACTCTTCTACACACAAAACTTTGGATGCCTCCCCCAAAATTCTGCTAAAACCACTCTTTTTTTTGTTGTTGTTGTTTTTATTTATTTTCTTTTTTTTTGTTTTTTTTTGTTGTTGTTGTTGTTTTTAAACCACTCTTTTAAAGCACACAAGTGACCACCATATTGACAAACAAATCCACATTTTCTTTATATTACAGGACCACTCTGCTGCATATGACTTTTCATGATCAAAAAGACACCACATTCTTCTTGTTCTGCTCATATCTCTTTGATCTTCAAATTTATTTGAAGGCTTTTTTTTTTCCTTAAGCTTTCTTGGTGTTCTGTGTCCAGTTCTTCTTATTCCTTTGTTAAATAACTCTGAAGTATCTCAACCCCGAGTATTTCTTCAGAGAGCATGTGCATACTAACACCTCTTAAATATGATTATCAAACATTTCTGTTTTGAATTTTTGCTTAGTATATGTATATCTGAATTTCCAAATATTTCCCTACATCGCCTTTCCTTCTCCATCTATATTATTGGCTTCACCCTCTGATTCACCACAGATCAAAACTTCGGGAGATCCTTTATTCTTACCTCTTTCTATCTTTTTGTTATCTTTTCCTTACACAGCTCCAACTACATTTTCCTTACTGTTTTTTTCTCTATAAATATTTTAAGAATTTGTCATCTCTATTTTTTTAGAATTGTAAGCCAAGTCTAGGCCTTATGTTATAAAAAGTACATGGAGAAAATTGGAGGGCAAGCATCATTGAGTGAGTCAGTGAATGAATGGGACATTGGGACATTTTTTATGAAGTCATCAGATAACACTTCTATAAGGTGGTATCATTTGAGTGCAAGTTTGAAGGAACTGAGTGTCTAGGACTGCAGACAGAGTTTTATACCAAGGGCAAGTATAAGAAACAGCAAGGAGGTTTGTGTAGTTGAAGAGGAGAGAAGAATATTAGTAAATGAGGTAAGAGAGATAATGGGTGCAGGCAGATAAATGAGGCAACTTATGATAAATCCTTGTAAGGATTTTGGAGGCTTTCCTCCAAAAGTGTGGAAGTGAGGAAGAAATCCACTGGAGAATTTCTGAGCAGAAGAATGAAGTATTATTTCTTGATTTGCAAATGATTACTTATGCTGCTGTGTTGATAAGAGACTAGGGGAATTGAGGTAATAATAGAATAGGGAAATGGAATTGAAGGTGGAGGAAAAACAGGTAATGAGTTTGGGTTGGTCTGAAACCAGGGGTTTTGTCTTGCCCCATAATGTGACAATCAAGAATCTTAGTGATCAGAATCCATCTGAATCCATATTTCTTACCACATGCTGACTCTCACTTAAAACTCTCACAAAACTAAACTACCAGCTAATTAATCCCCCTTTAACAAATACTGTTTTTGACTTTGAAGCCTTCAAGTATGTTAAACTATTCAGACGAGATTCTACACAATAAATTCTATTAGCATTTTACCTCCTTCAAGACATATTCCCGAACTCCCCTCAGCAAGTTAGGTCATCTGTTCTCTATGATACCACAGTAACCTTCATACCTATACTGCTACGTGAAATTCTTGGACAATCACCATGTTCATGCCATACCCTCAACCCAGTTCTTCAGTTGTGAGCTGTTTAGAGGAAGCTCATTGTTTTATACAGAACTAAAACAAGTTACTATTTAATAAATATTTGAATGAGGAAATATATAAAGAAAAAGAGAAGCCGGGGAGAAAGTAAAGAAGACAGGAGGGAGAAAAGGAAGAAGGAAGTATTTTTGTTTGTCCCACTAGGAAACTCAGGTCCCTCAGGGACTATGTGGAGAAATGCTTCTATAATCATTTTCCTGGGGCACCTGGGGGGTTAAGTATCTTCCTTCGGCTCAGGTCATGATTCCAGGGTCCTGGGATGGAGCCCTTCATCAGTCTCCCGGCTCCACGGGGAGTCTGCTTCTCCTACTCCTTCTCCCTCTGCCTGTCACTCCCCCTGCTTGTGCGCTCGCTCTCGCTCTCTCTCTCTCTCCCTCTCTCTGTCAAATAAATAAAAATAAAATAAAATAAAATACATAAAATAAAATAATAAATAAGCATCTTCATTAAGACCAGTGCTTATACACTTCTGATTTATGCTCTGATCCCACCTGAGCCTTCTTCAAATTTGGAGCTGTCAATACTCGCCAGTGTGCTTTAGACACACAGTGCCCGTCCTCATAAGGATGACCTGATCTCAGAGTTCCTAAAAAAGTTCCCTCGTCAACATTTTAGATGTTTAAGTCCCACACGCACATGAATCTTCAGTGCTGATATGTGTTCAGATCAGTACAGGTTTGTTGAATGACTGGGTTCTCATTCCCTCTAAACTGAACACCATTTCAAGTCTTATCTGGATATTTACTTAGTCTTGTCTACTAGGCCTTTCCAGGTCTTGACCTGTGTCACTGTACATTAGAACCGGTTGAAAGGGCCGAAAAGATCAATGTTGTTATTTCCATCCATATTACCAGTCTAATAGAATTGGTGCTAGCCCATTTGTCCAGATTGGTTCTTTGAAAAGACAGCCAAGTGTACTAAGTTAGCCTCATTTTGTTGGAGGTATTATGCTTACAATTCAAAACTTAGATCTACATGCAGTAGACAGGGTGTGTGTGTGTGTGTATTTTTATATATATTTATATATACACACATATGTATATATTTTACATACATACACAGGTGTGTGTGTGTATATATATATATATATATATATATATATACACATATTTTACATTCTTTTTTGTTACTTCTTTAGATGCAGGATGTCTTAGTAATAAAAAAGAAAGATTGCTAATGTTCTCTCTCAGCCTGAATAACTCAGAGTTACATAAGTGTTTATGAATAATGAATGTCTAATTGAGGTGCCTGAAATATGAATAACTATACTAGTCCATTCGGCAGTGAGATGTAGAATTCTCATTCGACAACAGGATTTTTATTTCCTCATTTCTGCCTTCTGTTATCCCCACTGTTGAGTGTGAAACTAGCACAGATAACACTTGAGAGCGCCTGAGAGCATGAATCCCACTTTTTCTCTGCACGAGCTAAGCCATCCAAACAAAGAAAAAAATGGCAGGGGGAGATCCCCATGAGTTGAGAACAAAGTGAACTTTAAATCTTGACTAATCCAATACACAGAAATAGAATCACAGGGTTTTAGATTGTGGTCTTAGTGAGAAATCTATTTGAATTTAAATTCTTGGCGTTCCAGAAGCTGATTAACATGTTTCAGGCTGCTGACAAAACATCTTGCCTGTCTGGCTCTCCTTGGTCAATCCTTGCCTCGTTTTTGATGAATTGCTAAGGAGAACTGATGCTTTCCAAATGTATGTCATATCAGTACGAAAAGTTCCAAAGAACTCACAGTAAATTAATGTGGAATTGCAACTAAAGGCTAGCACTTGTTCTCTCTGGTTTATTCACTGAGTGGATGCCTTGTCTGCTCTGAGAACTCCTTCCTGGCATTAGTAGGAGCACAGAGGGGTCTGGTTGGCATCTCTGAGCCTTTCTACCTACAGTTCTCCTCATGCTGAACCATAGAAAGGGAACCAAAGCCTGCCTCCAGACCCGTGTAGAGAAATTCCTGACTGACCTAATCATGTAGTAAAGCAGTATTTTCGCAAAAATTGCATTGTTTGGATATATCCAAGAAGCATCACTAAAACTGGGCCGTCTGGGTGTTTCCTCCCCAGCCTGATAGTCACTGAACTTCTGGCACTCCTGCCTGGGAAGAGGTTAGGCTGCTGGCGGGTTACATAGCCTCTCTCCTTTCTCATGTCTCATGCTCAGCTAGGGCTAGTCTTTTGGCCAGGAAACCATTTAATACTGTTTGTTGTTCAAAATACAACTATTTAGTTCACATTTCTCTCTTAATCGTGAATATTCAAATAGGATAGCTTGAACTGAAAAAAGGCACGTATTGCTTCTCTGACATTCTCTTTGAAAATTATTTCCCGTCATAAATGATTAAGTCTCGAATAGTATGTAGAGAAGATAGATAAGAACTTTGAAATAATCAGTCAAGTAGTCTTTGTTTTATTTATTCTGCTATAAGAAGATTCCGCAATGGGGGGAATAGGATCACTTCCCTTGCAAGTCTCTACAGGTTGCCAGGAAGTACGGTCGTCCTACTGAACGAAACAAAATGAAGGGTAAAATGTAACAAGGCCGAATCCTTCCCTGGAAGGAATGGAAGGAACCATTCAGTCACTGATAAGGATCATACACTGGGATGTTGTCATTATTGATGCCAGATTATCCCCATCTCATACCTGGCAAAGATTGAGTTTATGGCACATCTAGCAGATCTCAAATCTCAGGCATTTTCTATTGTGTGGTGGAGTTTTATTTCTGTTATTCATTTCCTTTCACTTTGTACTGACTTACTGCTTTTTCTTCGTGTGCGTTTTGAATATTGAGAATGTTAGTGACTCAAAAAAAATATTGCTTCTGTCAGTTGCTAGCACAGTGGCGCTGCACATCAGTGGTTTTTCTCTCATTTCACTTCTTTCCTGGGAGACAGAATGCTGGTGTCATTGTTTTGTTCCAATCTTTGCTGTTCTCACATATATAATATTTCAAGTACAATTACACCTTTTTTGCCTACCAGCTCATATTATACAAATCCGGAAACAACACTGAAGAAGACTAGGTTTGACTAGTTTTTTAGTGTAAAAAAAAAAAAAAAAAAGATGTGTCTTTAAAATGTATTATAGGAAAATATTTATTTTTACAGGAAAATATTTAAAGCAATATCCTTATTTCTCTTTGCTTATTTAAAACAAAGATAATAAGCATGCAAAGACATCACAAAGTCAGTGTCTACTTCTCAGAAATAAAATAGAGAAATGTGTCTGTTTGTGTTCTAAGACACCAGTGGGAAAACTTTAGCTATACCCTGTAGCCAACTCAAATATTATTCCAATTTTTCCTAGAGAAAAACTCACATAGGCAGGGAGGACGTGTGGAGAATAGAACAGTTGAGTGATTTGAAATCAGTAGAGATTGTTTCAAATGCCCAAATCTCCTTTCGTTTAGCTGTGGTCTTGGGAGTCTAAATTTTCTTGAATTTAGGTTTTCTTATCCGTAAAACTGAGCTTATTCTAAATTCTTTCCCAGGGTTTTTCTAGGAATAAGAGAATGTGTAACTGCCAGCACTGGTTTCAATGTCTGTGAGTATCTACTCCGTGTGAGGCACCTCATGTTGGGGATACACAGAGGCATGAGACACAGGGCTTCTGTCAACTCATACCCAGCCTCATGTGATCAAGCAAATACATCTGCAATATAGTGCTGTATGCTAAGTTCTAAGATAGAAAAAATACACCTTGAGAAACGGAGAGGGATACCCTGTCTAGCCATCAGTGATAACTTGTTGGAAAGGTGACATCCAGGCTCCCTACTGAAGGACAAGCAACATAAGCGTGTTGAAGTCATATCTGTAGAACAGTCTATATAATAAAAATCTAGAGGCCGATGGGGGGTGCTTGTAGGTTAATATTGGGAAAGATTGGGATGGGGCAGGCAAAAGGGACAACCCCTGGTTTTCTTGGCTGCCCTGCGACTCATTTGTTGTGAATCGGCAGCCCTTCCATGATGAGAAAGGGTCATCATCTCTGCCGTGTCTAAATCTTCCTCTGGTTGGTACTATTTCAAAGCTCGGATTAATCATCTTCCTTCTGGGAATCCTACTTGGCCCTATGGAAATGCATGGCCTTATCAAAATGTAAAAAGAAGAAGCTCTATCAATCACTCATGAATGACTAATATCACAGAAGCATAGAAACTACAGAAGCAGGTGGTTTCAACCTCTCTGCAGAACACTCAGGGAGGGAGAAAGGGAAATAAAGGGTTTTCATCACCTTGACGGTGGAGCCTGTAAGGCTTCTCTAGTATTCTGAGCATCATGTGAAGGCAAAACAAACACAAAACTCAAATTAACAATCCACTAAAATACATATCTACCAGAAACTGAGTAGGGAAAAATCGATAAAATGTGTAATTATGCATTGTCCATACATATGCTCAGGCACAAACCTTCTATACAAAATAATTCACTTTGGTGCTAGAACAGTCTTCCTGACTGCAGATGTCTGGTGATACGGAGGTAACAGTTATAATCTAGATGAAGCTCCTCCAACCGAAATTAAATAGCACCGCTCACCACTTTTTAAGTGGGAAAACAGACACAAAGGAACTAAATTCTCTTCCTCTCAGAAGCTTCTGAGAAGAAAATCAAAGCGAAATAAGAACCAGACAACATGAGCTCCTTGCATTGTGAAGAAAACAAAAATAGTTAAGAAAAAGCCAAATGGAAGTGACCTTTGGGTTAAAAACCAGAGGAGTAAAGCTTTCTACATTTTGAGTTTATGTTTCAATGTTAAAGAGGCAAGAACAATATAAGTAGACTGTCTTAAAGGCCATGGTTTATTGTCGGCCGTATTCGTGTCAAACATATATCTTGGTTTTAAAGCAAGGCGAGAGTAAACAATGTTGATTGCTCATTTGCGGCATATAGAGGAGGCAGTAGGATGACACAGGCTAAACTGCTTTGAATTGTTATTAGTGGCAATATTTTTAGAATTAGTTTTGGAAGGCACCAGTATAAAAGAGAGGAAATTCTATTTTTTTTTTTACTCTTCTCAAAGAAAAATGTGTGAAAAGAGTCATTAATTTGCTAAAGGTATTAAGACAAGGGTCTAATTCATTCTAATAAGTATGACCTAACCAGGTTGCTAATAGAGCCTTTACTAAATTAAATCCTCTCAGTGGCTTTGGAAATGATTTGGCCTGTTCCCCCCTCCCCACTCCCACCTCTTCTTGAATGAAATAAGGGGAAGGAAGCAAATAGGCAAAGCCCACAGAACTTTCTCTATTCACGGAAGAATTCAGGAGTCCGCCCAGGACACGGTTTCCCTTTGCGTGGTTTTAGTCACCTATGGTCAACCATTGACTGGAAGTAGGTGTCTTCTTTCTGACATGTCACTAGAAGGTCATCACCAGCCTAACACTAAGTCTCAATGCCTATGTCATTCACCTCACTTCATCTCATCACCCAGGCATTTTATCATCTCCCATCATCACAAGAAGAAGGGTGAGGACAATGTAAGAAGCTCTTTGGGAAGAAAGAGACCACATCCACATGAGTTTTATTACAGTACATTGTTATAGGTGTTCTGTTTTATCATTAGTTATTGCTGTTAATCTCTTACTACACCTAATTTATAAATTAAATTTTATTACAGGTATGTATGAATGGAAAAAATGATTATATATGTTACACACACACACTATTCACTGTTTCAGGCATCCATTGGCGGTCTTGGAATTTAACCCCCACAGATAAAGGGGGGCTACTATAGATACTGAAGAATGATGGAGAGCCACTAATCTGGTAGAGAGGAAATGTAATCATAGGATTCGAAGCATATTTGTCATATGTGTGATTGTTTTTGTCCAGACCTGGTTGAATGCATAGATCCTGTACAGAGCCCCTCACTGGGGAGCATCCTTTAGATGATCCGCTGATGTGAGTGTCCCAAACAGTGACTCCTGGACACACCCTGCTCACTCCTGGCCTTTGTTTTTTTTTTCTTTTTGTTTACACTGCTGCAACCAGCACACAGAATATATTCCTTATGAGCCACACACGAGATAATAAGGACTGATAGAATGTGTTCTGTTGCCCAAAGGCACCTGCTATCAATTGGATGCAAGAGCTCAAATTGGAAGCCTCACCTGTGAAAGGAAGATCCTGAGATAAGAGGGGCATGCTTTATTAGTTCGATATCATTATCCTGATGATGTCCCCCAATTTTGAAAGCATTGGGAGAATGTCGATATTCTCAATATCGGGGGCCACTTCCCAACTGCTGTGCATGTATATTCTAAAAAAACTGATAATATTTTAATTTACAACGATGATAACAATGTTTGCTACTGTTATTTATTACCTATCATCATGTGGACCTGAAGGTGGCTACATCAGTGATTAAATAACTTGTGAGATAATTTTTTTGGAAACTGAAAATTGTTATTGAATACTCACTCTTGGTTTAACAAGTCATCCCAACATACAGGCAATGAGCATTTTAAGTTTAAAAGAAGCAGAATAATATGTTCAATAAATATGATTCAATATTTTATTCATTCCTTTGGAAAATATTCTTTGAGAGTTGAACATGTGTGCAGTACTATGTTAGAGAAATGCCTTGAGATTGTGTGAAGAATTCTATTTTAACATGAATACATCAGATTTGGTACAAATCACTCACATAAATTCTCCACCTTCTTGACAGAGAGGTGAAGAATATCAAGGCCTCTCTTGGAATAAAATTAGCAAATATCAAAAGGGTAATTAAACATTTAATCTCCAAAACATAAAATTGGCATATATTCTCAAATGGCTTGGAAATAAATATTCAACTTATAAAAACTTGGAGAAGTAGTTCTTCCCAGATATCCTGGTTATTTTTAATATTATTTAATAGAAAGTCTGTCCATGCACAGAAGAACAAGTGTGGACCAGTAAGAATCTGCAGTGTTCCATTAAGACAAAAACCAAGACATTCTGATCAATCCTGGCTACAAGGTCAGGTACTGGGAGATGATCTAGTCCAAGAGTCCAAGTTTCTCAAGACAGAAGTGAGGTAACTGGGACAATTAAGTGAAGAGAGGAGGTGGCCCTAGATCTCCCCAAAGGCAGAAGGGAAACCTACTTTCTCTAATTCTGCACCAAGAAATCTACAAAGATATATTAATTCTGTACATCTTCTCAAAGTAAATATTTATTTAAATAACTTTCTTTGTTAGTACAGATGTGGTTTTCCCACTCCATATGTCCTAAACGTTATAGGACAAGTACCAAATAGCATGGATTTCAACATTTCATGTAAAGGAAAATTATAAAGAATGTATTAAAAATATTATAAATCTCTGAATTGATTTTTCACAATGTCCTACTCTTTACACAATCGGCTATTAATAGTGTGATGAAAGAGAATGTTAGAGAATTAATAACCCAGGGCCATTTCAAAGATGGTAGCAGTGGTTACTGGAATAGCACTGTTCATTCTACCCCATGATTTTCTCAGTGGCACATTTTTTTTTAAAGATTTATGTATTTACTTGAGAGAGGAGGAGCAGAGGGATTGAAAATCTTCAAGTATACTCCATGCTGAGCGTGGAGGTCGATGCTGGGCTTGATGTGAGGCTCGATCCCACAACTGTGAGATCATGACCTAATCTGAAACCAAGACTTGGATGCTTAACAGATTGAGCCACCCAGGCACCCTTCAGTGGCACATTTTAAGATATTTGCTACAAAAACAGCAATCTAGCAGCTTCCTAAAAATAATTAACTAAAAACTGCTCACCTCAAATGCCCCAAATCTGAAAACTCCCTTTTCCAATTAATTCTACAAAAATCCATCATCTGTCACACTATAACCAAAGAGCCTGTGAACATAGTATTTTTACAAAGACACTGAACTCTTGGGACATACCTGTACTTCTAAGTGTATGAAACAAACTCTGTTTAAAATACATGATAGGTAGACTGGTTACATTTTGAAAAGCATTTCCTAAAGTGAAAATGTGTTCTGCTGGACTCAAAGATCCATTGCATGGCCAAGAAGGTCTCTCCGATTCCCCCAGGGAAGATCCCAGAACACAATGTTTGTCCAGAGGGTTTTATTGTGAAAATGTGTATGTGTGTGTTCATAGCACATACTAACATCACACATCTTGTGAAACAGTGTTCTAGGGGAAATTCTACAAAACCCAACATAGATTTCTTTGGGGAACACAAAAGAAGGTATTAAAATTCTAACATTATAAAATATGATGCCACAGCAAAAACACAGCAATATTATTTGCAAATTAAAAAGGCATGTCTAAACAAATTTATGAGTCATTCCCTGGTGACTCTGCTTTCAACATTCTATCATTTTTTAACAAGTGTCAAGGATACAAATGTATCCTGTATTGCACATTGAATTTTTTAAAGCTCCCACTAAAGCCAAAATTTTGATTTATATTTGTGAATTAAAGGAAAAAGAATAAATTAAAACTTACAATGTTAGTCAGATGAGAACTCTCATCCAACTGGAAAAGTGAATACAGAAACCTACTGATGACTTTAGAGAAAATCACTTAAAATCTGATTTTTAAAAACAGAATTTCTTAGGTAACGGAGGAAAAATATTTTTTATTCTCCCTAATGTCCAGAACAATTATTTTTGGCTTTTCTGAGGATCATAAAGTTAATAAATAAGTATTATATTGGACTCTTTTAAGATCTAGTTCAAATCATATAAAGGTAATCAGAACAAAATAACGCAAATCACTGGCATAAACTCATTTGAAATGAAAGGAATTTAAAGAGAAAAGACTTGGGGAATATTTAAGTTAATGTAAGCAGCAGTCTGGTTATGCAAAACTTATTAAAATTATTTAAAATGTTATTTTTAAATATTTCAATTATTATGATTTGTTTTTCTTAGATGATGATAGGGGAAATCCATACACACGTTGGTAAATATGCAAATTCTAGCAATCACTCTGCAGGGAGATCTTGGTTGTTTGTTTTTTTTTTTTTTTAAGATTTTATTTATTTATTCATGAGAGACACACAGAGAGAGGCAGAGACACAGGCAGAGGGAGAAGCAGGCTCCCTGCAGGGAGCCGGATGGGGAACTCCATCCCTGAGCCTAAAGTAGAGGCTCAATTCCTGAGCCAGCCAGGTGTCCCAGGAGGTCTTGCATTTGTTAAGACAAATGTATTCACTTGCTTTGAAATACTAATATCTACACTCTTGTTTTTGGAAGTTGAGGGCAATCGGTGGGAAAGAAAGTAATATTTCATTACAACAAATATTGTGTAGATTATTTCACTTAATCTTCATAACAGCTCTGCTAAAGTATGTAAGTGATTCCATTTTAAAATATAAATAAGGGGCCCGTACCTTCAAGATCACTCTGGCATAATTATTATAGGATTCTTGCACTGTCAAAGTTCCTGGTTTGGATGAGATGTTGTATAGTGAACACAGAATTTACGAAATGGAGATGCAAAAAGATTTATAAGTGACGGATACTATGCTCATCCTTGGTTGATTCCATATTGGAATCTAGTTACACATGAATTCAAGTCATTCTCTCTTCACTGCTCAGCACTGCATCAGAGCCGGCGAAGTCAGCAGGGGTTTTCAGGAGAGTAATTCAAAGATGAAGAACTATGGCCAGTCCAAAGAGGAATGGCAAATATTCTAAAGTGCTACATTGGAAAATCACTCCTCTAGATTTTTCTGCTCTCAAGGATCTCCTCTTTAAGGGCAAATTCTCCTAGAAAAAGTAACATTTACAACTAATGAATTCACACCAATGCTCGTTGAGTAGGAAAAGGAGATTAAGAGAAACAGGCTGGAGGAGAGAAAGAAGGGAAATAGTGGAGTGGAATCTGCCAACATGGACAGAAGTTCAACAATCGGGGGGGCGCCTGGATGGCTCAGTTGGTTAAGCAACTGCCTTAAGCTCAGGTCATGATCCCAAGGTCCTGGGATGGAGCCCAGCAATGGGCTTCCTGTTCATTGAGGAGTAGGCTTCTCCCTCTGTTCACTCCCCTCCCCCAGCCCCCCCCTCAAATAAATAAAATCTTCCAAAAAAAAAAAAGTTCAACAATTGGGAACTCAGTCTATTTAATAATTTAGGCCTTGATGTTACAGCCTAAGGGAAGAGCTTCCTAATAAAGGCTAAGAATACTCTCGGATCTGGCAGGCAGGCATTGGTTCCAGGAGGGGGCAGTATGGAACAGGAATGAATGGGTCAGGTACTGGAGAGAGCAGAAAAGCACCAGTAGAAGGCATTACTGGCAAAATGAGGCCTCCCAGAAGCATTGCGGTCGCTTTCCCAACTCAGAGTGTACCAGTTTAATTAGTAGTGAAATATCCTTTTAGTATTTAAAGCAGGACAGGGAAGAAAAGAAAGTAGAAGAAGAAATGGTATTTTACAAATGTAATTCAGGGACAGGAGAATTGAGGGTGCAATAAAGAGAAGCTTCTTTTCCAGAAGCAGGGAAGACCTCTGAGGAGCCATGAAGTAGATTATTTGCGGAGCGACTCAGGAGCCTCAAAGAGGTGTTGGAACATGTGTAAGCATGGACGTCTAGGTAGAGGAGGTCGGGATTTTGCTAATTACTAAAGCTCCCTCTTGGCCAACAGGAGGCAGAAAATGATGAAGGCAATGATTTGACCAAGCCGAGTTCTCCAGGCATGGCGGCAATTATTAACTTCAGCGGTGTCTTTTAAGGGAAGGTAAAGACCGTAGTTCTTTTTAAGATACACGTGTGGACATTAAGAGATCTGTTCCAGCAGCCTTTCCAGATGTCTATTATACACATATTCCTCCCAGAAGTGATTATCAATTATGTGGCTTACAAATGCAATCTGTTCTCCCTGCTGGAAGAAATAAAGGATAAATATCCTCAAAACACCACCCCCACCACACCTCTCTGCCCTTTGGTTTAATAGAGAAGATGACAGGTTCCTAAAATGGAAGGAATATCCAGGAAGCAAATCTAAAAGGAAGTCTCTGAAGAGCAGGGAGTATTGTAGGATCTCCTGAGGAAAAGGAAGTGATAAGAAGGTGGAAAGAAAGAAAAGTATTCAAGATCCTTATCACTCAAGAAACTCTGAGCTTTCATGACTGAGTTGCTCTGGCCGTAGAGGCATGAATCAAACTTGGCTTATATCTTCCAGCTCTTTTTAGGTTCAGTCTTTGGGCTAATTCCAGTGCAGCACCAATGTCGCCTCATCTGGCAAAATCCAGCATGAAGATCTCTAATCTGTGGTCACTGGAGGGAGAAGAGGACCATGAGACAGAATGGCCGTCCCCCTGGGGCAGTAGAAAGAGGATGATTTCTACAAAGGCGGGTGAACTGGATTGTTGAAAGTCTGGCAGAAGAAATGACCTGGCATTGCTAACTTGACATTCTATCTAACAAGGTTGTTGTGAAGATCAAGGGACATTTACAACATGTTATAATCTGCAAAATACTATGTAAATGTAAGGTAGTGTTTTCCTCCTATGAGGCTCTCGAAGATTTTGTATCTTTGCTAATCTTCAGATAGATTAACCCGTTTAATTGCTATGGACGTGGAATGACACAAGACTGGGACACCTGTAGCAAATTAAGAACTGGGAGAGAGAAAGATCCAGATGACAGATCACAGGGGGTTGGTATTTTTATAAAACAAGCAAAAATCTAAAATGCAGAGCAATAGTAGGCTCTAAAGGACATGGTGCAATGACATGTGGAGTTTCCATTTCCCCCCAGTTTTGTCATAAACTGGCCCCTGCCATCAAGGTTGTAGTAGATGGATTTGTACTGTGGGGACCCACAAACTAAACTCATTTTTTTTTCACTTACATGTCAATCTGTCATCTGAATGTATATTTGCATTATACTCTGACTTTCTATGTTTTCAAAACCTTCAATCTCTCCAAAATGTATTTGAGGAAAATAATTTAAATAAATGATAAAACTTGAAGCAATGTTAATCAACATAACGCTCAACTGAATTTGTTCTTTTCCGTATTTGTATAATTGCTGAATTATGTTATTTCATCCTTCTCTGTTGGTATATGATCTTCTTGCTCTCAGACACTTATATAGTGTATGCATTATATGATTCTTGCCAATAGTGAAGAAAATATATGCCCACCAACATATATATTTATATAGATATATAGATATAAATATATAAATGTCTATAAATATATATGAAAGAGATATATATCTTGTATAATATATATATTTTTATTAGTTTTACAAATAAAATAAATAAATAAAATAATAAAATAAATAAAATAATAAATAAAAAAATAAAATAAAATAAAATAAATATTCTTTGGATTCTCTGCCACATTTATCTGCCTTTGAAGTGTGTAATATTTTACACTAACAAAAGAATCTATTCTTAATCAACGTGAATTATTAGCCATTTATACTTTAGTGTGGATTTCAGTCAACCTGGCTTCTCTCCAAAGGGCATTTGCGTATGAACTTTATAAGAGAAAAATAAAGTTCTGTTTATTATGAAGATAACCATATGTAGTTTTTTTTTTCCCTTTTTTTTGAAAGGAAATAACCCTCCTCTCTGATGCTTGCTACCTTGACCCATACTGAGGTCATCAACTAGGGTTGAGGCTAGCCCTGCACGGGGTGTCCTGCATATACATTCAGAACTAGTGCAGCATGAGGAGTACAGATATAACCAGTTGTGCGACAGCCCTAAACAGGTAGATAGGACATGATGGATTAGGGGAAGAAGTTATATGCAAATATACACAATATGCCACTGATAAGAAAAGGGGTCTTTGGGAGCCAAAAAGTAACTAAAGCCACAGAATAACGAATGTTGATACGAATCAGCCAATGTTGATAAAATGGGCAAGAAGCAAGTGTAAATCTAAACTTACATCCCTGCGAACTACTGCACCATACCTTCATCCTAATGCATGACAATGTATCATATCAATAGTCAAACGGAGATAAGCTTTTAGTCAAACAACTAGAAAACCATAAATTTTGTTTATAGTCTTTTGCTTTTGAAATAACTTTCTTTAAAAAAAAAAAGAAATAACTTTCTCTTTTGGAAATACACTGTATCTATAGATCTTTGTACATAAATACGTAGGATTATACATTTACATTCTATAAACTATTGAGAAACCTATTATAAAGAAAGTGAAGACATTCTTCAATTCTCACCCTCTGGGTTAAAAAATAAAGTTAACTTTTACAAGTTTAATTTCAGATACGTTACTCTACATATATGAATAGATAAGTAGGTAAATAGCTCTAAATAATTCAAAGTGGCATCTTGTACTATCTTAAAACAAACAGACAAAAAAGACTTGAATAAGAACAACCACAAAAAAAAAAAAAAACACTTTTGGTTTCTTCGCAAGAGATGGTTTCCTTGAAAAAGCAAAGGCAAGATAAATTTGCATTCAAAGTTACAGTGTCTAGTGGCCCCCTGTTCTGAAATGCTGGGGAAAAGTCGTACATCTTTTAATTCGACAATTTGGTATTTTTATATTCTTGCATCTATAAAATTTATACTCTGTTCTACAACTGTAGTTCCTACATTGTTTACTTATGGTATATTTAAATGGATTCACTGTGTAGCACCAGGCATTTGACCAAGGGTTGGTTTCTTTCTTTCTTTCTTTCTTTCTTTCTTTCTTTCTTTCTTTCTTTTTTTTTTTTCTTCAAGGATCTCATTGTTGATTACATTGTATCATTTGTGTTTCCAAACAGGTTATATGCTTGAGGTAACCTGACTTGCCTAGATTCTCTGGGTATAAAATTCCCCAGTCATATTTCCCTATTCAACATTCTAAGGAAATAATATTTTGTGACTCTACTTCCTCTCATTCAAGTTGATCTCTCAATGTCAGGACACTTCCTTTAGGGAATATTGTATCTTCTTGACATCTAGGAACATACGTGTTATTTCTTTTCTCTTACACAGTTTGTTCCAGATTTCCTAGTACTTGGCTGGCCCGCATCATAATTATTATCTGGTTATGGCCAATTTCAATTATTTCATGATTTTCTACCTATATATATTTTTTACTTGTTTGTTTTTAGTGACTTATAGAAAAGGAATGAATTAAAATTTTCATTACTTTGACATCTTTAAGCAAAAGTTTTGATAACCTATAGTTATTTACCAACTCTGTTATGACTATAACCTCTTTTCATATAATGAAAAGAGCAGCCACAAAGACTCGGAGAACAGACTGGTGGTTCCCAGAGGCAGGGGGTGGGAGTAACAAAAGGTCTCAATTTCCAGTTATACTATCAGTAAACCATTATAGCTAGCAATACTGTATTACATATTTGAAAGTTGCTAAGAGTAGATCTTAAGAGTCCACATCACAAAAAAAAAAAAAAAAAAATCTAACTATGCATGGTGAGACGTTAACCAGACTTATTATGGTGATCATTTTGCGGTATATACATATATAAAATCATTATGTTGTGCCCCTGAAACTAAGAGGTTACATGCCAATCATACTATATTTTTTTTTAAAAAAAAAAAGGAAAATTGTGAAAATCTAGCAGCTAATACCACTTTTTAAATCAAAACAATATATATTTTAAGATTTGTTCTCCTCACTTTTGCCTGTGTATCTGTCTTTCATCAAGTCTTTTTACTAATTAAGGTGTCTTCATATACCTGTGAATTTCTGTACATATTAATCTACCCTTTTCTTACCTATTTCTTCTCCTTTTTGGCCTTTCTGAATCTGATATCTCTTTCTCTCTTTTCACGTGTCATTTTTTAATTTCGTCCCCTCTTTCTTCTTTTTATCTCCCTCTTTGGGTTTTCTCATGGTCTCTTTTTTTTTTTCACCTTTCTTTTTTTTTTAATAAATTTATTTTATATTGGTGTTCAATTTACCAACATACAGAATAACACCCAATGCTCAGCCCGTCAAGTGCCCCCATCAGTGCCCGTCACCCACTCACCTTTGTTTCTTTATGCTTCTCTCCTCTCTCTCTCTCCTTTCCTCCCTGCCTTGCTTCCTTCCTTATTTTTTTTTTCTTTAAGTTGGCCGTGATGTGAGTTTATTATTTCCTGTTTTACTGATTTCCTGTTTTACTGATTATGGTCCTTGTGGGTTGATCCATATTTATCCAAGAAAATATTTTTCTTTTTTTTTAAGAAAATATTTTTCTTTCCTAAGTTGTCATTAATTCTTATTCATATTAGTGTCCCTTTGAAGCAAGACAGTCTTAAATTTCTGACCTTAATCCTTTTCTTTTATTCTCTATGGATTACTGTCTACTTTTAAATTATCATTTACTAATTAATATTTTAACTCTACAACCCCAAACTCAAATTTCAGTTGCAAATGTGTAACTATCTTTTACACACCTCAATAACAAAATTAAATTCTGAGCACTGGGGGCAGATATTAGCAAGGATAACTTTTTTTATCCTATATTTTCAATAGTTACTGTTTAGTATTAAAAATAAAAAATAAATTAGTGAATACAGAGTATTTTTTCTTTAACTGTATACATATTTGAAATCAATTCATTGTAACTTTTTTCTAAGTGATTTTCCAATTACTATGAACTTCCTAAACACAGAATTTTTATATCATTTGGAATTATCATGTACAACTCCAAAAATTCTTCCTCTTTAATTTACCGTCTCTTACTTGCAATCCAAATTTTCCTTTATCACGCCCCTATAATGACTATAAAAGAGGTATAGTATCTATGAGGTGTCTGCTAATAGCTATTGCACAAGAAAATATATTTTAGAGACGCAGTTTTAAATATCACACGTTCTTATTTAACACATTTACTGACAAAGGAAATAAAAAGTGCCTTACCCCCTCGCTTGTTGATCTTGGCATAGCCAGGAGAATAGCTCCCAGACATGGAAGACGAGCTGCTGAAAGCTACATGGGGGAGTCCAGACACAAGTGGTTCATCACATTTTTCTGAAGAGAAAAGAAAAGAAAAGAGAGAGATTAAATATCTTAAAATAATGATGTGGATTTTAGTTAAAACAGTTGTTGAATACCGTACAAATATAAAAATCTATGATACAACATTTAGCAAATGATCAGAATTTAGACAATTCAAATGTGACAATTTAAACAAATGATTGTTAAGAGTTATTGCTATGACAACATGCTTTATGTTGACGGGTCTCAATGCAGACCTGCTCTCAAAGAATCATGAGGAAAGGTGGTGTTTCTTTTAACAAGCTTTGGAAAAGCTGGCATCTTCTGGAAATCTTCAGGGATTTATTCATTATGGGGTAGAGGATTAGAAAGGTCGATTAGAAACACAGAGATTGGAGGAGGGAAGGTTAGAAGGAATCCTACCAAAGCCTGAGAAATAGGTGTCAGTGAGGGAGAACAAGAATAATCACCACCCTGAAAGAGTCCTGCCATCTGCAAAATTAAGCAGGTCCCATCATACTCAGCCAATCAACTGCCCGGGGAACCAGGTGATCCCTCAATTGCATTCTTCACTTGGCTTCTTCCATGGCCATTAATTTTTTGTTTCATCCTTCCTCAGTACTGCTTACTCCAATTCCTTTGATGGCTCTCTCTCATTTTCCTAATGTCTAAAGGTTCATGTGTCCAGGACTCAACTCTTGGATCTCTTTGAGGTCCACATGTGCTCTCCGGGAAACCACAACAGGGCTTGTATGTTCGCATTCTGGAATATCCCAAATCCTTCCCCCCATGCGTCACCTGGTCCCAGTGGCCACCAGGGATGGCTGTTAGGAAAGACTGCATCCTCCCTTGTTTTTCTGTTGTTCTGCCCACAGTAGCCAGGGGATGATTACACATATAAGTGGGCAAATAGCTCCTGTGCTCACAATATCCATCGGCTCCTGCTCTCAATCACTCAGAATAAAGTCTGAAGCCCTCCAGTGGCCCACAGTGGCCACCAGACTGGTCACATCTCTCTCTGGCATCCTTGTCCACTGCTGTCCACCTCTAGGGCCCTCTTCCTCTTATTGCAACAACAAGCCAACTCTTGCCATGGCCCTCACCATTACTCTTCCAGCTACCACAAGGCTCTTCCCTCTGGTCTCCACTCCACCTTTCACTGCTGCAGACTGGCTTCTCTAGTCTGCCCAGCTAAATGAGCATGCTGCTACTATCACTCTCGGTATCCACTTCTGGCATTCTTTTCCTTCAGAGCACCCAGAACCACCTGGCATGTAGGTTCTCACTCATGTAGGTTTTCACTTGTTTGGTTTCCTTTTTCTCCCACTAGGCTGGATGCTCTACGGGAATCAAGTTTTTGGATAGTCTGCTTAATGCTTAGTCTCCAGTGATGTGAACCACACCTGGCACTCAGCATGCACTCTAAAAACCTCTGTAGAATGAATGAGTGAATGAATGAATGAATGAATGAGAAAAAGAACCAACTAAACCCGACAACTGCGGAGTCCCAAAACATAATGCTGAATTACGAGATGACACATACACCCCCTAATTGTTAGAGAGGTCGTCTTCAATCCACAACAAATGTTTACACATGCTCAGTACTGTTTAATAAGACAGAGAGTTACACTACATATTCTAGAACACTTTCTACTTCAGGTATTTATAAGCAGAAGAAAACTTAAGCAACAGAAGGAATGAACTAGCTTTCTTGAAAAGTCATTCAAGTGGAGTGAAGTCCCAGTGATACTGGGGAAACGAATTATTATTCATTATCTCACCACTCAAGTGTATACAAATCTGGAGTTAAAAATGAACATATCCATCCTTGTAAAATATAGTTAGATTTCTTATTTTTCTTAGTTATAACACAAGTACCTCTGGGAAATATGGCATATGTGTATGAATATATTCCCCAGAAAGCTAAATGTTAAAGGATGAAAAAATGAACATAAAATTTATTTTTGAGGTATCAATTCACAAAGTGAGAATCTACAGTGAAGGATTTTGTCTTAATTGTTTAAAAATTTGCTATTCAGGTTAGCTGCCAATGATCGCAAATATAAAACCTTGATTTCTCAAGTGCTGACCCTTTGAATCTAACTTTTTATAATCTTTTGATGAAAGTTCCACGTTTGCCTGGAGTCATCATTACTTCCAAATTCCCCATTTTATTAGGAATGTGCTAATATGCATTCCTTTCTGTCTCTTCATTCAAATATATACCCAGCACCCATGCTGTGCAGGCACAGCAAATACAGTAGATGATACTGACAACGTACCTGTCATGGAATTTATGTTTTAGTGGGAACTACAAACTAAAACAAAAACAAACAGATGCAAGCAAAAAATTAATGTATGACGTGGTGATAAATACTACAGATGCATTAAATATGGAAGAAGGGCAGCTGGTTGGGGGGTATGGCAGAGATTGGGAGGGGCTGTGTTTTGCTCCTTTGTCAAGGAAATTCTCTTGCATTAGGTGATATCTGAGTAGTAATCTGAAGGAAATGAGGTGAACTTATTGATTTCTAACATCAGGGCACCTAAGTGACTGAGTGCCTTTGGCTCAGGTGGTGATCCTGGGGTCCTGGGATTGAGTCCCACATCCAGCTCCCCACAGGGAGTCTGCTTCTCCCTTTGCCTGTGTCTCTGCCTCTCTGTGTGTCTCTCATGAATAAATAAATAAAATCTTAAAAAAAGAAAGAAATCAATAAGATCATGTGAGCAGAAACATTTTCTAGGGCTGGCTTATACCCCACAATGAATGGCTCATTTTCCAAAATTGAACATTCAATGCATATATAGTGTTACATTGAAAGTAATTAAAATGGCGTTGATGAATAATTGATTAATGATCCATTAGCTAGTTTAAATTTAGAACTTAAATATAGCATTTATAAATCCTGAACATAGTTTACCCTTATTACATTTGAACACTTTGTACTTCCACAAATGGATCATCTTCATACTGAATTTGAAATTTTTCACTAATTAAGAAAATCATATAAATCAGAATAACAAATAACAAAATTAGAATAAAACTGAGATCAGGCAAGTAAGCTAAGAGCATATAAGAGATTATTTGAGTGTTTTTTTTAAGGTGGCTACAAAATTATCAGAATTTAAACATTGGCTATCTCACATCCTTCTAAATTGGGATATAACCTATAGCCACATATTTAAGTAAGAAAAATGGTACATGTGCTGTATGTTCTCCTGGAAGACTTTAATCACAAATATTTATTGAGATCTTACTCTATGCCTTGTACTGTTCTAGCTACTTTGGGCAATAATAATTTAAAAAATAACCCATTTCCTCCTGAGTCCAATAATATATAAGCCCACATAAAATAATTAAACCTGAACCAAGAGGATAATATCAAACAGTCCATGATTCAGTGATGAATAAAATATAATCAAGTACTGAAAGTAACAAATAAATTTAAAATACAGGCCTGTTGTTTAGTGAGTTGCTTGTTACTGTTGGCTCCATCATAAATGCACTACCTTGAGGATGTCTTAACCCCCTTTCTACAGATGAGTCACTCAAAATATGAGCACATTAGCTAACTTTCTCCCAAGCTCTTAAAACTCCTAGCATTGTCAAGTACAAGAGTTCACAAACTATGTTCTACAGGCCCAGCTCACGTTTGTAAATTTAGTTTTATTTGTTTTCAAATCCGCAGCAGAATGTCACAAAGAGAGGCCATATAACCTCCAAAGCTAAAATATTTACTATCTGACCTTTTACATAAGAAAAAAAACAAAACAAAACAAAAAAACCCTTCCAACCTCTGGTCTAGTATAACAAATAGTATCAGGGAACATATAAATAATGAATATGACCTTAAGAATTGAAGGAATATAGACAGGTGGAAAGAGAGTTAAGAACATTCTAGAAGAGGAAAGAGCTCAAGCAAAATCATGGAGGCCACAATGTGTATCAAATATCCCAGGATGGTTATAGCAGCATGCTGTGCGTGTACATATTGCACGCTGAGTACTGTGATGAACCATCCAGTTTTATTTATTTCCAGTATTTATTTATTTATTTATTTATTTATTTATTTATTTATTTCCAACTGTAATAATGGTTATTACACACTATACATTCCAACGAGTCAGCTTGCTTGTGTTAGAACATGTGTCTTAATATTCTGCAGACATTAAATATTAGTAAATTAGGCAAATCCCTGGAGCACGTTAGAGTTTTTATAGAGGCGGAGGAGGACAATCGGGAGGAGGCGTAGAGACAGAGAGAGACTGCTAACGTCTGAAATAATTTAGTATTGTATTTCCCCATATTGGGATGTCTTCCAAAACTATGGCCACACAGCTACGGCAAATATTTGGTCTCCAGTGCACTTCCCTTCCAGGGAATCTTGGATGAAAACTAAAAAAGCAGATGGGCCTTGAGTTTTATTTTCACACAATTTCAGTCAATCAGGAAGAATTATGTACTAATTCAAGCTGGAACAGAGGCGATCATTGACAAACAAGGATGACAGGCCGGTTGCCCTTCACCTCAGAGAGCCTGGCTGGGAGGGGTCTCTTTTGGCAAAAGGAAACCGGCGAGAGGGGTGGACAAGCTCAAAGAACTTTAGGATGCATGCAGTGGACATGAAAGATGGCCTTCAAATGCGTCTCTGGTTGAAAATGATGTTGGAGGAGTCTCACCACGCAGCATCTTTTAAAATTAGAGTGCTCAAAATATACGTTTTATGTCTCACAGTTGGAAACATAAGCCTGATAAGCAGAAAACAAGGACAACAAAGAACTCCAGAACCAGCATTCTCAGGACAGCAGTTCTAGCAACATCCTCATTCACGCTTTTCTTTAAAAAGCCACCGTGAAAGGCACATTCTCAGAGGAATACACCCCTTAATGGCCTCTTTATGTCCTGTGCCTTCAATTCCTAACTTCTGAAGCTGGAGCTACATTACCTCTACCTACATGCTTCCCCTGCCTCAGGTTTTATGACCTCCTCTCCATAGTAAGGACAAATTTAAGAGGCCAGAGCTCCCTCTGACCTCCTCTCTTTCTAATCAATAGGCTCCTGCCTTGCTCCTTATGGCCCAGACTATCTTGGACTACAAGCTGGATCATTGTGATTTTTACCCTCTCTGGCCATGCTGTAGACTCTCAGTTCCTCCCAGAGAGGCTCTGGCTCTCTGTTGTATTCATTTCCAGGTCCTGAGTCCCATTTTAGTGCTCAGGAGCATCTCGCCTCCTGCTCTGAAATTTCCTTATGCTCTGTCTACTTACCCGCATGCCTGACTACTGCCAATTATTTTATTCACCAGCCTGAGTATGCCACTACCTGGGAATCCACCTAAAGGTTACCGTGTCCATCCTACTGCTCACTATGTCATCCCCTGGTGCCATTTGCCTGACTTCCTAGACAGTGTGCTGTTGGCCACGTTGCTTCAAAGACAGTGGGGGAAAGCCCTTGAACAAACAAAGCACTATTTCCAGTCTAGCCTAACGGGTAGTTTCAGGGTTTGAAGGAAAAGGAGACTGTAGCCTTGACTCAAGTGCTTCCTGAGCCATCACCAAGGTCATTCTACCACCTTCAGGTCTTCATGAGCTCTAAGTAGCATCACTTCCCTCACTCTGACCTAGGGAAGACTTGCATGGGGTCTAGCACATCCATAGGTGTCAGATGCTTTATTCCCAAGATTGTGATTTCTTCTTCTCATTTCCTCTTCGATAAAGAAAGAAAAGGAGAAAGAAGAAAAGAAGAAAAGAAAGGAAGAGAGGAAAGAAACAATAACCTCACAATGTTTCTTTACAGCTGTGGCAGGCACACTATTTTTATTTCCCATAAATCTGGGCAGCTGATTACAGAAATATTTTGTTTCAATGCACTCAAAAACATGGTGCTTTGTCTCTCATCAGCATGCATTACTTGAACAGGCACTATGTTTTCCACCTCAGAATTTTGCTAACTTTAGCATTCTGTTAAAAAGCAAAAACAAACTTAGATCCTTCCATATGTCATCTGTGCAAATCTCATACCCCCATCACTTCTCTTTATAGAAAGGGTGTCATCATATCTGGAGGCTAAATTTTGTCTAACTTTAACAATTTATATTATACAATATTCAAATATGGTGTTACTTCTTAAAAACATACGGAAAGTCCGGGAAATAGAAATACAACATTCTCTAACAGCATATTTTTAAAAACCAATTTTGTTTACATAGTTGAGGTCCACTGTTTTTTTAACATAATGCTGTCTACTAAATATTTTCTTGGGATAGTTGTGCCCTTCAATGATATTATTAGGTTGAGGTTTCCCTAATATTTGCCTGGAAGAGAGAACGTGCTCCACAAAGACAAAAGATCTAGATTTTATCTCTAGCAATGAATTTGAATGACTTAATTTTATCTTACCCACAGTCTCCTCAGTTTTTCCATTATTTCAAGAGTTCTTTCAGAACTCTGAAATCAGTTGTTCTATGATTTTCAAATCATAGCAATAGAAAATAAGTAATAGTTTAAAAATCTGTGTCATAGGATTATACTAGAAAACCTTTGCTCTTCCTTTGGGCAAAAACACCATTGACTCTAACTCATCCCTTGTTTAATATTTCTTTGTTTAAATCATATTTTCTCCCCCCCTTTTCTTTTTTTCTTTTTCTTTTTATTTCTTTTTTTTTTTTTTTTAACAGTTCATGCACTGCTTTGTGTACCTCCTGCTGCAGCTTCTCTGGCCCACTCTTTGTCACGGGAAATAAGATCTGTTATTTTCCTAATCCTATGAAATTCCACACAATACAGAGAAAGCAAAGATTCTCATAATCCGTAGAAGTAATCACTGTTACTGGTCTTCACAGATATACCCACACACACACCACGTTTAATATCACAGATACATAAATATAAACAAGAACATTTAAAATCTAGTTGGTAGCATACTTTTTTACTCAATAATCTATTATGGGAATCTCCATACAAATACTGACTCACTGTTGTATATTTTGCTTTATAAAGAAATATTCTATTATTTGTATTATCATCTACCTGGCAAAATTAGATTACTTTGCAAAGAAAAGAGCACAAGAATGCATGAGTGTTAGATCACTACTAAAATACTTTATGCGATTGAGAATGGTTTTTCCATACAATCTGTGGAAGAATTGATTTAGTTTGTTGATCTGCCCCATGAAAGGACTATGAGGGACCGTGGTCCCTCATATAATTCGTTTGCCATATATGGACCCTCATATAATTCGTTTGCCATCGAGTGCTAATTCAGGGGAAAGCTAAAGATAATCAAATAATCAAACTGAACTTAAGTCAGCTAAGTGTGCATTTCTGCTATGCAGTGATAATCAGCAAGTGACAACAAAAGAAATGCATCTTTCTCCCCTTTTTTTCACACTGGATCCAATCCCTCTTGTGTACTCCCTGATGGAGGTGACTCCGTTCACTTTTTGTTCATTTTCCATTTCACCTGATAAAGCCCAATGTGCTGCCATATGCATTCTAGTACCTTTGGCTGAATGAGGCAGTTCTCTGGTCTTCCATCCCATTTTTTACAACTTGGATGACCATGAGTGGCATAAGGTAGAGACCATTATACCAAAACTAGTAAATAATGAATAGCAATAGTAATCATTCATTGAGTGCTGAGGTGACAGGCAACACATTATATATTTTGAAAGCGCTATCTCACTGAGTTATCAGAATAAACTTCTGACATTGGTATCATTTCCATTTTACAGGTGAGGAAGCTTGAGAGCTCATGGCTAAAGAATGAGGGAATGAGCCAAAAACCCAGCTGGGCCTGCCTAATTGCCGGGCTTATGCTTTTGAGGTCTGCATTTCAAGGACACACCACCTCTAGACTCACTTCAGATGAAATCTGTGTATGTTCCAAGGAATTTATGCCTGAGCTAGGCAGATATCCGAATCATATTGAAATAGCCAGATTTTCCTCATCATCTCTCATTTGGATCCCAGGAATTTCTTAATGTAACGCCCTAGATGATAAGGTAATTTCAGCATCTTCTGTCCAGGTCAGACCAGTATCTTTCAACTAAAAGAAAGTGGTTTCTGCAGGTTTAAATAGGTGTTTCCAAAGAAAGCCACATGCAATCATCCACTCAATCAACAGGCCTACACTAAATAAATATACGTTCACAATGTACATCAAATTTATTCCATTTATCCATTCATAAATATTTATTAGGGACTTATTTCTTGCTTCAACCTTTATATTCCTAAACTCTATCTTCTTCATAGTTGCCAGGTGGATATTTTAAAAATGGAGATCAGAATCTGCCATGCCCTGACAACCTCCCAATGGTTTCCTCTGACATTTTTAAAAATATTTTATAGATATTTTATTTATTTATTTATTTATTTATTTATTTATTTATTTATTTATTTATTTAAGAGAGACACAGAGAGAGAGGCAGAGACACAGGCAGAGGGAGAAGCAGGCCCCATCCAGGGAGCACAATGTGGGACTCGATCCTGGGACTCCAGGAACATGCCCTGGGCCGAAGGCAGACGCTCAATGGCTGAGCCAGCCAGGCGTCCTGGTTTCCTCTCACATTTAGTACAAAACCCGAAGTCCGCTAAAGCCTGTGATGGTCTGGCCCTAAGGGATCTCTGGTGTGGCTTTATTTTCCTCTTCTCCTCTGGGTCAAAGCTAACTTAGTTTCACTTTTTTCTCTGTTCCAGACATACGCATCTCAAGGTTCTTTCTGGCCTCTCTGTCTCCTGGCTGAAATTCTCTTTACCATATTTAAGAAGGCTGGCTCCACTTCATTGTGCCCTCAAGTCAAACAACACTTCTTCTTATTTTGGTCACTTTATCTAAATTAACCAATTCCACTTCTACCTTCATACCTTCCAGATACTACTTGCTATTTGATTATGCAATTTTATTTTGTCCACAGCACCAATCACAATCTAGAATTACCATGATCATTTATTTAAAAAAAAAAAAAAAACTTGTTTATTACTTTTCTTGTTGACTGGGACTACAAATATCATGAGAACAGGTATTTATGTGTCTATCTCACTGAGCCTCTCCGCCCACATGCAACAAACCAGGCCTGCAACACACTAAGAGTTGCTCAATCAATGAAGTACTGACAATGATAAGTAATAAATATATCTAAAAGTGAGCAAGGCAAAATAGTGCCTAGTTTCAGCCATTGAAATGTATTCACTTTATCTAGCTAACAGACATTTTTGCATTTTTCCATTTTAAACATAGCAGAGAGAGTTGGCTTCACACCATGATGTTATGCACAGATCTTCCTCACTGTATCTTGCCCAAGAAAGATCATCGTTCTGTCTTTATCAACCTAAAACGGCTTGTGGTTTGGAACCCTTGAATTATATACAGGGTTTGGCCACATCATCAGTGTATACCTCCAGAAGTTTTAAAACACCTTGGCTCCAGCAAATGGATTTTATGAGTTGAAGCTATTGACTTATCTGGGTTAGTTCCTTTATTTTTTGTTTTGTTTTCAAGGGAACATAAAACTTTTGGTATTTCTGATATAACACTCTCATCCTGTATCGTTGAAAATCTATTGTGATAAGTATTTGTTTAGTATTTTTATCTCCTTGCTACATGCTGGTGTCTTCTGAAAGGAAGGGGACTTGTTTACATTTTCCACATGTTGAATACAGAGCACATAGTGGGTATTCTTCATAAACTTTGAAAAATATTAAACACAGTATAATAGCTTATGACGTGCATAAATTCAATGCTTTTATCTTAAAAAGATCAAATCAAATTTCTTTCCTTTCCTCTTTTGTAGGTCCAATAATTGTGCTTAGAGAAAACTTTTAAAGTAGTATAGCTAAACATCAGTCACGTTTCTAAAAATCATCGTTGTAAATCAAATTGGAAATTGTCTGGTCTGCATATACCAAGGGCGAATTACTTTGAGACTTGTAGTTCAAATTTTGCTGGACATTTAACAGCTGCAGCATATTTCTGACAGATGGTATAACAGATGAATCAGTTTCAAATTATCTACTGAACTGTTATATACTAGAAAAAATAGATTTGTGAGGCTTCTTAAAAAAAAAAGTTAATGTTTTGTCTCCTCTAAATTGATCTTCTAATTTTACAGAAATAAATGCTATCACACAAAATAATAAAAAAAATCAATTTTTACCCTTTGTGTAGTCTAGAAAAGTTTTTGAAAACTTAATTGATACTACTTTATGCAAGAACTGAAATGGTACTTAAAAAATAGAATCAACTATTTGCCCTAGCATCAGGCAGAGGTATTAATCTCTAAAACAATGGCTACAGCGGCCTTATTAAAATTCAAACCCTACAGTCTCATAAGAAGGCAGAGCTACCTTACACTTTTAATAAACTGACAACATTGAACAGTGTCAAGGTCAATTGCAACATGACTAAATGAACTTGAGCTCTCTTAAAGTTCTCATTGACAATCTTCCTATGGATGAGGCTCTTTGGATCGTGATTTGTTGGTCCACTGGCAAATGTCTCATTTTTTGACTATCTAGTTTCATTAACTGGTTAATTCAAAGACAGTGTTTAACAATAAGATGCAATGTACTTATTGACAATCGAGTCTGTCTCTGAGACTAATTAACCACTTTTACTTTTAAATAATTGATTAAAGTACCATAGATAAACATCCTCCAGTGTTCCTGCTCAAGTCACTTCGGATTAGATCACGTACTCAATTGGTATAAAGCAAACAGTAGTGTACCAGAGAGTCAAGTGAAGCTGTAGAAGGTTTAATTAATTGACAAATACTTATGGTATATTCAGTTAAAGTAGGCTAATGAAATACTATTTATAATATATTACTAATTTTATGAAGTCTACATTTATAGATGACTACATGGCTAAAAGAATATATAAACCAAAACGTTAGTTTCCCACTTTTTTGAAATGTTCTTCAATCGACATGCCTTAGTATTATAATAAGATATGAAAAATAAATAGTTAAGGATAATTACCCAATGATGATGAGTGCAAGAAGGTATGCTTCATTTGTTCATCCAACAATTATTTATGGACTCCCCACAGTAGGGTTACAATAGTGAGTTTTATATTATAATAAATAGTAAATCAAAAAAATTCATAGTATATAAAGTAGTGATAATTATTATGGGGGAAATAGAGTAGGTAAGGAAGACAAGGGTACCTGTTGAGTGCTGGGTGGATGAATGAGTGCCCTTTAAATGAGAAATTCAAGAAGACCTCATTAATGAGCTCATGTTTAGCAGAAACTTCATGGAGAAGAGGGAAGGCGGCATATAGTATCAACTGATATCTATTGAATGGTAGTTCCAAGACAAGAAACCCACATGAGGAAGCCCAGAAACGGGAGTAAGATGTGCATGTGCAAAGATCTCAGGGAGTCAACCCTGTGTGGATGGAGCCAGAGGGGCACAGGGTAAACAAAAGACAAGAGGTCAGGAAGACCACAGGCAGTGAGGGGAGGGCTGAGTCTGTAGGGCATTGTAGGGGATTGCAAGGCATTGGGCTCTAGTGACATTCAAAGACTGGAAGCCTTCGAAAGCAGGAAATGGGATAGTTTGACAAATTTATTATAAAGGAGGTGAAAACTTAATGTAAATACTGTTCTTTTTTTTCCACTTGAGATTTTTTTTTATTTTTTTATTTTTTATTTTTTATTTTTTTGAGATTTTTTTTTTAGAGCAGTTGTAGATTTATAGTAAAATTGAAAGGAAGGTACAGAGATTTGCCATACACTCCATATTCCTACACATGCATAGCAGCTTCACCAGAATGTGACTTATTTTTTTTTTAAAGAAACAATGAACCTACATCATAATCACCCAAAGTCTATAGGTTACTTTCAGATTCACTCTTACCACAATACTACTCTTGGTATTTTACATCCTTAAGGTTTGGGAAAATGAGTAATGACATGTGGGCATCATCACAGGGTATTTTCACTGCTCTAAAAGCAGTCTGTGGTCTGCCTTTTCATGTCCCCTCCCTCACCTTGACCCCCACAGATCTTTTTACTGTCTCCATAGTTTTTATTTTTTCCCCACAATGTCATATAGTTGGAATCCTACACATAATAGCCTTTTCATATTGGCTTTTTCACTTAGTCATCTGTATTTAAAGTTCCTATGTCTTTTCATGGCTTGATAGCTCATATTCTTTTTAGTGCTAAACAATATTTCATTGTCTGGATGAGGACAGTTTCTTTTTTATATATATAAAGAGTATATTTATTTATTCATGAGAGACACAGAGAGAGAGGGAGAGGCAGAGACATAGAGGGGGGAGCAGGCTCCCTGCAAGGAGCCCAACATGGGACTTGATCCTGGGACTCCGGGATCAGGGCCTGAGCCAAAAGCAGATGCTCAACCACTGAGCCACCCAGGTGTCCCATGGATGAGGATAGTTTCTTTATCCATTAGTCTACTGAAGGAAACCTCAATTGCTTACAAGCTTTGGCAATATGAATAAGGCTGTCATGAACACCCACATGGAGGTGTTCTTAAGCGGTAAGGACACTTTGAAGTTTTAATATTAAAAAAAAAAGTGGGAGGATAAGAAAAAACTCATTACATAGAAAATGGAAGAGAAAAGCATTCCAGGCAACAGAATCAGCACCACAAAAAGGCTAAATATGGGAATGCATGGTGTCTTCAAGAAGGAACAAGATACAAACAATCTCTGAAACAAAACAAAATAAAACAATTAACAGTTGTCCAATGTGTTCTTATATCATTTCCCTTTTGGATAATTTATCAAGTCTTAGATCAAGTACCAGAAGAGACCTTCCCTAACTCTACCATCCCCTACGCTAAATTTAGCCCACTTCCATTCTTTCTAAGAGAATCCACTCCCTTTCCTTTGTAGCAACCAAGAAAGTTAAGGCCAGATTGTGTAAAAACACCTTATTCGGTTGTTTCTATTTTGCCTCTTCTCAATTATTCTTTCAACAAATGTTTATTGGATGCCTATTACATTTGAATTTAGCTATCTTGTACCCCAAACTTCACAGGCTAATACATACCATGCTAGAAGTATGGATTATATTCGGTAGGCCTTGAGAAACCACTGAAATGGTTTGCTTATTAGAGTAGCGTTATAATATGATCATATCTATATTTTAGGGGGGAAAAAAAACTTCAGCAGCCGGTTGAAGTTGTTGTTGGAGGTGTGTTTTGGAAACGATGAGAGTATTACAGTGTATAAATGAGAAGCTGTATAGAGGTGAACGAAGCCAGTGGCAGTGGGTTTATAAAACGAAAAAATACAGAAGATGTTTTGGAAGGTGAATGAGTTTGTTTTTCAAAGAGATGTGTGAGATACTAGAGAGAAGAAAGGCCAAAATTATTGAGATTTCTTATGTAGGTGACAGTAGAGTGTGAAGTCATTTGTTGAGTAGACTATTTAAAACATGGTACTGGACTCATTTGCTCTAATCATTTATTAAAACAAGATGTTTGACTCAATTTAAAAGCGTATGCCAAGATTAATATCTTCACACTCTATATTGATTTCACACTTTTAACTAAAATTGCCAGTCACAGGTTCTATAAGCAATCTGTTGAAATAAGAAAGTTGCTTTACTAGGATACAGAAAGTTAAGCATGTGGCACCTGTAAATTTTCCCTAAGATGTTTAAGATTCTCCATGGCTGCCTTTAAGACAAAACCATCCAGTGCTCCTTTTTGCATCTATATATTAAATCACAAAACTTTGTGATTTTTTGTTGTCATACTTTGCCACTGATTGAGATTTCTCTAGCATGCACAGCTCCATTAACTGGTGTTCTGCTAACTGGGTACCTTTTACCATAATGATCAACTGGAAAGGGAAGATCTCTACACACTCATGCCTATTCATGTCCAACTTCTTATGGACCTTTCTCGCACTTTTTTTTCCTTGTAACATTTTTTATCTTCTCCTTTCTAATGCCTCTGGCTTTAAGTACATCCTATTAAACTTCCCTATTTTAGGAAGAAATACTAGAGAATAAAATGATTACCAGAGTGGAGGTGGGTAGGGAGATGGGTGAAATGGGGATGGGGATTAAAAGGTAGACTTACCTCAGTGAAAAAATGATTTTAAGAATGAAAAAAAGAAAGGAAAAAAATATGTTTTAGGTTACTGCTGACCCTTCCTCTCAGACCCCACCCCCTGAGTGAGAGCGCTCTGCTCCCCCACCACGGAAATGTCCTGGAAATGCGGGGCAAATCTAAAGGTGAGAGCATATTATGCCGA
This sequence comes from Nyctereutes procyonoides, assembly GCF_905146905.1. NCBI lineage: Eukaryota > Metazoa > Chordata > Mammalia > Carnivora > Canidae > Nyctereutes > Nyctereutes procyonoides. The sequence continues at coordinate 38,531,210 of NW_026575120.1, read as the reverse complement.
TTTCCAGGAACAAATGCTAATCCAAGGAAAGTTGCTTGCTTTGATGCATGTTTTTAGATAATATTTAAATTCCAAACAAAATAGGTTTTTCAGAAGGCTTCTATGAAAAGGCAAAAACCACACCAAACTAAAGGAAAATAAAAACAAAATAACTCTTTTCAAATATGTGTAGATGTGTACTCATTTTATCTTTTTTTTTTTTTTTTTATGTGTACTCATTTTAGATGGAAAGAAAATCAGGAAGAGAGATGGCCTGGATCTTTTTGGCCGCCATCCTCAGTAATGAAGGGGAACAAGTGGTGCTATTTCAGTAGGAGTACCTCCAGTAGGAAGTTTTTTGAGATAAGCAGACAGGGACTGAAATGGAACTCTGGTCTCAGATGGGTAAGAATAGGAAACAGTCGAGAAGATTCAGGTCTGAAAGGAAGAATCAAAAAGTGAGCGAGCCATAGGCAGGCAAGCAGGGACCAGAACACGGGAGATCCACTGAGCCAGACCACTGAGAACCAGTCTTGAGGAAGCTGCTTTCAGCTCCTAGTTCTTTATACAGCCTGGTGGGCATGAGAAGAGAAATTCTACAATCCCAAGAACTTTTTGCAATTAGGAGGAAATCTTATGCCCTTCAAACAAAGAAGGAAAGAGAGACCGTAAGCAAGCAAAGGCACAGAAATGAGACTAATTAGAGGTTACAAAAAGTATGTTTGATTAATAAGCCAGGTGTGTTTCAGGAAGCAGTAAGAAAAAGGGATTGAAAGTAGCAGTGTGTTGAGACTTGAAAACTAAGCAGATAATTTTCAATCTCCTACAGAAGGGAATTGGGAACAATTAAAGGTTTCTGAACAGAGAAATTGCAGAGTAAAAGTGCAGGAAAAGTTACAGAAAATGACACTCGTTGGTGTTTAAGCTTCCTTAGAGAGGGAGAATCCCAGAGAATGAATTCCAGATGGGAAAAGAAAATGCATCTCGAGAAAAACCATAATCAGAAATAAATAGGATATGGAGACAACCCGATCCACAGAATCTGCACTGCTGAAGCTCACACAGCTACGGAGAGATGCCAAAAGTTGTTGGTTTTACATCTTGAAATAAGAAGCAGAGCCATAGCAGTGAAAAATAAACGAGACATATATATTCATGACCATCGTGGTAGAGAGTTGGCTACGGTCTTGTGGAAACAATCACGTTGTTTTCCCAACACACCTACATTTTTTATAGGAGCTGATTTAGAAAACCCCAGTTCCAATCTCTACTCATTCCTCACCTCTCCGGAGCAAATCGTATATTCATGCTGAATCTCAGTTTCCCCCATCTGTGAAGTAGGAGTATTGGACATGAAATCAGCAGGGTCCCTTTCACGATCTATACTCTTAGATTCCATAATGACAAAAGATGCTCATGACAGTGCAAAATTAATTAATTAATTTGTGCATTCACTCATTCATTCATGAGAGACACACAGAAAGAGGCAGAGACACAGGCAGAGGGAGAAGCAGGCTCCCTGCAGGGAGCCCCATGCGGGACTTGATCCCGTGACCCCAGGATCACGACCTGAGCCAAAGACAGATGCTCCACCACTGAGCTACCCAGGTGCCCCATACAAAATTTTAAAAAGTCACCCTGTCACTTACTACCAAACAAGTTATATATAGATTATTATATAAAGAAATTAAATAAACTTCAAGAAACTTACAAAACGGATGGTGAATGCTGGTCTAAAGCTATAGCAAAGCACTGAAAGAAAATTATTTTATTCCTTTACCCCCTCTCTTCAGGCCGGAAGCACATAGAGCGATCCAGATGAATCATCCTAAGTCACAGATAATGGCACAGCATTCCTTGTCGATAAAGCCAGGACATGCTGCTAATTCTGCTCATTTGGACATACTCAGATTTTCAAGAATCGACATCCATTTACTTCTATCTTCATACCACATGTAGCTCATTGTCTTGTTTTATCATCACAAAATTCTTTTTCATGAGGAATATATATTCTAAGGGATCTGCATTACTCACTGAAATGCTCACACTTGAAAAGCTTCAAAAGGAATTTTGCTTTAGGATTACTTTATTCAATCACATTATTAAAACAGAGAGCAGATGAACTGCAGGGTAGATTCGGAATGACCAGAAACCACTGCCCCGTGATCTATATTTAGGAAGCAGTTCCGTAAAATTGATATTTTTAAACTGGCACTAAATATTTGTTTTATAAATACTATAAAATGCTTTTATATAAATGAATATACATAAAAATAGTGATATTTAAAAATACTTCCGTCTTCTTTATTATCATGTTTCCTGTCATTGTAGCTCTATAAGGCAAATAGGCTAAGAATGGGGAGAGATGGAACCAGAAGCACACATTTGGGATTCAGGATCAGTTGGCCTGGAATTGCATCCTGGTCTACCTCTTAGCCTTACGTGTTTTCGCAGGCTTCTTTTCACACCTTAGAACTTCATTTTTTAGCCTTGGTAAGATAGTAATTAGATCAAAGTTATTAAAGTCTTACTGAGCCTCTGTAGGTGGGTTATATTTACCAGTGAAGTTTGGGGAAGTGGGTTTGTGGGGCAGATAATAAATATTTCTTGCTGGATGGGACTGTAGAGCCTAAGAACAGATACCTACCCTGCAGTATTAAGTGTTGACTAGAGATCTAATGCTCAAAAGAAAGTAATACGGGCCCCCAGGGGTAGAATAATTAATACTGCCTAGAATATTCTATTGTCAAGCATATCAGTATGTCAATGAAGAGTTCCATGAAATGATATAAAACAAAATGCTTTTTTAAACTGAAAAGCCTGGGACACCTGGGTGGCTCAGCGGTTGAGCATCTGCCTTCGGCTCAGGGCCTGATCCCAGGATCCAGGATCGAGTCCCACATCGGGCTCCCCACAGGGAGCCTGCTTCTCCCTCTGCCTGTCTCTGCCTCATGAATAATAAATCTTCAAAAAAAAATAAAATAAAAATAAACTGAAAAGCCTTAACAAATATTAGTTTATTTCTAATATAATATAATAAACAGAATCAGAGTTAACGACTGGATATTTTTCAGATTTCTTATGAAAAGCTCACCTTAAAATATGAGGCATTATTATGTATCTAAAAATACACAATGAAGGTTTTTTTTGGTAGTTGAAAACCTTTCATTATTTCTTGCATGCCTTTGTCTAAACCAATGGATTAGATCACAATATTTCCTTCCACCTATTTTTTTTCATAGAAAATCCACTTAGATTTGAGAATTCCAGATTGATGTTTAACGTGGAAAAAGCACACACCAACCAGCGATGTCTAGAGGATTCCTCTAGCTAGCTGTCCACTTTCTATTCACATTCACAACCATTTTAGCTTCACTACCCATATTCTATTGTAAGAAATGCACCACCATAAGGCAAATAAACCTATGTTATGGAACCAAGCAGCCTATATGCATTGAAGACCCCACAAAACAAGAATTTCTTCTGCAGTAACTACTGGAATATCTGTAACACAGCCTCCTATAAATAGCACCGTATTGTTTGAATGCCTCAATAAATCAGTTTGCAGACTCGCTGGGTACACTGCTACATTTCCTTGATACACTTTCTGACTCTGTGTCACAAGCTAACCTAAAAAGATTTGAATTATGTGTTCGCTATTAGTTCATTGCTTGACATTCCATATTTCTTATTGTTCAGAACATAAGAATATGCACGTTTATACATTTTTCTAAGTTCCACTTATTGGTTAGTGTTATTTGAAATATAATATGAAAATGCACTTGACAAGTTACCCTGGAGGTGACACAGCAATTTGCGGAGAAGTATGAACATCGTGTATTCATGGCAGAGCAATGTTCCCTTTTAGATTTGAGTTTTCTAATATCTTCAAATGCCACTGTAAACCAATAACAATTTATTTTTCAGTGGCACAATTGGTCATGTGGAAAATATTTTTCCTGGATTTAAAAGAGCACATATATTCACACATACGCTTTACAGTTGGCCCTTGTTCAGAATATAATTTCAAAAAAAAAAGGAATATAATTTCATGCAGATTGCAGACATTCTATACTGTGTCTCATTCATCTCTGAGTTTTCAGTCCCAGCAAAATCCCTGACACAACACCAGTGCTAGATAGATGTCTGCTGAATGATTAAACATGTCTGTGTATTCCCTTCCCAGGATGAGAGCTTGTGGGGTTCCCAGACACAAACCCCAATTACAGTTTCAAGTGCAACAAACCCTAGAAATGCTGAGTTCACTCCCATTCCAGGAGAATGCCACCCCAAAATACTACAGAAGACTGTATTCTGGGGTTTACTCTTTCTATAAACTGGGTCTATAATCTGGATATTGTGGAGGTAATGGTATCTTTGAAAAATATTAAGTAGGTTTTCTCCTGAAAGAGAAGTAAATTTAGGGGACCCCTGGGTGGCTCAGCGGTTTGGTGCCTGCCTTCAGCCCAAGGCATGACCCCAGGTCCTGGGATCGAGTCACACATTGGGCTCACTGCATGGAGCCTGCTTCTCCCTCTGCCAGTGTCTCTGCCTCTCTCTGTGTCTCATGAATAAATAAAATCTTTTTAAAAAAAGATGTAAATTTAATGTGAGCTGCAACATTTTGTTGTTGCTGTTGAGAATAATCCCTTGCTTTCAGGTGATAAAACTTTGAGGGAGGAAAAGAAAAATAATTCTGAGAACATGGTGTGTGGTTTCCTGAAAGTTGTGCTTCTTAGAAACAGATCACCTAAAAAAAAAAGTCTTTATTTCTATCCAAAAACTACAGGGGTAGAATCAACAGCCTCTCCTTGCTGACCCCTGCCTACACCTGCTTTACTTTTTTGCCCAAGAATTCTAAAAAGACCTGCAGAGATACTGTTTGACTCTATGGCACAGCAATAGAACTATCACGTAGAGATATCTTGGTCAAGGTCAGCATAACTATTGTGGCTAGATTCCAGTAAAACAAAAAAAAGAAGAAGAAGAAGAAGAAGAAGAAGAAGAAGAAGAAGAAGAAGAAGAAGAAGAAGAAGAAGAAACTAACAACTCACATTATTTTTCTTTCTCATTGGGTAAAAACTGTGACAGGGTGTGTGCCAGTTAAATAGCGGAGAGATGACACACATTTTCATTCCTATTTCCAAGGATAGCAAAAATCGCAATGAAGGATAAATCAAAATGCATTTAACTGACATCCAGTTTTCCTCTTAGAGGGGAAAAACGTTTTACCTTGCATTCTTATTTTATTGCTTATTGTAGGCTTAACTCTACAAGTCAATGCATTTATTTGTCTCAGTTTTATCCATTTTCCTTAAAAATTCGATACCTACTAAAATTAAAATGTTTCTGGAGAAACAGCATTGGAAGGTGCTATCATGTCCTGAGAAAGGCTTTGAATACAAGTTCTCATGGGGGCTGGGGCAAGGGTGGAAAAAGAGAACATGAAAATATGAGCCATGGGATCCCCGGGTGGCACAGCGGTTTGGCGCCTGCCTTTGGCCCAGGGCCCGATCCTGGAGACCCGGGATCGAATCCCACATCAGGCTCCTGGTGCATGGAGCCTGCTTCTCCCTCTGCCTGTGTCTCTGCCTCTCTCTCTCTCTCTGTGTGACTATCATAAATAAATAAAAAATTTTAAAAAATAAAAAAAAAGAAAGAAAATATGAGCCATTAAACTTCAGTGACAATAAAATGAAGGTCTTGGTTGGAAGCAGGAAAACCAGTATTGCTAGTTTGCCTTGGACTAGAAATGCTTGCACATAATTTATCTATATGTCCATAAGACATCAGGAATAAAGGTAGGCATAGCTGGCATTTTTCTCACATAAATATCTAGAATTGTTAAACTTATATTGTATTTTAAAGGTCTTTGAAGAATTTCCATGAAGATTTAAAACATCTGAATCTACATGGAATTTCACCCTATACCCTACCCACCCCTCGCACAACGTCTCAGTAGTATTGTAGATAAATTTCAAAATATAGCCAGATGGGGAACTAATGGCTGAGAAAAATTCAAGAAAGCTGGCAAATAAATGTTCTAAAAGATGGTAACTTTTAATGATAAATGTGGGTGAAACCGGTGTATCAAGACAATATTCTCCGAAAGCATTTAGAGAGATCAATTTCTACTTGTATATCACCTAAGGAATCCATGTTGCTTTCATAATGTTCAAGGGTTAAAATTCAGCATGATGTCTATGTGTTTTGATGTTTTTTGGTCTGAATTATATACAGTGGAGTCTAGAATGTTGAAAGTCAGATCATTCCAATAACTGTGCATGATAATTCTTCTCTTATCACCTTGACATGTCAGTACCTTCTGGTCCATAAGCTTCTAAAACTGATGCCTACATTCTATAGTGCTACACAAGTAGGCCAGCATGGAAAACATGAGACTGAATCAGGTACTGATCATTCTCACAGTGGTCTTAAATTGTATGGAATTAAAAAAATTTACAATGACGTAAAAGAGCAATAATACACTTTCAAAATGAATGGCAAACAGGCTTCACTTGATCTATTTTTCTCTCCTGGATTTTGATTTGACCTAAAGAAGGATGTATCAATGTGTCCTGGAAATGTTTAGAAAATAATAGACATAAATAGAAACTTTATAACATGCCCTCTTAATTTTTTTTAAAGATTTTATTTATTTATTTATTTATTTATTTATTTATTCATTCATTCATTCATTCATTCATGAGAGAGAGAGGGGTGGGCCAGAGGGAGAAGTAGGCCCCATGCAGGGAGCCCGACATGGGACTCAATCCCTGGTCTCCAGGATCACGCCCTGGATTGAAGGCGGCGCTAAACCGCTGAGCCACCAGGGCTGCCCAACATGTCCTCTTTAAAGAGAATTTATATTTTTTGTTTTGTTCCATGTTAATGTACACATGCCCCAGGGTCCCGAGGTTTCTTATTTTCCAGAGCAATCATTTTCATCTCTTTAAGCTGCTTCTTTTGGAATTTACCTCTATTTCTTTCATTAAGTAGCATGCTTATGTTGTTATTTCCTGATTTTACAGTTTTAAGTGTCTATGGACTTCCCACTATGAAAGATGAAGATTTCCTTCTCTTTCATCACTTCATCTCACCACACACAGACACATCTTTTCGGTCCCCATCCCTGCCACCTTACTAATTTAGTTATATCAAAAACCTCCCTTTGGGCCACCAATCCATACTGACATCATCATGACTGTGTGAGTACTATTCACAGCTGAGCCAAGCACTTATGTATGCTACAATAACTATTCCTGTCCTGCATAACTTCTATTTTCTCTAGGGATAATGTTTTTTTTTTTCCTTTTTAAATTGACATATGGTTATACAAATCGTGTCTTTATTGAAAAGAAACAATCATATTACCTAGCAATGCCCCCAACTATGTTGAACACATGACAGTAAACTTTATATGGATCTACTTGACCAAGACAAAGGCATAAGATGGTTTTTTTTACCCAACTTGTAAACATAAACGGTGGACTCTCTGAACCCTGCATTCACCCCTGGCTGTAAAGAGACAAGTCCATTGAAACTCACTGACTTTCCCTCACTCTGCACTTGTCATCTAGATTTGGCCTTCCAACATCTGGATTTAATCAAGAACCACAGATCAGTTCATGGTTAACAGGGAATGTCAAATGGAGGGCATTGGAGAATACGATGAAATTGAAAATTTAGCAGCCTCTTTATACCATGATATACCTAGGGGAAAAACTTCTAAGAATCACTTAGTCCAAAGCAAATATTTCTTATGAGGAAACAGAGGCCCAGAAAGGTGCTTGACTCAAAGTCAGTGAAAGTGTGTGTGTGTGTGTGCACGTGTGTTTAATTCCCATTCTGATTTAACATGTACCATTCCAACATTCCAATGATATGTAGGCAAATGACAATGTGCTCCTTATAGTAAGTAATATGTAGTTATATATTGTTCCCATAGAAGTATAATTAGGCTAGAACAAAGGTAAATAGATTTTTATTAATTAGTGTATATTAACATTTAAAAAGTTCTCCCAATTGCTCATTTTTACATTTATTAATACGTATGGGCAACAAAATTAATTTTTCCTACACTATTAACATTCCCTGAGATAGGACCACATTGATAATCCAAACACCATTGTGTTATTATAAAATATTGCTGGACTTAGTTTCAAGAAAACACATATAAAAGTTTAATCGCCCTATCTTATTAGAAAGTATGGTCTTTTGAAAATAAAATGGAATGAATGAGGAAAAGCACTTAATTATTCCCCTGTTTATTTCTATCAACTCAGGAAGCTAAACCAAGCCATCAACCACTACATAAATACTTGGCTTTTTATGGAAAAAAAATAACAAAGCTGTGTTTCTTAATTTCTCAAGTAATATACTTAATAGGCTATATAGTTAAGTGAGTCTTGTAAGGCAATAACAGAAAAGATACAACTACCGTATAAACTTCTGCCCAAGCATCTCCCTACCATCAACAGAAAATATGATGTAATGTTAATTTCAGTGAGACATTACTAGATCATTCTAAAGACTATAGCATTTTATGGCTGGTGAAAAAAACAAACAAACAAACAAACAAAACTCCAACAAATGTTGCTGGATAGGCCATGACACCCCCTTCATAAGCGCCATCATATAGAGCCAGATCCTTACTCAGTTTTATCACCTTGCCTAACGGCAAGGGTTGGGAGCTTAAGTATTGGACCAAACTAATGAGTCAAGGTTGTCTCTTTTCGCTGAAAGTGAGAAAAAGAGAGAAAGCAATCAGGTAGTCAAAACTGAGAGAAACAATTGTAAGATGAGCCGCTAAAAATCTAAAGGTAGAGAGGAAAGCCTGTTAAGACATCCCAAGTAGTTCAGTCTCTAACTCTAAGGGGGGAAAATCAGGTGGAAATGGAGCCAGAAGGGAATCAGATGATCCAAATTTCAAATAGGAGGACAAAATGGAATCTGCACCAAGACCACAGAATAAGGAGCAGAGGAATGGACTGGGCTCAGAAGATTAGTTAGTGCTGATAGAATTTGGGTTTCTCAGACCAAGACTTGATCATTCAGATCTTGACAATGAGATCATTCGCCCTCCACTACTTGACAATGTTTTGGTCTTAACTGATGACAGGGAGGACCATTTGCAAGGTCTAGGGTCTCACAGACCTGGGAGTATATTTAAGGAAATGTAAAAAACTCATGGCTCATCTTGAAACACCAAGAAACTCTGCCTTTCATCCCTGCTATCCGCCAAATCAGATCACTATCTTACAACATGCCAGGGAAACTGGTCCAGGTGGAATAAAGGGTGAATAATTAGTGACAGGAATAGTTCTATCCCCAGGGCCATTGTGTGATGAGCAATGACATGTAAACAAATCCTACAAATGTTGAAGAGTCAATAGCATACTCCCTATTTGAAATTTACATTCTACATCTAAATATTGACCAAGTTCAATGAATATTTTTTCTAATTTAGCATCTAATTTTAATATTTTATTCGGGTCTTTATAGCTTGCTTTATTTAGGCGTTAATCATCTCTCTTCTGAACTATTTTAGTTAATGTTTAACAGGAAAGGCAAAAAAAGTTATTATAGTTAAACTTTGTGAATGGCAACTCTTTGCTTTTTGGTATAGACAGACTTCGTTTTGTTTGGTCTATATTATAGAAGACGCTAAATATCATTAAATCTGATGATAAGAAATCAAAACCTATACACAACCTTAAATTAGGATAGGGCAATCTAATTGCTAAAAATAAAGGCTTTTGCATCGATCACACAAGAGATTGAGTCTCAGTTTTGCCACTTGCATATCCTTTGATAATTTGTTTAACCCCTGTATGCTTCCTTACGTTCAGCAGTAAAGTATAGGTAATAAAAGCATCTACTTTGTAAGATTGTTGTCAGGTTTAATAAAGATGCACACCAACACATATATGTATGTATGCATATTTATATATGTAAAGAACACATGAGTGTGTATATGTATCTAAAACACTACATACATGCATATGGATATGTTTTATGTAGACAGAGGAACCTTTCACAATACCTAACATTATGTGCCCTCACTACACACACACACACACACACACACACACACACACACACACACACATATTAGCTTTAGCAAGAGGATATCTTAAAAGTTAGAGGACATTCAACAGCCTTGAAACAAACTACAGGTTATTTGTAGTCAAAAGGCTGAACTGGAGGCTTGCTAAATATATAGGAGAGAGACTATAACCTAGGGGCAGATCCACTGAAGAACTAGAAAAATCCCATACTGTATATATTTTAGGAATCCCTCTAGTTCACCTCCCACCTTGAACAGAAATTCTCTTGCCCTCCTGATAGCCATTTAACTGCCACTTGATCAAAAAGTTTACTTTTTAAAAGAACTCTATGCTGAACAGCTCCATCAAAATGTTTCCATTCTATTGTAAATGTTTTCATTAAACTGATTTACAATCTTTAGCAAGCTTTGCAGTCCAAACTAGTAGCAGGAAAATGGTGATATAGGATAGAAATAAAATCATTCTTTATTATAATTAGTGGACTTCCAGGTTTTCCTATTAGCATCCTTTTAATAGCCTTTCTGCTTTAGTGAGAAAAGTTAAGGTCTGAAGTAGACAAAAGTGGCTTCTAAACCCAGTGATGTGAGGGGGGCACTTGACGGGATGAGCACTGGGTGTTATTCTGTATGTTGGCAAATTGAACACCAATAAAAAATAAATTTATTATTAAAAAAAAATAAACCCAGTGATGGTACCTAAAAGCTGCATAAACTTGGACAAACTACGTCACTCTCCAGGCTTCAATAATCTCATCTCCGAAATCAAGATGATAATTTCCTGATTGAGAAAGGAAATAAAAAAGAAGGAATCAGGAGGGAAGAAATAAAATCGATGTGTTTTTATGTTGTGCTCACTCAGCTCTATGGTGGGCATTTCATGCACTGTATCATTAATACACATGTTGAATAGAAATTATAAAAAATAGGGGTACCTGGGTGGCTCAGTTGGGATTCTTGATCTCAGGGTCATGAGTTCAAGCCCTGTATTTTATTTTTAATTTTTTAAAGATTTTATTTATTTATTTGAGAGTGAGCCAGAGTAAGAGAGCAAGAGCAGGAGTAGAGGCAGAGGGAGAAGCAGATTCCCACTGAACAGGGAGTCTGATGTGGGGCTCAATCCCAGAACCCTGGGATCATGACCCAAGGAAGGCAGATGCTTAACCAACTTAAGGTGCCCCCAAACCCTGTATTTAAAAAGAACTAGTAATTTTACAGTTAAAGAAACAGTTCTATAAAACTTATATCAATTCCCTACATTTATAAAGCTAGGAAATGCCTGTATTTATCCTAAACCATCAGGTAAGGATTTCTATGGGCAGATTTACGAGACTCACTCATGGGAATGATTTTTGTAATACTGGTCTTCTATAACTTATAAAAAAACTTAAGAAGGTAAAATTCTCTCAACTAATATATTAAGTAACACAAATAAGTCAATGAATTGTGTGACCTTTGCCTTTCATTGCTGTTATAAAATAAGTCTTGGGGCACCTGGGTGGTACAGCTCTTGGTTTCAGCTCAGGCCCTGGTCTCAGGGTAGTGAGATCAAGCCTCAAGTCCAGCTCAGTGCTCAGACCACAGAGTCTGCTTTTCTCTTTCCCTCTGCTCTTACCCACTCCCCTGCTTACATGTGTATCTGTGCATGCACTGTCCCTCAAAAATAAATCAATAAATCTTTAAAATAAGTCATGTTAATATTATTTTTTGCATGAAGCCTGTGGGAAAACTGCATGGTGATGATTAAGGAGTGATATGCACTGTACATTACAAAAAAGACAAAAATATTTCCAATAAGAATAGGATTTTGCCCAAAAGAATAAAAGCAATAATTCGCTGAAAGGAAAAGAAAAAGACAGTCAACTGATTTCAAATCCTTTCTTAAAAGAAGGACATACTTGGCAGACACAGGGTGTAATGAAACCACTGCTAGCTCAGGTAAGGCTAAGGTGCAGCCAGCCAATGACCTTGATGTGAGGCTCACTTTTTTTTTTTCTTCTGAAAAGTGATGATCAAATCATCTTCCTTCTGCTTCTTGAAAGCATGTTGTAGGTTTCAAATCAGATAATATATGTGAAAGTTCATGGAAACTATGAAAATCTATTCAAGCACAAAGGATTATTATTAGTCATGCAGCTAAAACAGCCATGTAGATATACTCTTTCAAAAGTTTTGACATCTTTAAAATGAGCACCCTAGGTACCATGCCAGGTACCAAGGCTACATAGATGGATCAAACATGTTCCCTAAGGATTTGGGCACTCTATATCAAGAGCTTTGGACATATTCATACTCTTTGATTCAATAAATCCGCTTCTGAGGATTTTCTACAGAAAAAAAAAAACAAACCTAAATATGGGGAAAGGTCATATAAGAAACATTCTGTTGCTTGGTTATTATATATTTGTAACAGGGAAAATATTTGAAATGATAACAACCAACCACAAGCACGTAGCTAAATTAAATAACTGCATTTCTCAATGAAATATTAGCACCAATAAAATTATGGCTATAAAGAAATGATTGGAAAGAGCTTTTGATCTAATGATAAGTGGAAATAATCAGAAGATTGTAACTTAGCTGTGATTACTGGTAGGTAAAATTTTATAAAGTGATTATTTTCATGGGGGAAATGATGAAAGGAAATACAATAATTAGCACAATACAATAATTAACACAAAGTTAATTATTGTTAACGTTGGTCGTGCAAAACTTCAAAGGAGGGGCCCCACTTCTACATTTTATAACTGCTGATAGATTTACTGTTCCGATGACTTTTATATACAATCACAGAGACAATCATGTGATACTAAGGAGTGTGCCTCGTAATAGATTATATTGTTGCTAATATATGCAAATTCAGATAATTCTAATATTCTCCTGATCTCGTCTGTCATAAAAAATCATTGAAAAAATAACATGTCAAAAATTCCCTCAACAACTTAATTTAAAATATATAAACCATGCTTTAATTAATTATTCTCGAGGCCAGCAAATTAAAACAAAATACTTTTCTAATTCCTACTCATTATGTTCCCAACATTAATTTAAACTGTCCTGATTTCTTTTACAAAGTTAACTTTTATGACCAATGCATTTTGTCAAGATCAAAACCCAAATGCATGAAGAATTAACCTTGTACAATAATGAATTAACAAGATCTGAGAAAGATAAAACGAATCACTAAATGATTATCGTTAACAAAAAGTTCCACTCTGCTCCCTTATGGAGAATGATGGAACACTCTTTTATTGAACTCCATTATCCTAATGAGAAGATGTTCTACACTTGATCATAGCCAAAAGGCTGGAGAAGATATTGTAATGACTTACTGCCAGTGCTTAATGAAGAGGTTTCATAATTATTGAAACCACATCTGTTTGATTAATGAGTCTCTTCCAAGATCCATGCATCCTTGGCTATTTGGTGGGTGGCACGATGCGCCGGCTGCATAGAAGCTCTGGTTTCTCTTCTTTTGTGAAGGGAAACCTTCTCCACCAATGGCAAATGCTGCTCCTGGTGGCCTTTTAAAAAGGCAAAGTTTCTATTTTGTGCAGCCTTTGTTTAAATCTCGGTTCAATCTGTCACTGATTTGTGTCCCTGGACAGGTCACTTAATTTCTCCATTCTCCCTTGCCTTGGTTTCCTTTTCTGGAAAAATACAATGATTCCAACCTTATGGTGTTATTGTTGAGGATAAATGAGATCATAATTTAAAAGCTCTTGGAATCGGAGAAGGACAAACAGTGTATGTTCTCATTCACTTGGGGAATATGAATAATAGTGAAAGGGAATATAAGGGAAGGGAGAAGAAATGTGTGGGAAATATCAGAAAGGGACACAGAACATAGAGACTTCTAACTCTGGGAAACGAACTAGGGGTGGTGGAAGGGGAGGAGGGCGGGGGGTGGGGGTGAATGGGTGACGGGCACTGAGGGGGACACTTGACGGGATGAGCACTGGGTGTTATTCTGTATGTTGGTAAATTGAACACCAATAAAAAATTAATTTATTAAAAAAAAGAATGCTTTTAACATAAAAAAAATAAAAAAAAATAAAAGCTCTTGGAATAATGCCTGGCATACGAACTAACACCGGATACCTAACAATGGACATGTTTCTAGGAAGGAAGGTGAAAATTCTGGAATCCACTTGACCTTTAATACTGTTATTGGGTAGACAATTTAGCGATGTGTCCATTGCTTCTTCACTAAGAACATGATGGGATGTTTCTGTTACTGTGTCTATGCTCTCCAAATGAGTGTTCTCAGATCCTTTGCTTTACAATGTCCTAGAACACGAAAACTTGACATTTCAAATTTGTTCTAACACACAAGGCACTGGAAGAGGAGGTTGCAAATTCGCATCTTGATTATTAGAAACAAACAAACAAAAAAACAACATATCAATCCCATTTATTTTACATAATGCAAGTGTTCTATCTACGGCGGACCAATTCTTCCTATTGCTCTCAGCCCCCAATTCTGAAGGTAAAGGGGCAAAACTAAAAAAAAAAAAAAAAGGCTTTACTTATGTTCTTAGGGAGAATTTTCCATGTGCAAAATCACACTAGTAGAAAGGCCGTTTGATATTTTATCTACCACTTTTCCAAGGTATTCAATCACATACTGGGCTCCCCTGGGAACCCATTACCAACCTTCGAAACTTAAAAAGAGCCATGATGAGTCTTACTGAATTAGGTAAGGACAGTGGTTCCAAAATTTGAGGTCTTACTACACGACATGGAACACCTGGGGAAAGGTGCTGGCATCTTAAGAATTTTGCCCTCACAACTGCATTTTCAGACACTGAGAGGAGCAATTTGCTCCTTGAAATTCTGACATCATAAAATCTGCAGCACAGTGCTAACTACATAGTAATGACTTGTAACTAGTCCTCAGTAGATGGAAACTACTTGGTAAATACTTGCTAATTAAATGGGAAAGGCCTGTGAGCTGAAATCAGTTTCTGGTCTTTCTATTAATTTTAAACAATGGGAGAAGAATCAGCATGAAAATGGAAATCCTTGAATGTATCCCTTAAAATAAGCCTTGGTGATATTTAGTATATATCTCATGCATGTTTAATCATTTGCTTTTTAAAACCAGGTCACCAGGAATCTTGTTAAAATGGCATTGAAGATTAAATATATTTTTGATGGAGACAGCTCCTAACTGAAAGAAAATTTTTCCTGACTTCTTGCAAATTTAAGTAAAAGTCATTTATGATTACTCCCACAAGTTAGTGCTCAAAGTCATGTTTCCCAGGCAGTTTCTGTTTCTGTCATGATTTAGGGCTTGGCTTTCTTTTGGTTGTAGTTCCCTATGCCCTAGTGCTTAAAAATATCAGGTCTCCTTTATGTACATCATTCAATAGAGCTAATTGAAGGTCATGTATTGGCATATTACACTTTTATTCATGCAATTTTATGCAGAGGCTGGTGCCATAGATGTTTATGATTTTAAGGCAAATACTTAAGACACAGGATAAGATGTCACTGCATAGGCAGGAGTACAGAGAAGATAGTGCATTACAGCTCCAGTGCATGGAGCTGGGGGGGGGGGGGGCTCAGTTAATTAAGGGTCTGACTTCAGCTCAGGTCATGATCTCCAGGTCCTGGGATCCAGCCCTGTGTGGGGCTCCCTGCCTGCTTCTCCCTCTCCCTCAGCTCCTGCCCCTGCTCATGCTCTTTCTCTCTCTCTCTTTCAAATCAATCATTTTTTTTTTTTTTAAGGAAAGAGTCTCAGCAAAAAACAAACAAACAAACAAACAAACAAAAAAACAAAATCAAAAAAAGCAATCGAGCTTCCAAAACGTCTTTCTAAAATGGCTAATATTTTTTAGCTAAACATAAGAATACACATGTGTAACCTGATCCAACTGTCAGGGCATAATAAGATGCCTTTATAAGCAAATTCTGGTGATGACAAATATCCCTGGCGAAACAGGCCATGGTGTCAAGTTCAGAAAAAAAAGGGCATTTGCAAGTTCTGCCAATTAGGCCCACTGATGGTTCAATTTTAAGGGAGACAAATGAGCCATCTTGTCAAGTCTCTTGTCATATAAACCCATCTGTATCCCCTCTGGACACTGACATGCATTTTCCATAATAAGAAGAAGGGGGAAATTTTAATTCTAATTCACAAGCATTGTTCTTTGCTAATCAATTTCACTGTGTCAGAGTTGATAGCATATTGACTGAGGTGCCAAAGTTAATTCTGGATTTCAGATTGCAAAAAAGAAGTATCATGAAATGCCTATCAGAGTTTCAATGCAGGAAAAACAAAAGTTTCACTCTTTTCACCCAAATATCCCCCACCCTAAAATGCCTAAATTCTAATGACTCTTTGTATTTTAAAAAGATGAAAGCTATTCAAGTTTCAGAATGTTAGTCTCCGTTTATGAGATCCAGACCACCACGTAATGAGAATATTAAGAATGTTGCCCAAATATTTGCCTGTTTTTCCTGCTAGTACTTAAAATCAATGCGCCTCAAACAAATGCACAATTTTCAACCACGGGCTGGTTCTCTTCCTAAATATTTTCATTGTGGGACCAGTCCTTTCAACTCTATGTACCAGTCATCTTTGATATTTGTTCCTTCATTTTTCACATCTAGTTAAGTCACTGGTTTTTACTCTTTCTCAGGATATCATGGATCTCTTCCTCTTCATTCCTACTGAAATCAATTCACACTCCTGCTACTGTCCCTGTAGACTTCTGATGGCTCTCTCCTGCCAGCCTTCCCCTCTCGAGGCTGTCCTAAGGACAACCCCACATGAACCTTCCCAGTTTTCACGTGACACCATCACCTTCTACCTTGAACCTCGCAATGGCTCATTATTACCCTTTGGTCCAGCACGGAAGACCCCAAATTGCCTTTTTACTCTCACCATATTCCATTAGTCATCTCCACCATCCCTCTGATGGGATTACCCTTGTCTATCAGTGCACGAGTCAGGAAGACTCGGGGTACATGTGCTGGCACTCGGTCCTTAGGATTGGATTGGTCCTCGGATTGCAGAGAAGACCTTCTAAGGAAGACTATTTAGCTAGGGTTGGGAGTTAACAATGCTGGGGATCTATCTCCATTATATCGGGTTGCTCCTTCGGAGAAATAAATATTATTTATTTATGTGATGGAGAAAGAGACAAATAAAAGGGAACTGCAAACTAAGCAGTCAGTAAACCATGAACGTAAAGGCAGATGGGAGAAATTTCCACAAACTGGCTCACTGGAGCACCGCCAAAACTAGCTGAAATGTTTTTAATGCAGTCTAAAAGGGGAAGCAAGAGAGTGAAAGCACATAATTATTATTGTTACCATTATCACTGAACTCCGTAATGGTGGTTTGCAAGGAGAGTTTATTATATGGTTTGCAAAGCAGGCCAACACTTCTAGCTAAGTTAATCACTTGCCGCCCAGATTATTGCTCTTGCCCATTGTTGGGTTGCTTCCTTCCAATCTCTTCCACTTCCTCTCTCTCTTCCAGCTCTGTTCTTCTCATACCCACATCCTCCCGTGCCTCTGGCTACCTTATTATAGTGTTTTTTTTTTTTTCTTTCCTCCTACCTCCTGCATCCACTCCCTGCCCGTACTCACAGTCTGACATGACTTGCAAGTCTGTTCCTATGTTTCTCAAATTAAGCTTGTACGTTGGCTATTCGCGTGTGAGTTCTCCCTCGCCACGCTCATTCCAACATCAGAGATGTTGCTCCCAATATTTTCTCCCTTGAAAAGAGTCTTCAGGTTTCTCACCAAGGATCCATATCCTTAGTTTCTTTTAGGACCAGCCAATATTCTTTGAGATCTGTCCTTTCTAACTCTTGTTTGCTCATCTTCTGTCACAATTATTGATAATATTATTCTATTAGCTATAAAATGTATTAACCCACCCTGTGTTGCTTAAACACCAAAGATTCTTCTCGGGTGAGATATAAGCTGGTCATGTCTAGGTACCCATCTCTGCAATTCTCCTGTAGCTCATAACAGCACAGCGATGGTGAGCAGTCAAAAATGCCTTGCAATTGATCTCTAAAGGAACCTGAAAGAAAAACCTCTATGGATTCTTTACGGTTTTCTATAAATATCATATCTAGGATTGTTTTACTTTTCATCGCACGTTATTTGATTGATTCTTTTCTTAATGGAATATAAACTCGTGGTTAAAAGCTCCCTCTACTGGTTCTCATAAACATTTCGGAAGAAACATTTAAAAAAAATCGCCAACACCTATTTCCCAGGAAGTTATCATTAACGTAAGATATTTTCAGAAAATGCAATAATATTATGAGCCCTTTGATTCTTCAGTGCTTTTCCTCACATGATCCAGTTTCTGAAGTCATGGTACTAGAGTATGTACTCTTATTTCTTCAAATGGAATATTTGATTTCTCTTCTGTCATATATTCTGCTATGCCTCATTTTGTAGACCCCTGTCATATCTCCAAATGCTAGGAATGCCTAGGAGGCATTGTAGCATAGTGTTGCAGATCTAGGGTTCTGGAGTCAGGCTGCCTTGTTCTACACTAGCTTGGCCCTTTATTAGCAAGACTTAGCTTGGTCAAATTACTAAATATCTGCTTATCTCACTTTCCTCATGAAAGAAGTGAGGACAACAATAGTCCTTCCTTCCTACTATTTACACAGGTTTTCAATATTTAGGCAAAGCATTTAGCAAGAGAAAATATTAAATCTTCAGATTCTGGTAAGGCCATGCCTTGCTCCTTCAAAAGCAGAGAAAGAACATGCACATTTGACTAAGTCTCTTTCACAGCGTGTGACTTATTTTTTTATCTTTGAATTTTACCATGTTTTTGTCGTCAAAATTCTTATGTTCTTCTGAATGCTTCCCAATGATCTTATTTGTGTTGGCTTCCATATACTTATTTCGTTTTATATCAGTGCGGTAAGAACACTTACCGCGAGGTCCACCCTCTTAACAATGTTTAAATGTACACTACGGTGCTGTTATCTATGCACACGATGCTGTGTAGATCTCTAGAACTGATGCATCCTGCATAATTGAAATTTTTATCCAAAAGAATTGAAATCAGAATCTCAAAGGGATATTCACACTCCCATGCTCTTTGAGGCACCCTCTACTCACGATAGCTGAGATGGACAATGTGAATGGCCACTGATGGATGAAGAGATTAGAAAAGTGTAATAGAACTATAATGAGATCTTATTCAGCATTCTAAAAGAAGGAAATGCTGTAATAGATGACAACATGGTTGAACATTTAAGACATTATGCTAAGGGAAATAAGCCAGTCACAGAAGGACAAATATTACATGCTTCCACTTACACGAGATTTCTAAAATAACCTTTCCCATACTGTCAGAGGTTTTCCAATGTACTTGCTATGTATCAGCAAAAATGGCTCAATCTCTGTGCAAAAGTAATTGATCTATTCCTTGCATGAAACACAAAGTTGGTTGGCGCACTTTCATTGGTCTTATTTACCAGTTCCATTATATTTCACTGATATCAATGAGCAGGCTTTCTACAAGTATGAGTTGATCTAATGATTACTGGATTTCAGCATCCTGACTGCCAACAAAGACACATTAATCAAATTATAATCCTTAAATTTAAGGACATATTTATAGGTGTGAAATACAATTGATCCTTGAATGACATGGGTTTCAAATATGCAAGTCCACTTAATGTGCAGATTCTTTTTAAATAATTTTTTATTGGTGTTCAACTTGCCAACATATAGAATAACACCCAGTGCTCATCCCATCAAGTGCCCCCCTCAGTGCCCATCACCCAGTTACCCCCACCCCGTGCTCACCTCCCCTTCCACCACCCCTAGCTTGTTTCCCAGAGTTAGGAGTCTCTCATGTTCTGTCTCTCTTTCTGATATTTCCCACTCATTTTTTCTCCTTTCCCCTTTATTCATTATAATGAGGCATTATGATGTTTGTCCTTCTCCGATTGACTTATTTCACTCAGCATCATACCCTCCAGTTCCATTCACGTCGAAGCAAATGGTGGGTATTTGTCGTTTCTAATCTATCCCTCCCCCCACGGTAAGGTGCAGATTTTAATGCAGTATGGTATATACCACACACACACACACACACACACACACACACACACATATATATATTTTTCTTTTCCTTATGATTTTCTTGCCTTTTTAAAAAAGATTTATTTTAAAGACAGAAGCAAAGAGAAAGAAAGAGCATACCATGGGTGGGGGGAGGGATAGAGGAATAGGATCTTCAAGCAGACTCCCCACTGAGTGTGAAGCCCAACATGGGGCTCGATCCCATGACCCATGAGATCATGACCTGAACTGAAACCAAGATCCGGACACTTAATCAAACTGAGTCACCCAGGCACTCCATTATGATTTTCTTAATCATACTCCCTTTCTTCTAGTTTACTTTATTGCAAGAATAAGGTCTATAACCAAGAGAACATACAAAATGTATGTTGATTGACTTTACATTAAGTAAGACTTCCAGTCAACAGTAGGCTATTGATAGTTAAGTTTTGGGATAGTCATAATTATACGTGGATTTTTTTACTCTGTGTTTATGGGTCAATGCCCTGAGCCCCCATGTTGTTCAAGGGTCAACTGTATAGAGTTTCTATAATCCAAAGTTAGGAGTATGGAGCCCTGGAGATGGAGGCTCTGGTCCCATAACCTGTTTGTCTTTGGCAAAGTTATGTGACCTTCTGCCTCAGGTATTATGCTTATTTCTATTATTTTCATACAATAATCTATTAAAATAGATCACTGTGTAGCCTGGATCTAAGCTCTATCTATTATCTAACAGATAGATGCCTGAAAATATCTGTAAATATAGATGAGCAGTGCGAATAAGATTAATCAGGGGTACTATCGCAATGTATATTCCAGTACATATGTGTTTCAAACTAAGCCTTTAAAAGCTTTGATTTATAATTGTGTTGATTTGTTTTTTGGCACAAATAATATTCAAAAAATTGTATTTTTGGCCTATTTGTAGTGACTTATCATGACACGGTTAAAAAGATTAAAAAGAAGGAAAGAAGAATGCTTTCCACACCAATTCCATATTGTTGACATTGCTCACAGAGAAGGTCATTTCAGCTGCAATTGGTTTTGATCCTCATGATATTTTGGAAACATTTCAGCGTATTTCCAAAGACTGTTTCAAATTTAGATTTCACGGTTAAACATCTGGGTTTCTTTCTCGGTCCATTTAGCTGCATTTAATATATACACCCTCTACTCCTTCAGAAAATAAAAATAGATTTTGTGATAACTCAGGAGGTAAAAGATAACAGCATTATACAAAATGAAGGGGTTTGGGTGACTCAGTTTAGACAGCCAGTTTTAATTTTAGAAAACACAGTGAGATTCCTGGAGGAAAAGATATGATGCATATTTGAACTTCACTCTGTAAGGGGCAGAGTTTCAGAATTAAGGAGTACAACTGAAATTCATCATTCAAATACAAGTTATGTCATCATTACTGAAAATTACTTAGTAGCTGGTATTACTATTCTTGCGTTGTATAGTCCGAAATACTCTACCCAGAGTTCTTGCCATACGACTAGGCCACATTTTTAACCTAGTCCCTTGACACCAGATATACTGACTTCTGCAAAATCTTTACTGTCTAAATTTCATGTTACAGTCAGTACTAGAACTTCATGACACAATTTTCTGTGCTTCCTAAACTGTTATTTTTCCCTACTTACAGATTTTGAACACTTCTGTCTTCAGAGGCGGTGTATGCTTTTATCGTGTTGTTTTTCAGTATTCACGTATTTAACTCAATTCAGGACTCTGCATGCCTTCTTTCTCCTATGGTCACTACTGTCTTTAGGTGAGCATCCTAATATGCTTTCCAAAAACTCTTTAAGGATCTATATTTTTATTTTAATACTTTCTCCCAGAGCAGCTTTCCCGTCTTTTGATCTGTCTTCCATAGTTTTTAAATTATAGAGCAAATACATGCTGAGTATCCTCCAGGTTTTTTTTTTTTAATTTTTTTTAATTTATTTTATGATAGTGAGAGAGAGAGAGAGAGAGAGAGAGAGAGAAGCAGAGACATAGGCAGAGGGAAAAGCAGGCTCCATGCACCGAGAGCCCGACGTGGGATTCGATCCCGGGTCTCCAGGATCGCGCCCTGGGCCAAAGGCAGGCGCCAAACCGCTGCGCCACCCAGGGATCCCTATCCTCCAGGTTTTGAGCAATTTTGGTTTCTGTATTCATGTGTGGGCTGCATGGAGCCTTTATATAAGTCCAGGCTTGTGATCAAGAAACGGACATGGGGAAGAGAAAGTTCCCTCCCCATGGCCTTACTCCTCCCTCTTCTGCCCTCACCCTGAGTACACCATTTTCATTTTTCCTGTTTCTCTGGCTTCTTCCCTGTCCTCCTTTTTCTCACACCTTTTGTCTCCTCAGTTCATTCTATTCCTTCTATGTGACCACACATTTCATCTTATTCTTCTATTTATTTGAGAGAGAGAGAGAGTGGGGGAAGGGAAGGAGGGGCCAAGAGAGAGGGAGACGAGAACCTCAAACAGACTCCACCCAGAGCTCAGACATGGGGCTGGATCTCTCCACCCTGAAATCAGGACCTGCACCAAAACCAGCATCAGACACTTAACCAATTGAGCCACTCAGGCACTGATGGCTACACATTTTCATCACTCAATATCCACTACTAACAAAGAGCAAAAATCTTTTTTTTTTAATTAATTTATTTATTTATGATAGTCACAGAGAGAGAGAGAGAGGTAGAGACACAGGCAGAGGGAGAAACAGGCTCCATGCACCGGGAGCCCGATGTGGGATTCGATCCCAGGTCTCCAGGATCGCGCCCTGGGCCAAAGGCAGGCGCCAAACACCTGCGCCACCCAGGGATCCCTCCTTTTTTTTTTTTTTTTTTTATTGCCAACTTATTCACTTTAGGAAAGAGTAGTAAAAACAAGGTAATTCTCATGTCATCCTTTTTGTAAACCTCACTAGTTCAAACAGGTTAGAGGAATGATTTATTGAAATTATTTCAAAATCCAGAGTTTTTTTTAAGTTAGATTTTTAAATAGAGTTTGAAATTTTAAATTAGGGCACCTGGGTGGCTTAGTCAATAAGTGCCTGCCTTTGGCTGGGGTCATGATCCTAGGGTCCTGGGATCGAGCCCCACATCAGGCTCCCTGCTCAGCAGGAAGTCTGCTTCTCCCTTTCCACCGCTCATGCTCTCTCTCGCCATTTCTGTCACTATCTCTCAAATTAAAAAAAAAAGTAATAAATCAAAAAAAGAATTTACTGTATGACTTTAATGCCATTTCGTATGCTTTCAGCTTTTTGCATATACTAATAACCAGAAAATCAATAAAATAATCAAAAGACAGACTAAAGAGAACTATGCTTTCTTACCAAATATCCCATTTTTATGGGATCATCCATGATTTCCTGGATAAATACTTACATTGATGGTAATAGGTGAATTTGATTTTGGTCAAGTTTGCAATTCTTACAAATACAAATGGCTGAGGGTCTGGATTCCTGAATGTTTGACAAAACTAAGTAAATGCCTATTTGCCTTGGATTTTTGAGACAGGAGCTATTTGCCAAAGTAGTCTATACATCTCATTAGTGATTCTTTTCAGCCACAATAAAATTCCTATTCTTAACACCAGTTAAGATCTTTTCCATTAATGCACCATGTTTATCAGTATATGGCAGTTTTTCGGATTAGAATATCAACTTTTGAAAATGGAAGTTCTCAAAAAAAAAAAAAAGAAAGAAAAAAGAAAATGGAAGTTCTCTTTCACATACCTTAAATATTTTTTTTTCTTGTATGGTAGTCAAATCATTTTAAAAGAATGATTGGAAAGCTATCATCGGAAGAAGAGCGTGGACAAACATTTAAATTATAAATGCACTTTCTTCTAAAACCCACAGAATATAATATAATAACAACAACAAAAATCAGGAAACAATTCCAACAAGAGCCAAAAATGAAGTTTGGTTAGGTAGCTAACCTAGAATACTCTTTTCACTGATTTGATGGGCAGCAGCAAGGAACATATGATAAATTTCGAGTTTAACTAGAACAACAAGGTGAACTCATTTTAAGTTGAAGCAAAGTCATAACATACAAAGGGAAAATGAGTTTTAGTATATGTGAAATGGTGGTTTTTGTATAATGAGCTTTTTATTACCAACGTTAAATATAAAAATGGTACCTGTTTTGCAGGATCAAAATAATGCGGTTTAAATTGTGTGAGGCCTGTTGAAACAGATTGGAGGCTACTACAACAAGACTATTTTGAAACTTCACAATGAGTTCGAATTCTGGCATTAACTATTCATAAAGAAAAGCACAGAATTTACTTTGTGAGTCCTGGTCTCTATACTAGGTAAATCTACAGGCTAATTCCATAATGCATGCTCGGTGCTCACTGGGCATAAGTATAATTCAAGGTGGGTAGTCAGGACTAGATACCATACTATTCTCTGATATATCTGAATGCTTTTAAAGTAGATAAAGACCTACTCTTTAAAAATCTTACAAAAATATGATTATGGCCAAATATCAAATAACTACTAAGAAATAAAAACAAAGGCATTTACACTTTCATATTTATTTAGCAATTTATTTAAAGCTTTCTAGGTTCCAAGCACTACGCCATATGCTGGGTTTCAATGGTGAGCAGAACAGAACCCCTGTCCAGGAAAAACTTCTGCAAATGTATTAAATCAAACAACCAGGCACAAATGAGAGTTTTCTACTTTATGAACCCGCCCACCTTTCTGTGCTGCTTAGCTCGGTAAGTTCCTTGAATGTTCTCAGTCCAAGATTTTCAGGTATTCCTCAACCGAAGATACTGATTTCCAGGCTGCCAAGCTGATACTGTAAATTATGTATCAGAAGCCTCCAGACCATTTTCTGAATTAAGGAAAGATTCTTGACTCACTTTCACTGTACTGCTTGGGTCTTTGAAGCCAAGGCTCTTGGACTCTGCTCTCTAAATGTTCCTTCAACACTAAATCAAGCCCTGATGGAAATAGAAAACAGTGGGCAAATATTCATGAAATTCCACGTTTCCCTGTGATCCGTTCCACAGTCTGACAACTCTGGTGCCTCTGGCCTGCTTCCCATCGTACCCCACTATCCACCTGCACCCCGAGACATGGCTGGCTCAGAAGCCATGAGTGTGCTTGTGTAATCTGGACACAGCCATGACTAGAGAACTTTAGTTTCTGTTTCAGCTGCCACTCACTAGTGACTTGACCTTTGGCAAATCATTTAACCTGCCCAACATTCGGTTTTCTCATGGGTAAAATAAAAGTTTGTACTAGATGCTCCCTGAAGTCACTTCAAGCTAGAAAATGTCATGAGTTTATGAACACAATCAACAGTAGGCTCTGGCTATTTTAGGGCCATCTGGCTTGGCTTCATGGATATAAAAGTCCTTTAAAAATAAGTCAACATGAAAATATTTTGAAAATAATTATTATTTGTCAACGTGGTGATCACTGAAAGCCAAGGGTGTGAGAGGCAATCATTAAAAGTGGGGAGTGATACAAACAATATAAAGGAATCTCAAGGAGAAATCGTATACGTGAGAGACTTAAGAAAGTGACTAAGTCCACGAAAAAAAAGGAGTAGGGATTCTATTGACCTAACATTATCATCAGGAGACTGTCACTGAGCACCTGTGTGCTGGGCACAGTTCTTGGTCCTGAAGACACAGCTGTAAACACAACAGGTGAGGCCCTCATCTTCATATTTACACCGTAGTTGGGAAGGGACACAGGTAAAGAAATAAATGAGACCATAGATGATAATAAACAGGAAGTCGTAAAAAAATAAAAAAATAAAAAACAGGAAGTCGTAAACAAGGAATAAACTGAGTGAAAAAGAAAGGTGCCATAGGCTACTGTAGACAGGACGGCCAGGGAAGGCAAGGCCTCTCTGAGAAAGTAACGTGAGAGTTGAGCTATTGGTGACAATAGAAGCCCACCCACACCCCCTCCTCAGCGGAGAGCCTCCCAGATAGAACATACGCGGGCATGGAGAACACAAGAGCATGAAGATGGGAACAGGTCAGAGTCAGAAAGAAGAGAGGCACCAACATGGCAAGGCTACAGTCAGCAAAGGACAGGATGTGAAGGCCTGAGGCCAGATGCCAGTGGAACCCAATTTCCCTGAGGAGTGGGAAGAGGTCGGGTTTTTATTCTATTTCAGTGTAACATGGACATTTTGAGCAGATATTGGATGTTTTTCCAGAAAGATGGTAATATGGTCCAGTTCACCTTTAAAAACACTTGTTCAGCTGCTGAACTGGAGAGGAGACCCAGGGATTCCCAGAGCGGGATTAACTAACATCCACCGGATATATGGTGGAACATTAGGAAAGCTTGGTAAACTAATGGTTCCGCAACTCATAATTGCAGTGAATAAAGTGTTAAGGTTAAGTGAAATCGGAAGTATTTGCCAGATGAAGGCAAGAACTAGGAAATATTTGATCACAAATGCGTGTGTCCCTGCATGGTTAGTAGTAGTTGGGACATAACGAGGCCCAGACTTCAACCTCTTACATTTTCTAATAGCCAGATCAGGTCATTTCAGTGGCTTCCATGACGTATCAAGCTGCAAGCTTCCAACCACATTGGTTTGGACAAACAGTTCAATGCAATGAAAACACGTGGATCCGTGTTGACTCTGTTTTTATCTCCCAGGTAGACAGGGCAAGTGGGGATTCTTTAGGATCAAAAACTATTCCTGCTTGGCTGAGATTAAGTTGGAAAAGGAATGAAGTCAAGGTTTGTAACATACTCTCCCTGGTGTTTAAGCAAATGATTACAATTTTACACCAGGACTACTGCTTGGATTTTTGGTAGCTCCTTTTTTTTTTTTTCCCCTTATTCATTTAAAGGAGAGGTCACTCACTGTACCCCTTATCTGATGCCACCGCTGATTTATTTACAGAAATCCAAATTGTGGAGATGGTGAGTCAGGTATTGCCGGGCAGATTCTGTAATTCCAAAAATCAACGGGGTCACTGAGAGAAGATGTCACAAACTCAATTCTGCTCAGTTAAATTATTGGTATTTGCTAAATGTGTATAATGTGGGCTGGGATGAGGCATTACAAAAGACGAACAAGACACAGGGGCTAAAAGCTATTGGGGAAAACAAGGCACATATGGAACAATTAAGTGACAATGAAAGTTAATGTGATATTAAATGCCAAAATTAGCTACTGACACTACCATCTTTATCAAAGTTTAGAGAAGGGAAGGACAGTAAATTGAGTTTCTCACCAACCAGTTCCAAGCAGTCTGTGAAAATCTAGTTATTTTACATCTTAGGTACATTATTTTCATCATTAAATTCTCAAATGTTCCTTTTGATTTTTTTTTTTTTTGTTGTTGTTGTTGTTAAGAAGGAGATGTAGGGAAATGATCAGATGATATCATTAGATGATAAAGGAAACCTACACAATAGCTGTTTGGATAATAGATAATGGCAAGATGTTGCCAGCTAACAATTAATTGTGTACTAAGTAGCAGTCTTCCCGGCCTAGTGATGATTAACTACCCAGCTATTAACTATCTAATTGTTAAAATTGATCAACTACAACCTTGTTAGCATTTTAAATTAGCTCCACTGCCCTTCACCTTTTATAAACTAGGTAACTTTTCAAGACATATTAGAACTTTGATTATTTTCAACAAGATGTCCATTTTATATTATTTTCAAGGTGAAGATTCCTTTGAAGGGTTTTAGAGAGGTGATTTCCCTCACATCATACAGAGATAACTGAGACAAATAAACAGATGAGAACAATTAAACTGGAATCATGGGCCTTTTGACCAAACTCATCACAAGAGCCACTAGTTAGATAAAATCCTAGCCTGGTTTTTATCAGGCAGGAAAAAGACCTATATGTATAAACTCTACATACTGAATACACAAACGCACACATATAGTAGAAAGATAGATATATATGAACAAATACATAAACACTAATATTTATGTATAGGTATATATGTTTGTAATCATATATCTATGCTAAAAATGTTTAGCACAACTTCCTTTTTTAGAGTCTGACATAATAGCATAAACATGCATTTCTCTAAATTTTTGCTTTTTTTTTTTTTTGGTATACATGGTTTGGTGCTGATTGTTTTAATGACCTGTCATTTGGCCTCCGTACATCCTCTTGTCCTTCTCAAAATGACACTTCCATAAGCCTTCAACACGAGCTTTCAAAAATTGGAATCTGCTAATACTAATCTCCTGTTTAAAACTCATTGTTATAATGCCTATATTTCATTTTGAAATACTTTGTCTCGGGGTGCCTGGGTGGCTCAGCGGTTGAGTGCCTGCCTTTGGCCCAGGGCGCGATCCTGGAGACCAGGGATCGAATCCCACATCGGGCTCCCGGTGCATGGAGCCTGCTTCTCCCTCTGCCTATGTCTCTGCCTCTCTTTCTCTCTCTGTGGGACTATCATAAATAAATAAAAATTAAAAATTTAAAAAAAAATCTTTAAAATACTTTGTCTCGGGATGCCTGGGTGGCTCAGTGGTTGAGTGCCTGTCTTTGACTCAGGACGTGATCCTGGAGTCCCAGGATCGAGTCCCACATTGAGCCCCACATCGGGCTCCCTGCATGGAGCCTGCTTCTCCCTCCGCCTGTGTCTCTGCCTCTCTCTCTCTCTCTGTCTCTCATGAATGAATGAATGAATGAATAAATAAATAAATAAATAAATAAATAAATAAATATCTTAAAATACTTCGTCTCGACAGTATGATCTATATGTATGTGTTAGTTGCTTCAACCTCTACCCTAGAAGTGGTGAGCTGACATCTAAAGGGCCCTAATGGAGAACATGTCTGTGTGCTGGATGGAGGCTTAGTCATCAATGGAAAGACTAATCAGAAGCCCACTTCCCTGAGGCAAGCACTAAAAGTGCTTCAATGATCCTCCTCTCTGTTGGGCACCAGAGTTTATTTGTGTACTGAATAACTAAAATGAGGTTTTCATCGGTGAAATGAGAGGTATTCAAAATACACGGAAAGGCTAATACTACTGAGTGGGCATCACTACCCTTCCCTGAACAGAGTGTAAGGAATCGAAGCCTGCGGTCTACACCAAATACATTTCCATTAAGCTGAGGATTTCATTTACTTCATAGAACAGATCCTATGACTGCATTTTGTTCTTGCTGTTTAATAAGTGTTTTAACATGTAGCAGACCCGGGACAACACTTGTTTTCCTGTTAACAAACCACCTGTAGCTGTTACCTGCATCTAACCATTGGGAGATACAGAAATCTACCAAACAAATGCACAAACCAACCAACCTAATAAATGTGATGAAATTGCCTTGCTTAAGTTTCCAAGACACATTAAGGGCTCCCCTGCCTCGCATTTGAAAAAGGTGAAATTCACTTTCAATCACAAGGTTTCTGAGAGCTCGCCGCTCCATCACTCTGCCGTGACTGAACCCACCTAGCCAGGCCACAGCGGTGTAATTTTTCCTTAGACCCACAATGGTTCATGCATTTTCTTGAGATGTTCCTTTACCTGAAACACCATGTCCTGCACCTAAATCCTGTTCATCTGTACAAATCAATGTAGGTTTTGTCTCCCCCAGAAAAACTCTCTGTCTTTGCAGGTGGGGTGGGCCACTGCTTCCACAAGCTTCCAGAGTCCCCTTTAGACAACGTTTACCACAATGTGTTGAAATCATCTCTTCAGCCACTGAACCCACCTCTGTCCTGCATGAGCAACATGAAAATGAGCGCCTTGTCTTTTCCTGACATTTATATTTAGCAAAATTCTAGGTGACTCAAATAAAATCTGTGAGTACCCCAATGGATATTTAGAAAAAAATGCTGTTTACAGAGTATTTTCTTAATATGTTGACCTATACGTGAGCAGAGGTAATAAATCATCTTCAGATATTTCTTCCAGTTATATATAGAAGAAATATCTGAAGATGATTTATATATACAGTTATATATATATATATATATGGTTATATAGTCATATATATTCTTATATAACTTACTGGATGGATGCTATTGCTATGAATTTTAAGATATTCCTACATAATGACAGTTTGTCATTATGGGAAATGTGACCTTATATGTCTAACTTCTGCATGTAGTCAGTACCGTTGCAAAAACAGCAGGTGCCTGAGAGACATTCACAGGAGTTATAACCAGGCCATCCAAATTATTCGGCTTCAGTGTGTACAGATATGTGCTAGTCAGAAATTTCCTTTGTGACAAACACAGAAATTGTCTCACCATCTGTTAGCTTATGGACATGGTTTACAAATGACCTCATCCTGTATCCTTCCTGTGGTAAGTGGCCTGGATCTAAAGCAACCTTCTCTTCAGTGGTAGTAAATTATTGACTTTGATTATGCTTTAAGGAGGATAAAATCAGCTCCATTAGTATGTGCATTTATATTCCAAATACACCACCTCTGTTTCAGTGAGTCACTTGTTTCCTGGAAATTACCAAAATGAGTGAACATAATCTGTC
This sequence comes from Nyctereutes procyonoides, assembly GCF_905146905.1. Classification (NCBI taxonomy): domain Eukaryota; kingdom Metazoa; phylum Chordata; class Mammalia; order Carnivora; family Canidae; genus Nyctereutes; species Nyctereutes procyonoides. The sequence continues at coordinate 38,500,641 of NW_026575120.1, read as the reverse complement.
TTTTTATCCTTTGCAAAGCAAAGGACATTGTATAAGTAATAGTTTATTGGACAACAGCCCTTTGATGGGTACTTCTTATATATAGTCTATCGATCACTGGTGGTTTGTAGGGCAAAATGCTTTCTATAGTAATTTCTCCATATATCAACTAGAATTACAAAATAATTCAAAAATCAGACATTTATAATTTCAACCAAAAAAAAAAAAAAAAAAAAAACAAGAGCAAAAATCAAGCAACCTCTTCCTTATCCCTTTAATCATCCCACAGGAATAAGCAAAAGCAAAACAGTAACATACACCTGGTTATGTTTAGTTGGCATGTCTGAGTGGTTTATTAAAACATGGAAAGAGGAAAAGAATGACATATTTTGAATATTTACTATGGAAAAATCTCCACGATAGGCATTTTACCAGTGTAGAGTATTTTAAATTTGACAACAGGGTTATGATTCGGTATTTAAACCTCATTTGTAATGAGTAAACTCAAAATTGCAGTTATTCGCAGCCCAGGACTTTTCTATTACATTATACTAATTTTAGAAGTATTTATAATTTTTTTAAGAATAGCTGTAATAGATCTGTTGGCATTTAATTGTTTGGCTGAGAAAACTTATAGGCATTTCTTCGGGAAATTAAAAAAAATAGATTATCATGCAAAAATATAGAAGTATTTTACCATTCAGCTCATCTAATGTCTCACCTAAAAAGAACATTTGCATAATTGCTCAGCAAACAGTTACACAACTGAAAATTGAATACTTAAAAAATACTGAAGTAGTTCAAAACACAGATGAAGGCCCACAAATAAAGGAAGATAAAAAAAAAAAATCTGTTTCTCTTAACTAACTGTATTTTTCTCCCGTGTATTTCTTCCCCGAAGTTGGAAATGCTAGACTGTAAAATTTATTTTACTATTGCAAAATGTTCAAATATAGCATTCATGTATTGCCATCTAGATATTGTTTTCCTAAACAGTTTCTAAAACTGTTTTAGGAATGTTGAAAAAAAATGCTATTTCTTAAATGAGAACATTTCCACTCCTCCATGCCAATGACAAACTGTACAGAACATATCGAATGTTATAATAAGATACATATCTATTGGTGTCTATCTATAAAAAGCAATGATTGACGCTCCCCAAAATAGCCCTGAAGTGTAGATCCTGGTAGTTGTGGGTGGAACTCTGTCCCCCAGAAGATATACTGAAGTCCTAACACTCTGTACTTGTAATGTGACCCTATTTAGGAAGAGGGTCTTTGCAGATATGATCAAGTAAAGATGGGGTCACATTGGATGAGGGTGGGCTTTAATCCTCCATGAATGATGTCCCTGTAATTAGAGAAAAGACACAGACACACACAAATGGGAGAACAGTATCTGAATATGGAAACAGAGACTGGAAAGGCCCTGGTGCAGACTAAGGAATGCTGAGGATGGCCAACGACCACCAGAAACTAGTAGAGGCAGGGCATAAATTCTCCCTTAGGACCTCCGGAAGAAACCAATCCTGCCAGCACCTGCATTTCAGACTTCTAACCTCAGAAACGAGAGAGAATACATTTCTGTTGTTTTAAGCCACCCGATTGGTGGTACTTTGTTACAGCAGCTGGAGGAAACTAATACACCGGTAACATAAATGTCTATATTCAACAGTAGGATTCTCTGATGCTTCTAAAGTGAGATGCTCCACTAGGCACAGGGTTGCAATTTTACCAAGTGATTAAAACAGAACAGAACCAAACAAAGCCAAATCGACCTTTCCCAAGGATCTGACAGTCAGTATTCATGGTGGATTACAGATTGCTACTAATAAAAGTCCGCCTGCGGCCATCTCTTACATCCTTACTTGAAATGCGAGCTAAAGCTCCACTAAGCATTACACTAGATAGTGGGGGGGGGGGGATCCTACTCAACCTTTATAGGGCCCTAATTCTTCAATAGGAACCATTCTAACACATATATGCATTACCTCATTTAATCACCAAAATAACAGATTTTGGCATGACAGGTGGCTTCAAAATCATTGTAAACCCATTGAGAGAGCAAATTGACTATTAAGTAACAGGAACTGTGGGGATGTAGCCACCCACCTCCAGGGGATGATTCTTTGCTTTGTCGTCTTGGGTCTCTCTCTCTCTCTCTCTCTCTTTTTTCCCAATATATTTGAGAGGGAGAATGAGAGAGAGAGAGAACAGGAGCAGGGCAAAAGGAAAGGGAGAAGCAGACTACTTTCTGAGCAGAGAGCTTGATGTGGTGCCACATCTCCAGGACCCCAGGATCATGACCTGAGCCGAAGGCAGACACTTAACCGACTGAGCCACCCAGGCGCCCCTGTCATCTTGAGTCTCTTGAATATGATTTTTTATTTCTATCTAGACTGTCACATTGGGCAAATGAAAGCACAAGACAGGCAGTAAAATTTAAATTCCAGATAATGAATATTTTTTAGCATAAATACCCCTCAAATATTGCACAGGACCTATTGATACTAAAAAAAAAAAAAGTGTGTTGTTATCTGGAATTCAAACTTAACTGGGCTTTGGGTATTTTATCTGGCAACCCTATTCTTCTAAGACCTGAGTTGATGGAAGAAAATGCCTCAGCCTACAGAAAATTATGAAATTTTAAAAGAGAAGTCCTAAAGGAAATATCTTTGCTACTCGCAGAACCAGATTTTCAGTGTTACTTCTTACTTATCTTTGCATCCCTGTTTTCCCTGTAGGACTTGAGATGTAGTAAATTCAATAAATATTATTGAACAAATTGAACTGGCCATTTTCACTGATTTCTCTAAATATAACATATACTCTTCAAATTACCTTAATAATCCTTCCCAGGTGAGTCATAAGTGACAATGCTCTGCATTTGTAGCTTATTAATAGAATCTAACTATGATCTTAAATACAACTTTAATTCTGATCAATTTCTTTGATCCAATTTATAAGTAGTCTGGGGGATCCCTGGGTGGCGCAGCGGTTTAGCGCCTGCCTTTGGCCCAGGGCGCGATCCTGGAGACCCGGGATCGAATCCCACGTCGGGCTCCCGGTGCATGGAGCCTGCTTCTCCCTCTGCCTATGTCTCTGCCTCTCTCTCTCTCTGTGACTATCATAAAAAAAAAAAATAATAAGTAGTCTGGGATGAGTAAAATTTTAAATAATAATACTGACTGTGTTTGTCTCCTAGGGCTATCATAACAAAGTACCACAAAATGGGTGGCTTCAACCACAGAAATGTACTGTTTCATGGTTCTGAAGATTAGAAATATGAGCTCTATTAAGAGCTCATAATAGAGCTCATGCTAATCCTTCCTGCTCCTTCCAGCTTCTTCTCCCAGGTATTTGTTGGCTTCATCCCAAGTCTTTGCCTTCGTCTGCACAGACTGTCCGCCCCCTGCATCTCTGCAGCCACATGACATTCCCTCTTCTATAAGGACACCAGTCAAATGGGATTCAGGCCCATTCCAATGACCTCAGCTTAACTTGATGATGTTTACAGTGACCCGATCTTCAAATAAGGTCCCACGTCCCAGGCTTTAGGCCTTCCATATATCTTTTTGGGGGGACACAACTCAACGGTAACCTATAATATAGTTTGCCATAATGCCCACTGTTTTCTAATAATGTCAGTAGCACAAATTACCCCATAAATATTCTAAAACCGTATCCCCTTAGACCAAGGAGTGCCCTCTGTATCACTGTATCTCACCAGCCAGCAGAAGCGTAAAAATCCTTGAAGCACTAACACATTAAAGAGAGTAGAATTTATTGTTGTTGGTTCTAAACCTCTCATTTATGTCTAGATTAGTCATCTAAACAGGGTGAGAGTCACCACTATTATAGTATTTACGGCAGATTAATACAATTAATTACTTATTCCCTCCACCTGACTCCATGCTCTATGTGTCTGGAGTAGGGAACATGCCGTGGGCCTCATAGGACCCAAACGTCCAAGGTTCATCTAATAATACAGGCTCCAGGGGCTACTCTTATCTGCACTTATTCATGTCGTGCACCTCACAAAATAGTGAGTGCCCCTTGGTTTGATATGTTTCAGCACATTATCTCTCTTTTTCTAAATAATACCTTAATGATACTTATTTTTGTTTGCTTTTTATATTTAAAGGTCTCAACACCCTCTACACATTCTCTTTTACGAGCATATGACATGACGGTACACTAAGAGAACCAAACCAAAGAAAGACCTAGGACCTACCCACAAAAGCATGAATATATAAAACACATGGTGGGTGGAAGGGAAATAACATGCTCCAAATCAGGTGCCTATTTTATTTTTATTTCAGAGTTCCTTTGAACATTAGTAATCACTGTGAAAAAATTATTCAATATTTTGCAGTTACCCTAGCAGGATAATTCTTTAGTAAAAATGTGGTGTTTTTAACCTTTTATCCAGAACTCAATTTGTGTTTGAAGTCATCGAAAATTGATTCAGGTCAGCCCCAGCATGAACAGAGTATGTAGGCACTTCCCTGCGTGAGATGATTTTTTTGTGTCCCCTAAGCATAATAGATAATTGCCTTTTCCAGGGAGAGGACCAGGGTCTTTTGTAATATGGAAAGTGCAGCATTAGCAAACTCGGGTATTCTAGAATGAGCGAGTAAAGAGGTGCTCCTCCACAGGATGATAAATGGGGCTGGAGATGCTCTGCTGACAGCATTTGGGAAGAGACAACAGGAATAAGAACTTGTAAAATCAGGAATGTGCTCCAAAGCAGAGGCACAGTATTTTCTTGTTCAAGCAACTAGGAAAAAAAGTCTTCGATGAGTAGACTCAAACAAGGGACTACAAGACCTCAACTTCTCTTTCCTTGATAAACAATTAATTGTGAAGCTAGAAAAGGCAAGGCAAGAAAGCTCCCCTCCTATTTCCAAGGGAAGAATTCAATATATTTGGTCCAATCGATGTTTGTCTTGACTTTTCAACACTGAGATCACCACAGGTCTTCGTGTCACGTAAGCCAGCCCTCCCGGAGGCTGTTCACCGGGTTGATGTCAGCAAGATAGTTGTGGACATTTATCAGTTTGTTGTTTCCTGTCCTGGTTTTATACTTGAAACAACAGTTTCCTTTTGAGAGAACAACAGAACCAAAAGACTACCTTGTTTTGAAACAGAACACTCAGAGGGGGTTAAAAAAAAAAGAGAGAAACAGAAAGGTTTCAAACATTCAGATGCCTTTGAGCATTGAATTCAAGGACGAGCATGTTATACCTTTTCAATTAGAAAGAATGTGTAAAAAAAAAGTTAAAAAAAGAAAGAATATGTAAAAATAGCAAAAAACATTAAGCAAAAAAATATAGGGATAATGAAAAATATGAATCAAGTCTCAGATGTTTGCAAAGACCACAGTTCGAGCAGAGGTAACTGCTGACATGGTTTTGTTTTCTTTTGTTTTGAAATCTGGAAATCTGCCTGCAAAGTTAAATGTGGGTTTCTAGCATAATTGTGATTCACTAATTTTGAAGTCTAAAAAAAAAAATGCAGGCAAAAAAAATGGAATGTTATCACTTTGGATGCCACATTCATCTCCTCTTTTATATTTCTCTCAATTTATTCAATTTAAGATTGTTTCAGGGCACAGATTAGAACTTGCTAAAACTGTATCTTCTCATATCAGCAGCCATAAGCCTTTGTGAGATTTCCAGCTTAGCTTTCCTCTTTTATGTTAAAAGCCAATGGTGGCCTTGCATTTCTTCACGGTCTCAGAGAATGTGGCTGTCACACTAGAGAGTTCAAATAAAGCAGACGCTGAAAGAAACCTAGAACAGAACAACCAGACAGAGGGGAAACAAGATGACAGGATATCCCACATCATATGCAGGTACATTTTGCTTCTTTTGAAGAGTATAAAGAGACAGAACCTTTGGAATTAGAGAGGAATAGAACAAAAATCAAATAAGATGCTATTTGTTTCTTCAACACCGGGTGGGGAAGACATACACTGGATTTAATGAAAAAGAAAAAATAGTGCGATTTGCTTTTGTGAGAGCAATATCCCTTTACTTTAGAAGCTAATAATGTAAATAAATCATCAGTGACTATGAAAACTAGAAGAAAGGTTCCACTTTCAATTCATAGGCTGAACACAATTATAAAAGAGACATACCATTTTCGAGTATTAAACACCAGGACAGAAGTCACATGCTTAACTTGGGCAGATTAGGGACACAGGTGTCTTCTAGAATAAACGATTGTCAAAGGAACCGAATCATGAGACAAAGTGAATTTCCTGGGGTATTATTTTTTTCTGTACTATTTTTTACGATTTATTTATTTATTTATTTATTTATTTATTTATTTATTTATTTTACTATTTCTTGGTTAGAGAGAGGGGAACTCACATAGGCAGGCACTTAGCTATCAAACAATAAGACTATTTTAATACCAAGAAGATAGAAACACGCGTGTCCTTTAGCCAAGCTGCAATGGATTATTATGATAACAGAGAGTGTCAGCCAGGGCCTCAGAATTGTTTATTGCTCCTAAATTGTAAAAGTAGAAGTTGGCTGTTTTTGATCATTTCATTGCTCCTTAAGTGAGCATAAAATCCAGCATCCCTCATTCTAATTAAACAGAAAATGGTTTAAGGATAGATGTTGTTTCCAGCCGCCGAATGCCATTTTCTTACCCACTTATCAGATTTACAGCAGTCCTCTGCTCTCATAGGCACAGCTACCCACCAAGACACACAGTCCTAGGCGGAAAGGCCACCAACAAGCCATAGAATCTTTTATTCCAGTCTCCACTTTTGAGAGCCTTCTCTCTGATAAAAAATAGCCTAAGGTTTTTGGGAGATTTCAATTTATTTCATTGGCTGGTAGACAACGAGGCTTATGCATTTGGAGGAAAGCAACTGAGATTTTTATAACACGTGGCAGTGTAAATATTTAGTCCAGTCAACAACGTGTGAGCCAACTGTTTATGGCGATACAGATGGTAAACAAAATGGACTAGCATATGGAATATTAAAAGAACACCTGAATCTGGAGGCGCCTACGTCGAATTGTGACTGCTGTTGTTAATATTTAGGAGTTCGTTGGGCTGCTGCCCAAAATGTATTTTCTTATTATCATTAATTTGTCAAACACGCAGAGTAAGCATCAGGGAATACTTTCAAATGAGTTGTTCAATTATCTGATGATATTCCATTCCTTTTTTGACAATGCCATTGGTCATCTGAATGACTTGAGGCAAACAATATCACTAAGCCTCTGGTTAATCATCTGTATAATGGGGGTGAGGCATTGCTGAACTTCCAGGATTACCTGGGTACTATAGGAAATATTAAAGAGGGGGCATGGAAACTGTCAACAGTTTTTAACGAATAAAATCGAGGTGCGCTACATAAAGGAAAGTGTATCAAATGGAAAAGTGCATTCACATCTAAACACTCCGTGATGCAAATGAATTCACAGCCCTCTGAATTTTTGGTTGCCCTTCTCCTTCACAACTTCAAGTGGGCTATTTCTACATAATGTGCTAAGCAGACATAAGGATGCTCTACCTCTCAGGCCGAACAGAACCAAATCCACCCTGGTGAATATCTGCTATGGGGTCAAGGGAGGCAATTCCACAACCAGCCAAGAAAACCAATATGGGAGTTGTTTTGCCTCTTGCCACAAACTTCTCCTGTAACGAGAGTCTGTCTTTCTTAATGTCTTTCTAGGTATAACTGGGGCCCTCATTTATTTTAATTTTCCTGATTATTGAAGGCATTTTATTATAAAATACTGTAACTGCCTAATAGAGGTATGACCTTATCTGGCAGCTGTCAAATCTAGGCTGCATCCTTCCTCACTAATGACTGCTGCTTCCTACTTAAGGATTGCCAAGCATGCTCATATATTGATTGCCTTTGATCCTAACAACCACTGATCTAGGCAGACAGGTATTATAATTACTCTCTCCACAGCAGAGATGAGAAAACTGGAACTCGGAGACATTAAGTTATTTGCCCAAAGTCAGCCAGGTAGTTCATGGAATGATGTACTCCTAAAATGTTAGCCTGATTATCTGGCCGTTGGGTAGCAAAATTAAATGTGTGCAAAGGACAAACTCGTAACACAAATGCATGTATCCAGCCTGTGTGAGACCTCAGAAGGGAAGGTGTTGGTGGTGTAACCCGTCTAGTTGCACTGCCTCTTGGAAACACTGTGGGGCAATTCAAAATTGTTGAACAAACAAAAACCTCTCAGGGTTAAATGCTAATGAAGGGTCTTGAATTTTGATCTCTGATTTCTCAGCATCTGGGTAATCTTTAGACCATGGAGGGGGGATAATCATCAAACTGGCCCCGGCTACCCCAAGGCTATTCTGAAGATGAGGCCTTCCTACAGCACAGCCAGGAACCCAAATCAAACCTTCTGTCTGCAGAATGAGCTTCTTGCCAGTGCGCCACACACAGCTCAAGGTGGGGGCACTTGGCCAGTTTCAAGACACTGTTCAGTACCACACTTTAGGCATTTTTGAACAAAAATCTGTGTTCTTCCCATTTGGTATTATCCCAGTGTTATGAGTAAGTGAACAGTGGAGAGAATACGCTCATGACCTATTTGCAACTATTCTGCCTCTTTCCAGCTGGCATGACTCAGTCAGCACCACCCAAGTCCCAGCACTGTGATGAAGACACTATTAGGAGCAGTCTAACATTTTCTGAACACTTGGATCAAGTCTTGGAGCCAACACTGGGGAGAAGGGGATGAACATGGCACAGCTCTGCACGCCAAGAACTCAAAGGCTGGCTAAAGAAGTGACTCACGTGTTTCTCTACTAAGTCCTTTAGATAGGCAATTAGTTCATCTTCATTAGGCAAAAATATTGAAAGATAAAAGGATCTATATTATGAGTTGGTTTAGTCTTGTCCTAAATAACAATTGCTATTAGCCTGGAAAAACTATGCTACTGATTCATCAAAAGCAAGATGTCTCTGCTCATCAGTTTGCTTACAGTGATTTCCACCCCCCCACACACACCCCCATCCCTGGTGGCAAACAGAAAGGGACCCAGTACATGGTTTATGGGGAGTTGCTTGCTGTTGAAACTAAATAAATCAAAATTGGAGCCACTAAAATGTGAGAGATTCAGTTAGATTAGCCCCTGAAAAGATGGGTGAGTTAGTAGACAAAAAAATTGCAGATAACAGATGAAGTATGAAGCGACAGCCCTCTCTTACATGGATTTGTGAAAGACCTAGGGACTTGCACTATTTCACAGTGCCCACAACTCTACAGAGTTTTAGACTATACAGAACTTGCACTTAATTTATCTCATTTCCTTTTCATGGTTACCATTGTGGCAGGTAGGAGAGCATTATTACTTCCTATTTTACAGATTAAAAAACTGACAAGCAAAGAGATCGAGTGGCTGTCCTCTGAGAGCACACATAACGAGGCTAACATCTAGAGTCCAGAACTTCTGGAAAATATGGAATATTTTGAAAATATACTTGAAAAGACCATCCACCACAGTCATTCTCTCTATGGCATGTACTTTGAAGGAATAACGTTGAAAACTCAATAACGTGACATGAGGCATCTGTCTGAGCATGCCTTTGTTTTTTTTTTTTTTCTTATCTCTATAGTTACAAATACCTATAGAGATAAGAGTTTTCTATTTAATTTCCATGTCTATCTAATTATCAAATGGTCACTGTAACATAACTTTACAACTTTGTCTGATTCTGGGTTTCTGTGGTCATGGCTATTTCTACTCCCTATAAGTACATCCTTCAAGAAAAGTAATAAGTAATGGAATATTTACAGATAGGTCTATTAAACTTATTAGTATAGTTAATGAAGTATTTACAAATAGGTCCGTGAACTCTATATTTAACAAACAGACCTCATCTGAGATACACGTATGAAACAATTTTAGTGTCCACCTCAAAAAAATTTCAAGTATGAAATGGTTACACCATAGCGTCTTAATTCTACTGTTAGAAACTAGTTATTTTGGAAACTATATGGCATTAGAAGAGTCCACCTACTGAAAAGCAAATATGTTCCAGGCACATGATAGCATTGGGAACCTAAAGAATGAACATACATGCTAGCCATATTGATTCTCACAGTCTACTAGGCAATCAGATGTGCATTGGAGTTAAATGTGGTGTAATGACTGATATAATGAGGTGTGCACAAGGCGCTGGGATAGAATAGAGGAGGCGTGAATCAAGGAAGGCTATATGTGGATTGTATATGAGGTAGATCTTAAAGGAGGAGTCCAGTGGAGAAGTGCTATATAGAATGGAGGAACCATAATCATAGAAGAGAATAATAATAGTAATAATAAGAGTCAAATATGTTCATTCTTTTTTCCATACCAGTCATTCAACAAATATTATTGGAGTCTCTTCCAACCCCCAGGTAGCACGCTAACTCTTTATACACATACAGTACTTTATTTTACTCTTACAATAACCCTTGGAGCTAGGTATTAGCTCTATGGATAGGAGGCAGAAATCTCAAGAAGTCATCTCTCCAATGTCATACACCAGGTGATTGACAGAGCCAAGATTCAGCCCCAATCTACTGGCTCAAGAGTAGGAGGCTGACATGCAGGATGACTAGGAATGGGGAAAGAGGGAAGATGAGTTTGAAAATATGCCCAGAACAACATTGGAAAGGAATGTGCCATACTTCAAAAAACAACACAAAATTAGCTGTTTGAGCATTGTATAGGCAGAAAGAATCAAAGTGGACACAGTATGACAAAAGATTGCAGGTGAGGTGGTAAAAAGGTAAGGGAGAACTGAAATCAGGGAGTAAAATTCTCAACATTATATAGAGCCAGCCTAGTTTATGGACTCTCTGCCAGGCTAGTCGTTATGGGCAGAATGACAAACAGGATAAGCTGAATCATTTCCCATTAAGAGGCAAACTACAAAGCAAATGGCCTGCCATAGAAGCAGAAGTATTGATTGAGCATTTAGTGCAAATGATGGACCACTAATTAATAAGTGCAGCTGTCAGGAAGCAGTGACTGGTTTCCATATAGATTCCCACCCTTCACTTTCATTTGCTTTAATGTTCAAAGCTTTGTTTGATGTGAATTTAATGTTTCCTTTTCTCACTCTGTAAATTCTTTCAGTATTTTGTACTGTATCCTTTTGTGTATGTCTGCCTTTATGGTTTTTTCCACCCGTCTTGCATACTTATATTTATAGTCCTGGAAGTCTGAGATTTCTTACAACTTGTAGTTTTGAAAATCAAATGAAGTATTTCAGAGAGGCGAATGGATCTCAAGGTGAAGGCCACCCAGGGCATTTCAGCTCTGGCAAAAACTTGAAGGACACAGGTCAGCTCGAAGAAATCAATGTCAAGGGAACGTGTATATATTAAAAGAAAAGGAACTGAGCCAGCAGAAAAAAGTAAAGGCAGAAGAAAATATCCCAATAAGATCCCTAAAACATGATTATAATGCTATGGTGAAGACTTTTAAAATTAAGTGACAGAAATGAGTAAAAAAATGAAAGTCATTTTCTAAAACATGAAAATGTCATAACAAAGAGGGGAAAATAAACATAGTCATAATCAAATTCAACCAAAATGTGTTGTGAATGTTAGATTCCTTATTTCATTTTTGATCGAGAAAGTAAAAAAAATAATAAAAAAAGTGATCAGAATTCTACTGGGGAGGGGTTGTTAAAAGATTAAAAAAAACCCGGCATATAGGTTGGTAGATTATCAAGTATTAATATTATATTAAGGATAAACTTGATATAAATCAGGCTGCCTCTCCACCCATTTTTACAAATTTAGGGTAAAAAAATGTTAATATTTTTCAAAGCCCAATTCAACTCTTAGCAAATTATTATCCTCTTCCTCTCTTATTTGGCATCATTCATTGTTATGCTTTCCGCTTTGTGCATATAATATATGTATATAGAGAGATAGATACATACATATAATGTTTTTTATTAAAGATTTTTATTTATTTATTCATTTGAGAGAGAGAGAACCTAAGTGGGGGGAAGCAGCAGAAGGGGAGAAAGAGGGACAAGGAGATTCTGTGCTGAATGCAGAGCTTGATGGAGTGGAGAAGAGCTCAATCCCAGGACCCAAGCCAAAACCACGAGTTGGAAGCTTAACCGACTGAGCCACCCTGATGCTTCTACAAATAATATTTTTTAAATTTGTATAGGTAGAGAATACACACACACACACACACACACACACACAGAAATCTCCCTTACCTTACAATGTGGTGATGTCCACAAGAACCCACCATAAATTGAAAATACCCTAAATTGAGGTATTGAAAATACCCTGAGGTGCATTTAATACACCTACCCTAATGGATGCCTTAGCTTAGCCCAGCCTACCTTGTATGTGCTCAGAACACTCACATTAGCCTACAGCTGGGCAAAATCACCAAACACAAAGCCTATTTTGTAATGAAGTGTTGAGTATTTCACATAATTGAATGCTGTACTGAAAGTGACCATCAGAATGGTTGTAAGCTTAGGGGTGGCTGACTCTCATGATCATAGGGCTGACTGTGAGCTACACTGCTACATCACAAGAGGGGATCATCCTGCATGTTAGCCCAGGAAAAGACCCAAATTCCCATTTGGAAGAATGCTTTCAACTGAACATGTATTGTTTGACACCATTGTCACGTTGGCAATGATGTAGAGTGGTTTGACAGGATTTTTAGACTATCACGTTCCTTTTTGTCTCCTAGAATTGACTGGTGGTTGTTAGTTTCTGTGTTTATCTTCTGATCCCATATCTGTTAGCTCCCAATCTTGATGCAAATCCTCAATTTCTCCCTCCCCTCCTTGCTAACATGCATCTCCTACTCCTCCAAGTCTGCTTTCCAGTGTGAATCAGGCCTTCTGCCTTTATGGATGGCCCCTGGACACACTACCCCTTTCAGGCTCTTGTGGCTTACCTCTTAGTCTTGTCAAGCTAATTCCTCTAAGCTTCCAATTAATTGTGGAAACATGGTATCTCTGCTATAAAACATTGACCTTTTCTATTGCTCTAAAGCTTTGTACTCACAGCCAGCCTGTATTTTCCCAAACTGCCAGATGTAAGCTCCTGGACCCTAAACAGAGCTTGAGAATTCAAAACCTGCTTTTCCATCTGGCTTCCTTCATGTCCTGAGCTCCTCTTAATATATATCACACACCCTTGGTTCTTCATTCTGGCTCTCCTTAGCCTGCCTTATTCTACCCCCATTTAATTTCTCTTAATCAGTATACTGGGACCCAGGGTGAAATAGAGCATTATCATGAATCAGACTTATATTTATGCTGTGCTTCCGAATTATCCTTTCTGTGTGTGTCTCTGTGCTATTGAGCTAAGTGGTTCTCTGGACCATTCTTTCCCACTGAGCAACAGGCTTGTTATGTCCTGGCATGACTGAGAGCCTTCAATGTTCCATTTTCATGATAAGGGTCCTCTAGGCCTTCTGGCCTGTACATTGAAATCTAGATACAGACTTTAATCATCTTTGTCATTGATCATTGATCTCCTCTCCATTTTGGGTTTCTCACTTATTAACACTAGCAGTTGGGCATGGAGCTATAGATCTATATTGGTTGCCATGATTAGGAACCATGGTAGTGTACTCACTCATGGTGGTGAGTACATAGAAATGAGAGTTTATAAACACATCCTGGTTCTGCCACTTGCTAGTTTAGAAGTTTTAGAAAGTCCTCATGAACTCTGAATCATAGTTTCCTTGTCTTTTATGGAAAACGGAATTGCAGTAGTTTCCTCTCAAACACTCTGATTCTATAATATGAAAAAGAAGTATTTGATCCACATAACACAACCTTATATTTGTCTTTACGGATCAAATCACAATTTTGTTACTTACATAAATGATATTTATAGTTGTGATTTACTTGATCTGTTCATACATAGAAAATAATCCCCTCCAAATCTCTTAAAAGATCATGTTCAATTCCCACAGTGATTTGGAACCTTCATACTTCTGAAATTTAATTTATATTTCAAACATTCATGAATCAACCAAGGCATCTGAATTTAAGAATCCTTTTTTCCCCTTAAACAGAGACTATAGAGCACACAACAGCCATTACAATGTACAGTAATATAATTTCTAGAAATAGTGCTCTAATGTCTCAGGCTAAAGAGCTCATTTATATGTACTAATTAGTGTAATTATTTTAAAGTATTTAACCTTCAGCAAAAGAGTTTACCAAAAGGGAACAAAAAAAATGACACCAAAAAATTGCTAAGCAGTGCTATCTTCTTAATTCTGTTGACATGTCTATCTACCAAATAATTTGTTCAATGTGTAATCATTGAAGACCTACTCCAGGTGAGGCAGTTGTTACACTGAAGATAGCCACAGCAAGCAGCAAGAAGAGCCTAATGCTTCAGAGCTTTGTGTGGGGGAAGTACAGGTGTCAAAAATATATAAGGTAGAGTAATATATTCTTAAATAAGAAGACAGGCTATAAATGTTCTTTGTGTTTATTTCTTTGGTATTTTTATAGGATTTTGTTTTTCCCACTTCTTTTACTGAACTGCCAATTCTCCGGTCTCAGGTGTGAACACAGTAGCTTTATTTTTGGCTTATAAGCCCATCACTCATGGAACAGATACAAACAGGTGCCATAAATCATAGTTGCTGATGCGTACATAATCAAAAATGTCGCTTTGTGTTACCTGTTCCATGTATGAAACGGCAAGAAAAGTGCCATGCTTACCCTTCCTACCTCTTCACCAGTTACCAAGAATCAAGTAAGTTGTACTTCATGGATGAACCCAAAGTATAAAACTTTGAAAGATTAAGAGTCCACATTCTTATTTTGATTATGAAATAAATGTATACATATAACATTTTCTTTAGGAAGAATTTCCATTCGTTGAACACAGAACTGACAACAGACTTAAGAAATAAGAAATAGGAATGGGATAAAGTAAAACCTGACCATTTCAAAGCTTATTTTGAACTAAAAGTTCAAGGAGCAGAGGCTTTCCTGACATGGAGATGACATCAGGGAGTTGCAATGGCTAACCAGGATATTGCAAATAAGAACAGCTCCCCTTTTGGAGAATCAGGAATGAGGAGCCGAGGCAGGTATGTGAGGTGGCCATAAATAGAAGTGGAAGTTTGTATTGATATTCTGGGAATTTATAAACCTGCCCCTAAAGAATCCAAGTACACCCAGTGGATCCTGGTCTTGGACTCTAGAAATAAGTCCTTGTGATAGGGGAAATATTAATGGTCATCATGAAATATGTCACTTCTGCCCAAACTGATTGTACAAAACAATTACTGAATTTTCAAATAGAGTAAAAATTGCTGATTTCACAAGTTTGGCTTTTACTTCAAGGATACATTTTGCTAGGTTACCCTAAATTTCCATCATTGAATTTTGCAGTCTCTATTTCAGGACAACCGGATGCAATTCATTTTAATCTCAAACATCTGGAATTTGGACATTTAATGGCCTCTTGATTTATTCAGAATAAATTTTTCATTTATTGGTCTGAAAATGAAGAGTCTAAAAGATGATGATCCAATCTCAGTTTGCATCACTATTCCCCTTACCTATTCTGCTTCAGCCATCTGAACTTTTATGATTCCTTTACTGCAACAAGCTCTTTCCAGGCTCCAGGACCTCCTTCCTTTTGGAATTGATTTTCCATAACACTTCATCTAGATAAATCTCGCTATTTCTTCAGATTTCAAAACTTTCACAGATAGCCCTTTCCTGGCCATCCAGGCTGAAAAAATCCTCCATGGACCCAGTTCTTTCCTTCTTAGCACTTACTTATCACAATGAGTAATTTATGTTTATTTACTTGCATAACACTCTCCCTTTTTTCTAGGCTGGAAACTTGATGGGGTAGGAACTTGTTCTGTTCATTTCTGCAATGTCGCACCGGCATCCCAATTGAAGTACAATGCAAATGTTACTTCATCTCCATCCCCTACCACAGTGGTTCTCAGCCTGGATGATTCTGTTCCTCCTGAACCTTTGGAAATGTCTGGAGATGTTTTTGGTTGGCCCATCTGGTAGGGATATTACTGGGATCCAGAAGCTAGGGATGTTGATTATCATTCTACAATGCACAAGACAGACACCATGAAATGAATTATCCGGTCCCAAAGGTCAAAGGTGTTTCTCTGTCCAACTCAAATTAATATACTGGGACAGAGGTCAACATCTCCCCTCCATGCATTTTAGACAAAAGCTGTTACTGAGGCATTATCAAAAGGGAAATGTTTGAGCATCTTAAAATTATGAAATAATCCAGGGGATAAGGGTCTTTCCCAAATAAATAATGCAGCAGAAAGGTCCATTTTCTCAGTTGTGAGAACTACATCTGATCCTTCTATGGAAAATTTCAGTATTTTATAACCCAGAAGTTTTATGGATCTGACCACCTATGTACAAAGATATACCCTTTAAGGAGAAGTAGCCAGGAAAGAAGCTTTTGTCATTTCTCTTCTCTAAGAGTTCATAAATATGCTTGAGTTTTGCTCTCCTTTTAGGTATATAATCAACAGAAGCTACTGAACTGGTGTTCAAGGGTGTTTCTATCCTAATACCCAAATGTTGAACCAGCCTAAGTTGTCACATTGTCAGTTACTAAAAGTTCACTGACTGCCCTTGATTGTTTTTAAGCCAACATGACATACATAGAACATGGGGAATATTTGATACCAATTAATATTACATTTGTTTAGTGTCCTCTTACTTATTTGGCAGATGTGGGATCCAGATCATGGTTAAGTATATACTATTTGTAAGATTCTGATAGCACCATGGGCTTAGGATCTTACTATTAACTGTATTCTAAGCTTGAACAAGTCACTTGGTTTATCTCTATATCAGCTTTTTCATCTGTCAAATGATATTTTCTAAGATCCCCTTTATCTTCACAATCTTATATAATAAATGACTAAATGCACTTACCAGATTTTGGTTCCAGATTATTTTGCCTAAAACTTACTTTTATTCCTCTATCCCATATATCATTTCTATAATATAACTTTTGGGGTTGGGCAGTGAGGCTAAGCTTTTAATGCATGTGGCACACACTGGAGATTGGTGGCTTAATTAAGCAATTTTTACAGTGAGTAGAAATGACATACTTTAAAACTGACCATGTGTGTCAATGCAAAAATATTCTTTCTCCATGCCTGGAGTGCAAAAAATGTATTTACTACTTGACATTATGTTTTCTTCTCTTTAAAGCTCAACTTTTTGTGTAATTAATTTATTGAAGGCAATTTGGAAATATGATTAACAATCAAAATCAAATGGAATATGGCCTACAGAAGTCTCTCACTTAAAATATTTGAGAATGAAAGGACAAAAAGTACTGATAGAGTTTATCAGAGAAGAAAATAAAAATAAAGAGAGACTTGGAGCAAGGGAGGGAGAGACTGAGACACAAAAGAAATTCAGAAATAAAATAAATCTAAGAAAAAACTTATAAAGACAAATTTGGAACCTAAATAAGATCACAAATATGTGTTTTGTTGGAACTTTGGGATTATAGTTATTATTTCTGAAAATATTACACAGTTTGATTTCTGCCTTCTTTATAGACATAACCAAATAAGGCAGTCATGCCATGAGGCTATTATGCTTGGCCAGCCCTCCTGGAGAAATTTCCCTTTCAGAGAAATGGCTGTTCCCTGTTCCTTCTATTTCACTGTGTTGACATTGCATGGCTTATTTCAGGATATTGATTTGTCTGTAGACTTGAAAATAAGACTGTTATTGAAGCTCTTATTAATTGACTAAATGTTAGTGCATAATAGGTCCAAAATATCTTACAAGCATAGATCTATTAACTTTGCTTCCTTCCCTATAACTATAATGAGTTCAGAATTTATTGGAAGGATAACTTGCTTTGGGAGGAAACAAACACCTTTGTTTGTAAAGATCCCTTGAAGATTTGTTTCACAAAACAGATACTACCCATATATGCATGTAAGATCAATGACAGAGCTTTCCTGAGATATGCTAGCAATGTTGTCAGTACATGTATTATTTGGATGGAAATAAATAAACTCATCCTAATTTTGCAGTTTTCACTATTGTACAAATTTGATGCTTAGCAGATTAAAGGTTGTTAAAAAAACAAATGCCTGAAACTTGAAAAGGAAGCCACACAAAATTAATTTTTTGTAAAACTGTACAAATGTACCAATTCTACCACTATTAATGATAAGAAATGGGAGATTCTGGGTAAACAGGTTTCCAGATAACTAAGGTTTAAAAACTGTATGGTTGTATCATCCAAAAACGTATCTCAGGCACACCTGATAATTTTCACCTAAATTTAAGAAAATTAAAAATTAAATTAAATTTTAAAATCTGGCCTTCAGTCACACTAGCCATATTTCTAGCCCAATAGCCACATGTGGGCCAGGGGCAACTGTTTTTAGACAGGGCAGACACAGAAAACATTCACCATCACAGTAGCTCTATCAGACAGCTTTGATTTAGAGTACATAAAAATATTTCTCAATAGAACTCTTTCTAAACAATTTTCCAATTCCTTGCCCTTTTAATAGAATAAGAATAATTGACTTACTCCGATTTAGGTTTATCTAGTTTTATACAGTGCTTCAGAGGTAGTTAAGTACATAGATGTAGGATTAAGTGTGTTCCAGGTGTAACAGTTTCTCTAAGACTTGCTCTAACGAAAAATTATACAGTGTAATTAGAAGCTTTTGTTATTTATTTCACAATAAAGAAGAAAAATGTTGCCTTTATGTGCTTTCAAAGAAAGTACAACACAGCTACATGCCTTCAGAATTAAATATATAATGAAAAGCAAATCTTCTTCAAAAACGATTATTCCATTCTCTGGCAAAATTCATCCCCCTCCCTCCTCCTGTTATAACTGCCTTTTGTTCTGACAAGCAATTCAACTCAAATTTTGCTTCTTTTCATCAGTTTCCAGGTGGATCATAAACATATTTTGTATTTTGTCCACTCTGGTTCTTTGCATTGCCTACTACTGAATATGAAAGACTGTCTCTATCATGTTTGCAAGACTTCACAGAAAGAATATCGTGAGGATGGCTTACTCCAAAATTTATAAATCAGACAAGTCAGAATAATTGGCAGGTATGGTACTAGAGTATATAATGTTCCATTAATTGTACTTCAGAAGCAATTCTCTATATATGCAATATTTTCAAAGTCAATTTAATGATATAATTTGTATCCAAGTGATTACACAATTAAATTCTTTATGATACCTCCTCTGTAAAAGACTAAACTTTAAATAACACCCCTACCTATAGGCTGAATTCTTAAAAAGTTTTTGAAAGAAGAAAGTTTCTTAAAGTGACACCTAGACATCAGAGCTTACTTCACAGGCTCACAATTTGAGGGGTGATGATCCCAGTACTTGCCACCTGTACAGCACAGGCAGGGGCCCAGGATGACAAAGAGGGAGGGATGTGCTGAACCTCCGCTGCTGCATTGCTAGTCATTGCTTCTAAACCTCCAGGGGCTGTGAGGAGACCCCTCACGTGGAGTGGCAAGGGGCATCTGGAGGACTAGGGGCAGTGACTTTCACCAAAATGGAGAAAAAAAAAATTAATGGGTAGAGCTTCACTGAAGCACACAAGTGATTATCAGCCCTGTATACCTGTCTAGCTAAAGAATAACTTTACTGCCATCAGATAAGCTCTGCTCTTATTTATTTTTTTCCACTAAAGAATCAAGTGGTGATGAAATCACTTAGAAAAAAAATTTCTTTGTTTGACCTATTTTTTTTCTCTCTTTTCTAGAGCCTTGACTCCATATTATCCAGGTAAATAACATTGAGTAGAACATCAACATTTCCGTCTGCTCATCTTTTTCAGGTTTTATACTGCCCTCCGATTTCTTCTATAAGGCCTGTATAATTTTACATATGCTTTTAACTTTTCCTTGCAAGATCTTGGGATCCTTCATTTTGGTTGGCTCTAAGCATATATTCAGCCTGCAGAGTTTGATAAACTTTATCTTAGTTTTGCATTGTGCTGCAGGAAACTCTCCCTGGACTGCAGACTTAGATTTGTTGGTATGCATTTATGGTGGTCTGCCTTCATGCAGGGCAAACTAAAGAGATTTCAAAATAAACAAGGACTGATATTTTACAGTTCTTACCTTATACAGACACAAATAGATATTGCTATCAAAGATGTATTAAAGGGCTACAAAGATATCTCTTTGTAAATATCTCTTTGATCTCTTATCCTTCAAAACCTTCCTTTGAATACCCTGCACAATGTATTTTCACTGTCTAGAGGCTGTTTCTTTATTGGCAGAAGTAATTTTTATAAACATGTAGGTACTATGACTTCAAGTAAAATTGAGATTTCTGAAAGCCAAACAACCAGGCAAGTAAAGTGCTATCTAGTCTTGGCCAATTTACTTTTTTTATTTTAGAAAAAGAAAATTAGTTTGATCTGACATGTAAAAAGCTTGGAAGTCATTTCTCCAGTTATCATAATAAAAAAAAGTTGAATAAACTGAAAATCAGTACTCCTTAGCTTAATCAGAGAACTGAGGTCAGAGGGCCAACAAGAGTGACAGGCAAATACAGGGAATTCAGCATACCAGGAGCAGAAATCACTGCTGGAGCCAGCTACTGGTAGGAAAACAAGAATAATTGACTCATCACTGAGTGTGGACTAGCTTGAGAGATTAAAAATCCCCAGGGGTCCAGCCTTGGGAGGATCTCCCTCTACAAAGCCCACCTGGTTCTCAGAGTAAAGATGGGAGAGAAATCCATGTGCTTTCAGCAGGGGGAAAGAAAATAATACGCATTTTGAAATATAACCAGAATACTCTGTTCTTAAATAAGGCATAGCCTACACTTTTTAATTAGTGTTCAACAGACTGGGGTTTTACCAGAGACTCAACCTTGGGGAAGAGAAATAGCCAACGTCGGTCACCTCTACTGTTCCAGTATCACAGAGTGGGAAAATACACTCATAAGGGTCACAGCCCAGAACCCCACACTCACTAGACTGAGACCTCATCACAGAACCACAGAATGCTAACCTCTACTCACACCAATAAGACTTCTTTATAACAATGTGAATTCAGTGGAAAGAACTACACATCTCGGATTAAACAACATCTTACTGAACAACCAATGGGTTAAAAAGCAGAGATCACAAGAGAAATTAAAAAGAAAAAGAAATCCTGATGTAAATGAAAATGGAAGCACAGTATAGCAGCATTTATGAATTACAGCAAAAGCAGTTCTAAGAGGGAAGTTCATAGCAATAAATGTCTATATTAAGAAAAAAGAAAGAGTTCAAAATGAACAACCTTACTTTATACCCCCAAGGAACTAGAAAAAGAACAGTATAAGCTCAAAGTTAGCAGAAGAATGGAAATGACAGAAACCACAGTGGAAATAAATAAAATGGAGGTAAAAGAGATAGTAAGAAAGATCAGTGATATTAAAAGCTACTTTTTTTTCCTAAAGAGAAAAATAGATAAATCTTTAGTTATACTTACCAAGAATAAAAAGCAAATAAGTAAAACTGTAAACAAAAGAAGGGACATTACAACTGATACCAAACAAATAGAAAGGAAAATTAGAGGCTACTATGTACAAGTATATGCCTACAAATTGGACAGCCTACAAGAAATGGAGAAATTCCTAGAAATATAAAACATGCCAAGACTGAATTGTGAAGAAGAATATCTGAACAGACCAATTACTAATAAGGAAATTAGATTAGTAATTAAAAACCTCACAACAAATAAAAGATCCAGGGCCACTTTGTTTCACTGGTGAATTCTACTGAACATTTAATGAAGAATTAATATCAATCCTTCTGAAAATCTTCCAAAAACCTAAAGAAGAGAAAAACACTACAAACTTCTTTAGTGAGCCCAGTATTACCCTAATGTAAAAATCAGACAAGGACACTACAAGGAAAGAAAATTATAGGCCAGTATTCCTTATGAACATAGATGAAAAAATCCTTAACAAGATGTTAGCTAACTGGGTTCAACAGCATAATGAAAGGATCATATAGCATGGTCAAGCAGGATTTATCTCAGGGATGCAAGGATGCTTAAAAATCTGCAAATCAGCCAATGTGAAATACCATATTAACAAAATGAAGATAAGAATTAAGCCCTACAATGAGCTTAATAGATAAAGCATTGAAAAAATTCAACATATTTTTATTTAAAAAAAAACTCTCAACAAACTAGATACAGAGGGAATGTGGGTCAACATAATAAAGGCCATAGATGACAACCCAGAGCTAACATCATACTCAACAGTGAAAAGCTGAAAGCTTTCCCTCTAAGATCAGAAACAAGACAAGGATGTCCACTCTCATGACTTTAATCCAACATAGTAACAGAAGTCCTCCCAGAAATGAGGAAATAAAAAGAAATAAAAGGTATCCAAATCAGAAAAGAAGAAGTAAAACTGCCTCAGTTTGCAGATGGAATGATACTACATATAAAAAACTTAAAGACTCCACCAACACACTGTTAGAACTAGTAAACGAATTGAGTAAAATTGCAGGACACAAAGTTAATAGATAGTACACTAACAATGAATTATCATAAAGAAAAAAATAAAACAATTCTATTTACATTGCATCAGAAATAATAAAATACTGAGGAATAAATTTAACCAAGGAGGTGAAAGATCTATATACTGAAAACTATACAATATTGATAAAATAAGTAGAAAAAACCTACAAATAAATGGAAAGATATTCCATGCTCATGGGTTACAAGGATTGGTTGAGTTAATCTACACATTCAATGGAATCTCGATCAAAATTCCAATAGCATTTTTCACAGGAAAAAAAAAAATCACAAAATTGGTATGAAGTCACAAACCCCAAATGGCCAAAGCAATCCTGAGAAAGAACAAAGCTGAAGGCATCACACAGTAGATTTCAAACTGTACTGCAAAGCTATAGTAATCACAACAGTATGACACTGGAATAAAAGTAGACACACATACCAATGAAATAGAGTAGACAGCCCAGAAACAAACCCATGCAGCCACTATGGAAAACATGGAGGTTTCTCAATAGGTTAACAATAGAACTACCATATGATCTAGCAATCCCACTTCTGGTTATATATTTAAAGGAAATAAAAACAGGATCTCAAAGAGATACCTGCACTTCTATGTTTATTACAGCATTATTCACAATAGCCCAAATATGGAAACAATCCAGATGCCCATCAATGGATGAATGGATAAAGAAAATATGGTATATACATGCAATGCAATTCTATCCAGCCATGAGAGAGAAAGAGATCTTGTTTTTTGTGACAACATGGATGGATGCTATGGACATTATGCCAAGTGAAATTTGCCAGAAAAAGAAAGAGAAATACTGCACGGTATCACCTATATGTGGAACCTAAAAATAAGTCAAGCATATAAAAACAGAGAGAAGTAATGTGGTTGTCAGTGTCTGGAGTTGGCGGAAATAGTTGAGATTGGTAAAAGGGCATACATTTTCAGCTATAAAATGAGTACAGCATAAGGGTCTAATGTATAACATGAAGACAACAGTTGATAACATTGTATTGTGTAATCGAAATTTGCTAAGTGAGAACTAAAATGTCTCCGTAAATTAAAAAAAAAAAATGTGTAAAAAAATAAGTCATGTGATGGATGTGTTAATTAACGAGTTGAGAAAAATCCTTTCATAATGCATCTGTATACTGAATCATCATAATGAACACTTTAAATCTCTTACAATTTTATTTGTTGATTATACTTCAATAAAGCTGGGGGAAAAAAATCCAGGATACTAGAACAAATTCTAGTCTCTGACACATATAGCTACAGTCGTATACCAAATAGTAAACATCGACTAACTCCTAGCCAGATGAACCTAAAAACGCATGCTAAAGTATTACATATCTCAGTTCCTTTCACCTCATGCACCATATCTAGTTTTCAACCAAAAAATACAAAAATAAAACATTTGCTAAAAGGCAAAAAAGTAGTCTAAGCAGACAGATCAAATAGCAGAACCAGACTCAAATATGACAGAGATTTTGGAATTATCAGACTGGCAACTTAAAATAATCCTGATAATTCTATCATATGTTAAAGGATGTAATGGTAAAAGTGGAGAACATGCAAGAATGGATAGATAATGCAGACAGTGAGATGGGAACTCTAAGAAAGAATCAAAAGCTAGCAATATAAAAAAGTAACAGAAATAAAGACTGCCTTTGATCAACCCATTAGTTGGCAGGACAGAGTTAAAGAAATCACAAGTGAACTTGAAGATATGTTAATACAAACTTCCCAAACTGAAGTGCAAGGTGAAAAATTAATGAAAAATACGTAACAGGAATATCCTAGATCTATGAGACAACTGCAAAAGGAGTAACATGTACATAAATAATGGAAATACCGGAAGGAAAAGGAACAGAAGAGATAGTTGAGGTAATAATGGCTGATAATTTTCTAAAATTAATGGCAGACACCAAAGTGCAGATCCAGTAAACTCAGAGAAACAAGGAATATAAACATAAATATCTCAAAATCTATACCTAGGTATATCATATTCAGATTACAGAAAATCAAAGACAAAATCTTGAAAAAAGCCAAAGGGGGGCATGGTGGCAAACACCCTCCTACAGAGGACCAGAACAAGGATTATGTTAGACTTCTCTTCAGAAACGACATGAGCAAGAAGTGAGTGGAATGAAATATTCTAAGTGCTTAAGGGAAAAAAATGGAAATCTAGAATTCTGTACAAAGTAAAAATATCCTTTAAAAATGCAAGATAAATACATTATCAGTAAGACAAAAATTGAAGGGATCTGTTGTCAGTAAGCCTTCCTTGTAAGAAATGTTAAAATAACTTCTTCCGAGAGAAGATGACACAGCTCAGAAACTTGGATCTCCATGAAGAAAGGAAGAGTGTTTTGAAGATGAATGAATGAAGGTAAAATAAATCTCTTATTTTTTCTCATTCTTTTTTTTGAAAGTTTTATCCTTTCTTTTCCATTTTTTTAAAGATTTTTAATTTATTTATTCATGAGAGACACAGAGAGAGAGAGAAAGAGAGAGAGAGAGAGAGAGAGAGAGAGAGAGAGGCAGGCAGAGACACGGGCAGAGGGAGAAGCAGGCTCCATGCTGGAACCCTGATGTGAGACTCATCCCGGGTCTCCAGGATCACGCCTGGGGCTGAAGGCAGATGCTAAACTGCTGAGCCACCCAGGAATCCCCCTATTTTTTTCATATTCTTAAACAAGCTAATATAAGAGTTTGTTCAAGTTAATCATAGCAACAACATATTGGATAATATACTGAATTATTCTAGCTTCTGGAAAAGTGAAACGAATAACAGTTGTATGAGTGGAGAGAGAAATTGGGAAGCCTCTGTTATAAGGAAACTGTACTATCTGTGAAGCTGTATAATATTATGTGAAAGTGGATTCTGATTAGCTGTAAATGTATATTACAGACTCTAATGTAATCACTGAAAGAAGTGAAAAAAAAAAGAAGTATGGCTGATTTGTTAAGAGAGAAGAGAAAATAGAACCATATAAAATGTTCGATTACAACCAGAGAAGGCAATAAGAAGTGTAAGACAAAAAAAAGAGAAACCAAAAATAATGGAAGCAAATAGACAACAGATACAAATATGGTAGATATAATCCAAACACATCACTAATCACATTAAGTGGAAAAGGTTCAAATACACCAATTAAAAGACAAAGACTACCATGGCAGATCACTAACTATTTGTTGTCTATAAGTAACCCACTTTAAATGTAATGACACAGACAGGTTAAAGATAAATAAAAACATACAGAAATATACCATATTAGGACTAACCCCCCGCCCCCCCAAAAAAAGCTGAAGTAGATGTAGCCATATTAAGTTCAGAGAGAGCTGGGGATCCCTGGGTGGCTCAGAGGTTTAGCGCCTGCCTTTGGCCCAGGGCGTGGTCCTGGAGTCCTGGTATCAAGTCCTGCATCAGGCTCCCTGCATGGAGTCTGCTTCTCCCTCTACCTTGTCTCTGCCTCTCTCTCTCTCTCTCTCTCTCTCTCTCTCTCTCTCTCGTGTGTGTGTGTGTGTCTCAAGAATAAATAAATAAAATCTTAAAAAAAGAAAATTAAAAAAAAAGTTCAGAGAGAGGAATCTTCAGGTCAAGGAAATTTATGAGGGTTAAAAGGGGCATTTACATTGTGAT
This sequence comes from Nyctereutes procyonoides, assembly GCF_905146905.1. Taxonomy (NCBI): domain Eukaryota; kingdom Metazoa; phylum Chordata; class Mammalia; order Carnivora; family Canidae; genus Nyctereutes; species Nyctereutes procyonoides. The sequence continues at coordinate 38,474,461 of NW_026575120.1, read as the reverse complement.
AAAGGAGTCGATTCTCTAAGAAGAACTAGCAATCCTTATAATACATACACATAACAAGGAACCTCAAAAACATTGAGGCAAAAACTTGTTAAACTGCAGTGAGAAATAGACAAATCCACCATTATAGCTAGAGATGTTTACACCCTCCTATCAGAAATCGAACCAGCAGGCAGAAAATCAGTAAGGGTAGAGTTGAACTGAAAAGCACCACCAATCACCTGGTTCTAGTTACTTCATCCAACAACAGCAGGATATACATTCTTCTCAAGCTTACATCAAACATTCACCAAAATAGATCAAATTCAGGACCATAATACACAACTTAACAGATTTGAAATAAAATGATAGAAATCATGCAAAGCATGGTTTCAATCCATAATGGATTTATTTTTTTCCACCTGTTCTGTCTTTTATTTTTTAATAATAAATTTATTTTTTATTGGTGTTCAATTTGCCAACATACAGAATAACACCCAGTGCTCATCCCATCAAGTGTCCCCCTCAGTGCCCGTCACTCAGCACCCCCACCCCCGCCCTCCTCCCCTTTCACCACCCCTAGTTCGTTTCCCAGAGTTAGGAGTCTTCCATGTTCTGTCTCCCTTTCTGATATTTCCCATAATGGATTTAAACTGGAAGTCAGGAAAAGAGAGGTGGCTGGGAAATCCCAAAATATTTGAAGATAAAACATTCTGAATAATACAGAGGTCAAAGAAGTAGACTTAAGAGAGTAAAAATATTCTGTAAGTAAGTGAAAATTAAAATACAACTTAAAATTTAGGAGATAAAACAAAACCAGTGTTTAGAGGGAAATTTATGACATTGAATGCATATATCAGGAAAGAGGAAAGATCTAAAATAATAAACTTCCATCTTAGGAAACTAGAAAAAGAAAAGCAAAAACAAAACAAAACAAAACAAAAACAAAAAACAAAACAAAGCAACCAGAAGAAAATAATTGATAAAAACCAGGGCAGAAAGTAATGAAAGTGTAAACAAGAAATTGATAGAGAAAATCAACAAAACTAAAAGCTGATTCTCTGAAAATATCAATAAAATTGATCAACCTCTAGCCAGGCTAACCCAGGAAAGAAGAGAAACAATACAATGATATTATAAATGAACGAGAACAATTACTACAGATTTCATGGACATTAGAATAATGATACAAGGATATTTTAAGCAACTTTGTGATCACCAATTTAATAACTTACATGAAGTAGATCGATTCCTTGAAAGACATAATCTAACAAAACTCTCAAAAGGATAAATAAATCATCTGAATTGGTCTATATTCATTAAAGAAATTGAATCAACAATTACCTTTCAAAAGATAAAATACCAGTGCCACATGGTTTTCACTGATTAATTCTGCCAAACATTTAAGGATGAAATCATACTGATTCTCTATAATCTCTTCCAGAAAAGAGAAGCAGAGGGAACACTTCCTAATTTATTCTATGAGGCCAGCATTACCACAATGCCAAAACTAGACAAAGACATCTCATGACTAATGTTTTACTAGATAATAGTAAATAATCTTATCTTAAGAGTATTTAGCCCCTCAAAGTCCTGGAAGATGGAGAAAAAAACCAAAGCTCAAAAGTCAGAGGGGACTTGTCACAGGTCAATATGGTAGAATGGGAACTAAGTCTATTATTTCCCACACCTTGTCTTGTTCCAAGGATGCTAGAGCCTAGGTTACCTTAGTAATTTAGACATCAACTATTTCTAATTAAACGAACTTGTATGCAATGAGAAAATTAAAAGAGAAAAACTCAAAAACACATGGAAAATAAGAGAAAACAAAGCTAATGGAGTTGTAGATATTTGATTCAATAAATTATTTAACTCTCCTGGTAGGTGTTTTTTTTTATTGTTGTTGTTTGTTTGTTTTGTTTTGTTGCAAACAATGTCAAAAAAAACACCAACTAACTCAAAGCATTGGTATAAGAAAGTATATCAGATGGCAAGAGGAAACAAATTCCAAGTTTCTAAGGTATTTATTGGGTTCAGAACTAATTTTTTTAAAAGGCTTATCCATTTATTCACGAGAGACCAGAGAGAATGAGAGAGGCAGAGATATAGGTGGAGGGAAAAGCAGGCTCTTCGCAGGAGCCCAATGCGGGACTCGATCCTGAATCCCGGGGTCACAACCTGATCCAAAGGCAGCCACCCAACTGCTGAGCCACCCAGGCATCCCCAGAACTAATTTCTTAACATTAACTAAACATTAAGTGCCAAATATGCCAAGTGCAATGTTACCTTCTTTCATATTATCTATTTCTCTTGATAATCTCACAAAGCAGATACTGTCTCTATTTCATAGATAAAAACACTGAGTTTGAGATATTAAATGATTTTCTCAAGATCACACAAGTAAACAGCATGACCAGAATTAAAGCTCACCTTCCTGATTTCAATCCAGAGCTCAGTGTAAGGAATATTGATGAGCATAATGGGCGGTGTGTTGAGTGGCGGTTTTACAAAATGGTGACCAGTGAACTGGAGGGTAAAGAAAGGATTATGTTATGGTTGGTTCTATGATAAAGTGGACTTTAAGATTATTTTTCTTTGGACTTTAAGATTATTAATAGTCAGAATACCTATCGTTTCTGAGTGGCTGTCACATGACTGCCATGCATGAGGTGCTTTAGAGCTTCTAACTCAGTTGTCCACAGCAACTTTGTGAGGAAAGCATCATGATCCTCATTTTGCAAATAAGGAGACTTAGAGTCACTAGGTGACTGATCCAAGGTCACACAAGTCAATGCTCAAATTGAGGTTTGCCCCTCAATGTTCCACACTCTTCCTGATGCATTTTAATTCTTTCTTGACCACATCCAAAATGGTCCTCTTCACCCTTTTTATTTTCCTTCTTGACAACAGGTCAAAATTGCACACCCAACGAAACATATCTGTAGCTTCTTTTTTTTTTTTTTCATATCTGTAGCTTCTTAATTGGGTGCCCAATTACACGCTCTCGCCAAAGTCACCTTCCATTAGCGAGTGCTGAGTAGATGCTTACACAGTCTCCAAAGTACGCACTAAGAAAGGCCAACATTTAAGAAGTTGGCCTTTATTGGCAGAAGTTGTGAAGGTTTTTATGTAGGGAAAAATGTCAATTGAAATACAACACAAAGCTGCATTTTCCAAATGCATTTTAAATGCTTGTGACGGTGACAGGCCTCTATGTAAATGTTTATCATATGAAAGCCTAAACTCTGACAGAGAAGCATTCCTACAAGACACCAGTGAGTGTAGAAGACTAGATGAGAGTAAGGCAATGACAGTAGCTAGAGATGAAAAACATAAATGTGCCCATTATTTCCAAGAACCTGAAAACGGCATTCCTTATTTTCTGGTTACATTGACATCTCTGGCTGGTTTTCAGCATGTTAAAGTCAGCAATCCTACAAGCACTCCTGTGCATCATTAGATGTCTCAGCAGATTAGTAATGGGCATTAGGACTTCAGACTTCAGGGTCACTGGTTTGAATCCAACCCAAGTCATTACCATTTAAAGGCCATTCCATTGTTCAGCGGAGTCACTGAAAACTAATTTGCCCATTTCATACATCTCTGAATGCTGTTGATTTTGCACATTAGACTCTTTCATTCACACCAACATGATCATTGCAGGGTACAGTTTGGGATGGCTGTGAGTGAGAAATATGGGAGCGGAATCTGAGGGAATAAATAGTACAGGTAGGCATCGTTCAGCTAACATTCTAACATTCAGGTAAAAGGTACTAGATAATGTTCAAAGCACCCTTTTCTCCCTTCTGATTGAAAACTACATGTTTTCCTCAGGGAACGAATATTGAGAGAAAAGTAACTCGTTACCACATTTATATTTATCATTATTTATCAGTATGTCCTTCTTTTTTTAAGATTTGAGAGAGACAGAGAGAGATTGAACATGAGCAGGTGGTGGTGCAGAGAGAGAGAGAGAGAATCCCAAGCCGACTCCATGAGGAGCAGAGTGGGGAGCTCAACATGAGGCTTAATTGCAGGACCCTGAGATCATGACCTGAGCCAAAATCAAGAGTTGCCTGCTTAACCTATTGAGCCTCCCAGGCACCCCTCTCAGTACTTTCTTAAAGAAGCTGATTATCCAATGAAAATATTAGGTTAAGAAACTTGCTTAAAATGGTTATCATTTGCATGCAATTAAAAAGCTATGTGAGTACACAGGGATATACAACACGAATCATGTAGGTACAAATCTGGAGTAAAGTTCTAACACATATTAAAATGAGGAATGAATGTACTATGTGTTTTCCAAAATCATATCATCATCACAGGATGGTGGGTTTGGGAGTAATCATTCACTCAGGACAGTTTCCATGCAACAGTTTCTTAAAAAAAAAATTCTATAAGTTTTTGGGTTTCTGTTTTTAATCAGGAGGATTAATGGAATGAACTATTTGCTCCACAAGCTAAATTTCATTTTATCCTTTACACCCAAAATAAACCATCTCAGAGATTAGAGAAAAAAAGGAAAGTCTTTTGAAGGATCATGTCAGGACATATTTCCCCTTTCTTGAAAATTATTCAGAAGAACAGAGGAAAACATTAACTTGTTTCCATATAAAAATAAAAAAATAGATAAAAATAACTTGTTTCCATAAAATTGTATGCTAAGATTACACAACTTTTGGCAAATGCTACAATCACCTCCTCCTGGGTAAGAACAGATTCAGCTCTTAAGAGCTCTCAGGAACCTGGTAAATGAAGGCATTAAATAGTCTGGAAGTTTTCACTAACATGGAATATTTCTTTCAATCTGCTGTATTTTTAACTTCAATATTCTAGAGCAACCATAACTTTATTTTATTTTTTTGCAACCACAACTTTTAATAATCACATGCTGAAATTTGTTTACATGTGTAAACAGACCAAATTTAGCCAGAAGGCATCTTGTGAACTCCAACTACCCAAAATAAAGCAGCACCAAGACCCTGACCCCTGTGAACCTAGTAGCACAGGCACAGCGACAAATCTCAGGTTGGCTTTGAAAGAAGTGATGCGATTGGTTACTGATCATGATGAGCATGAGTTCTCTTTCATCGATCTGAGGACTGAAGAACTAGAAGTAACATTTGTAATTTATGCAACTGCAATTCAAGTGTCATGGACTGAAATGTGACCTGAGTTGTCGGGAGGTTGGTATTATGTCAATAGATCATGGGAAATGTCATTTCCCCCCAGATGGGAATCCAATAAAGAGAAAGAAGACTGCCTGTCATTAGGTGAAATGGAACCCTCTCCAAACTAAGCAAGATTTTGTATGTAGTTATTGGCAAAAAATAAAAAATAAAAAATAATAAAAAAATAAAAATAAATCTCTTTAGAGATTATTAAAAATATACATCCCAATCAAAAATGTTCTAAGATTTATTTTATTTATTGGGGGGGTGGGTGGTGGATGAAGGAGAGTCCCAGGCAGACTCTCACTGAGCATGGAGCCCCACCAGAGCCTCCCTACCAGGACCCCGAGATCAAGACCCGAGCCAAAACCAAGAGTCCCTAACTGACTTTGCCACCCAGGCACCTCTCGGCCAAATATTGATTAAAACAACACTCCTCTTTCTAGAGAGTTCCTGTCATAATGTGAAAACCTGATACTTTAATAAGAACTTATTTAGATATCCTGCTCACTCTCTTATACAAGAAAGAAAGAAAAAAAAAAAGACAGCATATCTGCATGATAAACTGCAGTATATTCACATAAAAGACTTCAGAAAATAATTCAAAATGTGAAATGCTTTCGATTCCCCGAAGAAACCAAATATATTCAGTGTGCCTCATAACTGCAGCTTTTTATCAGATTGTTTTAATAATGGCACTACTGTTCAATTTGTTATATTTCATCAGACATGCATGGCAGTCGGTACAAAGGACAAGTTAGACTTTAAAATGAACTGTTCAAATGTTCTGATAATAAAAGGAGAGTGACAGATATAATTATAAGGCAGCAACAGATAAATGAAAGATTCTCAAGGACGTTGGTGGCCTACTGCTTAGAGCATAAGGAACAAACGCCCCTGAGAAAATTTCTTTGTAATTTCCCTCTCTCCCTCTTCTTCTTTTTTCATTTTCTTTTCTTTCTTTTGTCTTCTCTTCCTCCCTCCCTCCGTCCTTCCTTCCTTTCTTTCTTCCTTCTTTTATTTAAATTTGCATAGGATTCCCACCCTTGATGATCTCATGGTCAGCAAGTAAGGCATACATATAAATGCATGCTTAGAACACAATAATCATGTGACAATAAACACATAAGGAATTTCATGGCAATGTGCTGTTTTATAACTCGTATATCTCATTTGGCTTTCACAAGACAGGTTGGGGATTTGGATGACCCTTCATAGATGTGGAAACTAAGAATCTACAAATGGTGTGAGTTGCTCAAGGTCACCTGCTCATCAGAGGCCAAGTCCAACAGTAAATACTAATCTTGTGACTGAAAGTGTATTTCCAATATACAACCATTCCTCTTAAATTCTGAATAAAATGGGATTTTTAAGTATTGTTTTAGGAAAAAAAAATGTTTTCGAAAATCTCAACATTTACAATTGTTTTGATTTTGTTTAGTGTTATGAAAACTATATATCAAAGATACAGAAAGTTTTAATAGCTAAATATCTTAGTTGTATAAATACAATTTGCCTACCAATTTTACACGTGTGCTCTAATCAGTTAATAAGAGACAGAGTTAACTGATGAGGAGTTTTTATTTCCTTCCTAGGATAATTAGGGTAATCATTAATAGTCTCTTCCCTCCTCATTTTTATGTCATCTCAGGGCTGTATTTTCCAATTGGTTTGCAATAACATGATGACACAATAACTGCCATAGAATTCAAAGTAGAGCTTGTAGAAGAACAATTCTTATGACTATTGCTGTATCGTTCAGTAAATCTGGTCTGATTCATATCATTAAATAGCACAGAAATTAACGATGATTGCAGTAATAGTTTAAATTAGTGCCTTAGTTATAAATGAATCACTTCATTTCAGAGCTCGGGTAGAGCAAAGTCTTGTTTCACACCATGGGATTTCATCTCCACTTGAGGTCCATAAGACCTCAGGGAATCAACTATGTCTGTTTGATGAACTTCTCACCTTCAGCCATTTTTAGACGCAGATATTGTCTCTATCTACACTATCTCCATCATGAAATAAAATACTTAATTATCATAGGCAAAGTTGGTATTCAGATAAGTATAGCATACAAAACTTGACCACATATACCCATGTAGGCGCACATACATATGCACACAATTGTCCAACCACTCTTCCTGGGGAAGGCATCATTTCTTGATTGGGACACAATTAAATGGACTGACTAACTCTATAAACAATTAAGTGTTGTACTTTTGCAACTTTTGCAACCAAGGAGTTTTTTGCTTATTATCCCCTATTGTGAAACACATTTTCTAAAAGTTCAAATTTTCAATATAAATTTTCATTTTCATTATTTTTAAATACCTAAGAAAGGAATCATCTGGTACCCTGATTCTGAAAAAAAAAATCATAATTATCTGTGCTAAGACAAAATGCCCATTTATATCCACATAATTTAAATTCATACACTTGCATCATATATATGAATACCACCAAATGACTTTTGAGTCTCATTGATTCCCTTGTCGCTATGATGACACATGAAACAGGAACAAAGCCTATCACAAAGACACTGACGGTAACTATAGCTAATGCTTGTTATGTGCTTCCCATGGCAAGATATCATGTATGAATTATCTCATTAAACCTCACGATGGCCCTAGAAAGTTGGTATTATTTTTGTTCTGTTTTTGTAAAATAGGAAATTAAGTCACAGAGAAATGATCATCTTGTTCAAGGTCACATATGCAGTAAGTGTCTGAGCTACCATTTCATTCCAGTAAGTTTATAGAACTTGGGCTTTTAACACCAATCAATACTTACAGATCTCAAGGACTGTGTTTTAGGAGACTGTGGCCTTGGACTTAGACACTGGAACTCTAGAGATATTCCACTGCTGATAAATGAGAATTTTCCCAGTAAAATAATAAAACTACAATTTAATGACACAATTATTAATAGTGATCTCACAGGCAATTCCTGCACTTCTTCAGAAGAGAATGTTAGACTTGCAATTAACATGCTTAATTGGCAGAATGGTTGCAACCACATGGGCAGCAAAGACCACTGGCCCTTTCTCTCCTGATATTATGATAAACATTTGCTGAATCTACTCCAAAACCATAGTATAAAATACACTGATGACATCCTAAGGTGGTATCTAGACATTCTATGTTACATCATAAAACTTATTTCTAATTATTACATAATACTTTTAAGCATCAGTGTGAGAAATCAGTGCTTTGTTCTGATATGCCATCTAAGAGGTAATCTCATGGACAGTCAACAAGAATGAGGGGAAATGAGAATCCTTTGAAACTTATCTTTTCTGCTGTCAGTGAACAGAAAAAGGTGGGCAGTCTGACAAAAATGAATAGAAAGAGGCTTCCAAATTAATTGAGAATAATTTAAAATATTTTTTTAAATATATGGTTAGTTTTCATCCTATGTGAAGATGATAAGCACTGTCCCCTTGTATAAAAACTGTTTCTGGGGATCCCTGGGTGGCGCAGCGGTTTGGCGCCTGCCTTTGGCCCAGGGCGCGATCCTGGAGACCCGGGATCGAATCCCACATTGGGCTCCCGGTGCATGGAGCCTGCTTCTCCCTCTGCCTGTGTCTCTGCCTCTCTCTCTCTCTCTCTCTCTCTCTCTCTGTGACTATCATAAATAAATAAAAAATAAAAAAAAATAATTTAAAAAAAAACTGTTTCTGGCACATTACCACCACATTTATCTGGCATTTCAGAGATGGGAATTGTTTTCAAATGATGAAATTTTCATAACAACCCAGTCTTGTGAGACTGGTATCACTATTTTGTTTCATTGGTAATCGTTAGAAACCACTGATAAGAAATATTAAAATACATCTGGACATGGGGGGGATATATTGAATTAAATGACACAACCATAGCAATGATTCAGTTTGAACCCCTGGACTTGAGAAGGAAATATGCCTTCTGTCTTGCAGAAGATATAGCCCTCCAAGAGAATGCAGGTTCTATGAGAGCAGGAGATTAGCCCATATTTATCCCAAAGCCTAGCACATATTCACTACCCATTAAATATTCACTGACAACAAAGGAACACAGGGAAATCTGATTGAAACTTCAGAAGTACTCATGGAAGCATGATGCACTCTCCACTTGTAACACATACAGGCTAAATAGAACTTCTATTATTGCTTCTATATTCAAAGGTGGATTGGGAATATTTGTTGATTAAAATTGCAAGGTCAGTATTACCAACTGTTATTGAATATAATATATTAGTTACACTGAGTAAAATAAAGATGCATTTTCTAGTACCCATTACTACCATTGAGTATATGCTTTTAGAGATTTAGACTGAATGTTTTCCACTTTAAGTTCATTTTCACATGCATGAATTATGAACAATTCTTTTCATCTGACAGATATTTATTCTAAGTTTAATAGAAAATATACTAGTTAGTGAAATGGATATACACATCTCCTAGATGTCAAAAACATTTTTTCTAATACACCCAGAAGTCTTTCTTAAATAGTGTCTTTTACTTCATGACAGAATAATTATTCCCTCCCACATTGCTATTACCACCTAGATATTTTGTTCATTCAAGTGATCTTTATCCAGCGCCTATTATGTGCACAACACTGCTCTGTGTAATAGTAGAAATGCAGAGATAAATCTGGCACAGATGAACATGAGTTATACCCAAGAAAGACAGTATATTTCAGTTTCTCTACCCTAACACCACACATGTCAATGAGTCTGTACCAGCTTGACTTAAAATCAACCAAGCCCTTGGTAATGCATTATATTCATATATGTTCATGTGATACTATATTCTATTTATAATCTGAGATGCATCTTATTAGTTGTGGCATCTCACATATCCTGGCAATCATAAAATCATCTTTATACAGGCATGTTCCAGGTTGTAGATATCCTTTGTTCTTTTACAAGAAAGAGGGTGGCATGATGCCATGCTATCATTGAAATAGATTAAGATAGGCATAACTTAGTGGTTAAGAATATTGTCATTTTTATATGTCAATTTGTTTGCGTTTGAGACCTTGCTCCTCCACCTGTTTAGCTGTGTGGTTCCTATACCTTTTTTCATCTTCAGAACATTGAGAATGATGCACCTTTATTTTTATTGCAGTTGTATGAGGATTTAAAGTGCTCAATATTAACTATTATTTGGTGTTGCTTTGAGGATCATTATTTTTAGTAACTTCACCATTATCATTTATGCAACAATTAAAAATTTACAAAACTCTTTACTCTGTCCAAAAAGCCAAATCCCTTGCCTACAGCTATAGGGTCATGCATTAGCCAATGCCATGGAGTGGCAGTCACTACATGACAATATGAATAGTTCTTCCCACAGTTGAGTAGCCTGATTCTCTAAAACATGACCCTCCGGGGTCATTGGTATCCTTATTCGTGAAAGGAGGTTATATGATTTGCAAAGATAGAGGCGAAAGGATTTTTACATTGGTCACATAGGCAATAACTTGTAGATATGGGCAATCCTGTTGCCCCTTGTTTTGTGCTGCATTTCTTACTCAAATCTGTTTGAGGAGCATCCCATTGCCATGAATGGTGGCCTCGTCACCATATAAATGTTAAAAATCATCATTTTCTAGGTCACTCGGCCCACATAAGTTACATTTCACTAGTCGCATAGGACACACTCAGCAGTACAAGGGTTTGCAGTGATTTAAAATACTTGAATAAGTTTTAGAATGGAAAGGTACCTAGTTTTGACACATAGTTTGATTTTGACCTCTGTTCTATAAATGGAAATGGTCTATTTCATAGATCTCCTTCTATAAAATGCCATTGTAAAAGCATTCACTACATGCTGCTGAGTAAACAGGAATCACAGCTCAATGAAATTCTGTTTTTGTTACTGTTTTGTTCTTCTTTAGCTCATTGACAGCAGTTGTTCTAAGGGTTATCCTTGCTCTTAGATGGTTCCATGTAAGTTCTTCAATTGACTTGTGAACTGGTCTTATGTTTTGGCGTATAGTATGGCATTCTACGATCCCTGGGAAGAACAGCACAGGGGAACAAGTCCAGTGTAAGGTTTTGCATCACTGAAGTTGGACCAGCTCAGAAGTGATGGATCAAAGGAGATTGCTCAGGGAGGGTGGGGAAGAGAGAACCGAGAGAGACAGGCTTGCCCAAGGAGAGCAAGATGTTTTCAACTGGAAGGTGGAAGAAAGAGGTTAGGGAAACCTCCTGGGTCAAATGCACAGGGTGGCTGCTGCAACTGTTTATGGGATGCAGGGGTCTCAAGAGCAAGGAAGGTGTTCTATAGGAGCAGCAATCCTACAAAGCTACAGGGCCGTGTTCCTATATCTATCATTTGCACAGTGTTGTCTTAGAAACATGCATTTTATATGAATTGTACCATATGACACACATTATGCATTCCAATGTCTTATCAATAGTAGAATCCTTCCACCAGTTTTCCTCAGACTTTTTTAAAGTCTAAGCTACACTTCTGAAATAGGATGATAGGTGGTCCATGCCTCTTTTAACACACATAAAAATTCCCAGCACAGAACTGTTGCAGCCACTCTGGAAAACTGTGTGGAGGTTTCTCAAAGAGTTGAAAATAGACCTGCCCTATGATCCAGCAATTGCACTGTTGGGGATTTACCCCAAAGATTCAGATGCAATGAAACGCCGGGACACCTGCACCCCGATGTTTCTAGCAGCAATGTCCACAATAGCCACACTGTGGAAGGAACCTCGGTGTCCATCGAAAGATGAATGGATAAAGAAGATGTGGTCTCTGTATACAATGGAATATTCCTCAGCCATTAGAAACGACAAGTACCCACCATTTGCTTCGACGTGCATGGAACTGGAGGGTATGATGCTGAGTGAGTAAGTCAATTGGAGAAGGACAAACATTATATGGTCTCACTCATTTGGGGAATATAAAAAAAAGTGAAAGGGAATAAAGAGGAAAGGAGAAAAAATGAGTGGGAAATATCAGAGAGGGAGACAGAACATGAGAGACTCCTCACTCTGGGAAACGAACAAGGGGTGGTGGAAGGGGAGGAGGGCGGGGGGTGGGGGTGACTGGGTGACGGGCACTGAGTGGAGCACTTGGCAGGATAAGCACTGGGTTGTTATGCTATATGTTGGCAAATTGAACTCCAATAAAAAATAATAAATTTATCCTAAAAAAAATTCCCAGCACACAGGAAAAATGAAGTACACTATTTTCATGCTTCTTTCTGTGGCCTGTCTAAAGTAATTCGAGTGATCTGAAAAGCAATTAATGTCATGTGCAGTAGGACATTTGGCACAATTTCTAAATGCGTGTTTTGTTGAACTTCAGTTTGAGTGTCACTTATTTGCAGGGCTCGAGAGCTTCATTCAAGTAGAGTGATGACCACCGTAAATACTAACAGGAGATAATCTACAGAGGATTCTGAAATTATCGGATCATCTGACAGTTTTATTGGGAAGCATTTTAAGGAACAAATATTCCCCTAAAATATTTTTGGTGAAGAAAAAAAGTTATATATTTATTATAACAAATATTCTGTATATTAATCTATACACACACAGTAGAGGGATTAACGTGAGAGTAAATAGCATAGTAGCTCTGCCATTTTAGCAAACTAATCTCACCGTGAGAGAACGTTTTTATAATAATTGGGATAATAATGTCTACCTATAAATTATCATCAGGGTTAGATAATCTAGTAGGTGGAACACATCTAGCCCAAAGGATGTAGCACATCTGGCACAAAGGAGGGTCTTAAAATGTTGATATTTTTTTCCCTCTTATGATCTGCTCATTATACATGCATGATGTGTGTCTACCTGGCAATGCAAACATCTTTGCCCTGCAATGCCTGTTGACCAAAGAAAATCTTTTCCCCACCACAACTATATGTTGGTCATCACTGTAACTTTTAGAGGCCTGTTACACAAGAGAGTTACAGGGAAGAGTTCTTGCCTTTTAGATCAGCACACTCACATATACATACATATGTACATATACTATTTTTCTATAGCGAGGAAACTAGGTCATGACTCTAATTGAAAATTGAGTTTGGAGAATTTGTAAGATTAATGATATATGTGAATTCACTTTCTCATTCTGGAAAGCATCATTTTTTTTTGTCTTGTTCTATAGTGAGTAATGGTTCTGTGACTTAAAACATCAAAGTCATGTCATCATATCTGCCTATGTAGCTTATACCTGCATTTCTGCACTTTCCACCTGAGAGCACTTTTATCGGGAAGTATGGAATATACAAATATTCAGTATTCTAAGACACTCTGCAGAATATCTGGATACAGATGATGAACTAGAAAACTAGATTTTACAGAGGGAGAGGGGAGGTAACAGCCCCAGTTTCTAGATAGAACACATCAGCAAACACCTTTGTAAATTTTAGTGAGGCATTTGAATTTTCTTAGCCTCCATATTCTCACCTATCAGGTAGAAATAAAATTTTCTTGTCAACCTAAGATCTGAGCAGAGGGTCAGGTGAACAATAGATACAAAATCACCTTGTAAATCATAATGCATTATACTCAAATACTGATTATGTGGCTCATATGTGCTAGGTCTCAAGCAGTTAGGAAAATGTCTAAGATGTTATCAGAGGGACTAGTGTACACCCAGCCAAGCTTGTGACAAAATATCATGGACCCAAAAGAAGATCTTGGGTGAGAGCAGGGCAATGAGAGATAATCAAGATGATGGGGATGCTAACAAGGGAGGACATGCCTTAACGCAGATGTAGAGAAAGCCTCCCAAAGAAAACCAAACGCACTGAAATCTGACAATCAACCCATGGTTATAAAATGTCACCTGGGTGACACTCCATGTGAAACTTCCTAATGGAAATTTTAAAAATTAACTTGTCTTGTTACTCTGAGTATGTTTCCAAAAGAAGCAAGAGAATATGTAAAGAACACAGTTGTAAAATGTAGTGAAATTGTGCATGAAAGTTGTTTAATTCTCAATACTGTCTGGGGGCAGGGGAGAACAAATGTGAATATGGGGAGGTTTTACCAATTTATATGATTTTCTGCCTCAACAGACACTGAAGGATTTTATAAATTCATTTAACATAAACTTTATGTGGATATTTAATTTAATGCATTTTTACAAATGTCATTTCACATATCAATACTATGACCAGTGACCTTGAGAAATAAATGAAGTGAAATTTTTCCTTGGGTTTCAAAGAAATCTCAGCAGTTCAAATTATTTACGCAAATTAAAGGTCTTCGTGCAAAATAAAAAGTGTCAATTTGCACACAGGACACTTGTTTCTTTGGTCCTTACTTTGTACCTAAGATCTAATGACCAGTAAGAACATACTGGAGTTTGCTAATCTGAATAAGCTGATCATTACATGTAAGATAATTTTAGATTAAAAAATAAAAATTTCTGGTAAATTCTAGGTGTACAGTGTATGTCATAAATGAACTTCAGAAATTAGCTGTTTGTACTTGTAGGTAGTATTGTGTTTATACAAAGTTTGGATATAGGGTAAAGGTATTGCTTCTTAAAAGGTGATTGAAACATGAGATCATGGGTGGTACTGTTTCCCTATAATTCTAATAAATTTATTTCTAATTGATGTCTTTTGTCTGAGTATGCACCGAGGTGGGGAAAAAGGTCAATGATTAAACTACAATCCTTATGAGGTGCAGAGGAATGACGATAACCATTGATTGTCTTCAACTCATGGCAAATTCATGACATTTTGCAATCAAGATCGGTCAACTGGCAACCCAAAGCATTTGATTTACACGTTCTACAGATGAAGGAAATATAAATAATGTGTCGTTTGAAACAGGTCAGGTTGGCTAGCTGATTGCAAGTACTGACACCCTCAGTCTCACACACACACACACACACACACACACACAAGCTTGCACATGCACACACACAGATTTTGCTTAATAATGTGGCAAGAGATTGGTGGATTTTTTTTTATTATTATTAAGCACTGAAAAGGAAACTACACTGAAAAAGAAAACAGGGGGAATTAACACGTATATAAGTCTTAGAATTTTCCAGAACATGGTAGGCTTTTAGATTTACAAACTCATAGTAAAAAACAACAAACAAACAACAACAAGCCCAAAGTATAGATTCTTGAAGAGATGTTTTCAGCATTTATAAAAAGAACTGTAGGGAGAATTAAAAAAAACAGCTTGCATTCATTTCTCCTCTATAAAGCCATATATTCTTTTTCTAAAGAAACATATATTCTGCAAAGTCACAAAAAATATATAGCTTTTAGGGCATAATAGACCATTTAGCTGTGTATAAAGGTAACCATGGAATTAGTGACTATTATACTATTTTTAATGATGCTCAATGTAGAAAATGTAAGTGTGAAACAATACAAGGTTTAGGCTTGAGCATGATGGGGGCATGAGAACATTTTCTCAAAAGCCATGAATAAATTTTTGAGAAGAAACAGCTTTAATAGGAAAGATCACAGTGTTCTTCAGGATTCCCAGGAATAAAACTAAACATTTATCCCAATTCATTTTTAGTCTGTTTACATATAGAAAAAATACTTTATATATGTTTATTATACTTATGGCATATTCATACATAAGCTTAATAAAGCAACAGCCACACTTCTAAACCTTAAAAAAAAAAAAACTCCTGCAATTTGTGAACTTAAAACAACTATTACAGAGGACATCATCTCTTTTCTCTCCTTTTTTAATTGGAGTTCAATTTGCCAACATATAGCATAATATCCAGTGCTCATCCCGCCAAGTGCCAAGTGCCCCCCTCAGTACCTATCACCCAGTCACCCCAACCTCCCCACCCTCCTCCCCTTCCACCACCCCTAGTTCATTTCCCAGAGTTAGGAGTCTTTATGTTCTGTCTCCCTTTCTGATATTTCCCACACATTTCTTCTCCCTTCCTTTATATTCCCCTTCACTATTATTCATATTCCCCAGATGAATGAGAACATACACTGTTTGTCCTTCTCCAGTTGACTTACTTCACTCAGCATAATACCCTCCAGTTCCATCCACGTTGAAGCAAATGGTGGGTATTTGTCGTTTCTAACGGCTGAGTAATATTCCATTGTATACATAAACCGCATCTTCTTTATCCATTCATCTGTCGATGGACACTGAGGCTCCTTCCACAGTTTGGCTATTGTGGACATGGCTGCTAGAAACATCGGGGTGCAGGTGTCCCGGCGTTTCATTGCATCTGTATCTTTGGGGTAAATCCCCAACAGTGCAATTGCTGGGTCGTAGGGCAGGTCTATTTTTAACTCTTTGAGGAACCTCCACACAGTTTTCCAGAGTGGCTGCACCAGTTCACATTCCCACCAACAGTGCAGGAGGGTTCCCCTTTCTCCACATCCTCTCCAACATTTGTTTTTTCCTGCCTTGTTAATTTTCCCCATTCTCACTGGTGTGAGGTGGGATCTCATTGTGGCTTTGACCTGTATTTCCCTGATGGCAAGTGATGCAGAGCATGTTTTCATGTGGTTGTTGGCCAGGTCTGTGTCTTCCTCTGTGAGATTTCTGTTCATGTCTTTTGTCCATTTCATGATTGGATTGTTTGTTTCTTTGCTGTTGAGTTTAAGAAGTTCTTTATAGATCTTGGATACTAGCCCTTTATCTGATAGGTCATTTGCAAATATCTTCTCTCATTCTGTAGGTTGTCTTCTAGTCTTGTTGACTGTTTCTTTTGCTGTGCGGAAGCTTTTATGCCAGCCTCCTTAACCTCCCTTACCCCAGAATGGCATGCATTAACCACATAGAAAGTTCAAAGTCCTCCGAACAAGCCCTCACCCTTCTTTGTTTCTCTCCCTTCTCTCTGACATTAAGCACCCTTCCTAGAAGGCTTTCTGTGGTCTCCAAGTCATCATAGATTACCTCTGCTCTCTGACCCCATAGCACTATGTTGACAAGGCCACTGGGATTACTTAAGGATATTCAAAGTTTGCAACATCTGGACATTAGCCCATTTAGCTTCTTCAAGGGCCAGTGTCAAACACTGATGCCCTGGTCTTCATCTCCATCTCATTAGCTTTCCTGTGAGATCCCACAAACAATCCATATCAATTCCACCTGCCTTATAACACCTTCATCCACTTTCAGCAAGAAATGTAGTAAACACAGTGAACCTCTGTGAGAGTACCTTTGTTTGCATCATGAATATAGTCTTTTAGCATGTCCCTGACAAATATTATAGTCATTTGTGACTTTGTTACATGTTGCATCATGGCTATTTGTGTACTACATAAGAGAAAATAAATGGTTTCAATAAATTTAATCCTGAGAATACAGAAAACCTTACTTCATAAAGTCAATACATGTGAACTCTATGACATGATGGTAGGCTTAAATATTTTGTATTGTCTCATAAAATGGACTAGGAATATTTTAAGTGAAAGATTAAAATGGCTTCTGAGTATACAGAAAAAGAGGAAGATTAAGAGAATCATATCTTCCTCTTATTCTCTCAGAGGGTCTCCAGTGGCTGTGATCAATTATTATAAAGGCTTTCCTGTTTGCTGCTACTACACTTCCCTCCACTCAGCTGTTAAGAAAAAATAAGTTATAGAAGTTGATAGCGGACATATTGACATGGTCTAGAAAATAGAATTTAGCACTCAGTTTTTGTGTTAGGGTATTATGTAATTTTTGTTGCTTGGCAATTTTTGATTCATTTTTATTTTCTTCTGCATACATAATATATAGACAGCCTAGGCTTCCATCTTAATTCACAAAACTGGCCATCCATGGAAAAAAACCACTTGATCTCTTTGTACCTCAGTTTCTCATCCATAAAATAGTAATTATAACAGTATTTACCTCAAAGAAATGAGGTACATATTTTTGATAATTTAATTATGACAAATCTGTTAATATTGGGAAATGCTTCTTAGAATGGTGTCTGACACACAATAGGTACTACATGAGCTTTTAAAATAAAGATATAGATGTAGCATTATATATTTATTCTGTATAACTGAAAAAAGAGACCCATTTCTTAGATAGTATTACTTGTTTGCATTTCAAGGCAGAAAAAAAAATCCTTAAAAATATCTTAGAATTCATTAGTAATATAAATACATATGAATATTTAAACTGAAAAATCCCATGAAATTATATAGATTAAAGTTACTGCTTTATTTGGGAACATAAGTAAAAGAGAAATGGAAGAGGAAATAGGAAAAGATAAACTGACCAAGAGAACAAAAGAGAGAAAGAGAAAGGAAAAATGACAGAGGAAGGGAAGAAGTTGGAAAGAAGAAGGGAAGGATAATCCTGATAAGTTGATATAATAATCAAAATACTAGAGTTGACATCACTTTCTTAAGTATTAGAAAAGGTTCATAACAAACAAATTTACAACCTGAAGACAAATTAGTTACTATGAGTATTAAGATGCAACTTCAAATTATCTTACCTACTTTACCTACCCATTAAAATTTCAAAACTTAGTCTATATTGTAAAACATTTCATATTAATTGTCCATAGTGAAAGGAGGAAAGGAAATGAGAGTGTGCTAATATTTTTTATAATGGCTGAATTACATCAGATATTTTTACAAACACCTATGTAAAGTTTGCTTTCTTTGGAAATATATATACTTAAAAAACACAAAAGCAATAATTTGTAACTTTCTAATATACATTTTCCTAATTGAACCTAATACATCCTATTGAGTATTGTGGAATTATCCCTTACTAAATTGTACGTGCAGATTTTCAACAGTATAATTTAGCTATTTCTAAGCTGCATTAAAAATAAAAGTAATTATTTTGCATTTGTTTTCTTTTTTAATATTTGAATCCTCATTGGTTTTGCTTTAAAACTCTATATTTGAAAATGATGAACAATTAAGATAAAAATATGGCATTTATTTATATGTACATAAAATTACATTTACAAGTATCTCTCTAGTCAAATATCTAAATGTCCAACCACAGAAATTCTAGGGGCAATTTATTATATTTTCTACCACATTTGTCAATAGACATTAAGTTTGACAACTGGATGTAAGTTACTAAATTATGTGGGAAACATAACATGGTTATATACAAACTGCTTTATGATACACATTTTATATTTAAGAATAAAGATTTTCCTAAAAATATTATAGAAAAATATTACAGAATACTTTAGACCACAGTATTACAAAAAATATAAAACATCAGGACCAAATTTATATCCAAAAAATCATCCACAGAAGATAGAGTTTTACAAATATAACACGGCTGAAGTAGTTTAAGCATTAAACTTCACTGTGAGCTTCCTGGTGTCCAAGAGAAACAGAAAAGAGGGGGCATTATGTACTTTCCTTTATATGAGGAAGCATAAGTGTTGATATGGAAGACAATTGTTTTATGTCACTAAATTCTTAACAGTGAATAGCATTCGGGACATGATCTTCAACAACACTCTTATGGCTCATTACATAAGAACTTTTTAAAAAGCCAAAGGCATAATAAATTGTAACTAGTAAAAGTGTGTGTATGAAGAGTTTTACTCACATAATAATCATGGCCAATGTTTATTGACCTCTTACTACCTGGACACTTGAAGCCTGTTTAAAGCCCACAGCAACCAAGAAAATAGATACTGCACGACATGTATTTGTATTCAACCAGAGGCATTGAGAATCTCTAGTTCTAGGCACTTAGGATTTCAAGTAAATAAAACAGCAAAAAAAGCCTTGCCCATGCCTTTGGATAAAGAAACTGAGACTTACAAGGTTATGAAATGTTATGGTAACGGAGCAAGTCACCTGGGGGAGTCATTGTGTGCACCCAGGCAGCCAGAGCTGGTACAAATTCAGCCAGATGAGTTTCAGATATGTAAATACGTATTAATATTGTATATCAATCCACTTCAAGTGTCCAAGCACTTTAGTTCTCTCTGGCCAAATGGGAGGATAATTTGCCAGTAAGAGAAAAAAAGGGAAAGTGGGCATAGGACCAATTTGGGGTGAAAACAACCAACTGCCCCAAAGCCAAAAACATCAATTAATTAATTATTCCCTTAATTTACTTGTTTTTCTCAAACTTTTACTGAGTACCTACTCTATGCTATGCACTCTAATAGGCCTCAGAGATATGTAGGTGAGTAAGATGGATGTTTGACTTTCCAGACTCAATCTTGCTGGCTGTGGGGTTGGTGTGAAAAGTCAAACAGATGATGTCGATTCAACAAAGAAAGTACAAGGATGTTCATGTGCTCTGGAGTCAGAAGCATGGAAAGGAAGGATCTCTCCAGCCTGTGGGCACAGGACAAGGGGACAGTCCTGAACATTTAAGAAGGAGTCAACAATCAAAACATCAAATATTGAAAAAATAGGATGAATACAGATTAAGGGGGAATTACTTTTAGAAATTGAAGGAGAAAAGGATGCAAATCAATCTTATTAGATAAGCACAGAAAATATCCAAAGGGATATGCAGACAGACAAAACTGAATTGAAAGCAAAAAATGAAGAATTTAACAAATGTTTGTTAAAAAAAAAAAAAAAAGGAAAAGAAAAGAAGATCAAGCGGATATCCTGCACTGGATCCTGGGACAGAAAGGAGGTATTAATGGAAAATTTGGTAAAATTTAAGTGAAGTCTGGGGTTTATTTAATAGTAATGTACAAATGTCAAACAGTCTCCATGGGAGAGACTTTAAGGGCATTAAGGACACATTTTAAGCAATGTCAGATACCTTTTATTATTCCTACAGTGTCTGATTTCATTGTATAACAGATACATACTACTAAGCTTTTTCTATAAAACCCTACTTTTATCTATTTAAGAAAGGAAGCAGAAAGTTTCTATTTCATTTTTGGTGTAACTGTTATATATAGAATATAAATACTTCTATTATATATTTTAAAATTACCATTCTATGTGATATATTATGATTGAACTTTAGTTAAAACTGAAATGAGCATTGTAATGAGAAAAATTTACACATAAGTGATTTTGAAAACAGAATGAATGGCTTACAAATTACTGGAAATAACACAAACCAGAAGAATTCAATGAAAGGCAGTAAAGGATTCTGAGATGAAAGTTATAAAATATCAAAACCAATGAGGGTCATTTGAATATCAAAAAGACAATGCATGAATCTATGATTCTGAACTAATGTAAGAGAGAAAAAAAACCTCTCCTAAAATTTACATCATTTAATGGAAAAAAATTAAGAAGTAAATCAACCAGGAAGAGTTTTGATAAGGAAAAAAAATAGCTGAGCAATAGGCAGTAACCAAAATCATAATGATGGTTTTAAGTGGAAAATTCCATTTATTGCTTTAATACATTCCGATTATAAAAATAACATAAAAGCCCAATAAAAAATACTGGTCCTATCAGTAGAGGAACAAGATGATACAAAAACAAATAATTCTAGCACAAATCTGAGGCTGCAATTTTACATGTTAAAATACGTGTTATGGATAGGTGGGTAATTTTTTTTTAAGTCCCCAGTATTGCAGCACACTGCATCTTCTTGAGAAGTACTAAAACCCTGCTTTTACCCTCAAGAAGCTCTTCATCTCTTTGCGTATAATAATAAGGTTGGCAATATTAGCGATGCCGGTTGTTTCCAAAGGGAAGTGTAATCATTTTCCCATCCCACATGTCCTTTGTGATAGGACTTTACCATTCTCCCCACAAAGGCAAGAGTCTCTCCACTCCCTTAATCTATGTTGGTCTTGTGATTTGCTTTGGCCAAGAAAGTGTAGCAGATGCAGATGTGGTGCTGAATGGTTTACTCACCAGAGGCTTAGCTTCCCCTCTTGGAGCTCTGGCTTTATTAATAACATGATCATCTCTCTAGAATTTTCCAAAGAATAATAATAATAATAAAAACTACTGAAAACAAAACAAAAAACTAAAATACTTCCTGGAACTAATAGATTAATTTTTGACATGTGTATAAGAATAAAAGAGAAAAGCACTGAGGGTTGTCTTAATTAAGAGGTTTGCAGAAGATTTGATGACTGAGCTTTGTTTGAGTTGATTAGGTGTAATGGAGAAGGGAGAGAGAATCTCCGAGAGTACACAATGTGGAGGGAACTTCATACAGAATTGGGAATTCCATATTTATATAAATGTAACAATATTTTGACTAAAATGGAGGGAGAAATATAGGGCTAAATTATGGCTTATATTTATTTTTACTGTGTGTCAGGCACTGTCCTCATGGTTGAATTACTTAAGGTATTCGTCACAAAGAAATTATGAGTCTGAGTTGTTAGTATCATACTTTACAGATGCAAAAATTGAAGCTAAGAAAATTAGGAGCTTAGAGATATCATGCTCTTTTATAACTAATGTCACCCCAAATTCTAACCCCAAATTATGGTTAAGACTTTACCCAAACTCTTGAGGAGACTTAATTTTTAGTTTGATTTTTAAAGTGACCTCCAACGAGTGTGGGAGACACACAGAGAGAAAGACAGAGAGACAGAGAGACAGAGAGACGGAAGTATCACAGGGAGGGATACTTAGGTTAAAGGAGAATATGAGAGAAAAGATGGAGACTAAAAGTAGCCCTCCCCTTCATTCCAGTCTTCTGTGAGTCTACGTATATGTGCCTTGACATTACTGGAGGGATCTTGGAATACCCTAATGTCATTAAGAGTTGCTTCCATTAGAAGAACAGAGAAATAACCTCATTTTCTAGAGAACGAGAAGAATACTCAGTTCATTTGGATTGTTAAGGTTTGTGAAGAAAAATGACTTTGTCCCAAAGAAGACTTCAGTGGAGGCAAGGGTTGAGAGATTTATATCTCTTAGCTAACTTATTCTGGTCAAGTATTCAAGGAGCTGGCACCCTGGAAGTTGGTTGTTTGCAAATTGAGAGAGCTGAGTGATAAGAATCACCACCATTGGAGTGCTGGGATGAAAAATATGAAATTAATTAATAATAAAGCAATACAGCTGCCTTTTCTCAAAATCCCAGACTCCGAGAGAGGCTTCATCTTAGTGACAGCCCATTAGTGTGGGCAAGCCAAGCCTTCAGTGGTTACCAGGGCAGGATGGGAACTTTAGCTATGGTATGATGGACAGCCTCCCTCTGGCTTGGGCTGGGACATACTGAGGTTCTTGCCTAATTGGGAGTGATGGGATGAAGATGGACATCTGGAACCTCCTGTTATTAAGATAAGATATGTTAGGGTATAGTCCACTAAGAGGATAAAATTGAAATAAGGTGCTTAAATTCACATCCCAAGTTTGTGGAGCAGGTTTTTATCTGTTTTATTATGAACTAAAGCTGTGGAAATATATTCCTTAATCACAATGTGTTGTTAAGCCTGCATAAGTAGGGTGGGAAATTTTAACATTTCTTTTGCCAGACTTCAACACCTAGAAGTGTGATTTTTCTTTTGTCCTTTGTGTTCCATTTTTAGGAATACCTCTGGCCTTATTTTTCGTGGATATAGGAATATGGTCCATGACATAGACTGGTATGAGTTGGTGGCAAGACAGTATATCCAGAAGTCAGCATTCAGTTTTTTCTGCAGGCTACTTTTTCCACAACTTATATTCAAAGAATGAGATTTTTCCAAGAGTTGTCTTATGGATGATTTGAAAAATGCCGAGCAAAGCAGCATGTAACTAGTTCTGTGCCCTTAACACATGTTACCTATGGACAAGTAGAAGGTCTGTAATTTCTACCCCTCAGAAGGAATGGTCTAGCAGCATCTAGTTCTTCCTAAAATGTTACATATCCTTTTTTAAAAAAGACAAAACTACATTGAACAAATGCATACACCAAAGCATAGAAAGAAAAAGTGCCTTTATAATCTCTTCTTTAACAGCACGTTTGCAGACTGAATTGCCTTTGAAGAAAACATGAATATATTGTGGCTTTGCAAAATGTTGTAATTCTGGTATTAGTGTTTAAAGGAAAAGGCTGAAATGATTTCTATTATAGGACATTGATTGTTCTTAAACTCTTTTACCTAACCATTTCTATAGTAGGAGGAGATAATTTGACCTTTATATCTACCCCCTAGTGTTTATTTACCTTACAGTATGAGCCATATAACACTCATGCTCTAGAAGGATTCTTTGGCTATATGCAGGTAAGTCCAAAACCAAAATCACCAAAAATTTGCTATGTTTTAAAGCAAATATTCCATAGAAGATGTTAAGATACCCTAAAAAGCACAAATTAAATCCCAAAGAAATACAGATTTGGTTTTGTGACTGGTTGCAAGGATTGATATTATAACTGAATTATATTGAATGAATATTCCTCTTAGGATCTCCCTTTCCTGAACATTATTTAATTTTGTAATTAAATTAATTATTGTAATTTTATTTACAGTAAGAGAGAATAAAGACTGATTGAACAAATCTGTAGTTTAACAGGTTTCTTTTTAGGTCCATGTCAAAATTACAACAAATTAGGTAGGTCAGAGTAATTGGGACATGCTAATGGAAAATGTGGGTCATCAAAGATATATGCTTACTCTGTCTTCTTCAGTATACCTTTATTTGGCTCTAATAACATAATTTTAAGATGTTGAGAACAAAGCTATCAAGGTGGTCAGGACAAGTTTTCTTGTAGCTACTAGCCTAATTTTTAAAACTGTAGGCATTATTAACCCTCATATCTAGCCTTTTCTGTATCTTTCAAAATATTCTGTCAAAAAAGAATTGTCGTATAAATTTATCTGATATTTCCAGAATACCCAGTAACAGAAAAATACTCTTTGAAGTACACATGGAACATTCATTACAATAGACCATATTCTGAATCATAAAACACATTTTAACAAATTTAAAATAATTAAATTCATACAATGTAAACTCTCCAAATATAAAAAAGTAAATCAGAAATCATTTATTAAAATATATCTGAAAAATTCTAAAAGTTTTGAAAATGGAAAAAAAAATAAAACACTGATTTCCAAATAAAACCCTAGACCAAAGAGGCTGTCATAGGGAAGTTATCAGTATAAATAAATAAATTTAAAACATTCACATACTGAGAAAATAAGTGACATCTAAAACCATCATTATTGTAAAAATGATGAACTTCTAGCCAGACAAATCAGAGGGAGAGAGGAAGAAGGGAGAAGTGAGGGAGAGAGACAGCAAATTATGCATATCAGGAATGAAAGAGGGAATATCATCAAGATCCTGTCATTAAAACGATAACAAAAGAATATTTACAAAGTTGTCATTAAACTCAATAACTTAGTTGAAACTGACACATATACAAAAACATAAATTATTAAAGTTCACTCATGAAGAAACAGATAGTCTAAAAAGTCCTATTAGTAAAGAAGCAAAATTTACAGTTAAAAATCCTTTCAAAGAAGTAAATTTTAGGCCCAAATGGCATTGCTGGTGAATACTTTGAAACACTGAAGAAAGAATTAATATAATTTCTATACAAATCTTGAAAACAGAAAAGAAGAAAACCTTTCCAATTCATTTTATAAAGCCAATACCACCTATAGTAAACTTGTCAAGAAATTATATAAAACTACACAGCAATAATCAATAATAATCTGAGAAGAAAAAACCTACAGTCATATCAATACACACAGAAAAATCACTTGGCAAAATTCAACATTCGCTCATAATAAACATTCTTAGCAGCTAGTAACAAGAAAGAACTTCCTCAATTTGATAAATATCATAAAATTTATATGAAAAGCCTACAATAAACATTATATTCAATAGACAAAGATTGAGTGCTTCCCCCAGGACTGGGAATAAGGCAGAGGTTTGCTCATACCAGGCTCACCTATAGGTCCTAACCAGCTCAAACAAAAATGAATGAATGAATGCAGATTAGAAAGGAAAAAAGTAAAACTGTCTTTATTTGCAGTAGACATAGTGACTGAAGTAGAAAATCCCAAATAATTTGCAGAAAAATTATTTAAAGTTGTAGGTGTATTTTGAAAGGTCACAGGATACAAAAATCATTATAATTCTTTACATTAAGTGAACAATTATGAACTGAATAAAAAAATCATTTAAAATAGCAACAAAAATGAGATAGGGCTAACAAAATATATGCAAAAGCCTATGCTTTAAAATACAATATTAAAGAGATAAATAGAAAGATCTAAACAAATGACACTATGCAACATATCCATGGGTTAGAAGACAATATTGTTAGAATATCAAGTCTTCTTCAAACTGATAAAGTGCATATTCGATTCAATGCAAAAATAATTCCAGCATAGACTTTTGTAGAATTTGGCAGACTGATTCTAAAATTTTTAAGGAGAAAACAAAAGATCTAGGATGGGTAGAACAACTCTGAGAAAGAGAAACAAAGGAGGGGTATTCATATTACCTGATTTCTGTACTTAATATGAAATTAAGCAATTAAGACAATGTGGCATTGCTGAAAGGCTATAAATATACATCAGTGAAATAAAAGAGAAAAACAGCCATTTATGGTCCATTTCTTTTCCACTAAAACAGCAAGAAAATTCAAAAGAGAAAAGATGATATTTTCAACAAAATATTCTTTAACAACTGGACAAAATTGTTAAGACCTTAACAAACTTGGAATATATCACACAGCTAATAAAATATAAACCTATAAGGCTTCTCAAAGGAAACACAGGAGAAAATCTTTGTGACATAGGTTTAGATAAAGATTTCTTTATATGAAACATAAAAAGCACAAACCATAAAATACTGATAAATAAAAATGAAAAATTGATGCTCTTTGAAAATATCATTAAGAAACTAAAAAAAAAAAAAAGCCTGGAAAAAATATTTGCAAAACACTACGTATGTATTATAGAAATATAAATATAAAGAATAGAAATATAAATAATCTTCACAACTTAATAAGAAAACAAGCAATCCAATTAAAAAAATTTACATAGGATTTCAACAGTCACTTGGCCAAAAAGGGATAAGGATGGAAAATAAGCACAGGAGCAAATGTTCATCATTAACCATGAGGTAATTGCAAACTCAAACCACAATGAGAAACCACTATGTACCTATTAAAATGAATATATATTCATATATACATATTATTCATTTCACCATATATATATATATATATATATAGATATAGATATAGATATAGATATATCTATATATATGGTGCTGGTGGGGATGCAAATCAATGAAAACTCTACTTTTCGGATGGAAATTCCAAATGGCAGGACCAGAGCTTGTCAGCTTACAAAGCTAACATACAAAGGAAACACACTTACTGAAAAACTCAGCAATTCTACTCCAAGGCCGTCACCCAACAGAAATGAAGATGTATATCCACACAATAATCTACACACAGAAGCTTAGAGCAGCTTTGTTCAAAATTGACAAAAGAGAAAAAACTCGAATGCCCATCACCTAATGAATGGATACACAACTCGTGGTGCAATCAAAGGAAACAAAATAGGGATGTGTACTACGCCAATGGTGAATCTCAAAAGCATTAGGCTGCATGAAAGAAGCACAAACTGAATGGTTATGAACTAACTATGTGATTAAATTTATAGGCCATTCCAGAGAAGAGCAAAAACTACAGAGACAGAAAAAAGACCAAACAAACCTCAGTGGGCTGAGGACTGGGGCTGAGGACTGGGGGAGGGGTCTTTCTGGGGTAGTGGAAGCTTACATGATGACTCATCTTTGCCAAAATTCACAGAACTGTGTATGTGAAAAGAATGAATTTTAATGCATTGAGGGATATCTTAATGAACCTGACTTCCATATCAAATATAATTAAATTATATTTAAATTAACTTAATCATGGTTTGACCTAGGGTTTTCTGTACACATCTGAGATAAAATGGTAAAGAATTAAATATATCATTTTCAGGCAGAAATCAGGGAAGGAGAATGTGTCTGGGGGAGAAACCTTTCTGGAAACCCACAACCCACTACACAGGAAACCCTTATTCAACCTGCTAGTATCCCCAGGTCAGAAGCCAAGTGTGGAGTGACAGCTCAGGGTCTCTGGAAAAATGCCAACCTCCGAACCGGGTTGAACATCAAGAAGCACATCAGAGCTGTGGAATCTTCCAGTCCAAAATCAGAACAGTACCTGTTCCAGTATGTTTTACTCTCTAGATCCCATCTTTATCTCTGTGGCTCAACCACTTAATCATAATCTGTTTACATTCCAGCCTCGCTTCATGGTCATATCACTCCTCATGAGGATTATGAGGCGACTGGTGCCATGAAACCCAAGGAAAGGATGAGGGTACTCATCCTCAAAGTTATGATTCCTATCTTCAAATATTTGAAAGCCTATCAGGAAAAGATAAAATGCCTTTATAACGTGAAGCCCCCAGCCCATAATGAGGATTCATGGGCTCAGGTTATGGGGAAGGTGAAATTAGTTTAATATAAAGAAAATGTCTCTAACCATCAGAAGGAGCCAAAGGAGAGTAGCTACCATATGTTGAGAGAGTATTATGCATATTATCTCTTTCAAATTTATAAGTCTTTGAAATAGGCTTTTATAGATAATATAAAATACTTAAGTTCATAGAGTCATGACCAGCATCGTGAAGATTTGAATCAAGGTCTTTCTTTGCTCCGTTATCAGATCTCCCAGGGCATACCAATGATCATTGACTCTACTCAAGCCTACTGGGAACCACTTGGCTGGCACCCGTTTCAGAAGAGCTTCCACAGTGTATGAGCTAGATACCATCTGCTTGTTACTTAGATATTATCGAAATCATGAATATTATGAAATTCTTTATTAGTGCATTTTCTACTCACATAAAAGAACCTCTACTGTCCTCTATACATTTTTTTCCCCATTACTTTCCAGTTTCTTTCTCCTACATATCCCTCTTCATCACCTTGCCTCACTACAGTTATGTTCAGGTGAAAGAGAAGACTTTTTAGTCAATAACAGCATAATTGCACCCCTGCCAGTGCATGGAGTTTGCCAACGGCATAATCTGCTCTCACACGCAGATGCTGCTCCTGGCCCTGACATTTGAGTCTGGCAAGTTGGCTGCCACTTTTTAGCACTGTGCCAATGTCTGCATGGAAGGAGGAACTTTTCCCAACTCAAATCTTGCACAGAACCCCAAAGGCTTATTTGGAGCATTGGTGTATATTTACAAGAAAAGTTCAGGATCCTGAAAAGGGCTGATAAGAAAGGCTCCGCGTTTGCTTCCCCGTTGTGTTCTCATTTTTTTTTTTTATTGGAACATGTTGAATATATTTGATTCCTTTGTTAAGTTACTTTTCATGTCTTGTGTACTACTTCCCCTACTTTTCATTTTTTGTTGTTTTTATAGGAGTGGTTTGGGAGTCATAATACTGTCAAATTGAAAGGAACTTTAGATGTCATGCAATTCAAATCCACCATCTACTACAGGAATCCCTTCTAGAACATCCATGGATAAAATTACCATGAAGTTTTTTCTTGAACACCTCATATAATGAAAGAGAAGATCATTCTGCCATGAATGCTAGCTGTGAAGGAATTCTTTTTCATCAATACCTATATTTTATCTCCAAGTAACTTCTGAGATTTATTGGTCTCTGGAACAACACACGATATCTTCACTCAGCCTTTCAAAGGAAAGTTTTTCAAATACTTGGAGACACACATTCTATGGCTTTCTATGAGCATTTTGGGTGGCTGTGTATGTATTTTGCCTGGGCCTCTGTTTCTACAGTAACTTTCGATCCTGTTTGGTGTAGTTTTATGTAGGTAATCAACCCCACACCTATCCTTCCATTATCTCTCTGATGTACTTTCCCTGGATCACTGAGAATCTGAAAACTAACACTTCCAAGACTCCCTTGCCAGGTGGATTTGGACAGGCTTGAAGGTAAAATTGAAGGCCAGCAAAGAACGAAGGCATTGGGGTTCTGGCAGCAGATGCCTGATGTACCAGCAGTCGTCTCTGCAGCATTAGCAACAGCACTATCTCCTGTAATTGCAGGGAGGGTGGCTCCACTCAAGGCCGCAGCAAGTGTAGGGTTCTGGGCACCAGCCCCAAAAGCTGCGGCAACTTCTTGATCTCTGAGTAATACCATCTTTCTCCTCTATCCCCATATCACATCTCTCTCTTCCCGTAGTATCTAGATGCCTTTGTATTCCTGATGGGATGCTGATTGTGAACTCTTACAACACTTACTACGTTCTGTACCATGGTACAGTTTTCCGTGTTCATGTCTTACCTCACCACCAGCTCAGTCACGACGACACCTGGCGTGTGGCTCATAGAGGTTAGCGATGCAAAATTTTTATCATTTGGAATCACGTCTCCTCTTAGATCCCTCTTCTTCAGACTACACACACCCAATTTACTCATTGCTCCTCATAAAGCATCGTTTCTAAAGTCTCATCTTCCTGATCATCCTCCTCATATCATTTGCTATTTCATTGGCTCTTAAAGTGTCACATCCAGAAGCAAACCCATTCCAGACATGGCCTCAGAATGCAACAGAATTCAAAATGAAAAGAACAAACATTTCTTTATAATCTCTACATTCTGTTCATTTATGCAAACATTTATCTTATTTGCTTTTTTACAGAAATCACATAGCACATGAAATCCATATTAAAATTCTGTTTAAAAAAATAAAGAAAATTCTGTTTAAACACCAACATCATAAATCAGCTTGGAATCTCAAACTCAAGATAATCTCAATTTCTCATTCTTTTATCTTTGCTATTTGTAAATCTAATAAGCTGCCCTTCTATGCCTTCATTCAAGATATTGCTATCATGCTGACTAGAACAATCCCATTCAGCACTAAGCAAGGTTGCTGAATCTAGCCTCAATCCTAACCATGAGTTAGATGTAGTTAGAGGCCTCTGTATTACTCTCAAATTCATTACTCCCCTATGCTAAGTGATGTTTTCAAACTCTCAGTGGTCCAAGAGTTTTGAAATTCAGTTTATTTTAAATATTATAATTTATTGTTCATCTTCATAAGTGCTTGAATTTCTACTTCATAGGCTAAAATTGTAAGAAGTCGGCACTGTTGATTTTTCAAATACTGAATCCATTTTGTCAAAAGGAAAAAAAATCATAGTTGCCACATTTTTTGTTGCTGTTTAATAAAATTCAAATTTCTAGATTTTTTGCATTCTCAAAGGATTTTTTTGGCAAATCATTACTTTCAAAGATAGAGTCTTTGATAAAAAAAATTATTGGATGGACATATGGCTCAGGGAAGTGCATGCAGGAGTCCTTGGAACAATGCACTGTGGTTTTGATTTACATTTCCCTGATGATTGGTGCGGTTGAACATTTTTATGTGCCTATTGGCCATTTGAGTGTCTTTTTAGAAAAAAAAATCTATTGAGGTCCACTGCCCACTTTTTTATTTGGATTATTTGGGTTTTTTTGCTATGGAGCTCCTTATACATTTTGAATGTTAGCTCCTTATCAGAAATGTAGTTTGCAAATATTTTCTCCCATTTTGCAATTTGCCTTTTCGTTTTGTTCATCATTTCTTTAACTGTGCAAAAGCTTTTTAATTTGCTGTAGTCCCACTTGTTTATTTTTGCTTTTGTTGGTACTGGGTATAATATCCATAAGATCTTTGCCTTATATGTGGAATCTAAAAAAAAATAATAATAATTAAAAAAAAAGCTTATCGAATGCCAGAATAGACTGGTGGTTGCCAGTGGTAGGTGGTGAGGTGAGGGGGAAATGGGTGAAAGTGGTCCAAAGGTACAAATTTCCAGATAAATAATGAGTAATTTCTGGGGATATAATGTACAGTATGATGGTTATGGTTAACAATCCTGTATTGTATACTTGAAAGTTACTAAGAGACTAGATTTTAAAAAGTTCTCACCACAGATACACACACCCACACACACACATATACACACAATGTAACTATGTGAGGTGACAGATGTGTAAACTAACCTCACTGTCATAATCATTTACATACATATAATCAGTATGTTGTACATCTTAAGCTGATGTATTATATTTCACTTACATCTCAATAACGCTAGAAAAAATCTTGCATTTACAGAGTATTATGGACTAGGTTGGAGGTTGTAAAGTAAGGCTAAGGGAATAAGCCTAAAATTCAGAAGAACTTTAAATATCGATAACATGATCTTAAAATGTATAAAGCAAGGTCCTATACACAGGATGGAATTTGAAATGAGTTATAAAGCGAACAAAAGCTCAAGGGACAAACCACTTCATAGCAGAATAGTTAAGGTAAATTCATTGTCAGAGGTCAAGCCCATTACAAGGACCAATGGGAATTAATCAAGGAGGGCTGAGGAGATAATTTTGGTTGTTGAGCAAGTTTATACGTATCCATACATCCATGCAATGAGTTTCTTGACATATCCTGGTGAGCAGCTTAATCTGTTTGCATAAATATTAGAGATTGTCTGAACCAAGGCTGTAGTAAAATTGAAACAAGATAGAGGCAAGATTGTATTGGGGCTTCAATGTCCTACAAAATGTTTAGTCTAGAAGGTATAAAAAAAATACCAAAGCATTTTGTAGAGGAGATTGACACCAAGAAACATAATATGATTATTTTCTATCTTTTTAACAGAAAGACCCTGGTCAATGATTTAGTCTCTTAGGCGATCAATCTAGTAGTAAATATTCACTTAGGTGTTTGTAACTTACTTTTTTGAAGTCAGACAGTAAAGAAGATATTCCAAGAATGTTTTGCCAAAGTTGACATGTTTTATTCATCGATTCAGAGAAGAGGTTTGATGGGTAAAGTCTTGGGAAAATCTACCAAAATTTCTTAAGAACACCTGCTTTTGTGTTTTCTTGCTCAGGCTGGCACACCTGTCAAGCCTCTGAAGCCCCTAACTGATCCAGATACCAACAAACTCATCCAGTCCGGGAAAGATGCTGTCTCTCCCAGATGCTTAAAAATGGCCATTTGGTAAAACGTGAAAGTAAATTGCTTCAGTTTTGCTTGCTGAATTTGACATGCATCAGTGACAATTTCCAATACTGAGCAGTTTCAGAGGGTCAAATGCATTGTTTTAAGTTTTTGTTTTTAATATACTTGATTGCTTTTCTTTTTTTTTAACTTCTAAATTTAATGGCTCTGTATTTGAAAGGTAAAATGAATAATAATGAAGATGAAAGGCAGCTTTACTTAGTTCCTTTGCCAGGTGAAACAGTTTGGAATGCAAAACAAGTGTTATGTGTGCAATGGTCTTAGCAGACGGAGGGAAACAGCAATGAGATGAACCTTGGTCTTCCGCCAAAAGACCATGAAGGGTGAGACATGCAGAACCAGTCAGAATGATCGAAGGTTGTTTTGGTGTTTAAAGAGGTTGCAGTTTTAGTCAGCAGTTTGTCTTTAGCACAGCATAGTAAATTACAAATTTTCTAATACTGCCTGTTTGCCATCTGTTTTTGAGAAATTATATCTGATAATAGACAATACAAAAGCATGACCTTGCTCAGCTTCAGTGGAGATCACCCAAACAAAACCACTGCGTATTTTTCCCCATTTCTAGAGAGATACTCAGAGAAGACGGGACAGGGAATCTGTCCAATTAAACCACCCTCAGATTAAACTGTATTTTATTTAATCAAGGGGAAATCACAGAATGCTGGTGTTATGAAGAGTCTTATTTTATAATTAGCCATAATTCTATAAGAGATAGTTTCCGTTAAATATCTTTTAGAGGCCTTAATAGATAAGACAGAAAAAGAACTAGCAGTGTATTTTCCAATGCCTGTTTGTCAGAAACACCTGTTGTACCACAAGAGAGTCATTATTTCTGTTAGGTTTGTTTTAAAGAAGTAAGATCCTAAAAGATCAATTATTTGCTCTATTTACAAGCTTTGATTTTAACTGGAATTTACCTGTTTCCAAAAGTTAAATACACATTGGAATATAAACAGATTTTCACTAAGAAAGATATTTGAAGGACTAGGTCTATAGACAAAGCAAAACAAGGCATGGTTTTAGGCAATGAGAATGATATTGAAATAAATATATCTTTAAAATTTGCATATTTAAAGAAAGCTACATTCATATCAGGTACTGTGGACTATGACTTGAGATGCTTGGTAAAAAACGGTCACATAAATTTATAATCATGCAATATATATGTTAATAACATGCTCTGTTGACACATATAATTATAGATTTTCTATAAATTTGTCTATTGTATAAAAGGGCATTTAGTTTTTATAAGAGATACCCACCAAATTTTCCAATTAAAATATCCATAAATGCAATTTGGATTTTTATTTAAGTTCCTAGTTGTCCTATGATCTCAGAATGAGTGCCTAAAACTCACTTTAGAAGTCCAGAAAAATGGCGTGTTATTGCACTCTTGGTATAAAAACAAGAAGACCTTCGACGAAACTGTTTCTACTGTAAGCCAAAGACCTTTCTTAAAAGATCACTCCACAAATCATTTCATTAAAAAAATGGTAATTAAAAAGTCACAAATTAAATATCAAAATATGTAACCAAACCAGCCTATGAAACTAAATTCAGTAAATGCCCCAATGACAAATTATGTCACTCTAAATCTTGGTTTTTGTCTAATTCTGTATATTCATGATATAAATAATGCTATTCTTTTTTTTAAATAATGTTATTCTTAATCCATAATCCATATAGATCATTTCATCTAGCTGCAGATTGCTATCACATGGATCAGGTCACATATTCCAGGGAAGCCAGAATATTAAGCTACTTGCCTCTCAATAAAAAAGAAAGATACTTTTTAGAGAGTTACACGTGCTACAAAAACCACACAACTCAACATAATGATGCAGACTACAGATAGCACACACATTAATCAGCGTAAACACAGGTGACCTACGCATGCCAGGCCATCTATCTGCTTCGAGCTGCCATCCTGCTGAGACTGGTCCAGCTCCCTGACGGTAAATCTTTACACCATCATTTTATCCCCTGTGCTGACAAGACATCTCTGCTGTGAGTAGCCAAATGTTTATGTGCGAGGACATCCCGTCCATTATTGTTATTAGTTCACTACCCTCATGCATGAGCAAAGAACATTAAAGGCCAAATGGGACAAAAAAAAAAAAAAAAAAGAGTTTCCTTTGGGTCTCAGCTTTCACATGGATCCTGGTTCCTAAGGAATGTGTGAAGGGCTTTGTCTTTCAAAAATATACAAGGAACTATTCTGAGACTCTGATTTCATACCAGCCAGTCTGTGGAAACAACCATTTCGTGAGTGCACTGTTGTGGAGACAGCATCAGAGAGTGGCAAGAAATGGGATTTCTGTTTCTGCCTCTACTCTGTCATGTGACCTCAGAGCCC
Source organism: Nyctereutes procyonoides (assembly GCF_905146905.1). Taxonomy (NCBI): domain Eukaryota; kingdom Metazoa; phylum Chordata; class Mammalia; order Carnivora; family Canidae; genus Nyctereutes; species Nyctereutes procyonoides. Next base: position 38,439,113 of record NW_026575120.1, on the reverse strand, counting down.
TGGTTCTTTAATCTCTTCTATTTCTTTCTTTCTTAATGAGAAGCTTTCTTTTTAGCCAAAAGATGTTATTACAGGCTAAATGGTCAACCCATCTCGCTCCATAAATAAACGTTTCAAGATACTTTCCAGTATTTCCTAAGGTAATTTTGCCCAGTGATTTTGCTACCAAGGTACCCAAGAATACAATCCCCCTCCCTACCCTCCACCCCTGTCATTAACCATGGCATTGGCATTCAACTATTGACTATGGTCTATTTTTTTTATAGTCTATTTTTATAAATCTAATCTTTTTTTCAAAAAACACTTTGGAATTTGGTATTCTTCTCAAACAGTAGCCTGTAAGTATTGATAAGTGACAATGCAAGGGCTCCATTCTGTGAAAACGTAAAGAATTAGTCTGTACTCAATATATACACAAAAACCTGTGTGGGAAGCTCTAGGAAGGCAGTGACCATGTGTGTCTCAATCCCTTATGGAAAGTGAGGTTAAGCCATCATGATTGAAAGTTAAGGTAAAAAACTAAGAACCAAGGAGACAGCTCTGTGGAATTGCTAGCAGGGTCTACTAACCAAGGAGAAGGACTGCTTTCCCAGGGACGTGGGAAGTGGAGGATAGTCTCGCAAGGATCAAAAATAGAAAGATACGCCTCAGTGAGAAGAAAAAGAGCATAAGCTGGCAAGCCTCCCAATCTTCTTTTTATTTGCAAACAGTCTTTGCTACATTCAAACACTGTTCTGGGAACGTGGACATCCTGCCAACTAAAGGGGAAGGGCTCTTCTGCCATATTGCTTCCAGAAAGAAGTCCTCGTTCTCCGGATGCTGGCAAGAAAGGAACAGCACAGGCACACTTTCCACCTTTTTTCATCAGTTAAGTGATGAGCTGCTTCTATATAATTGCTTTTTTTTCTCCTTTCCGTCTACAAAACGGCAACATCCAACAGAAACAGATTAAAATAACACAGTTTGATCATTTCATGGTAAATCCACGCTTTGACTCACGTCATGATCTATTTGGTCTAAGTTCAAGTACTCTTTTCTCTTACTTTAAGTTCAAAGTTATTTTAAATATCTCGACTTAATATGAAAGAAGTCTGTAATATCCTCCTATCTCTTTTTCCTTAAGAATGAGTCAGTCATTAGCAATTACTCCAACTGGAAACACAACTTCAGAAGAGTTTTAAAGGGGCATGGCAATGTAACTTTTCAGGGGAGTCCAATGTCTTGAAATCTCATTTGCCAATAATTCTTGTCAAGAATCTTTTTTTTTCAAAAATCTCAGAGGAATTCACACATTAATTAATTCTGACAGCAGCCTGGTAATGTGCCCACATCACAAATAACTAGAGAAGGAGGTGGCCCACAGTGAGATAACCAGAGAACCAATAATCTTAAACCGGTTTCCCCAAAGCCCCCATCTCCTTGCTCATTCTGTTCTCTCCATCCTTCAGAAAATGTTCCTATTTAGAGTTGTTGCCACTTTGTGCCATGGACATCACAGAATGAGATGAGAGAGCTTGGAGGTTTTGTTTTGTTTCTGAATTCCTGTGATCTCAGCAATATGTTATCTAAAAAAAATATATGATAATCTATTTTATAGAGGCTCTGGTTGTTTTCTAATATGAGGAACCTTTTGAGTAAGTAATATGCCATACTGTCCAAAGCTATGACTATACATTTGTGTTTATTATCACTGTTGTTTCATCTTCTCTTCGACTGAAATGTAGGCATGACCACATACGCCAACACATTGTTGGATGGGAAGTGATTGGTCTTACACATTTAAGATCTCCCAGATAGCAGTTTGAGGAATAAGCAAGAAGACAATAGGAAGAGGAGAAAAACCTGCTTGAAGTTACTTTAATAGTCCAAAGGAAAGATCATGGAAGCTTAGACTAGAACGACGCCACTTAAAAGATGGAGAGAGATGAGCGGAATTCAACAAGGAACACTTTTCCCATTGAAAAACATAAATTTTTGAATAAGTTTTATATGAATCTAGTCAGAATGGCTATTCATACTAAAAAATACACGATATTCAGAATAACTCCCACTTTTTTCCAGGCTGATTCTAGCAAATTTTGAAAGCAGCAATGGAGAGCTCTTGCATTCACATCACTAAAGTTTGAAACTACAGCAATATGTAGTTATACAAAATTAATCCTCCAGCGGAGGTCACATGAGTAGTCAGATTATTGTTAAGTTCTCTTACATTACACATTCATCACACTCAGGATAAGAAAATACATCACGGTTTACTGTACAGGTTGTTCATTACCATTTTAATGGGGATTGCCTTTGATCAATACAACTTGGCTTTGCCATAGCTCTAGGTATTCAGCGAAACTCATCAGCTAGAAGACAGATGAGGAGCACAATGCCTTGAAAATAGCAGTCACTCAATATATATTTATCGACTTGAATATGGATGCTTTTCAAACTACAATTAGTTTTCTAAAACCATAAAATATTGATCTAACAAGTTTTCATCTGAGAATGCAAAGGGGCAGCATCTCCTTAAGAAGTCCATTTTAGATTATTTCCATTATCAGTTCATTCTTTGATTTCTCCTACTGACAGTCTAGCTTTTTGTGTTTTCGGTTTTGTTTGCGTTTTTATTTTTTTTGCCTTTCTCTGTCTCTCTGTTACAAAGCAAAGCTAGATTTCCCATCATCTGTCTGCTAACAATTAGATTTAATGTGATTAAATTGGGAATTATCCTGTGAACTATAGTAATCAGCCACTTTCCCTCCTCTGTTGATTTGATTCATTCCTTCCCTCTATTTCCATTTTAATAATTATTTTATCATTTCACTTTAATTTGCTTCCAATAAATTAAATTAAATGCATCAAAGGCCCTCAAAACAAATTAGCTTTTTGCGAAGTCAGGTCTTAAAGATCCAAAATATGATTTTGTTTGTTACTCTGTAGATTATAAATATGCATTACACACTGGGAAAGAGCATTTTCAAATTAATTTTCCATTGCTTCTAAAATATCTGAGAATTCCTTCTAGGCCAAAAGAAGTTTCCTCATAAATCTTATTATATCTTTTAGTTCAAAAATCTTCATAAATTTATTTTAGAAAATATAAGTCTTTTAAAAATTCAAAGAAGCATTGGATGATAAAAATTTCACTCAGATTAAAAATTTGTTTATTTTTTTTACCTTTTCTCTTTCTAGAAAAATAATTTCCTAATTTAAAAAAATCTCCCTGTTATTTTCATGATTTTATCATGATTTTAGCTATATGGAGAAAAGTCATTGCCTTATGCACTTTTAAAGAAGTTCAGTTCTTTCTTATGGGGAAAATACTTCCATCCCCTTATATTCTTGGGACACAGCAAGGTACAGACACCAAATTTATTCCAACAGATTATTTGAAAAATAACTTATCTATAACAGAAAAATCTTTCTTTTAGAAGATATTAAACACTGTATTTAAGCGCCTACACCGGAGTGCTAGATACTCCTGAAGTGGAGAAATAAAAAACAAAATATTTTATGAGAAAGATGTATCCAACCTGTGAGATCAAGGACATATTTCCCTGTAAGATGCCAGAGTTCCCAACTCCAGATGATCTGTGGAGGCATCTCTGGCCAAGATCCAGCTTTGATAGAGTAAGGACTGTGGTGGGTGGAAGTACTGAGGTGGAAGTGTTGGCAGCGGAGTATGAGGGCCGAGCCCCGACTTTTGTGCTTATGACTTTATTCAGCATTTACCGAATGCCTCTCAGGCCATGCTGCCATCTATCTCTGACAGCTATATGTACATAGAAGACTTTTTTTTTTTTTTCTTACATGAGGACCTCTTTCAGGATGAATATAGGTTAGTAGAGTAAAACATTCACAGAAGCAAGAGTAAAAAGAATTGGCAAAGAAAGAAAAGTACAAAGGAGAAAGTGATTCTTTCTACCTGTTGGGATCAAGGAAGGCAACCAAAATCCAAGCCATGCATGGAGTCCAAATCAGCCCTTTCCTACTCTTTGAGGCCACCGTGGGGAATAATTTTCCCATTGCTTGTTGCTTCTCTCTCACATTGCTCATCAGGAAAGAAGGTGGAACTTTACATCTTTCTATCTACGTTTTGTCCCAAGATCAAGAATTTTGTTTTGTTTTTAATGGTAGAATAATGGAGAAAGAGACAAGAGAAAAATGTTTCCATGCTATGTATTGTTTTCGATTATTTATCTTTTTAAATGGTAATTCCTCTGATAAGATTCTCATCAAAATACTCATTTTTTTCCCCTTTTAACGTACACAGAGAACCAAAGTAAGATTCCCTTCCTTCTTTTTTTAAACAGAAAAACACCACGTGCAGGTTTTCTGGCATTTCTCTGCAGCAGCTGGAGTAAGGATAAGAACCCAGGATAAAATCCAGAATAAGGTCCTTCAGGGGAGGAAACAGATTTGAGGCCGGGACATCACAGTAACTGAAGATTCGGCCTGGCCTGGTGCTAGCAACAGCTGGTGGGATTTACCTGCCTCTTGTAATCCCTTCTGTCGTTGACACTGCAGACTCTGCCCTCGGCCAGGCCTCTGATAAGACATGGACATATGTCACGGCGTCCCCGTGCTCCTGCAGCTGCTGAACTGGTACCCTGCCTCAGAGCCTCCTTGGCCGAAGAATAATTGCACCTCCTTTCTCTCCAGCATGAGCTAGGATTTGCTTTCGGATTTGCCCTGCAGCAAACTGGCATGGGTTCTGACTATTTTGTTCTTGTACTTCTTCCCTGGGTACCCGCACTGTGCCACCAGCAGACCCGTGTCTTGACCCTTTCTTTCTGGCTACTGGCTCCAGTTCACAGAAACCAGTGGCTGTTGCTCATGACTCCCATGGTGGGACTGCGTATCTTTGTGTAATTGGTGGATCAAGATTCCACCATTAAATTAGACACCGGTAAGACACAAGTCTACTCAGTGTGGATAAGAGAAAATTCCAAAAAAAAAAAAAAATCCATGATATTACTTATGCCAGAAAATTTGAAGACTATGTCTACAAATAGAACACTTAGAAAAATATTTAGGAATGAATAAGTGCCTTCAATTGTAATTTTTTAAAAGTATATCGCTATGTAGATCTATGTTACTATTATGCATAATTTTATATGATATATAAAATATGTATTTATATGATTTTTTTGAGATGGAACTTTTTTTAAAGATTTTATTTATTTATTCATGAGAGACACAGAGAGAGAGAGAGGCAGAGACACAGGCAGAGGGAGAAGCAGGCTCCACACAGGGAACCAGATTTGGGACTTGATCCCAGGACCCCAGGATCACACCCTAAGCCAAAGGCAGACGCTCAACTGCTGAGCCACCCAGGTACCCCAATATGATTTCTATATATTTGCATCATATTCTTCATATAATATAAATAATATATACTATATGAAATATATTTATATTACATAAATGTGTTATATAAATTATAAATTTAAATTATTTAATATAAATGTATTTATATTATAAAATATTTATATATTATCTATTACTATGTAATACATAGTAATGTATTACTATGTAATGTATATTATGTAATACATACATAATATGTGTAATATATATATATATTACACTGGTTATATGTTATTTATTTCTGAACCTTGTGAATAATTGGGTGTAGATAATTAAATTGAATAATTTATTCTAATGTAAATACATAGAGATAAATATATATGTATAAGCGCAGACATGCGCACACACACACATCCGCTGCATATTTCTATGGTGTGTGAACACCAAAACAATGAAAATCTTTGAGCTCCCTTCTGGTATGTGTAAGTGAACTACATTTTATTATTTACTAAGATGGAGTACGCTGTATTACTTTCTGAAATGGAGATTTCTCTAGGCCTTATTTTGCCAGACTTTGGAACAGTTATGTTTTCACTTTTTTTAACAATGACTGAGGTTTAGCTAACCTTGGTAAGGCATTTATTTGTAAGTTGTGAATAGAAGGCCTTAAATCATTAATGTGAATTTAATGTTGGTTACCTTTTCCCTGAAAGTTTTCACATTGTAATTCATTTGTCACCTGAAACAGTGACACATGTGACTTTTCCCCATAGCTTATTATGAAATTCCAGGCAGTATCTTCAGATAAAATATAGTTCAGAGAATTCACAGGAAACATTTGCTAATTTTATAAGGATCTTACCAACACTACTGTAAAGAGACAGATCTGGATGGCCCGGTGGTTCATTGTCCCTCCCCTCTATCATGTACACACATGTGTGGGCACACAAACTCACTTGTACACACACATGCACACACACACAGACCAGCTGAGAGTTAACTGGATCCACAGGTTCAACTTAGCTCAGTGACGCACAAGTGGGTCAGCTGTGTAGTACATGTGAATAAATATATTTCAACCAACCTGTTAAAAAAAAAAATCACAAAAGCTAATGGAATTACTGTGTTCCTGAATACTCTCCCCACCTATCATCATTAAGGCTCCCTCCTTCAAGAAACTTTGTTTCATGCTCTCATACTGCCAGCACTCATTCCCTACAGGGATGTCGAGCATTATGGGACTGGAGATCGTTTCCCACTGGAACTCTGGCCATGGGTGTTCAGACTTTCTAAACCTGACATCTGAGTGATGATGGCCTAGGACACAGTGTGTCCTCTCCTACTTTTTTGATTTTAAACCCCCTTCCCCCACCCCCTACCTCAATGATCCTATGATATAACCAACCTACTTACCACTAGTGGTAAATTTCTGTGACACTGATGAATGACAACCATAGTCATCATTTCGCCCCATGACACACATATTCATGTATCTGTAATTCAAAACACTGTGCATCAGAGTACACGTGGAGGTGGACCAGTGCAGAGGATAGGCAGCATTTCTGCTCTTGGAGCTCGCATGATAGAATACTCGAACACTGGTTACTTTATGTGCTGCTTTCACAAGTACTTGCCCACGTTACTAATTGAATTTTTTATTTCTACTTCTTAAATAAGTCATGATTTGCTTTTCCTTTTTCTTTGAAAAAAAAAAGTATACTTGTACCAATCTAAAAGTTCTCTTCAATCATACATATTTCATATCCATCATCATTCATATTTTGTTTCATGATCTCTTTTCTTGAATGTTCTTATTTACAAACTAGGGATGATTTTCAAAATTTCACAACTCTCAGAGAGCTTTAGGAATAATTTTGTCTTCATAACTGCTGTGTCAGGTTTACAAAAATAAAAATAAAAACACACAAAAAATAGTTTTTAGTATGCTCATTCTCTGTGAGGTGTATATTTATCTACCCTGAATCTGTAGTGTCCTTGTGAAACTGCATTTCTCTTCGTTATGCCAAAATTCTTAGGAAAAACATTGTTTTTTGCTCTCTCCTCCCAAACACCTGCACAAAACTCTTGAGCAGAGATCAAAGGAATACAATCTACTAGAGTGTGATCAGCGATGGGCTAGTCACACCAGCACCTGCTTTTCATTACCCCCAAAGAACCACAAATTGAAGGGCAAAAAGAGCTATAGACTGAGACTGAGAGAAGTGTACAAGTGGAAAAATAAATGAGAAACAAGGAAATCCAAGAGGAGAGAGAATGGAAACAAAACTGTCTTCCCACTACTCATGGAATGCAACTTACATAATGATTAAAATAAATATGTTCACTTATAAATGAATATTAAGAAACTGCCCAGACCTTTGATGGAGGAGCTTTTTTTTTTTTTTTTTTTCCTTTCCTCTCAAATGCCAAACCTTTGGAGAGCTGGCTCCATTTTATTCCTACTTAGGATTATACTTGTCACATTTTAGGCATTTTTCCCTCTAACCCAAGCATTAATAGACAGGCCCTATTACACCAGATGTTGTCTTCCTTATGCTTGCTTATCATTCTTTGCACATCACCTCTAACAGTGAGATTTATTTCCCTTTTTCTTCCTCTAAGCCTATCTATTATTTTCCTTTGCACAAAATCAACATCACTTTATCCTTCAAACACTGGAGTTTACAATTCTCCCAGTTAAAATGCTTTATATTTAAAAAAAAAAAAAAGGAAAATCCACCAAAGAAGAGCAGATCAGTGGCACTGTAGGAGTATTGGCTTCTTTACAGGAAGAGATTATAGTAGATGCTGTGGATACCCTACATCGAAAAAGAAGCTATATGGTAAAATCATCTTTTAATCAAATAGAACTCCTCGAGTAAATACTGGAGTCCTCATTAGACTAATTTGCTAAGTTTTTCCCCTCATGCACACTCTGTCACTTCATATAGAGAATGTACTCAATGCAATACAAAATAATAAAGACGGAGAAGAAGAAAGGAAAGAGGAGGACTGGCACAGCTTCAATAAAGTATCAGACTAATTCACCAAAGATGGCCTTCTGGCCCTGAGACAATTGATCTACAACGCAGACATTATTCAACAACAATGCAAATTATAATCAGCCACCAAAGGCACTCACTCTCTCAATGATTTCCTGACATTTCAGAACATTAGGGGAGAAGTATATCTTTCCTTTGGGATTCGCATCGGTGTTCGGTATAATTTCCCTGTAAACTCCAGATAGAAATATTCCAGAGAAGGAAATAACAAAACAAAGCCATAAATATACCAAGTTGTTTATGTTTTTGGAATTAAAATGTTTTGCAAAGGTATTTCATAAGAAGCAGAGACTTTTATAGTTTTCTGCTTTTCTCTTGTGACATCCTCCAGAAACAGACAAGATAGGCGGGCACCCTGACACGAAACTTACGGAGTCCTAGACTTTCTTATAGTCTGACCTCACCTTTAAAAAATATCATCTATTCAATAGCAACGCTCCCTAAGCTCCTAGGACTAGGGTGGTTCTGGCTATCTCAAAGTACTTACTAGAACAAACTCTGGAGTCAGATTCCCTTTCTCCCTCTCCTGACTCTGTCACTTCTTAGCTATGGTGTTGTCACGGGCAGAGACCTAAACCTCATAAGGTTCAGTTTCTTGTTGTCCAAAAACTTTTATATTATCCACATCTTTGGTATGTTCTGAGTATTACATGAGATAATGCCTGTAGGTATTGATCATAATGCCCGGCACATAAAAAGTGCTCAGCAATCACTAACTACTGTTGTTATTGCTAGTGACTACTCAGATCAGCTCTACTCCACTGAGGAGAAACTGGAAAATGTGAACTCACAAGGCTCATGTGGAGATGATTATATTGATAAAATCCTAGTAAATGCATCATAATAAATGGTAGTGAGGGGTTACAAAAAGCCATGCTATTCTCAAGGCAATTTTATTTTACCTTCTCAGGGTCAGTTTCCTCTCCTATAAAATGGGGATAATAACAGAATCTATCTTAGATTATTCTTGTGGGGTTTACAAGAGGTGAGATAATACCTAGAGAGCTGTTAAAATGCACAGGATGTAGTATATAGTAAGTGCTCATTGAGTCGCGGTTGCCAACTGTTCCCTTTATTATAGACAATGATGTCATTCTCTGCCTTTTCCAATAATGTATTTTGTCCTTTTTAAGTAGTGGACATGAGAACGGATCCTTTTACTTGTTTCTTTTGGAGAAAACCATGCTTACTTTCTATCACTAACCCAGAATTATCTTGGAAGGTAAATGACGTCATACTACTAAGCTCCTGGATGGGTATGTAGCTGTCGGTTGGAGACAAACACAGAGGGGAAGCTCCATGCAATGAAGGAGGTGTAACGTGAAGTCTGGAAACAATCAAGGAAGGGAGCAAGGGGCTTCCCAGGTAGGAGAGAGAACCAGGGTTCACAATTGAGTCACCAGTGCAAAGCACGGACAACAGAAGAGGAGCCAAGAGCAGACAAGCAACAATCAGGAGAAAGTGAAGTCCTGGGGCAAAGGAAGAGAATTTGGGGAGGGTTAAGGCTTCCCAGGGTATAGATTAGGGGTCTCAGACAACCCTAGATCTGAAGGGTTGAGGGGTTCCTGCTAACATAGAGGCCACATAAATTTTTATGTCCTAATAGTTCGACAAACCTTATTCAATTTGCTGTTTGAGCACAGAGTTTTTTGTAAGCTGGGGATATTTCCACCCTCTCTGTAATCAAACCTAGATTATGTTCAAAACTTAAATAGTAGTCCAGGGGACAATGAATTTAAAGAGACCTTGGCTACAACATTCATTCTGCCACTAATCAGATAGAGGACACCATCAATTGCTGCACATCCTTGGACCTCAAGCTTATCATTGGTAAAATATATCAGACTAAATGATTAATACATTTCTATTAATAATTTATCTCTGCTCTTAATTTTCTTCCCTGGAAAAGGTTGCATGGTAAAGTGAGAAGGAATATAATTTGAGAAGTAAAGTGATACGATTTTAAAAAAATAAAATACACATACAAAGTAAAACAATGGGGAACTGGCTTTTTAGCCTCAAACATATAATGTTCAAAGATATGTCTCTCCCAGATGGAATCAGATAATTTAAACCTGAAATATAGCACTTTAAAAAAATATATAATTGTCAGATCCATGAAGATATGTACACTTCTTAGATGGACAGCCAAGTGAGATTTCACATGATAATTGCCACAGCCAACATAGAATATATACCTCAGGGCTACTTTCACATCCCAACCCACTTTGTCCAACAAGTTGGAGGTCATTTGTCAGAGCCTCAAGGAACTTAGTACTGGAGGAAGACAGGGATTTCTTTTAAGGCTTAATAAGTTAAGACCCTGTCAGTTCATCTTTTTGGATATGATATCATTTGGGGATAGTAATAAACTCCCGTTTAAGCTCAGTTTCTTTTAACCTTGACATGAGCTCACAGACAGGAATACAAGCATGTTCGATGCAAGGAACAAACAGGCTGAGTTTACAACTAGAACGGTTTTGGATTGTCGTGCAGCCCGCCTGCAGAGTACGAGTTAGTACAATCGTCGTGCCTTTGACTAAGGTCATATATGATCACATGGGTTCTGAACAATAATCATGGGCAGCAGGTATGGATGATTCTATAGAAGAATACAAATTTCTACAACTCAAAGAATTTAAACATTAACATTGGCTTTTGCTCTTTTATAAAATCAGGAATGGGACAAACAGGGCTAATCTTGACTTGAAAAATTAAACTGCTATGTTACTATTTCCTGATAGCTTAGTATTTTGCAATTCTTTCTCTGTATGGGTCAGAGGCGCTCTGCACATGGTCATTACATATCAGTGTCTGGGTCAGAGGCGATCTGCACATGGTCATTACATATCAGTGTCTGTTCAACTTGAAAAAAAAAATAATCCTGGCCTTGCAAACAGATTAGGAAGGATCAGGTCAAAGAGCGCTTTCTAATAATAATTATATAATTCAAACAATATTGAGCAAAAGTCATAAATACACCTGAAAGAATAGTGGTGAGGTATAATAGAGCCCTTAGCTGTTGGAGCACACTAGGCAGTAGCCACGGAATTCCCTATTGCAAAAGAGAAGAAATAAAATACTAGTGAAAATACAAAAAAGAATGAAAATCAAAGCGTGTGACTCGATGAAGTATTAACCATGGCTACAAAGAATATTTTAGAAGATATTATTTAATACACACAGTACAGACCCAAACCCCCTTCAATAGGACTTCAAGTCGTTTTTCATGCGTACTATCCATTAAAAAAATGGAAGATGTTTTATATTTCTGCCATTCCACTATTTTACAAGGTGCCCGATTAATGTATCAGGGAATCTGTTGGTCATATGACTTATAATGCTGCTCTAGAGTTTATGAAGCATTCTTTTGCTCATTTAGAGGGAGCCACTCAGCAGAATATCACTATTTGATTTTCAAAAATAAAACACAATTCCTCCTTTGGTTTTTATTTAATTAAATTGGTTGCTGACATTATTGCCCAAATTATGAACACCATACGATATTTTTAAAGTTCAGAGATGTGCAATTTAGATGGCTGTGTCCTCTAACACTATGATAGTGTACTTTTCTCTATGTATGCCTCTGGCATTGTCTGAAGGGTCAATTTCAGTTTTAAGTTTGGAATGGAGTGGAGAAGCAAGGTTATGAGAGGATTTTGAAATCAGAGCTTATACTTGGCAAAAGGAGCCCTAACATTTTCTATACAAACAAATGAAATGCCAGAGCAGACTCTCAATGTCAGAGCTTTTGAAGGAAATTTGGTTTGGCTCAACAAGAGTTAGCTGTGTATGCTGAAAAAAAAAAAAATTTTGACCTAGAAACAAAATGGTCTCTACAAATAATCAGTGAAGCTGAATGGAAATTAAAATGATTTTTAGTGGTTGACCTTAGTTGCACACTAGACAATTATGAGAAGGTAATAATTATCATCTGAGCATAGATGGTGGAATAATGACCATTGCTAATACAAAGTTGCCAAGTAATTTCAGATTTACTTAGTTATTTAAACATAGAATCATAAGAGGCAAAAACTGGAAAAGATACTGGAAATCACAGTCCATCACAGTAATATTTTAAATGAGGAGAAACTCAGGTCTGTTTCCAGTAACACCCTTGAAATTACATACATTTGAATATTTAGAATCGCAATATAAAAATGTTTAAAAAAAAACACTCTTAAAACTAAGGTATAATTTGCATTCAATGAAACTCACCCCTCTTTAGTATACAGTTCTGCAAGTTTTGGCAAATGAAGAAGTTGGGTAATCAAAAGCATATTCAAAATATAGAACAATATCAACATTCCCAAAAATTCCTCTGGGCATTTTTATAGTCAACCCCTAAGTACTGAAAACCACTGATATGTTTTCTATCTCTATATAGCTCTTCCATAGAACCTACATTTTAAGAGCAAGAAAAATACACCTGTTTTTGAAGATGTTTGAAGGAAACAGAACTATAAAATACTATAAAATGTATAATGTTTATACATTATAAGGCTGTTTCCTAAATGTAAACACACAACACTTAAGATGGCTACAGTTATTTGCTATTAGAACAGGGGCAGCCTTCCCCTCCCATACCTCCAGACCCAGGACTGGCAAAGAACACTTGAGTGCTCTTGACAAAGTAATCAGATACCCCTTCAAGCTGGAACTAAATGTTTGCTCAACATTTTTATTTTTTTTATTTTTTTATTATTATTATTATTTTTTTTTTTTTGCTCAACATTTTTAGAGACGAGGCCTAGCACCTGCTTGAAGGCAAAGGCAGAGAACGAGGATCCCAGAAGGCAACACCCTTGCATCTTGCATAATCCACCTACCCAAACACACAATTAACCAACAATCTTTGGAGCACACAAGCTCTGCTGTGAGTGAAATGAACAGTCTGCCCCAAGTTGCTTAATCAAGAATTCCTCTTAATACATCCAGTACTCTTTTGAAGAGGAATTCTGAATAAAAACAATATTCTTCTCTGCTTTACACTTACAGGGAGTTTTACAGCCTAGTATCCCAAGCAATTGCCAATCTGACCTTCTGTCCTTTCTCTACCATGTGTCATCTCTACACTTCACTTAAGGAGTTCAACAAGCTACTATGCTTCTCCTGACACTTTAGGAGTCTCATTCTCTCCCCTAACCCCAACAGCACCTCGGAAGGTTGACCAGTTGTGTGGGAGAAAGAGCCCCCTACTGCTGGTTACAAAGGAGCAGGAAGGTGGGAAGAAGGATGTTGTGTTTCCTATACCAGCACTGACTCTTGATTAAGCTTTCCTATTGAAACAGAATTTAAATCATGGTTAGATTTTTATACTCTAATGGTAAACCACATTCAGGTACTTTTGTTTCTTCCTTCTTTCATTCATCTACATTTATTGAGTGCCTGCTGTGTTTGAGACATTGTGCTCATCACTAGATACATTCCTTGCCCTCGGAGGCCAAAATTAAGTGAGGTTAAGTCAGTTTCTATAAGCTTGTCTAAGATCTTATCATACTTTGTTAAATTATTTCTAATGGAAAATGTGATTCACTTAAGTTCCAGCAGTAGATTTACAAAAAAAAAAAAAAAAAAAAAAAAAAAGAAGAAGAAGAAGAAGAAGCCTTGGTAATCCCAAAACCATTTATCAATTTGGAGTTGCTTGCATATTAGAAATGAACAACTGGTCCTCTATTAATCATTAATATGTCACATTCCTGTTAAATTGAAGTACTATTAATTTAATTGGAGTGAGGGAGGAAAAGCTGATTGCTATCATGAGTCCTCTTTTCCCTTGCAGCAGATATGTGCCTCATGAGATTTAACAAAAAGAAATAAAACCCAACTATTAAACTCTTCGTTTGCTACTTCATTCCCCACAGATTAGAAATGGAAGCTTGTCATCAACATGGCATGATTGGTTGCATTTTAAAATTCAGAGTCTAATGACTGGCATGTGATAAATCTCTCATTAAAATATTCATGAATAATCAGATTAAATGTCACATCTCCAAAGAAAGATCATCTGATCAGAGGTAACATCAGTTAATTTCTTTATTTGTTTGTAGAGTACTATTAGAGTGAAAGCAATCAGTATGAGAAACCTCTGTATTGGTGTGTGAATCACATATAAATTATGTGTTGCCTTGTACTTGGAACAGCACAGAAAAATCAGAAAATATTACCTCCACTTTTAAGGAAAATGGATGGGATCAGTGTGCATGAGTAATCTGGTAATTTTTTTCGACCAATACGTTTACTTCCGCATTGATTGTCATAACTCTTCCAAATAAGGACGAAGAAAAGGAGTTCTGATTTTCAGGATGAATGGAGAATAAGACACTATGGACAATCGAATATTTGGGTTCCAAGAGAACTGAAATACCATAAGCTTGTAGAGTTATGCTGATTTCACTGAAAGTCTATGCTGAATTTGGCAAATGTTACTAAATGTGTACTAGAGAAGCAAAGTCACAGGATGTGGTTAAGTGGCATAAAGCTGGAAATGCTATCCTGAGGAGAGGTATCTTCCCTTCTTTCAAGGAGACCTAAAAGGACCCCAGGATTGGCCCATAAGGCACTCTCGGTATTAGGACACTCACACTATAGCCTCCTTGACAGAAGGCAAAGACAGCAAAGACTGTCATCTCTCTTTGAGGGAACTCAAAAATTATACCCAGTGCCCCCCTACATGTTAGATATGACTTTCTAATACACTATCCTATTTTTAGTCAAAATTTTACTTTCATTTTTCCCTAAAGGTTACTGATATCAAAATATGCATGCTGTGTGGATAATAATAGCGGTTGTATATGCAATTTATTATGGAATTATATGATAGCTTATCATGTAGCTTGTGATTAACTTTACACTAACATCAAAGCCATATGGTCTCCTACCCATTTACGGAACAAAGCTATCTCCTTAATGTCACTTACTGTTGGTTAATTTATGATTTGGCAGACATGCTGTGGACGAGCACTACCTTTTGTCAGAGGTAGAAATTTTTAGCAAAGGGAAATGCATTAACCTTGTCAATTTTCACCCTCCCTCCATCCAATACACAATGGCTCTAGTGCCAACAGGTTTCTGCCCTTAAAACTTAGATTCATTAGCAATTTGGGAGCATCTGGTGGACCTTGAGTTTAGAAACACATCTGGGACACCTGGGTGGCTCAGTGGTTGAGCACCTGCTGCTGGCTCAGGGCGTGATCCGCAGTCTCAGGATCGAGTCCCACATGAGGCTCCCTGCCTGGAGCCTGCTTCCCCCTCTGCCTATGTCTCTGCCTTTTTCTCTGTGTGTCTTTCATGAATAAATACATAATTTAAAAAAAAAGAAAAAAAAAGAAACACATCTAGTCTTAAAAATGTAATCTACCAGGGTGTACATACAGAAATATTCCCAGGATTGGATGTGCCTGGATCTTAAAACACAGAGACAAGATGATCCAGTAGTGTGCCACATGACTACATACAGACTGATCCTTTCAGGGTGTTCACTTTAAAAGTGGCATTGGTAACCCACAGACGGGTAACACGAAGTTTTGAGAAGACCAAAACTTTCTCTTATGAAGAACATTTGAAAAAAATTGGCATTATTTGGTGCAAATTCATTTTTACACCAAACGTTTGGTGTAAAACATTTGGTAAATTCATTTTTAAAAAAGCATTTATTTATCAAGTACTGAAAAGGCTCTCAAACATTAGAGGGTATGGAATAACCTTAGAGCTGAACAGATAGTACAAGGAGACTTGCAAAGAGATACGTGTCAGCTCAGTGAAAAATACACTCCCATAATAAGAAACATGCACAAATGTAATGGGGCTCAAATATCCATGATTCTGGTGGAATCACTTTCTGAAAATATTAATTTGTAAAAATTGTTAATTTAATTCTTAATTTAATTATTAATTCTGGTGGATTCACTTTCTGAAAATATTAATTTGTAAAAATTAACTCATTAATTTAATTTTGTTAATTAAATATTAATTAACCCTCTTCAAAAACCCTTCCAATGTAATGGACTTAACACCATTTCAAATCCTTGCTTTCCTTTCCTTTCAGTGCAGTCTAAAAATTCTTATTTGAGACCATAATGTTCTATTCATTACATGGGTGAATTGGTTTTATGAAATAATGTTTCTTAGCTATCCGATATATAACCCTTCTTAAAATATGTGGAAGCCTAATACAGTTTATCTCTCCCTGATGAATTCATCATCCTGGCACTTCTTATATAAATAACTGATGGCAGTTTCTGCACGAAATATTCTCAAAAAATAAAGTTTTAATTTGCTTTGGCTATTATTACTTGTGAGCAGTATGCATTAAAGATTTGGGGTTTTTCTAATAATACAGAATTTGCCAAAAGAAAATTATTTTTTTACACTGCCTATATTATAGTTCCAATAACTAGTAACAACCCAATAAGTATACCTTTGGTGATGATTATCAGGGTCAATGGAAATTTTAGATAATCAAGAAGGAAATGTTCCCTTTCAGAAAATCATGTGATGTGGCACGTTCTTCCGTGTAAAATATCCCATCATTTAAGATATTTTACATACTGCCATACACCAATAAAATCAAAATAGTACACCTAGGGAAATTATTCAACTGTTCTGTTCTACATTTTTAAATATACTTAGTATTTTTGATAAATGCATTTCATTTTTTAAAATAGATTTATGTATGTATGCATTTAGAGTGTACACCTGTATTGCCAGTAAGAGGAGGAGGAGAGGGAAAGACAGAAACCCAAGCAGACTCCCCACTGACCGTGGACTCCCACGTGGTGCTCGATCTCAAAACCCTGAGGTCATAACCTGAGTCAAAACCAAGAGTCGGTTACCCAACTGGCTGAACAATTCAGATGCCCCAATAAATGTATTTTAAGAAACCACACTTAAAGAAGACATGTTAACTTCCTATGAGTTTTAGGAGAGGTACTACTAAAAACATTTGACAAATACTATGTCAAGGACATTCAACCTTTCATGCCTGCATTAGCCTCCAAGTTTCCAGACTGCATGAATTTCCCAGTTTGGGCTGATGGAAGGGGAGAAGGGTAATTCACAAGAGGGGACTTGGGAAAGTATCTCATTGTCATCCAGGACAAAACCAGATGTGGCTTGCAGGGTAGGACGCGTCTCACACTATTTCTCAGGAAGTACGTTTTTAAATTATGTTGACTATGTACATAGATAACAGCAATCGAAAGCATGAATCGTGACACCAAAGGTACCAAAACAGTTAAAACAAAGTAAGGATGACTTTGGTAGACTGGAATTGGAAGGTTGTCACGTAGTTACGTCAGAGTTGGAGGCCGCACTCATTATACCTATTTCGTTACAATAAACTACTTAGAATAGGTTGCTATGAGACTCCATTCCTATTCATAAAGAATAGCCCTCAAACAGCATGGCCAAAGACCATTCTGGAGGCTTTTCTTAGTGTCCCAGTTCTTTGATGGAGTATGTGTGAGATGAATCGTGTTGCTCCATAGCTCTTATTACTAGGTACCTTTTCACAGGTGCATTTGCTTCAACTGAAGTCTTCAAATACTGACCTACTAAGTTGACGGAAAAGTTTTGGTCCTTCCAATGTGCCTCAAGATTTTGACAGGACAGTCTGGGGCTCTGGTTCTTGAGTCTCTCTCATGATATACTCTAGATCTATAAGCGACTCTTCTTCCCTAGAGGGGCCAATATGGCCTCTATGTTGAAAAGACAGTGGAGATTTGAAGCCCCTTTGGGTCTAAAGAATTATTTATTGCTTAAATGAAGTAGGAGAAGATAGCTTCTGTGCACAAACATGGGAGCCAGAGCATGGTACACAGCACCACCAAAGATCTCTTTGGAAAAACTGGATACAAATGCTATGTGTGCAACCACACACGTAACCGTACACTCACCCTCCCCACACATACACAGAGTAGTACATACTGAATTCACTGCTTTCCTGAATCAAACAGAACAACAAAACTGAAGAATTAGAGCTAAAATTTAAAACCAAGTTGCACAAAAGAAGGAAACAAGTAGACATAATCACGGGTCCATTTACCCTTTATGGTGTTTCCATAGAGCTGAAAACAGCTCTAAATTTTAAAATGCATTTAGATTCTAGCTTTTCTAAACCTTTTGGGCCTAAATAGTAAAGTTGATGAGAAGAACATTTTAACTGTAATTCAAACTATGATCTGGGACATTAACAATGCTCTAAAATAACAGGTCGCAAAATGTACATGCACCATTAAGGTCATTATATATAATTTTTAAGTTCCCTGGCTTAAAATTCACATGTTACTCCCAATATTAGCTAGGTCAGTACTCTATGAAGTTTTAAAAGAATTAAACAGTATAGGAGAATGATATGAAGAAGGTAATCATTATTATCAGTGTAGCTCTAAACTTTGATTTTAGACTTTTTTGTTTGATTTTAGACTTATTCGCACTTAATCCTGACCAATAACGCATTTTTTCTAGCTATGTTACAAATTTACTCTCTTTAGCATAATCAATCAGCTCTTATTCGATCCACTCTTCAGTTAACATGAAGTGATATGTATGGTCATACTTAATGCATAAAAATATCAAGCAGATAACTTAAGAAATGAATGGTATCCAGCCTGGGACTGTGGAAGCCGCTCAGACTAGTGGAAGTAGAGATCATCCGAAAGAGCTGAGTCTGCAAAGTGACCCCCATTTTTAACCTCTAAGCCCTAACCAGCATCTGTGTGTTTAAGTGAGATACATAAGCACAGAGAACACCGCAGCATTCCAGACACAAATATACAATACAATTGAGCCACGCTGACCTTGCAACTTTTGTTTTGATGAAGATGTTATCTAAGAAAGAAAAGTATTTCAATTTGTTTTGGTACATTTTAATTTTTTATATCTCTTTGATCTCATCTTTAATCCTTGATGAGTTTTTTTGCATATGCTATAAATAATGAAGAAAAACTCTTCCTCCTACTGCCCAAGTGTACATTTATAATTCAGAAAATAATTATGTTTTGCAGGTTTGGATGCCTATCTTAACTGTATATTAAAATACGTGATTCAGTCTCATTCTTGGAGTGCTATTTTGTTTCACACAATTATATTGCTATTTTTGTGCCATCCTTGCTGTTTTCTTTGGCATTGGTTTTACAAGCTTCACCATTTAGTAGGGAAATTCCTCCTCTTGCTCTCTTTTCCATTGCACTGCTTATTCTTGCATACGAACGTTAGAGTCTTTCTTTCGTTTACTTCAAAAATCCTAGTTGGGATTTTTTGGGATTAAATTTAGGCAATATAGTAATGAACGTCATTGAGATTTAGCGCATATAGAGTACTGTCAATAAAACCCATAGTACACACACACACACACACCTATATATATACACACACTATATATATACATGCATATTCGCACACAAAGAGTATGTGTGCAGCCTTTGTGATTGAATGCATTTCCTTAGACCTCATTTCTGAAAACTGATTTCCAGATCTTGCTTATTTGATGGAACTCTGCCTTTCACTCCAACTATCCACTTTCTCCCTACATAATTCCCTGGAAGTATCACTAGGGAGAAATGTCAAAATGCACTCTCTACACTATGGATTTATAAGCCCTTCCTCTTACTCGATGTCATGCTGTAGCACTTACATTAAGGCACTTGTAACACTTCAGTATAATTGCTATTTGTTCTCCTTCTGTTGTCTATCTATTCCTTGGTGAGAAAACTTTTGAGCCTTATATTCCAAGTTCTTAGCAAAATTCTTAGCATACTGTAGATGTCCAGGAAATCACAAAAATATGATAAGAAAAATGTGTAAGTAAAAGTAAAGGTATTAGTGCCTCAGCTTTTAAAACTGTATAGAGAGGAAAGTGTCTACTATGTTATTTAGAAAATTTGTCTTTGGCTATTATTATAGTAGTCAAGTGTTTTATCCATACAGGTAGTAATGGATTATAGTTTTTTCCAAAATTATTTAAATGAAGTCTTAGAGAAGATGTCTTCAGAGTGAACTCAAAAAATGAGCCTCTGGGGGTTGTGACAAGTGTAAATTTACATCTTCAGATGTACATATTTTAAAGAATTTGTATTTATGGTTAGGTGCTTATACACATGCATATATATCTTTAAGAGATGATCTATATAAGACTTAGTTTTCACATACAGATCCAGAAAACTAAATACATCATAGGTTTTTCTAAGAGTTGCTAGATTTTTCAATAGAGAAATGCTTATGATATTTTCTAGAGTTTTCTTATTAGTATGATTACTTTTAATACAATCTTTATTTTTCTCATGAATGTCATCAAAAACTGCATCTTTGGAAAAAATATAAAAATAATACAAAGAAAAAAATAATACAAAGTGAATATTGATAATGAGATCTCAACATATTCTCCATCAGCATTTTAAAATATTAATCAGGAATATAAAAGAACATTGACTACATGGAGATTTCATCATCAATATTAATTTTATATAGATGCACAATCATACACTCACTATACTACAAAGTATTCAGGTTATACACAATTCTTTCTTATCAAGCTTAAATTAAGATTAGAAATTCTAAATCAATATATTTAATAACAAATTTAGACAGGGTTTTCACTTATATTTTAATGTCTTCTGGACTCCACTCACTAAATATTTGTTTTTATTATTTATAAGCACCCATAAATTGAACCTCTCACAAAAGAATAGATACAGATATAATGAGTTGATTTATAAAGCAATATTTTATTTTTTTTATTTGATACTATTTATTAAGAGTTTGGATGTCTTACAACAAAAAAATTGCTTAGAAACAATATGCAATATAATTTTGCTCTGATATTTAACTAGGCATTTTTGGAAAAGTAAAAATTCATTACTGTTAATTTTTTATTGTTAATATCTATTGCCTTTAGATATGACAGGTCATTTGTTTTATGCCTTATGTGTGTGCATGTGTGCAAGCTATTGCTTCAATTAGATAAAGTATCACAAGTTTGAAGCTCAGAAATTGGAATTTGAACAAAAAATACAATGCATATCTTTTAGTAGAAATGAGAAATGATTCATCCATTTCCTATCTAGTGCATGGAAGATAAATAACCTCTCATCATTTAGTATGTGGCTCATGAGATATGTATTTTGAGTGTGGCATTGTAGCTAATAAGACAGGGTTCTTTTGCAGTGTCAAGTTCCCAGTAGTATCCCAGCTTTTGTGGGTACATAAAGAATAAATTATTCCTTTGTAGGAGAATTCATTACCAGGAGCTGATAGCTCATGGCTGAATTACTTACGGGAATTACTGAAACCATATTTTTTTCTGAAATTAAAAAAAATGATCTTTTCAAAACCAACCTTTGGCTGGCATGTTAACAACCAAATAATTGTTTCAAATATTTACTTTCTCATATGTCTTTGCCAGTCTTCCCTTTTGATTGCATTTCAGAATTTTTAAAAATGCCTTATTTCACTTGAAAGAAAATATTCCTTAATTTACTAAATGGAACTTATTCAAATACATAGAATTTGCAACACTTAGGCCTATAATAGGCAATTAATTTGAAGACAAATTTTGGGTTTTGAACAATAAGCCTGTGTGTTTTGTATTCAAAACATTCTATGATATCTTTGTCATTGTTTTCCAAGTTTAATTTTTTGAGTCAAAGAATATGCTTTTCTAAGTCATTCATTTCTGACCACTAACTTGAAAACCTAGTATTTTCCCCTAAAGTGTTCTTTTTCGACACCCTATGTTCTTCCTACATATCTATTCCAAAGAAACTGTTTAAGCTTGTCCCTAGTTTCATGTCCTTTTTCTTCCAGAGAATCAGGTACCTAGCTAGCCTCCTCTACCATCTAGGTAAGAATAAAACACTATAGAGTTGTCTGGGTGGCTCAGTTGGTTAAGCATTTGGCTCCTGGTTTTGCCTCAGGTCCTGATCTCAGAGTCGTGAGATCAAGCCTCCTGTGAGGTTCTGTGCTCAGTGTGGAGAGTGCATGGGATTCTCTCTGCCCCTCCCCCTGTTCATGATCTCTCTGAAATAAATAAAATCTTTTTTAAAAAAGGAGTAAAACACTGCATCCTGAGACTTATAGTCATTTACCACATGTGGCAATCTTCAGGGCAATTAATTTCAAATGGTATACTTTCTATAATATTCAAAGCAGACTCATAACTAATATAAATCATAATGTACATTGATAAAGTTCTCATATGAATATATTTGGAAACCTATTAGCATAACTCAAGCCTTTGCAGATATATTTAATCGTGGTCTCTGCTATTTGTTTTATGCAGACAGTTTTTCTTTATTCCTCTTCCGGAGTTATGTGAGTTAGAAGATATATTTAATGGAGCAAATGCATGTGTTAACAAATGATGGCACAAGAATTTTCACTATTTCACCAGATAAAAATAGAAGGCTCACATTCATGAGTTGGAAGACTCAGAATTGTTAATGTCAACTTCGCACAGTGACCTACAGATTTGACACAATCCCAATAAAAATTTCAGCAAAATGTCTTCTAGATATTAGCTATTTCTAAAATTTATATGGAAAGGAACAAGATAGGCCAGCCAACACAATACTGAAGAAAAGAACAAAGTTGGAAGACTCAGACTACTAGATTTCAAGAAATAGTTTAAAGGTGCAGTAAGATTGACATATAAGCAGAACAATGAATACATAGATCAATAGAACAGGCTAAGAAGCCCAGAAATAAACCCATGCAAGCACAATTAACTTATCTTTGACAAATGCAACTCAATGGAGAAAGAATAATCATTCTTTCCTGTTAATAGGTGGAGAAAAAAAAGGGCCTTAGATACTCATATCTAAAAAATAATAATAGCATAATAATTCACATGGATTATACATCTTACACAGATTAATTCAAAATGGACAATGGACTTAAATGTAAAATTAAAACAAAAATGATTAAGCCACCTGGAAGAAAACATAAGATAAAATCTATGTGTCCTTGGGAGGCATCTGGGTGGCTCAGTCAGTTAAGCAACTGCCTTTGGCTCAGGTCATGATCCTGGGGTCCTGGAATCAAGCTCCTCATCTGGCTCCCCACTCAATGGGGAATTTGCTTCCGCCTCTCCCTCTGCCCCTCCCCCTGGTTCATTCTCTAACAAATAAATAAAATCTTTAAAAAGTATAAAATGGATGGAGGATGGTGGAATCCACGTTTCTCACTGTTGGGGTGGTTCTTTGCAGACAAATAAGGGGAGGAAGCTAAAATGGTAATGGATTATAGATGGAGAAATCAGTGTGAATGCATAGCTAGCTAGCTTAATATAGATACATATTAACAGACTTAGATGTAGACAGATATACAGATTGGTATAGAGATTTATAGATATGCAGACATATGAATTAGTACATATGCATATGTTTTCTTGCTCTGTCAGACAAGAGGGGATAGAAGCAATGACACTCCAGTATGGATGAGCATACCAAGCACCCAGATCTTGATTTTCAGTACCATTCTCCAGGAAAAGGAACCAGGATTCCTTAGACAAATGGCTGATTCTAAAAGTGGGGCAGAAGATAACAAGATGAGTCTGTTGCATCTTTGTGTCCCAGAAAGCAAGGAAGTGCTCTAAAACACCCTTCAATGAGGGGATTACAAAAATAAACAGAATTAAAGCGCCCCCAGTGGCCAGAACTGGAACAATATGAGCAAAAAAGTAAATAAAGGGGTAAAAGATTATAACTCAAACTATAAAATCAATATTCATGTGCTCAGACAGATATAAAGAATTGATCACATAAATGGGGAAAAAAGACAGATGCCTTTCTTTTCTAGGCAAAGAAACTGTGCCTAGAGAGGTTTAAATAATTTTCCAAAGACAAAGGACAAGTGAGCGGCCTGATTAGGGACTGAACTTTCATCATTCTGACTCCATATCCTGAGACTATAACTACAGTCCTTTACTGTAACAGTTCAAGGTTAACTGACTTCATTTGTATACTTTCCCAACAACTTGTATAGACCCTTGTTTTCCTTTTTTATAGTTTGTATTCCATTATTAGCTTCCTGATTGCTCCCTCATTACACATAATTCTAGCATCTCCTTCTTCTGGTCTAGCCTTTCCATTACAATGAGTATGTCCTTGAGGCAGTGCATTTATGATTTCTTCATATTTTAGTAAATAATTTATCTTGATACTGTTCCCTCAAAAAGGTGGTATGTAATCCCCCCCTTATATGTGGACTATGCAAAGTAGCTTCTTTCCAAAGAATACAGTTTAGAAAGGGTCTGCTTTATAGTGGAAAAACCCTATCTAAGCTAGGTGATTATGATTAATATGCACAGTGGAAAGTCATATTGATATTATGTATCTTATATACAAAATGATGAAAACAGCATTTTACTTGTGTGTTCTTCCTCTCCAAAATCCATAATGGCCAGTCTGATCACGAGAAAAACATCAGACCAATCCTAATTGATGGCCATTCTACAAAGCACTCTACAGCATTCCTCAAAATCGTCTGGGTCATCAAATGGAAGATAAGTCTGAGAAACAGCCAAAAAATTCTGAAAGGGATAAAATGATATAACAATAGGTAAACTGGATGGCATCCTGGTACAAAAAAATGAATTTGGTAAAACTTAAGGAAGTCTGAATAATGTTTGGGCATAATAATGATGTATTAATATTGCTTTATTAATTGGGACAAACAGTAACACTGTAAGGTAAGATGTTAATAATAAAGGAATGTAGTCATTGGTGACAGGAGAAATGAGAATTAAGAACTCTCTGTACTATGTTCACAACTTCCCTATAAATCTAAATTTATTCTGAAATAAAATGTTTCTTTGAAAAAGATGCTGCAAAATCGCATATTGGCATATAACAAAATGGGAGAGGAGAAGAGGGGTTCTTTATCACCATGCCTTCTTAAACTTCACTCCCGTTTGGCATTTGCTACTTGTAAAAGCCTGAGTCAAAGTCATACTAACATATCAGTTCATTGTGGCTAAATAAGGAAAGCTCTAGAAGGAAAAAAAGAATAAGAAGAGGTGATACAGTTAAGGGAGAAGAAAACATATCCCAACTTTTACAATTCTAGAATGGTGTAAAAGGTCACTTTATTTCCTTCTCTCTTACCACTTGATATTTAAACTCACTTGGTTTTCAAAAAAAGTAATTATTCAATTAAACCACCGGCATGAAGTAAGGTTATGAAGAGCAGAAACCTGAAGAAAAGGGAGTATACAAAGCAACCAGTTAATAATAACGGATAGCACTAATTCAAAATGCTCTCTCCTATTTAAGCAGACCAATCCTAATTGGTTATTAGGTCCAATTAATTGTGGCCATCACAATATTCCTCTGTTAGGGAATCATATTTTCAGGGTACGTCAAGCGAGATGTGACAGAAAACATATGGAATATATGGGACTCAAGGGATTTACGAAAGGCTGTAAGAATCAGCATAGCTTATTTATTTATAAACATCACCCATCCTCCACATCTTATGACTGGAGACGTGGGTCCTTATAAAATTCTCCATCCTTGGTCCCCTTAGTAATATTGATTAACCTCCATCAGTCCCTGCCTCTCACAAAAAGAACAGAAATGCTAAAGAAATGCCTTGGGATTTCAAGGCTATCGTTGACATTTATAGGAGGAGGGAAAGGAGATAGCTAGTAATTATCAATGCTTTGCTCCACATCGCGGTCAAGAACCTGACTTTTAGGACCAGCTACCATGCATTTCTGCCAGCCATGCACTCCCAGAATCACAGTGAGGGCGTAGGTTTTGGCATGATTCAGCTGTTGTCATTTATATGCTATGCCAGACGCAGGAAAAATGCGGTCACGGCACAGTCAATTCAGAATTACAAACCCTTATTAACTGACTTATACTCAATTCTTTTTTCACTATTTGCAGAAAGGACAATCAGGACTACAGATACTCTAATTATAAAATGATAGAACTGCATGCTATCATTGAGTAGACTTCTTTTAAGTGAATAACAAAGGTGGACAAGGTTACGGAAACTGGCCACATTCATAGAGGGAGTGAACTTTAGCAGAAATGATAACCCTATCTCTTAACTCTCTGTTTTGTAAAATAAGTTTTCTATGACTTCTTTAAATGGTGTAACAGAATGTATAGTCAGAATAATGAAGGAAGAATATTTTTCTTCATACAGTATCTGGAGTTTGGATTTAATTCGTCATTACAGTGTGGTTTACCTTACAGTTAACACAAGCTTTGTCTTAATTGGTCAGTATTTTGAGAGAAACAGCACAATTTATAAATCGAAAATAACTGTGTAAAAATTATAAGAAACTCTTTCAAGCTTCTCCCAGAAAGCACCTATGAAACACATGATTTTTTTTTTTCAGAGTTGTAGCCCATAAAAATAATTAAACTTTCAGGAGGCAGCATGTCTGCTCAAAGCTTAGTAGTAAACCCAAAGGTTCAAGCAGGTGATAAATATTTAATTTAATAAACTGCTTCTTAAAAGGGTTTTTTTTTAACTTGTTTCTATTACTACTCTTTCTTCTTATCAACCCCAAACACAAGTAACGCAAATCACGAAAACCCCCACAACAATAAAAATCAAGTAATTGTCATAAATGAGACACACAGACCTTACAAACTAACCTCACAAAACAATGTATTGTGTCTTTAAACGATTCATTTTACTATAGCCATTCTTTATATTTGCTGTATTAAGCTGTTTGCATTCTGAAGAACCACAGAAATTGTATTTTCTGTATTTGACTTTCACAGCTTCTTAAAATAACAGTTTTACCTTACTCACTAGATTTTTTTAAATGCCACAGTTCTTGATATTTTATATTTTTGCCCAATAATACATCACAGTTTTAGCATCTTTACATCTGCCAACAGATCAGCCTTTTAACAAAGAACCTAAATGATCCTTTTTTTAAAATATTTTTTAAAATATTTATTTATTTATTTTAGAGGGAGCCTAGCATGAGCAGCGGGGAGGGCAGAGGGAGAAGGAGAGAGAGAAAATTCCAAGCCAACTTCCCCACTGAGCTTCGAGCCTGCTGCAAAGAGATCATGACCTGAGCCAAAATCAAGAGTCCGATGTTTAATCCCCTGAGCCACCCAGGCACCCCCCCCAAACCATCCATTTATATGTGAATAACTTCATGGCTAGATAAACCATCATTTCACGTTTATGTGCAACTTTGGTTTTTATTTAAGGGACAAGTTTGCTTCATAAAAAAAATGGCTATTCAAAACTGGTAGAGGTAATGAGTCATAGAATTATGAAGCAAAGAATTCCAGACAAAAGCAAGCTTTCAAGGTATTACAATTCAGTGACTCTTAAAATGTTTTGAATAACAGCCTCCTTTGAGGATCTGATTAAAAATTATCTTCTCTCTCCCAGAAAACTGCTCAGGCCAAAATATTTTTTGCATACAGTCCCGACACATTGGAAGCCCACCCTGGAAGTCTATTCACGGACCCCAGGTTGTACAATTTGGGGTATTGCTCAAACTCCTCATTTTATAGACAAAGGGAACATGATTCCTCACAGGTTAAATGGCTTTCCAAGGTTAAACTGCTAGTTATAGCTAAAGATGGGACAAACACAGGTTTCCTGAAACCAGCACTTTTTCTATTATACCCAATATTATAATGATAGTCAACCAGAAAGGAGCATTTACAGTAATTAAGCGCACTTTACAACTTTAGATTGTATTCCATTATAATAAAGTACACCTTGTTTCATCACTGCACGTGTCATTACAAGTGATAATTGTGTAGGGATCCTGACTCCCCGGTGGGTTTAACAGCCCCTGATACAGAGCAGGTGCTCTGTAAATGTCTCTTGAATTTCAAATGATCGGACCTGTTTTGGCAGGACTGTTGGAAAACTGGCTCAAGTGTACCGCTACAGGAGATGATAGTTTCCCTGAGAAACCAGGAGTTTCAAAATTAAATCATACCACAAAGTATTAAGTAGGTATGAAGATGTTAGCTTATGGTTAAGAAGGCCTCCCCTCCATCAGCTTTATTTTCTTCTTCGATGTATTGATTCACAGAATTAGAAGAATATAGAGCAATATAATCCGAATTTATTCACAGAATTGGAGAGTATAGAGTAACATAATCCAAATCTAAGAAGTTCCATCCTGTCTGAACCAGGCAGGGGTTCAGCAACGTAGGGTTAAGTCACGGAGAGGTAGGTAGCTTTGCCCTGGTACGCAATTTTGGTTAAAATAAAGGGGGAAAGGACAAAAAAATGAGTGGGAAATGTCAGAAAGGGAGACAGAACATGAAAGACTCCTAACTCTGGGAAACGAACTAGGGGTGGTGGAAGGGGAGGTGGGCGGGGGGGTTGGGGGTGACTGGGTGATGGGCCCTGAGGGGGGCACTCGACGGGATGAGCACTGGGTGTTATTCTCTATGTTGGCAAATTGAACACCAATAAAAAATAAATTTATAAAAATAAAAAAGATTTAAAAAGTCCACTCATATATTGGACCAAGTATCATCTTTACTGCAGACTTCACTTGTCTAAATTCTTCCACTCATACAGAAATAATTCCATTATCCTGTGTCTCTGCCTCCCTCTTTCTCTCTCCTTCTTTCTCTCATATATTTAAAGAGTTATAGTATTTGGATTTACTCCGTTGTTCATTTTCCAAATTTACAGCAAGTTATTTCAAAATAATCCTACCTTCTGTGAACACAGCTCAATGACTTTCCTCATGACTTCACTTTTCTGAACTATGCTCCTAAGATCTGATTTCCTTTTTCTCCTCCTCTCTCTCATTCTTCCTTCTTGTTTCATTCTCATTGCCTCCTACTTCCATAGACCCTTCACCCTTCCCCTTAGGTGTTTTCCTTCCTTCTTTTGATATATTGAAAAAAAAATAAAGGCTGGTGATCATTCATGAAATGAGATGCCAATTCTGATGTTAATTCTAATGTCTGCAGCTAGAATTATAAATCAAGTCGAAGCCTTCAGGAGATCTGAACAAAATGTTTGCGTGCTAATATTCTTTGGGGAAAAAGAAACAGGGAGAGAAGGAAGGCAGCGAAGTAGGTTTTTTTGAGGTTACTACTACGAGTACTTGAAGAACTTTGGAACACAATCCCACTGGACAACTCTGGAGACTGTGTAGACTATGTCATAGTGTTATCCCCACCAAAGAACAAAGGAAGTAGGATATTTATCCACAATGCTGTCAGTCATTGATCGAGGCTGCTCCCCAGTGATACGAACTGCTGGCATTTCTGCTTGCCCTTTTGATGAGCCAGTTCCCTGGGCCAGAAAACCCTTTAGAAAGAGTCCCAGGTGCTTCCAGTTGGAATGTACAGGAATGGTGTGTGCAGATGAGATATGAGTGAGGTACAAATAGTATCTGCAACAAATTTCCTTATTATACTCTCGTACTTGTTTGGTATATAAGTAAAACTTTAACTCCAGGGCAACATAGACTTTAATATCTTATTTCTATCTTTACTGTTTCACTGGGAAAATCCCTTGGCCCCTCTGGAACTAGTAATTCATAAGATGGTCCAGTGGTTCATGGGCCTATTTAGGAGCATAAGTTGCAAAATACAGAAGTGACATTTCTAGTTTTTTCCTGGCCTGGAAACAACACGCGAAGAATGGGCTTTGCAATCATTTGTAGCTAGCTTTTCAGTTTAACCTGGAGTAATGATGGCGAACTCTAGTGCAACTAAATTTCCTCAGTGTCCTCATCTTTTAGAATATATTAATAGAACACACTTGTTTTGAGCACTAACAGAGAGGAAGTAAGGCAGGCAGAAAAATGCAATTTTGTTACTTAGTAGATGTTCAGCTCTTGTTGGTTCCATCAGCCCCATACCCCTCTACACCACACCACCAAGATTAGGATCTTACAACAGGTGGAATTAAAATGATAATATTAGTCACTTTTCTAAATTAAAAAAGGTCTCATCTTATTTTCTTTAATTATATGTTCTTATAATCTGAAATATGGATCTAGACAGCTACTTTAGTTGGATGTGTAGAACGGTGGATAGACAATTAAAAAGAAATCATCCAGGTTTTTTATTTGTATGATAATGGCCACACTACACTGGTTTCTGTACTGCTGTCTTCCTGAACTTCAATTTTTCTAGGTCACTCAAGTGTGTGGTATTTTATAACTTTAAAATTATTGTAGTAAATTGCTATCGAGCCTAGTTTTCTTCTCCACTACGACTATACATTGTTACAGGCCATATTGACTGTATTGTCTTTTTTATAGGAATGCAGAGAAACAGATCCCAAGCACAACATTCAACAAGTCTATAGGTTTTACATTTAGCTGAAAGGACATAATAGGACATGGTAAATTCCTTGTAGACACGAATGTGAGCCTTTCCTCCATCACTGCATCACCTCTGCACCCCTGGGTAGCAATCAAATTCCCTATATTCTTTTTTTTTTTTTAATGGCTCTGGTTTTACTCTGGTTCTATTTAAGCCTCCTAGGTGGAGAAATTTTCACTACATTTCCTAGTCAACTTTGTCCACGAACTTACAGTATCAGTGAAATTCATACTTTGCCAACATGCATATGCACTTCCTTAACTTCAAATTTAGGAAGCACATAGACACAGTTTATGTTAAAGTCTATCTATAAACGTCAGTCCATAGCTTAATAAGTTATTAGTCGGTTACTTTTTTACATCGTGACCACTTAAATATAGTTCTTAAAGAATCTATAATTAGCAGGAAGTGGGAGGTTAATTACAGTAAAAACATAAAAATTATACTAATGAATTACTTTAAAATTAAATAGGATTTACAGTATATCATAATAAAAGTTTAAAATATATTTAAGTATATAAAAAGGAAGATTAGTAACCAAGAAATAAATGGTCATTCCATTGCGATAATGGAACAAAGTGGTTACTATCTAAAATGAATTATAAATTAAATGAGTTATTGCTTTCTTTAAGTCAATGATTTTAGGAAAATATCTACCTTCTACTCATTTCTTAGAATATTTAGGTTACAGATCTAAAAACTATTCAATAGAAAAATGTAAAAAGTAAACTGAATGGATCCATAAAGATCATCTAATCTATAATCATTTTGGGGATGGATACTAGCAGGGTCCAATATCGTAGTCACAAGCCACTATTACCACCATGCAAGTGTAATGTAGCTAGTTCAAACTGAGATGTGTTACAAGTATAAAATGTACTCTGAAATTGAAAAAAAATTTAAAAAGTCAATATTCCACTAAATTTTTGTACTGATTACATGTTCAAATGATAATATTTTGTATATACTGAATTAAGTAAAGTATATTCATAAAATTAATTTTATCTTTACTCATTTTTGAATGAGACTACTAGAAAATTTAAAATCACACATATGGCCTACATTATACTTCTATTGGACCACCGAATTCCACCGTCTTCAAAAGTTACAATGTAAGCCACATGAACTATGTAAGTATGGACATCACATGGAGACCTGATAGCACTTTTCTTACTGTTTTTAAATAATTAAAGAAGGAAATTGGGGAACTGTTGGCCAAAAGCAAGCACCATTCTTAGGGAATGTCTGTGAGAGGCCTTTTGTGTCAGATCCCTCCTAAAGCCACCATGATGTTGTTTGTTCATGAAAAGTCTTCCAGTGAAGACCGTAGGAATTACAGACAGATGAGTCTCATTGGGACATTGGAGACCTTAACAGTTGGTGGATACAAACAACGTGATGTGTCTGCAGAGGTCTGACACTTCTCATAAATTTCTTTCAGGAAAAAAAAAATACTATACAGAGAGGAAAAGTATATTGAAGCCAGTTAGTCTTTCTACAAGCCTCTTGGTAAACTGCCATCACAGTAAATCTCCGTGGTAGTGAGTAGGAGAGCAAAAACACAGAAGTGATTACTGGCTGAGATGCAGGAATGAAGAGTTTGCAGCAAAAAAAATAGGACAGATGCCCAGGCATGTAAGTGGAAGAAAAATTTTCCCAGATATAAGTGATGTTTGATAATCTCATTAACATTAAACAACATTGAAAAGTATCATTTAGGAAATGAACTGAAGAAGGCAAATGACACACAAAAATTTGTGACTCTGACAAAATAATAAGTTCCTCATTCAGATTAAGGAAGGCCAAAGTAATGGATCGATATTTTTCTTTGTGTAAAGCAATGAAAATGGGGGGACGGTAAGGGTGGGGCGAGGATGATGTGATGTTTTGAAAGGGTGATACAAGCAGGTGCCTATCGTAGGCATCAGTCTCATGTTAAAAGTATTAATGCTTTTTTTTTTTTTTAGCAAATAAAAAATAATCTCCTAAAAATATTTTTAAAATTTCTTATCACTATCTTGGAGTTCTCCTTTGCTTATTGCCTTAAAAAAATAAATAATTAAGGTCCAGCAAAAAGAATAGAATCCCGCATAAACTCTGGTCAGATTTCCTGAGAATACTACTTGTTCTTTTATGTTCCTAACCCATTAGTAGTAGCTCCCTTTAATACTTTTTAAAAATAAAAATATAAGTTGAACATCTCCCTTTTCTTTTTTAGGTTTCTCAAAATGTTACTTATCTAAAGGGAGGTAATATCTGAAATAATCTCCTCTTCACATCTTATTGTTTTTCCAACCTGAAAACTAATTTTGCTGTTCACACTGTGAGCATCAAGAGAAGCTCCATGTTAGCTTATCGGAGAGAGATTATATCATTCCATAACACCATGACTATAAATCACATGTTTAATAATAGTAATAACTACTTTTGTCAAATAATTATCCTATCTATTAGGGACACTTCCAGGCTCTTTTTTTTAAAAAAAAAAAATTATAATTCTAATGTAATCTTCACATCACTATTAGTCTTATTACTGTCAATTCAAAGATGTATCAACAAAATTTTAAAGAATTTAATAAATGCCATATCCTGGAACTGGCTGCAAATAAGAGATTTCAAAATGAGACTCCTACAAACTATTACATGAAGGATGGATACCCAGGAGATGCATCCAGGGAACTTATTAATTTAGGAGATGGTCCAATCCTGACATCTGTGGTTCAGCTACTATTTTGCAGAGCTCAGCATAAAGCTGGGAGCCCTTATCTGATACGACAATGACAACCTCTCATTTTTGTGTAAGAAAGTGTTAAGCACATTTTGTCCTTTTGACTTATCAATGAATAAGAACACTCTTTTCTAGGTCATGTGCATAATGACCAGGGCACAGGGAAGTTTGAACAAATTCTCATATCGAGAGGTCTGAAAAAGGATTTTGCAAACGAGATTTTCTGTTTGGCCTGAGGACAATGCAGGTGCACCCAAGTGGCCAGGTGGGGCTATCTATGCTGAAGGCACCATACAGATGAAAACCATCACCTTTGTGTAAAACTCACCTAAAGTTATACCTAACGATGTAATTTAAGTCATGCATTCCCTTGCACAGTGTGACCAGCAGCCCTTCTCACTGAAGGGAGATACAGCATCCAAAAGAGAAAATTTTCCCCTATTACTCTGAAGCATCTACCTTAAAAGCATATATAAGAAGTGTCCTTCATGGAAATAGGAACCCTATGGTGCCATGATTTTAACTGATTTCAGTAACCATGAATCTGCTTTCTTTCCCCTCGGATATTTCTTTCTTTCTTTAAGGATTTTATTTATTTTTTCATGAGAGACTCCGAGAGAGAGGCAGAGACACAGGCAGAGGGAGAAGCAGGCTCCCTGCGGGGACCTGATGTGGGACTCGACCTCTGAACCCCAGGATCACACCCCGAGTCAAAGGCAGATGCTCAACCACTGAACCACACAGGTGTCCCTCCCCTCAGGTATTTCTAACACTAGGCTTCAATTACTTCAATATAGGAAGGGGCAGCAAACTTTAAGAAGTATTAAGTATTTTCTCCCTTCCACAGCATCTCTACAAATAATAGAATAAAATATTTTTCCAACGAACACCCTAGTGGTTTATTAACTTTTAAAGCAAAATACATAAACAGCTTCGCTTATAGATTCACAAGTATCATTTTAATGCTCCTTAAAATCATTAAAAGTTTTATTGGCAATTCTGCTTCCATTTTTGATGCTCTTTTAGCTTGTTTTAAATTCCTGATTCAAATCCCAGAGGTTGGAACTTTCTCATTTGCATTAATATACTTTCTTCTTAAACATATAAGAGACTCACTAAATTAATGTGTAAACAGCATCGGGGCACCCGGGGCTCAAGGCAAGAACGTAATTACTCTGGAGAGGGAACATTTTCAGAACATATTCTAATTCAAAATAGGTTTACGTGCTAATGTGCTAACAGATGACTAGCACTGTTTCTAGGAGCACTACTTGACTTAATATGTTCAGAGACCATACTTAATGTTGAAAATAACTGAGATCTGTTAGGGTCTAGATTTGCAGGAATCGAGATTATTTGGGAAGAAGATACTAATTCGGAGGAAAATGAAACCATGGCTCAAAAATGAGATGTATAATGTGGATGCATTCTGAGATAATAATAGGATGTTACAATCAAGTTAACTACTTTAACTAATACTGAATTTACCGGAATTTTTTTTTGTCCTTTACTCAGAAACCGACAGTATCTACCTAGAGTGTTAGAGTCTTTAAAATGTTGCTGTACATTAAGCATCACCACACCTCGCTCCAAACTTGCACAAGTATTCACAAAACCAGTCTTCAGAGACACCCACACATCCTCCGTACCTCTCAGACTTGCACCTCTTTTTTCTCCCCTGCCGCATCAAATCTTCCAAAACTGCTCTACATGGGTGCCGTGCATGCCCCAGGCTTGATTTCCGTATAAATATCCTTCCCCCAGGACCTGTTTTCTGCTAGGAGACAATTAATTAGAAAATAAACCCATATAAATATGCAAGTGGGTATGTAAAGTCCACATATTTCTTTGTGTGTTAATAAGTATTATCTGAAGATGATATATTTGTCAGTAATCTTAATTTTTTCTCAATGTTAGCAGCACATAGGACTCACCTGAGGATCGTAGTTTAACTGGTAAAGAACCTTTACTGTACCTAAAAATGACCTGGGCGTATCTTAAGTCTCAGATTGCCAGGCCCCACACCCAGAGCCTCTGATTTACTACATCTGGGGCAGGGCCAGTATTATGATAAACTTTTTAAATCCCATTAGGAAGTCCTGGTGTTGGCATTTCAGAACTAAGCCATGTTAAATGTATTTGTTGTTGTTCTTAGGGACAGAAACTGTTTTTCTCAAAATGTAACACATATTGCACACTCTAATTGGGGATAATTCTGTTCACCTATACATAGCTCTTTTTTTTAAGACATTTATTTAAAAAGAGAGAGAGAGAGAGCACACCAGAGGAGAGGAAGAGGGAGAGGGAGAATTTTAAACAAGCTCCATGCCCAGCATGGAGCTCAAAGCAGGGCTCAATCTCACAATCCTGAGGTCATGACCTGAGCCGAAATCAAAAGTCAGCTCCCACCTGTACTTCTGTACTTCTTACCCAACTACTAGTTTCTATTTTCCTAACCAACTACTAGTTTCTATTTCTGGACAAACTTCTATACTATGACCAAAAAAAAAAAAAAAAAATCTCTGATCTGTAGTATCCATGTCCTCTTAGGTACATGAACAAAAATTATGTACTAGACCTTCTTCAAAGATCTCAAATGTTTTAAGTTCATCGCAAAACTGATGGCAAATAGACTGTAATTTTTAAATGCAGATTGTGAGAATCATAATATTCATAGTGGAAGATTATGACATTATAATATCAGGGTAGGACATCAGGAATCTTATTTTCAGGATGAAAACCTTTTGGATCTTGTGAAAAAAAAATTGCGAAGTCCCATTTGTCAGTGAGAGACAATACAATTCCAAAAGTATAAAATGTGAATAAATGCTGCTCGGCTGTGGGGTGGGCAAAGTACAGGAAATGTATTTACCTTACCATAGAGAAGACAAAATCATACCAGCTAATCAACAGAATCAAATGTATGTGACTGTAGCACTAGATACTTTTTTGACAAAGTTCTCTGGTGAGGGAATGAAAAGCTAATTTGATCAACATGGTGAAGTGTGAGTCATATGAGGTCAAGGAAAAATAAGTGAGATTTTGAGAATGGGTAATGACACTGAGAGTACCAATAGTCTGTGATGCTTCCTGAATAGGAGTGGTCTGAGGAGACAAGTTCTATAGCACTATTTATTTATTACAACTTTTCCCCCATCCTAGAAACTTTAATTTAAAAAAAAAATCTTAAGAAGAATTTTGATTACTTGTGTCAAAACCAGGATGCAATCTAACCATTTTAGGACAAAGTTAAAAAGTATATCTATATTACAAATTGTTGAGAGTGGAAATTTAAAAATGTAAAATCACCCATAGAAAAAGAAAGGAGGAGGACTAATATTAAGAAATGAAGATATTGGGGTGCCTGGGTGGCTCAGTGGTTGAGCATCTGCTTTTGGATCAGTCCCGGGATCGAGTCCCACATCAGGCTCCCTGCATGGAGCCTGCTTCTCCCTCTGCCTATGTCTCTGCCTCTCTTTGTGTCTCTCATGGATAAATAAATAAAATCTTAAAAGAAAAGAAATGAAGATATAAGTGGAAATGGAACTCATAAAATAAATTGGAAGGAATTAACAATTTGCACTACAGGCCTTTAAAAATACCCAACTGATTGGAGTCGGTGCTTGAGGGATAAATGAAAATAAGTGGTAGAAATTTTAATAGCACACTGGCCGTCAGGGTGGCTCAGTCGGTCAAGCATCTGTCTCTTGATTTTGGCTCAGGTCATGATCTCAGGGCTGTCAGACTGAGCCTCACGTCAGGCTCTGTGCTGAGCTGAGCCTGGAGCCTGCTCGAGATTCTCTCTCTCCCTCTGCTTTTCCCCATCCACCCCTTGGATGCCTGCACTCTCTCAAAAAAAAAAAAAAAAAAAAAAAAAAGGAAGAAAGAAAGAAATTTTAATAGCACAAAAAAAACAATTTGTTATACTTACATCAATTATTTTGAGTAGTATAGTCTATAAGAGAGATACGAGGAGAAATACATCGTCTCATGACTACACGATTGTATACCCAACAATACACTTAATTTTATACAAAGGAACAAGCTTCACTGAAGCATACCATCTGTACTGTCATTTATTAACTCAATGAAAAATTTTACTTTCTCTTGACCAGCTGAATCACACAGATTTTCATTCTAGGGAAGAGAATTAAACTTGTTTATTCACAGTTAATTCAAATAGATCCGTGTCATTAACTGCATTCATTCAACAAATATCACACTTGCATTATATACTGGACTAGATCTTTCTTCTACCAAGAAATGTATAAGCATATGCCTTGGCCTTAAAGAGTTTTAAACCTGGCAAAGGTGAAATATTTGCAGGAATACCTTCAGCAAAACTGTATATGGTATTTGAGTGATACTGACAGTAAGCAGCAGGATGGAAATATATCCTGCTGAAATGATCAAGAAATAGTTTACTATGAAAAAAAAAAAAGGAAAAAACATATAGTTTACTATGGAGATCCTTTTTTAGCTTAGCAGTAAAAGATGAAGACCATGAAGGTCAACACAGTCATGACACTTAAATCTGGCTACCATCCCATGGGATTTTTAGGTTCTTTAAATGTTTCTGCATTTTCTATTTAAACAAATGTGTCATTTTTATAAAATGAAGAAAACAATAAGTCTCATGAAAGCAAAAAGAGGAACTGAAGGCAAGGTAAACTCTAAAGGAAGAATCAGAAGAATCTGTTCATTTCTAAGATTTTTGGAAGTAGAGAAAGCAAAGTATTATGTTAGGATAAGAAAATAGTCACAAAATATCAAGTCCATAGATGGTTTGAAAAGAAAAGAGATTCTTCTAGTTTTAGACTTGCTGAGTTTAGGTGATACTCACGGAGGGCCCACCCATCAAGAGTAAAAGCAGTGCTAAGGAGAGAACCAGGGTGGTGCTAGTGGTAAACACTGGTGTGATCATCAGAATCGTGGGACATAATTAATATTGGAGATAAATCCAGACATATTTGGAAGATTGAACACTGGGAAACACTTCTGTAGTTGATTAAAATCTGACTTATGCTTGAAATTAGCTCAAACTTGACAGATTATCAATCTGCTATATATATCCCCCTGTAGGACTAACCAACACATACTAATCTAATAGCAATCTTAGAAACTTTTTGAATTAGGAGGGAAATATACCTCTGTCTCCTCCTTTCTTAAAATAAAGAACACAATTCTACAAATTCCTCATAACAGTAAAATAAGAAAGCTGACCTTAGCCCTAGTACAATCTGCTTTGCTGTATAGTTTATGGCTACACCAAAGAGGACAGGGTTGTCAGCATGATCACATTTAATTTCTGCACTGCTTAACTGAGCAAATTCCATGGAAATTATGACGGCTCCTTGACATCATGGATACTCACCAACTACTTATTCACTCCTTGAGAGGAAATGAGTGTCAGCTGCCAGAAAATGGAAGGCATGAGATCTAAAACGTATGAGACATTTTGCTTTAAAATGATGATAAATCATTTCAAGTACTCATTGTTTCAGGCACCTGCTGGTTTTGTTTTATAATTCCTAAAGCAAAACACTCGAGTTTTGTTGAATGAAAAGATTATATTTCTGCTTGTTGAATCCCACATTTGAGGTCAAAATAACAGAAAGGTTCCAGATCATCATGCAATAGAGGTAAAACACAAAAGCCAAAGCTATATGTATGTACCTCTATCTCTCTATCTATCTCCCTATCTATCTATCATCATCTATCCATCCATCCAATCTATCCATCCATCCATCCATCCATCCATCCATCCATCCATCCATCTTTTCTCTTTCTACCATCTGAAGATTAAACTTATGACCACTCTAGGTTTAACTAACTAAATCAGCAGAATATGGTAATATGACTGATATTTTTCAATCTTCTCAATAACAAACAAAAATATTCAAATATTTTTACAGAATTTAATGCTTTGTAATTTGAAAGTCTGCCTTGACTGTCTATCAGAAGTTATTTTTATATCACCTAATATTCCTTACAAATAGTAAAGTTTGATGACTACTAAAATAATCTACATGAAAATTTCTTGGGGTATTATGCAGGATTCCACTCAGAAATTATATATATATATATATATATATATATATATATATATATATATATAGTCTTTCTGACCTGTTTCATTTATGTCATTCAGGGTCAAATGAGCATTTTCTCACTTTCCATAAGCTCACATAACTTTGATAGAAGTATTATCTACAATGATAAAGCATACATAAAATACAATACAAAGTTGAGAGGAAGATTTGTAATGTGACTCATTCTAATTATTCTAATTATCATACTCATTCATATTTATAGGCAGAATAACACTAATTGTATTAATAATAATTATACCAAAATAGTAAATGGTTGAATGCCAACAATGCATTTTAGCAGATTTACAACTGCAATCAGATCTGCTTCCAAAAACGTATCTATAAATACCAATGCTCTAAGTAAATCAGAGGTTTACATCGAAATTGATCCCAGGAAATAAAAAAAGCAGATGATGTTCCTGCTCTACATATTTCACTCTTCTCAAGTCAATTGAAATTTTCATGCTCCACATGATATATGTTGAGCATTAAACCAAATTCTATAGATTTATAACCTGTGGAAGAAACCAGCTCACCTCTAAGACTTTTTTCAACAACATCCATGACAGATAATCACCGCCCTTTTCCTGATCACCAGCAGTAAGGACAGATCCCGCCAGTTATTTCAGTATGCCAGTTAATACAGAATGCTTTCTCTAAAAACTAATTTACAACTACTATACTTTGTTCCAAGTTTCTTTGGGGGGTTTTAAATAGTAATAGCAAAAATAACATTTAGGCATAATTACTATCATACATCTATTATATTGCAATCTTTAAAATATTTGTGATAAACTCTCAAATCTCTTGAAGTTCTTCACTCCATATTGAGTATGTGTCGTTGATTTTTGCCATAACTTGGCCTTGGGACTCTTACCATCTTAGACTCCATTTTTGTGTATAACTTGTAACTAGATTAAGGACGTTAATATAGCTCAGAAACTGGAAAACAACACAAGGTGGCTAAAATTTTGGCCTTTGGAGTCAGATAGTTAGATCTGATCTGGGGCAAGTCATTTACTTACCAAGTTCGTTCCCTCAGTGTTGAAGTGGAAATAAAATAATAATTACTATTAATAATAATGATTAATAATGATGATGGTGATAATGATAATACCACCTACCTGATAGTATTAGAGTATGGAACAAATACTGTAGAGTATGGAACAAATACTGTAATACATAAAACACTCAGCAAAGTCTCTAACAATATAGAAAGATGAAAACAAATACAAAAGTAAAACATGGTCCCTGCCTCCATGAAGCTTTCACATTAGAAAGAAGATAAAGCAATCACAAGTAATAATGTAAAGTAGGATTATTGAAGGTATTGCAGCATTTAAAAATTTATGTATTTTACTAAATTGGATTTACTTGTACATTCCTCTGAGTGTAGAGCCCCATGCTTGCATAGATATGTTTTAAGATTTAAGTTATACAATGTGTTTCTATTTTCTCAGACTTTTAATGCATTCGGAAATTGAAGATAGTGACAAGATTATGTCATCTGAGAAAGACTCAAGAAATAGGGCATGTGGATCTAAAAGACTTCCAAGTTGGAATCACCATTGTGATGTTTATAATATTACTTTATCTCTTTCATAATATTTTACGATCTTTGGCATTTCACACTTGAAAATTTGCATCTACACTCTCTCTTCCATATTATTTGGAACATAATGAATAAGACTCCTGCCAGGAGTGATTCTGAAAAGATCCTCTGTAACATTTCTTCACCTCCTGAAATAAATTGTTCCATGTATTTCTTAATCAGTGAAATTTCAATTTTAACTAATACGGAGGGCAATATGTTTATGCAATATTTAACACTGGTATGATAAAAACTTTTCAAGCGGTGACTTGTCAAACACAATGAGAATAGGAGATCCCTATAATCTCCTTTTCAATATCAAATTAACTTTTCTTTTTCCTGTAAAGGTAAATTGGAGATAATTGGAAGTCATGGTGTGAAAAATAGAAGCAATGTCTCATGTTCTTTACCTTGCTATCTTCGTATCCCTTGTTTCGCTCTGCACATATGGTGAGCCCTATGCAACAGTTGGTGCTTTTGATCACCTCTACATGCTTAAACTACCTCCTCCCTCAACATGCCCAATTTAGGGTCTCATTGCTCTTCTTTCTCTTATACCTTTCCAGGGGACATAGCCAAAAGCTCATTTTTTGGTTCTTAGCTCTTTCCCCTACATCACCACATATAATCTTAGATTCCTTTGTGCAAATTAAAATAGACATTTTTTTTTGCTTCAAACACAATTTCCATGCTGTGTGTATGAAATATATTGTGCATAGCGCTTCAAATGCATTATTTCTTCCTAACTCCCAATTGTTTTGATATCCTTCTCTCCATCCTCCCCAAAATAAAATGTTTGTCTTTACCTCCAAGTTTTTGTTGATTTTTGCTTTGAATGATTTGCATACCCATCTTAATTCTCTTTTCTTTTTCCATCTTGGCTCTGTCTTTAAAATCATAGTTACCACTCCACTGGTACATTTAATGCTTCAATCTTCTTGGAATTTTGCCTGTGTAAGGGGTGAAATACTCACGGAGACGGTGAAATTTTCCTAAATTTCCATTTGCATTCACAGTATTTCCTATGTGGGCAAGTACCTTTCTACTAGCATTTAGGTATATTGCTATTCTGTTTCTTTGTACCAGTACCTCACTGTTTTATTCACTGGGACTTTATCAGATGTTCTAATAGCTTATAGAGGTAGCCATCCTTCATTGTTCTCTTTAACTGAATTTTGCTCATTATTCTTGGACTTATTTTCCCATATGAACTCTAACATAAGTATCCCTAGTTCAAAATCCCTATTGATTTACTTTTTATTTCAGATTAACTGAAGTATGGATTAATATAAGAATTGGCCTCTTGATACTAGAAGTCGTTCTATTTGCAACCATAAGATTAATCACAAATTAAGAGTGGAAAACAATTACATTTTTCCTCTCAGATTATTATTAGCCATAGAATTTTAAGGATGATTGTATTTTCAAATTCTGCCTAAAAATTTAGGTGACAAAATAACCATTGTAACTGCACAGAAATCACATAAATACTTTATATATTTAAGCCAAAATCTTTATATATAAATATAAATATATATATATATATATATATATATATATATATATATATATACCCTGTGATACTTCAGGGTCTCAGAAAAGAGTTGTACTCACTTCCTAAGTTGAATTCATGTAAAGAGGATTCATGCCATTCTCAGCCTAGGTTTAGGCAAAGAACACAATAGCTACTTTGTATTTATATTAATGTTTTTAATATTGGGGTATTTGGGAAAATCAGGGAAAGAGATATAAAAAAGGAAACATTGAGAAAATTATTTTATGTCTTAAATATCAAAATAACATGAGGAGGTAAATTTTAGTTTCTTAGAGCTCAAGTATGCTAATCAATATTATAGCATCCCAAGAAGGGGTTTAGTATTCAGATTGCTGTAAATGTGAAATCCTAGAATACTACTCAGATATTGCAGAATTAATATACCCCTATTAGCAGTTTGTGAAAAGCTGGCTTAGTGTATTATACAGCAGTAAAGATCAATGCATCATCTATTGACCAGAGACTACAAGTCAGGTACCAAGCGAGGTTTTGAAAATGCAGAAATTAATAAGGAAATATGTGCCACATTTTCTTTTGGGGTTCACAGTATGTGATAAAGATATATAATTTGTGATACAATGTAGCAATAAAACAATAGAAGCATGAAAAAGGTACCAAAGACAAACAAAATACATATATACATATCCATGTGCAAATAAGGAACAAGATACTATAAACAAGCATTTTAGGGCTGGTAACTTTCATCACTTCATCTTTTAAAATTCTGACTGTGTGTTCAAAAAATGAGAAAAAAACTTGGAAATAAGAGTAGTGCTCTGTGAAGCCAATCAGTTATATAACTATTTTCTAAATTGAGTACTAATGAGAATGAGAACTATGATTATTTAAACATATTTTAAGTGGTAATACAGTTTTGTCAAAATGCAAATCACATATTTACAACAGGAGAGGTCTAATAAAAAGAAAATCTCTATTATTTCTTATACTGAACATGGCCAGATAATCATGGGTGCCCTAGAATTAGCAGGCATTCCCTTCTACCTCAAATTGACCATATGGAATGCTGTTAATGAGTAGTTGAGAATCACTTGGACATTTAAATACCTCTTCAATGCAAGTTGTGTGGGAGAAATAAATGCAGCTAGGTTGCAGGCTTACAAAAGAGAAAATGCTCTTAAAGACAAATGGTAGACCCCTTACATGTGCTTCAGGTCATTTTACTCCTCAGGGAAAAGTTTCTGAAAGCATAGTGGATATTAATAGGGAAATATAAATCTAGATAAATCACCATTTTACACATAGTTTAAAGAAACATCATCAATAGTATACAGTACCACGCAGTAAATAATTGTTCAATTAATTCATTAAAAATTATTTAGTGTCTATTAGACTCTAGGCATTATTTTAACACTAGTAATTCAATGGTAAACAAAACTACTATCTAGCTATCTTAATCTAAATTTTGTATGGGATGCTCACATAGCAATCAGCAAATTGATAATAAGCCAGTGTTGTGAGTTCTATGGAAAACATTAAAGTAATGTAAAAAGAAGGATCATAGGGTGGCAAAAAGGGAAGTCCACATTTTTATGTATAAGATGATTGAGAAAATGAACTGGATTGAGGGACTATTTGAGGAGACTGGACAGGAGAGAAGCAGGAAGGCAGATGGATAGTTCTAAGCAGAAAAAAAGAACAAGTTTGAAGTAGAACATGCCTACCAAGAGGGAGAATGGTAGGCAATGATCTCAGAGAGGAAAAAAGAGGAGACAGACCATTTTGGAACTTTGAGAACAATCCTAGGACCTGTGGCTTTTATTCTGAATGAGACACTAAACAGTTGGAGGATTTTGAGTAAACATATAGGACTTATTAGTACAGACATATTACTTATGGACTATGACTTATTAATAGGACTTATTATTGAAGGATCATTCTAAGTAATATATGCACTTAGATTATCAGAGGAGAGCAAGGGTGGAAGCACAGAAAACAGCAAGTTGTTGCAATAACTTAATTTGGAGATGATGGTAGTTGGCCAATCATGGTAATACAAGAGTGGTAACAAGTAATTAGATTGTG
This sequence comes from Nyctereutes procyonoides, assembly GCF_905146905.1. Taxonomy (NCBI): domain Eukaryota; kingdom Metazoa; phylum Chordata; class Mammalia; order Carnivora; family Canidae; genus Nyctereutes; species Nyctereutes procyonoides. The sequence goes on along the minus strand of NW_026575120.1, from coordinate 38,394,449 downwards.
GACATCTGAAGAGAAAGATGATGAGATTTGCTGATGGGTGATATGTGATGTGTTAGAGAAAGTAAGGAGTCAATGATGATTCCAAGATTTGTGATCAAAGCTAGAAGATTGGAGTTGTCAATAACTGTGATAGGGAACTGCTGAGGAAGAAGATTCTAGGGGGATTGGGAGAATTTCCACCTTTGGCACATTCCATGTGAGAAATTTTTTTTAATTTATTGATTTATTCATGAGAGACACAGAGAGAGAGGCAGAGACACAGGCAGAGGGAGAAGCAGGCTCCATGCAGTGAGCCCGATGTGGGACTCAATCCGGGTCTCCAGGATCACACCCTGGTTTGAAGGCAGGCGCTACATCACTGAGCCACCCAGGGATCCCCCCATGTGAGAATTTTAACCGTGAAATGGAGAAGATGTCATTTGGGTCTGAAAGTGTGGACTTTAGAAGAGTTGTTGGTAAAGGTATAGATTTTGTCCTCAGAGTATCAATGGTATTAATAGCCATGATCCTAAATGAGATCACTCATAGATGGATTTAGACAACAGGAGAGTCTGAAGATGGAATTCTGGGGCATTCTAGTATTTGGAGATACAGAAGTTATCTGTGCCTTCACTGGGAAGTGATGAAGTGGATGAGGAAGGGGTTCCAGAAGTTAAATGAAAGTATTCCAGGAGAGAGAATGGCAGGTGTGTCAAATATTGCTGATAGATTGATAGAAGAGCAATGTGTATTGACTGCTGGATTTAGCAATGTGAAAATCATTAGTAACCTTGACAAGATCTAATGTGATAGATTAGTGAGGGCAACAGCTAAACCGGAGATGTTCAAAAAATAATTGGAGGAGAGAAAGTATAGACAGTATAAATAACTCTCCAGGAATTTTGCCTTAAAGAGAAAAAGGCAGGAGCTCAAACTCAAGTTGTCTGCCAAGTGAATGGAGCTTTTTATAAATTTTCTCTGGCCATATTTGAAAGGAAACGTGATAGCATGGTAGCATGGCAGTGGCAATGACAGAGTAGAAAGGCATAATTGGAGACCCAGGAAAGAGAAGAGGCGATTGCTGTATTGATGTTTTGAGTGGGCGAGTGGGATGGGACCCAGTGCTAAGGGCCCATTTAAAATTAGTGGCCATGAAACACAAGGAGACTGGTCACCAAAGATGTGTGTTTTTCTCTAGGATGGCTTAGTTGCCTGCAAGAAGGACCAGATTAGAGATTGGATTTAATGTGAGTTGAGGTTTATCCAGGTGAGTGTGACAAGGTAAGAACACACCCATGGCCAGCAGCGTGTGATCTGAGAGAAGGCGAACAATCATACCTTAAGAAGGCTGCAGTGTCCTTAAGGGGAGAGACAGGAGCCAGATCCCAAAGATGAACAGTACACTCGGAGTAGAGGGGATTTTGCTTATGGCTATGATTTTACCGATTTCGTGGGTGAATATTCCATAATTACTGCTATACTATTTATTTCATTCTACCAAGATTAATAAATAACAATAGCAATGTGAAATTACCATAAGAGAATGTCTCCTCAACATTTGTCTATGACTAGATATATTTCCCAACTTTATTTATATCTTAATTAAAAAGCCACATTCCTAGAAATGACATTTTCAGAGTCAAAAATTGTGTGTTTGTTTTTAATTGTAAAATAATGTCTTTCAATTATGTGTGAGTCAGAATGTTCAGTATAAAATGGAAAGACAAAGGACTAATGGAACAGAGCACAAGTATTATGTAAGCCACCAAGAAAAAGTAAAAATTGAATTGTAAAATATGTGTGACAAAATAATTAAGATGTATAATTAAGGCTCATGGTTCTGCTAAATGTATTCATTTTTTTAAGTGATCATTATGTACTATCATGTATTTATTTCATTTCTACAGCTCACAGTGAGATCATTTTCTGTGGATACGTAACCAGAGGCTACGTGCTCATGAATATTACAGCAGACATTCCTTTATAAGAGAGGACACTAAATAATCCTTAAAATCTTACCCAAATCTGTGATTCTATGATCATGATTTACCTCCAAAGCCACGCCCTCTGTGAAGTCCCATCGGGAATGTTTTGAGAGTTCCTTAATGAGAATAAAGCACTTGTCTGCTACAGTAACATTTTTTTTTTTTCATTTCCCTCCAAAGGAAGGTAGGCTTTGTTGCATGGCAATTTTTGAAAATGTCTTTGGTGGTAGCCTGAATTCATTCAGCCTCAACATTTACTGGCTACCATCTGCCAACCTATGGACTAGGCAATGGGGTTGAGAATAATAGGTGACTTTTTTGGAACATTTTCCTCATGTTGGACAGAGCGCCACGGAATTTCTTTGCATTATTTCACTTAATCCTCACAGCATCGTTACAAGATATTCCATTTTAATAAGCATGCTATGAATGATGAAATAGAGATATAAGGAGTTTAAGTTACTTGCCCAAGGTCACACAAGTAAGTAAATGATAGAGCTCCTATGCAGATCCACACAGGCTAGCCCCCAAACCACTACATTACAGTGATGAATAAGACCATTATGTCGCACTTTAGCCCCCTCATCAATTTCTTTTTATTTTTTCCTCCCTTTTATGTTTTTTGTTGTTATTGTTGTTGATTGAATGTGGCCAAAAATTGTTTGGAAGAGCTCTTTTTGGGTTATAACTGCCGCCACATTTATAAAAAGTGATGGTGTTTATAGCTTAGCCTCATCATCTCAGAGTCTACGTACTCTTTTTTTAATCATGATGCTTCTGATTGCTGATTATTTGCTCTTCTGCCTGTGGTTGTTTCTCCTCATTATTACACAGCCTGCTGCACAGCCAGCCATTGTGCTCCTGTGCGTCCTTGTAGCATTTCTCCCCACTTTAGCTTGTCACAAAGCAGGTGGTTTCCCCTTACCATCCATCCACTTAATATGTCCTATGGAGATGTCTAAGTAAAAATCTATAGATATTGTTACATTCTGCTTATAAAAAACTAAAATCTGAATGGATATAGATTGATTGAATTCATGAATATACAGCAAAATTAATACTACCTTAATTCTATAGACTGTTCTGGAGCATGATGCTACATTGGTACATGACCTCAAGGAATTGAAGACTTTGGCCTCCTACTTGATTTACCCACCACCACCATAACAATGGAAACTTTCAGCTTCACCACCAATGAAAAGAAATGGTTTTAAAAAATGTATCAGTGACAATAAATTTGCTTTGTATAAAGGCTTTAGCAGCTACCAATCATACGTGAATAAGTTAAAAGCATCACATAGATCAATGTCTTGTAGAACAGCAAAGATCAACTACATCTGAAGAACAGATGTTGAACCAGGTTAAAACCTGGTATGTCCAGAGGTATGTCCAGAATTGAAATTTTATATATGGATACAAAATTAAGAAACCATTTATTCAGTGGCATTAAAGGAAAACTGAATATAGAATCGACTCTTGAACAACGCTGGGGTTAGAGGCACTGATCCCCCCGTGTAGTCAAAAATCCACGTATAACTTTCAGCTCCTCCAAAACTTAACTGCTAATAGCTTACTGTTGCCTGGAAGCCTTACCAAAAACTCAAGCAGTCAATTACCACATATTTTGTATGTTGTATGTATTATATACTATATTCTTACTGTAAACTAGAAAAAAGAAAATAGTATTAAGAAAACCATAAGAAAGAGAAAATACATTTATAGCACTGTACTGTATTTACAGAGAAACCCATGTATAGGTGGATTGGTGTGGTTCACACCCATGCTGCTCACTGAAAGACTGGGTTAAGTAAACAACTATTTTGGATGTCTTTGATGTTATGAGAATAGGTGGAAGCTTAGAGAATGCCTGGCAGGTATCCTGAATATAGGCAGTTTTGAAGCTCAGTGAGTAGATTTCCACCTACTGTTTGCAAAAGTGCTCTTGCCCGAGGCTATGAGCAACTGCATAAAATAATATATAAAGTACTATCATTTTGGTATGTGGCTTAGTGGCCATCGGGGGTATGAAATTAATTTACCCAAATGTTTCTGCAAGTTTAATATCTCTTAAAGAACAATACTATTCTTGATCACCATAATTCCATATATTAAACCCTATTATATATTTTTTCTAGATATGCCTTCTTTGTATATACAATTTAACTACGTTGTTAATATGTTTGCATGTTTGTCTTGAGATATTTTGATGATGCCTATAATATTTTAAAATAGAAGAGTTTGGGATCCCTGGGTGGCGCAGCGGTTTGGCGCCTGCCTTTGGCCCAGGGCGCGATCCTGGAGCCCCGGGATCGAATCCCACGTCAGGCTCCTGGTGCATGGAGCCTGCTTTTCCCTCTCCCTATGTCTCTGCCTCTCTCTCTCTCTCTCTCTCTCTCTCTCTCTCTGTGACTATCATAAATAAATTTAAAAAAAATTATAAAATAGAAGAGTTTTTAGAAATAATACCAATGAGGTAAAATGTCATATAGGATGTTTCTTGATAACATTGATCTATAATCAATTAATTTAAAAACCTTATTTAGAAGCCGACTAGTATTCTTGTTACCTTCTTGAGGGTGATTCTTAGTAGTGTGTTAGAACCAACTCATATCAGTGATTGAGAGCTGATAGCTAAATTTTTAGGAATCCCAAGCCAGTTGTTAAATGTATCCATCATTAGAAATTACATAGTATGATTATGCAGGTCCTTCAGCTTATTTACATCTGATGTATCTCTATATGGAGATATTATGTGATGATGTGTCACTGAACATCTCTTCTCAACCCCAGGATCAGTAAAGTCACATCAGTAATTAGAAATCTGCCATGGGGGGCTCCTGGGTGGCTCAGCGGTTGAGCGTCTGCCTTTGGCCCAGGGTGTGATCCCGGAGTCCCAGGATCGAGTCCCACATCAGGATCCTTGTATGGACCCTGTTTCTCCCTCTGCTTGTGTCTCTGCCTCTCTCTCTGTCATGAATAAATAAATAAATAAATAAATAAATAAATAAATAAATAAATAAATAAATAAATAAATAAATAAATCTTTAAAAAAAAAAGAAATCTGCCATGGTGGGAGTGTTCATACTATAGAAATTAGCAAACCCTACAAATTGGTGCTTTTAAATTTAGGGAGAAGGAACCAGTTATTCAACCTTTACCAGGATACTCTGGACTTTTATGCATATCACAGCCTCCCCTCATTTACAAGAATGAGTAGATCAGGTGTAAAATCACAACATTGCAGAGGATTCGTTATTTATTTTAAAGTATCTGTGAACCACCAGCGGCTATTAAAAAGGGACATAAAATTCTCTTAACAGCTATTTCTATAGAAGAACTCACTTTTTATGTCAATTGTTTACAAAATGGCTTCTAGAATTTCAGGTGATTTTTAAGTTGCTGAGACAAAAACAAAATAAAAACAAAAAACAAGGTTAATGCATTTACTCAAGCATGTTGGTATTAACAATAATAACTGTGTGTAAAATACTAGTGGGAAAGTAAGTTATAAGGGGGAACTTTGGTGGCCCAGTTGGTTAAGTGGCAAGCTGTTGATTTTGCCTTAGGTCATGATCTTGGGGTCCCTCGGATTGAGTCTTGGGGTTCCTTGCCCCTCCTCTGCCTCTGCACTCTATCTCACTCTTTCTTTAAAAATAAATAAATCTTAAAAAAAAAAGTTAGTAAGTTATACAATAGACAAATAGAAGTGCAAACTACAAACAGTTCTTTTATAAAAGCCCACAAGGATGAGTGATTACGTATCCAGGTGAGGCTGGAAAAGCCAGGAAGATTTCACATAGGAAGTGATGCTTAAGATAGATTGCTGGAATAAACAAAATTTCAAAAGGAGAAAAAAAGAGAAAGTCATTACAAATGAGAAATAGCTTAAGTAGAGATACAGAGAAGAGGAAATATAGGCACTATTTGTGATTTTTCATTCAATCTAAAATTACTAAGCACCTACCACATGCAAGATATTGATCTTTGCTCTACAAGGAAATCAGGGAACCTGTATGCTGAGGTGGCTCAGGGGGTGATGGTGGAGACTATCAGATAAGGCTCTACAAGTAGATCGAAGTCACACTTTAAAAGGTGTTGGATATTACTCAGCCATAAACAAAGATGAGATTGTGCCATTTGACATAACGTGGCTGGAACCCAAAGGATATTATGTTAAATGAAATAAGTCAGATAGGGAAAGATAAATACCAGATGAATCCATTCATAGGTGGAATCTAAACAAAATAAATGAATTAACAACAAAAAAGCAGAATCAGAACTACAAATACAGAGAACAAACCGATGATCACCAGAGGGGAGGTCTTGGGGTGTAGGGCAAAATGGATTCAGGGGAGAGGGAGACACAGCCTCTAGTTACGGGATGAACAAGTCACTGGAATAAACAGCACAGCGTAAGGAATATAGTCAATGATATGGAATGTGATGGGACTGATGGTCGCTACACTTCTAGTGAACAGAGCATATCCCCGTCAAATCACTAAGTTGTACACCTGAAACTAATGCAACATTGTGTGGCAACCATACTCAAAAAAAAAAAAAAAAAAGGTGGAGGGGTGCCCAAGTGTATCAGTTGGTTAATCATCTGACTCTAGATATCAGATCAGGTCATGTACTCAAGGTGGTGAGATCATGCCCTGGGTCGGGCTGCATGCTCGGCGTGGAGCCTGCTTGGGATTGTCTCGCTCTCTCCCTCTGCCATTCTCCTCACTCATACTGGTTTCTCTCTCTCTCTCTCTAAAGAAATAAATAAAATAATTTTTAAAGGTGTTGAATACCATCATTTTAAAAGCATAATAATGGGGGTACTTGGGTAGCTCAGTGGTTGAGCATCTGCCTTTGCCTCAGGCTATGATCCTGGGGTCAAGTCCCTCATTGGGCCCCCTGCAGGGAGCCTGCTTCTCCCTCTGCCTGTTTTCACCTCTTTCTCTGAGTCACTCATGAATTAAAAAAAAGAGAAAAAAAATAAAAGCACAATAATAGAGTTTTGACCAAAGAACAGAGTCAGATTTCTCCTTTCCGATGCAAACTTACATTTAAATGTTTTTTCTTCTCAATTTAACCCCCCCACCCTGACTCTGCAGTCCATGCCTAACAAGGGAGCCCAGAAACCTGAAGGGCTTCTTCAATACTAACCAGATATGCAAAGCAGCTGACTTCCCAACTGCAATCTGGCTACTAATGGCCTGGCCTCATTTAGGGCTGTCCCTAAGGATACATGTTTTAAATTCATTGATTAGAGCAGCCCAGGTGGCTCAGGGGTTTAGCGCTGCCTTCAGCCCAGGGTGTGATCTTGGAGACCAGGGATCGAGTCCCACATCGGGCTCTCTGCATGGAGCCTGCCTGTGCCTCTGCCTCTCTCTGTCTCGTATATAAATAAATAAAATCTTTTAAAAATAAATAAATTCGTTGGCTATAGATCAACGTTAGCAAGATATACCCATATGCTATTAAGTTTGTCAATACCGTTTCTGAAAACTTGGCTATTTTGAAGTGTTGTAAGAATCATCAAAATCCGTCCAATCACCTGAGAAGTTGTACAGAAGCACAAAGAAGGCACAAGCTCTCAGGGAGAAAGATTCTGAGGGCACCCTGGGTCAGAGACCAGAACAGCCAAGCCCATGTGCACGGGGCCAACAAGCAAGGCAAATATGCCCCTGCAAATGAGGGAAGACGACGAAACTGGAGGTGTGATCTGCAGGAGGCAGCAGTCCTGGCCTGGGGTGGTAAAGGTATCTTTGTTCTAAAGGGCAGACCTTGCCTCCTTCTCACACACATCACCTGGGGCGGGAAGGGGGGGGTGTCTCTTGAGCTTGAGGTTGAAACCTCTCATTGGTCCCTGTCCCCAGTCAACTTTCTGCCCCAGAATATAGGAATTTGGAGGGCTCCCCCCACCCCAAGTACTATCTGTTATCTCCAGAATGGCTGAGTTCTTGAGAACTGGAGCAACACATGGCTGGTGCATATGGTGCATATGGTACAGGGACCAGGGCACACACCCCCGCAAACACAGCAGTTTTGTTATCGACTCTGGCAGCCAGGAGGAAAGCAAACAGCCATGCAGTGCATGGCACCACCTGGTCCAAAGACGGGAGGGCAAGCACTAACCAAATATCTGTGGGGAGCTTTTCCATGCCAGTTGGGTCCAGGTCTTCTGTGAACCTTTTGTTTTTCTGTTTTCTGGAGACTATTCTCTCATGGATATTCTCCCCCCTGGACACCCATCTCATCCCAGCTGCCACAGGGATCCCCGGCCCACAATGAACTTTCTCTGCAGGAACCTGGGAGGCCTCCAAGCCACAGAGATTTGCCATCCTGCTGAATAACATTGGCACCAGCTTCCTTTTCCCATCCAGACTGTACAATAGCCGGGTTGGAGTTGGCACAATTGACCGAAGCAGGCACCATGGGCTCAGACCTGGCCACTCCCTTCTCTTGGTCATGGTAAATGTTAGGGGGAGATGAGAAGTGATTCTTTTTTTTTTTCCCCCTTTTTGACTTAGACAAAAATGATGGATGGTGGTACCATGAATTAATACAGAGGAGAAGGAAGGATGGGGAAAGGGAGGAGACTCATCCTGAATTTACTTTGGGCAGATGAAGTCTCAGGGGGACTCAGAACATCTCTGAGCAAAGATTAGCATAAAAATTGCAGATTCAGGGCAGCCCGGGTGCGGTTTAGTGCCTGCCTTCAGCCCAGGGCCTGATCCTGGAGACCCAGGATCGAGTCCCACGTCGGGGTCCCTGCATGGAGCCTGCTTCTCCCTCTGCCTGTGTCTCTGCCTCTCTCTCTCTCTCTCTGTCTCTCTGTGTCTTTCATGAATGGATGAATAAAATCTTAAAAAAAAAAAAATGCAGGGACACCTGGGTAGCTCAGCGGTTGAGTTGTGATTCCCATCCTGGGATCGAATCCCACATTGGGCTCCCTGTGAGGAGCCTGCTTCTCCCTCTGTCTGTGTCTCTGCCTCTCTCTGTCTGTATCTCTCATGAATAAATAAATGAAATCTTTAAAAAAAGTAAATAAAAATTAAAATTAAAATAATGCAGATTCAGGACTTAAAAGAAAAGACAGGGCTGGCCTTATGGAATTGGAGCATTTTACTTATTGATGATAGATGATGCTGTGAGAGTAGTTGACGTCACCCACAAGGGCCAGCTGAAGAGTAATAAAAAAAAAAAAAAAAAAAACGAATGGCCTTGCCTGATGTAGGGCATAAATGTCACATTGCAAAAGAGGAGCCAGGGAAGGAGACCAGGCAATGTAGGCATAGATGTTGAAGAAAGATGGAAGCAGGGTTTCTTCTACCTAGAAAGTATATGTAAAAAGCACGCTATTGCCTCTATATTCTACACACCGACTCTCATAGATGGCAACTAAGAGAGTTTGATGAAGATTTTACCAAAAAAAGTGCTAAAACACCACATCTATTTTTACAGTTAGATATTCTCGACCATTCTCTCAATTATTTTATATATCTTGATATCCAATGATCGAGTTTAAGCTACAAATTCATAGTCTATTTTCACCCTTTAAAAGTCACAAAGAGGGCGGCTCCAGTGGCTGAGCGGTTTAGCGCCACCTTTGGCCCAGGGTGTGATCCTGGAGATCCGGGATCGAGTCCCACGTCAGGCTCCCTGCATGGAGCCTGCTTCTCCCTCTGCCTGTGTCTCTGTGTCTCTCATGAGTAAATCAATAAAATCTTTAAAAAAAAATGAAAATAAATAAATAAAAGTCACAAAGAGTGGCTCTGAAGAACCTACAGTTTTGCTTCTGTGGTCAAGGCCTCAAAGTATGGGAGGACCATCCTTGGGGGTAAGAGGACAGAATTTTATTGTATTCATTAATTAAACAAATGCTTCTCATGCCCTAGGCTCTCTGATAGGAACTGTCGTAAAATGAAAGGCAGACCATTAGGGGGCTAACAGACTAGTTGGGGAGATTAATATTTGTCAAATAGTATCGCAAATATTACAAACGGTGTTTTACGAACAATAATAATGAGGCATTATAGAAGTGTGAAGCAGGCATCCCTGAAAAATCACAAGCTCTAAATGAAAAATAGAAGTTGGTGAGGTTAAAAACATTACTTGTGAAAGGAACAACCTGTATCGGGACTCTGTAGGGCCTTCCAGAGACTGAAGGGAAAAAAAAAGTCAATATAGCTAGAAGACAGAGAGAAAAGACATGGAGGGAAGTGGGGCCAGAGAGCTAGGTAGGTGTCAGATCACATAAGCAGTGCTCTCCTTTCTTCCTGGCACACAGCTAAGATACATCCCTCAGTCTCATTTGTGGTGAGACACAGCTATGAGACTGAGTTCTGGCCAAAGCTAGGTGCGCCAAAATGGCACATGTTTCTTCTAGAATTGGCTCACACACACCCTTTCTCATGTGATGTTCCACTCTTGATCTTCCATCTGGATTCAAATGAACCCAGAGAGAATTCTGGTTCCCTGTGTGGACCATGAACACACATTCAAATTTCATTTGAGTGAGAAATAAACATACATTGCCTTGTTCCACTATATAACCTGGGATTTTTTTTTTTTTTTTATAGTAGCTGTTGTTGCCCTAACTAACATACCGGCTGTGTACGATGAGTGTACCTGCATCCACCAGCAACTGCATACCTAGAAAAACAATGATTATATGGCTAGAAAAGAAAAGAGAAAAGAAAGGAAAACCATTCCAATAGCTTTGTAAAAAGGAAATGGGAGGGCTTGAGAGCATGTGAACTAAAGTACCAGAAAATAATGGAGGAAAGATTCTGTGGCAATGAAACAGAGATGCAGAGAAAGGAAGAAAGACGCTGATAACTGTGACCATGATGGGGAATTTCCTGTGTCACCTTGACTTACCCAGAGATCTGGTAAGACCTCATTTCTGGGTGTGTCTATGAGGGTGTTTTTGAGAGAGATTAGCATTTAGAATCAGTAGGCTAAGTAAGGAAGACCCCCATCTCCAATGGGTGGGCATCACTTAATTTCCTGAGGGCCTGAAGAACACAGAGGCAGAGGAAGAATGAATTTGCTCCCCCTGTCTGAGCTAGGACATCCGTCTCCTTCTGCTTTCGGACATTGGCACTCCCAGCTCTGCAGTCTTTGGACTTGGGCTAGGACGTATACCTTTGGTTCCCTTTGTTCTCAGACTTTCTGGCTTCTATTGAAACTATATCACTGCCTTTTCTGCACCTCAGCTTGTAGATGGCAGATAGTAGGTCTGCTTCTCAGTCTCCAAAATCACGTGAGCCAATCTCCATAATACATTTCTTTCTTTATCACTATATATCCTATTGGTTGGGTTTCTCTGGAGACTAATACAGTGCCCTCTAAGAATTGCGGTGAAACGATATTTTATAATTAAACTATGAAGAGGTCAGTGCCGTAGATCATTACAAATTCTTAAATCCAGTAACTAAACCTTATGGCTTCATATCAATTTCTATTAAAAAAAATTATTGGTTGGTTAAAAATTATATAAAATATACATATCAATTACATATACACATGTACAGATGCATAGATGAGCATACATGTACTTATACATATAAATAAACACTTGTGGGAATTTTCTTTTGGTTAAAAATGTACTTAGGTGAATACGTCTTATAATGACATAAAAGGATCGTTTAAAATGGTTTTCTATTTCTACTCATGAAGAATGTAGTTCTCGGTATCCAAAAATCAAGTAGTGTAATTTTTAAAAAAGTTCCAAATAAAAAAAAATAAAAGATAGATAAATAAATAAATATAAAAAGTTCCAAATATATAAACTGTAGAATGAGTGCTGCACTCTTATAATTAGCTACTCCAAACTCATAAATTTCAGATATATGTGGTATTTCCATACATCTTTAAAGTTTTCAGAAAAATTCAGAAATATTTGAGTCCATCCTTAATCAAGCTGTAATAGCTTACATAGCCCATGAAAGGCCGCCTATGGAAAAAAATCTGGAGGTAGAGACAGTGTGTAGTTTATATCTGGGTCCCCAGAGCACTCTCTATAGGATCTTGAACTAAGATTGGGCTTAATATAAAGCAATTGTTTTATAATATCATTAATAATTACATACATAGATATGGTGCATGTGTGTATATTTAATACGTATGGATTATATTATATAAAATTTGCATCCTCCAGAGAAAGTTAACTAATGTATGTAGAGATATGGAGATAGACTATAGCCATAGATATGTGGATATACTCCGATATGGTTGTCTTTATTTTCAAATATGTGCTTTTTATTTATTTTTTTAAATATGTGCTTTTTACATCGCAATACTAAAATGTTATTAGGGCAGTTAGCTTGCACCAGACCCGACAGGTGATGATGCAGAGTTACTCAGGTACAGACAACCACATACAGCGTATAGTCCCACAAGGACTGTGCACTCAACTTCTGGAGATCAGGGTGATGGTGTTCTCACTGAGTCCCCACGCCTTGCCTTTCACTGAACTAGCAGGATTGCATTAGGTTAATAAAAGATATTTTGTAGGAGGTCGTAAAAATGCCTCATAAAATGCTATGCTAGCAGAGAAAAGGAAATTAGATCATGGATAAAGTGTGCATTTACAACACAAAATAGTGGTTTGGAAACCAGTGTTAAGTGCAGTTTGGTAACTCCAACTACCTGTGATGAAAGATTGAGAAGCTGATGGCAGTTCACACATGGAAGGATGTCTCTACCGGCAATCAGATGAGCTAATTAACCGGCATGTAACCCTGCTGGAGCTTATCTAGCCTGACTGCTAATATGCATTATTATTTTGCCAGCAAGGGGGAGGACCTCTTTAAAAATAATTGTCAGGGTCATTTTTTGCTATGAGCAAAATCCTACTTTGACATGCAATAGAACTTTTAAAATTTATATTTAATTTTTAAAAATATTTTATTTATTTATTTATTCATGAGAGACACAGACTGAGAGAGAGAGGCAGAGACGCAGGCAGAGAGAGAAGCAGGCTCCTGCGGGGAGCCTGATGCAGGACTTGATCCCAGGACCCCGGCATCACGCCCTGAGCCAAAGGCAGACACTCAACCACTGAGCCACCCAGGTGCCCCTAGAATTTTTTTTTAAAGCAACAAGAAGAACGCCACAATCATTCTTAAACAGCTTCCTACTGGATACATCGGCACGACAGTTTTGCTTTGGTTTTTGTTTTGTTTTGTTTCTTGTAAACTCATTTGCTGCCCTTTATGTAGTCTTGCATTTTAAAGCCACGTGGTGAAAACTGTTTCTTCTAATTTGCTTTTTTGCTTCCACCAGATTTGATGTCACCAAAGAAGTCACGGCAGAAGGCTCCACACCAGCCACCCCTTTGTTGGCACCTGTATACACGTGTGAGCCTTTCATGTATACCACTCATCATGTTATGTGGAGATGAATCATCAGATATAAATATATTCTCCTAAACTGTCAGTTCTTGGGGGCTAGAAGACTTATTTTTCTCATTTCTACTATGAAGACTGATTTATCACATCTTTAGAATCGGGGCATTACTTTGCTTAATAAATCAATGAAAATATTACTTTCACTACACAGAGTTCTGACTTGAAATGTGAATAAAGGTGAAATGTGAAATGCCGCCAGGATCTGGAGACTGTTCATACAATCAGACTAATTTCCTAAAACTGATGCCTTGAACAAAATATTAGGAAAGGAAGCACTGGACGTGCACCATGTCATGTGCACACCACACACACACACACACACACACACACAAATTCACCTTTCCTCTTTGCCAAAATACAGCATCGTATCTTAGGAGACACTGTTTTCTACTGATACTCTGTGTGTTAGGTTAGTGGGTGGGTGTGTAACTTGACAGGACACGATTTCCAAGCCTGTCTTTGACAACTTGTCAATTCATCCCTCATTCTCAACTCTGAATTCCTAAAAGAACTTGGCATCAGTAGGAGAATAACACATCAAAGGTGTATCCAAGGAATCAGTTTACCTTTTTAGATAAACACCTTATTTAACATTATGTGTTTTAAAGCATTTGCACAAATTCCTCAATTCATTGTAGTACCTCATTTATGATTCAAGCATCAAAACACCTGTTGGAGGGTAGGGAAAAGGTATTAAGATAGGTATTGGGCCAGGAATCTCAAGACCACTGAACTATTTTTTTTAAGATTTTTTGAATTTATTCATGAGCCACACAGACTGAGAGAGGCAGAGACACAGGCAGAGGGAGAAGCAGGTTCCATGCAGGGAGCCTGATGTAGGACTCAATCCTGGAGTCCAGGATCATACCCTGGGCTGAAGGTAGGTGCTAAACCACTGAGCCACCCAGGGATCCTACCACTGAACTATTTTGATCCAGTATATGGATAAACATTGGCTCAGATGGGCCCTGCTCTCTGACTTCACTTTTTGGTGGGAAAGATTTGCAACCCAAAATGAGATAAATTAGAGTTCATATTTAGATGCTTAGTCAGCACCCCACCATCCTTTCCAAATTGAACTCTATTTTTTTTCAGGGTCTTCCTGTCTTTCATACCATCATTCCAGGGACTCTAACCAAAGCCCCAGCTCTAAAAGTGACCCTGATTGGACATAGGCTAATCCCCTAAACTTTGCAATAATTTGTTTATGAACATTAGCCAATGTTAGACCATAGCTTTCCCCTAACTAGAGACTGCTTCAGAAATGAGCATGTGACTATGGAAAACAGCAGGAAGGATCCTCAACAAAAACAAAATACAGGGATCCCTGGGAGGCGCAGCGGTTTGGCACTTGCCTTTGGCCCAGAACGCGATCCTGGAGACCCGGGATCGAATCCCACGTCGGGCTGCCGGTGCATGGAGCCTGCTTTTCCCTCTGCCTGTGTCTCTGCCTCTCTCTCTCCCTCTCTCTCTCTCTCTCTCTGTGTGACTATCATAAATAAATAAATTCAAAAAAAATTTAAGAAAAAAAAAAAAAACAAAATACAACTACCAAATGATCCAGCGATTCACTTCTGGAAATTTTATTTAAAAATTTTATTTAGGGGATCCCTGGGTGGCTTAGCAGTTTGGCGCCTGCCTTTGGCCCAGGGTGCAATCTTGGAGTTCCGGGATTGAGTCCCATGTCGGGCTCCCTGCATGGAGCCTGCTTCTCCCTCTGCCTGTGTCTCTGCCTCTCTCTCTATGTCTATCATAAATAAATAAATAAATAAATTAATTAATTAATTAATTAATTAATTAATTAAAAATAAGAATTTTATTTAAATAAAACTATTTAAAATTTTAGTCTTCATTTTATTTAAAAATGAAGACACTAACTTGAAAAGATACCTGCACCCCTACGTTCATAGAAGCATTCTTTTCAATAACCAGAACATGGAAACAACTTAAGTATCCATCAACAGATGAATGGATAAAGAAGTTGAGACACACACACACACACACACACACACACACACACACACACTGGATTACTCAGCCATAAGAAAAACAAGAAAATTCTAAGCTTGCTATTTGCCTTCTGGAGGATGGATGGAACTTGAGGGCATTATACTAGGTGAAATAAGTCAGACAGAGAAAGACAAATTCTGTAAAATCTCACTGATGTGTAGAATCTAAAAAAGAAAAACAAAACAAAAAAAAAAAAAAACTCATAGAAAGAGCTATCAGATTTGTGGTTACCAGAGGTAGCAGGGGGATTGGATGAAGATGGTCAAAAGTACACACTTGCGCTCACAAGGTAAAGGAGTACGAGGCGTGTAACGCACAACCTCATGGTATTAGCTAATGCTGCTCCATCATATAGATGAAACTCAAGAGAGTAAATCATCACAAGGGAAAAAAAATTCTTTTTTAGTTTGCTTTCTCTTTCTATCATACTTATGTGAGTCAACGGTTGCTAACTAACCTAATTGTGGTGATCATTTCACAGTATACTGTACGCAGGTCAAACCGTTACACAATACACGTTAAACTTATACAGTGACGTGTGTCAATTATATCTCAATAACACGGGGGCGGGATGGGCATCTGATCTAAATCGGGGCATTCAGGCCCACAGACAAGTGTGGGCGCAGGGACAGCTTCCAGCAAAAGTGCTTATGCTCTCTCTTCCGAATGACGTGCAGCCACCCATTATGAGGGGTATCTGAAGTCAAAGCAAGCACACCAAAGGGTGGACCATGGCTGGAAAGGAAGCTGGAGTCCCCAGCTCCTCTTCCAAACCATGTGAGCAAATGTATTTCCTGTTTCAGCTGGACTATTTGGGTTTTCTGTTACTTATAGCTGAAGATCCTTTTCTGCTCCTTTTTTCCCATGTGTCGGGCACTCTACTAAACGTTGCCTAGCTTAACTTTACCACCACCCAGTGAGTTAGATTCTCTAACTTTACAGATAAGAAGACTGAAGCCCAGGGGTGTTACGTAACATGATCAGTTAAGACCGAGGAGCCATAATTTTAAACAAGTGCATTTGCTTTTCCCCCCCTTCACTCCAAAGCCTATGAGTCAAGCTGTTTCACTTTGAAAAAATAAGAAAATGAAGCCTAAAGAATTATTTCAGCCTTCCTATATTAGTACTTTCATGGTTTATTAGTCATTCCGAAATGTCACATCTTACAAAAATGGCTGAGAAAAGTTAGGCAGCTAGGGCCAACCTTAAACTCGCTCATCACTACAGGTTTCTAATCTACTTCCAAACACGTATAAGGCACGCACACTTGCCTACAAAGTCAACAGCATGCAAAAACGCCTTCACAAAAAAAAAAAAGGGGCCTCGATGCCAAATCATTACTGTAAAACCAGCTCTCCTGTATCAGGAAAACGCTACACAATTGTACATAAATATAGCTCATGGTATGTTGAGGGTATTTTTCTAAATTTAATTTCAAAAGGTTATGTCATTCATAACAAAAAGCATATATGAGTAAAGCATGCGGGCTGCACGCATTCAGAAAAAAGTAACGCTAAAGGAAATTAATGTTTATGTAAATTGCATTAGCCTTAAGAATGGAAAAATATGAATATGACAAAAACTAGGTGAATCTTGTCACCTCCATATGAGAACCCATTAAAAATATGTATTTTTTTCCCTGCTATTTCATCAACACACTCTTGTTCTGTTTTTAAAATAGCTCCAGTCATTTTTTTTTTAAACAACAAAACCCAAACTTTCTGGCCCATCTCCCCTCGCATACAAGTCATCTGTGTCCATCCTTCTAATTTCAGTTTCTCATCCTTAACTTCATTCACCCAACCCCCAGGCAGATTACATATTCTCCCACTGGGCTCTAGAATGGCTTTAAGTACAGTGAAGTAATCTAATTGGTGGTTCCAGATAATATATGTCTTCCCTGCCTGACTTCTATTTTATTTCTTTTGTGAGATGTTTCTCCTTCTCTTCTGGGACCCCACGCTGTTCCCAGAGTTTCTTCCGGCTGCTGCTTCTTTTCTCTCTACGTTTTCAGACTGCTCTTTTGCCCATCTTTCAGGGCCAGTTCCTCAAAGCTACGTTCTTAATTTCCTTTAATTCTCATTTGACATGTTCCACCTGAGTGGTGATTCCTTCTACTCCCATGCTTCGATTATCACCTACACGCTGGCGCCTCTGAGGGCTCCCACGTGGTGAGCACATTTTTCCAGCAACAATCTACAGGATAACTAATGTCCCAGATATTCAAAGAGAGACCCAGATCTCATGTGTCACCTAGTTATCTCTTAATGAGTATTCAATATATATCAAAAGGAGGATATTATAGAGCTATTTGGAAGGTTAAAAAAAAAGCAAGAAAATCAATTCCTTTTTTTCTTTTTAGATATAGTAAAAGTTCATTCTGCATTCTCAGACGCAATTATTTTATACTTGGTAAAATCTGTGAAAAAAAAAAAAGAAAGAAAGAAATACATTCAGAACAACCTGGTCTCTGCAATGCTGGGGGAAATGTCAGCTCCCATTACTTTCGTACATCTGTACTGTTCCTCATTCTGGATGAGGCATTCTAGAGCTGCCCATGTGAGAAACACCTCGCTCACAAATCAGCACCTGCAATTCCAAGTGTCTGCCCCTGTGACTTTCAAATCGAGGCTCATGTTATAAATCACTGTTTACTTTCTCTCCCAGTAGCATCTTAATATCTATTGCACGTCTCTTATGATCAGCAGTTACAGCATCTCCAGGATGATAACCTATGTCTTTGGGGTGTCTTCCAAGCCTGCTCACAGTGAATTTAAATGATGACATAACCTCTATTTTAAGTCAGGTCATTCCAAAGTATCCTCCCGAGAAAACTCATCCGGTTGTCTTTGTGTAACTCAGCAACAGAGAGAAACTTCCGTTTATTGATATGGCATGCAAAGGATAAAAAAACGTTGTCAAAATATGACCTCAAGATCTTTGGGAAGTTGTAACTGATTTTGCTATGGTGAAATCTTGCCTTGAAGACATGCAACATTAGATCCCTCGTGGAGTTAGAGGACCTCTGCATTCGAGATCCAGTGGAGGCTTGTTTACAGGGGATAGAAATCTTGTTTTCCCCTAGTGCCAGACCACTCTGTCATTAGTCACCATTGCCATTGGCATCCTTGCATTCCTGTTACATATGCATACGAGCATCCTACTAGACGGGGGACTCCTCAAAGTAGGAAACACTTTGTATTACCAACTTTTGCTCATCATCTATGTGCAAAAGGAAAGGAGGCACCAGAAAAAGACACAGCGAGCTTGAACAGAGCTACTATTATTTGACTATCTTAGAGCCTTACTTCCTCTGTCCTTTACTGTTCAACGACAAAATAATAATTATATATATATTTTTTTTTAAAAAAAAAGCATAAATATCATGCTCACTCTGAGTCTGAGAAGAAACACTGTCTCAGATAAAAGAAAATAAAGCCAGAAAATTCAAACACAACCATTTTCTCTACTAAAGGTCACCATCAATTTTGTATTACATCACATTAAACTTCGACCCTTGAAAATTGTTTTTTAAAAGCTACATTGGATTAATGCACATGATTTTTTGTGACCTAAATTTTCTCCTCTCCTTCTCAACATGGGTCACTTTTGATATTCTATCACCGGTTCCCACAAAATCCCAATTCTAAATCAGATTTATATAATCTTGAAAAAGTTCATCTGTTGCCTATTATAACTTGTCATTGTCTTACTTTTGTCTTTTTCATAACATTGAAACATTACATATTATTGCAATATGACAAAAGAAAATTTCTTAGGGGATGCCAATAATGCCAGTGCTATTACCCTGTAGAAAAAGGCATGAAAGTTGCTTTCATTCCTTGCACTTAAGATCCTATAAAAAAAAAAGTTATTTCTTTTTGTAAACCCACACTTTAGTCACTTAGTAATGGAGGGATTACAGTCAAGAATAATTTACCATTCTGAAAATGAGGCCAGATTTTCACCAATTCTTTGACATATATATTTTGTAGTATTGATCACAAAACTGTGGGTAACATTTGTCAGACAGCCTCTCCTTGGAAGGCTTGAGGTTGCTTTTGGTTCAGAATTTTAGCAATAGTCATGATTTAGTCGTATTGTTCTGAATCAAGTCGTATCTGACAGTTAGTTCCACCAGCTGAATTAATTCCCCAATTTTCTCTAATGGCCTTTTATTTATTGGGGGTGATCTTTAGCATATTTTTGACGTAAGAGGGTCATTTGGTCAAATGTACACATTCAATTTATTCAACATATATGACTGGTTCCTGCTATTATTCAGTCACTGATCTAGGTAATGGAAATAGAGCTGTGGTTAAAGCATACAAAATTTCTTACCCTCGCTGAGATTAATTACATTCAATAAACCTATCATCACATACCTCCTCAGCAGTTCTAGGCTTCCTAAATATTACCTCAATAGATAAGCATTTTAGGTACTTCTCTATTATAGGTATTTAATAAGCCAAACATCAAATGTTTAGACAAAGCATAAACCGGTGGGTATACTGGCCAGCAAAGGGGAAAGAATAGAGTAGCGGCTAATAGTTTGGGCTTTGTTCCTAAGAGAATTTGGGCTTGTGTTCTAATTTTCTTCCTTACTTTGAGATCTTGCTTAGCTTTTTACTAAAACTCTCAAATCATCGGTTTTGTTTTTGCTTTTTATTTTAATAATCATTTTTTTCAGAGTTGTCTTGGGGACCCTTTAATTGTATGAACTATTTTAATTTTTATCATGTAGCAACTCCTCGATGTAGTAAGGCTAATAAAGATGGCGTCCCTGCCTAGTTCCCCCACCCAAAAGTATAAAATCTAAATTCAGATGCAGTTTGGTTAAAAAAAAAAAAAAGCCACATGAAATTACTATGTTACTTTTTTTTTTTTTTTTTTTTTTGTCTAAGAGAGCCAGAGTGCATGTGTGAATATGTGTGTGAGGGGTGGGAGGAGGGGCGGGGGGGAGAGAAAATCCCAAGCAGGCTCCTTGCTCAGAGGAGAGCCCCACTGAGGGCTCCATTTCAGGACCCTGCCATCATGACCTGAGCTGAAATCAGTTGGACGCTTACCTGACTGAGCAACCCAGGCTCCTATGTTACTTTCAACACAACAATCACATAATTTTCATTTTCTTTTTTTTTAACATTTTATTTATGTATTCATGAGAGACACATAGAGGCAGAGACATAGGCAGAGGGAGAAGCAGGCTCCCCCCGGGGAGTCTGATGCATGACTTGATCCCAGGACCCCGGGATCACAACCTGAGCCAAAGGCAGATGCTTAACCACTGAGCCACCCAGGGGCCCCAATTTTCATTTTCTAAGTGAAGCATGAAATCAAAATGTTATGGATAAATTATCCCTGATAAATTTCCACTTCTACAAAATTATCCCTATAGATTGATAAATCAGATAAGCTAAACACTAGTATTTAGCATTTAAAAACTGTATTTGGGACTTTCTATTTTTTCTTTTTTGTATTTAGCACTCTTTAATTTTAAAAGAAAGCATGCCTTAAGGATAGGAGATGTAATTTAGTATGAGGTTACAGAGTTAAGGGCAAAGAGTGTGCTTTAGGGTCACTTTTGGACATGCTGCCTTTTTTGGGGTTGGGGTATAAAATTGCGGGATTCTGAGCAGCTGGGAGCACCAAAAAAGACCTGGGAAACAGGATCAGAAAGAGGTTCAGCAAAACATGGATTAACAGTGAGGGTTATCCTCTGCAATATGACACGGATTGAGAAACTTTAAAGCAAGTTGTCATTTTCATGCCAATAAATTCTCTTGCATCATGTAATAATGAAGTACCAGAAATTACATCTTATTTTCCACTCAATGCCATTCATTATTTTTTTGGATGCCTCTCAGATTCACGTGAGGGGATCGAATTAAACAGCTTGAATGTGCAGTGATTTTTAGTCTCTCTCTGGCACCAAATCTGTGAGATGATCAATGATGACCGGCGCGTCTTTCAATGAGCAAGTCTCCAGCGGGGTAGTCAGCAGCAACCAGAGCACCCGTTTGATCTGAATGCTTAAGTGAAGGTTAATTGTCTGTTATTTGTGGAGCTTTCTGGTGGATTGCAAACCTATTTACCATAATGTTAACTTCTCAGTGGGCTGGCATTTTGGCACACACAATGGTCCAAGGTGGTTCACGTTAGGACCTTCTCATTAGTCAAGGGGACATTGTGCCTAGGTTGCTCTATCCTCAATACAATCCACCCTTAAGATTTCCAGAAGCTGTTTGCTTGTTTAGGTTTGTAAATCCTATCATATCTTTCCTTTATAGAGCTCAGCAGGGAATGAGATTTTTGAGGAGTAGCCATTTGATCCCAGATAGAAATAATCGTTGTTTAGAAAATGCTTGACAAATAGGAAGTTCTGAGAGGGAATTAGGTGGTGACTATTTTCCCAAATGAAATATCTCAAGACCTGGGATTTCTCTGTCAGATCAAACATGCAATGAAACCATCTAGAATCCATTCCATACCATCAGAGCCAGTGTTTTTGACCAGCTAGAATATTTATTTAGTTGATAAGCAAATAAAGTAAAAACAGTTTAGCCATAATTTGGGGAACACAAATCTCAAGGGAAGGTCATCTGCTATACAGGGTTGAATATTTTTTAAGGGGTTTTCCCATGTGGAGAGTGATAGGTAGCATATTCTTGGAAATAGAAATAATTGAAAGGAGAATTTAAGGGCAAAAGATTAAAAAAAGAAAATCTGACTACTTCTTGCTTACTAGATGGCTATAGCAAGTAGCAAAGCCACAGCTCTAAACATGTAGCACGTTGCGTAGTATGAGTTTTGGAGTTTACATCTGTGTGCCTACCAGTAGAGGGTTGCATGATATGGAGCATGATATTTCACTTCTCTAAATCTTCCTCTTATCAATAAAGTGGAGATAAAAGTGATATTTGGGGGAATATCTACATAACAAAGAGCAGGTAAAAATCTGTCTTGTTATAGCATGTATTCAATAAACAGGTAGTGGCAGTAGAAACAAAATTTAAACACATGGAATACATTGCACCTCCCACAGAATTTCTTCTACTTTTAAAAAGTACCATGATGCTACTTAAAACAATTAAGGACCTCGTTTGCAAAATGTATCTTATATGGATTCTCATTTATCTTATTTAAGGTTGTGTTTTTTTTCTGAGCAGAGGATAAACGACATGCATTTGTCTGAGATGCAGGAGTGGGATCCCAGCAGCAAATACTATATAATGAGAAATTAAATATTTAATACCTCAAATTTTCTCTGCACAAAAATTAATACAGACTTCCTAATTAACACTTGGGGAGGTGGATATTTAATAGCAGCTCCAGGCAAAACAATTTCACTCAATTAAGACTACACATCTGAAATTGCAACTGTTGGGCTTACTTTCTGCTACCTGGGAAATATATTAGAACTTTGAAATATTACATATTGGACAAAAACATTCTTTGTAATACTTTAAAACAATGCAAAGCAGTCGATATTAGAGAGATCAGGTGCAAATATTTTAAAGTATTAAAAGAATTAATAACCAGACATAAAAAATCGAAAGCATAGTCCACAGATAATAATCCTATGAGGACGCATATGCAGTAGGAGCTGACATGGCCTTTTCCCCAGGAGGTGGCATTCCCATGTGCAGCTCTGTGCATGGATCCCCACCCTTCCCGAGAAGTCCTAAGCAAAATGCAAAAACAAAATTATTGACCTTACTTTTTACTTTCTGAAGGAGCGAAAAGTGAATGCGTTCGATATTTACTTGTATTCGTTATAATTAAAAATGCAATCGACTATTACTGTGTTCAAAGTTTTAGCAGCATTTTAAATGAGCAAGGAAAATTGCTTGAGAAATATGGATCTTGTTTTTCCTGATGTTTATTCAACCATTTTATCCTTACATGCTAAACTTCTTTTGAAAAAAAACAAAAAACAAAAAACCTTCTTTTGCATACTATCCAGAAAAAAATCTAGTCTTTTTTCTTAAGTTGAACATTTGTCAGGAAACAAGTTTTAAGATCTTAATTAAGATGAAAACTTTGATATCGTGATAGAAACATTCAACATTGTGAAAAAACATTCTTCAGAATTATTGCCACCATGACGTTCTAGTCATAAAAGTCCTTTAAATGTTTAACTTCTTTAAAAATAGAAAAATTTGAAGTCCAGTATATATATCTTTGAAAAATGTATATGTTGGTAAGTTTATGCAAATCTATTCATGCAAAAAAGCAACTCTAAATCTAGTCTCAGCACAAAGGTAAGGCCTAACCACAAATGAAGCAGAGGTCACAGCAGATACAGGTCTTGTACCTCCACTAAAACTATAAGAAGCTTCTGTTTTTAACTATCAAGGGCACCATTGAATCCACTCTACATTCTTCCCTTCATTAAATAAAAATGATGTAGTAAGAATTTGTTAAATGGTTTAGGCTGATCTAACTGAGGTACCTAAGCCAAACACAGAACCTGAAATTTACAAAAATAGATGTTGCCAAATGGCAAAATTATCAGATATTAGATAACTTTTTTTTTTTAATTTGGGAATTCCAAATGAAAGCTTGATTGTAATGATGTATCTTGTGAATGGAATGATGTATCTTGTGAAGTTGTTAATATGGAACCCCTGTGATTCCTGCCAAGCCCTCCTTAGTATCTGGAGATTTTATCAATCATTTATAGTATTTTTTTTCTTTTTTCTTCCCTTTCTGCATCCTCCATTTAATATTCGTATCAAAATATAGTATTTCATTCAAAAATAATTATAACAGAGGATTGTTATTTCATTCACTAAATATAATGAAACTAGAAAAACTCATTATCCATGCAGGAAAAAATATATAAATGTACTATTTTGCAAAGCTGCTATGGTCTGAATGTGCGCGTCTGCCCAAAATCCTTATGTTGATAATCCTAATGCCCAAGTGATAGTATAAGAGGTGGAGTCTTTGAGAGGCGCTTAGGTCAGGAGGGTGGAGGCCTTGTGAATGGGATTAATGGTCTTAAAATTGGGATCCCACAAGACTCCCTCACCTTTTAGAGATGCAGCAGCAGGCAGAAGTCTGCAACCCAGAAGAGGGCCCTCACTAACCTTGCTGGCACCCTGATCTCAGTCTTCCAGCTGCCAGAATGGTAAGAAATAAGTTTCTGCTGTTCATGAGTGGCCTAGTCTGTAGCACTCTGCTACAGAGGCCAGGATGATCCATCTCCAGAATTCCAGGATTTGGGGCAAGCAAAAGGAGTAATCCTTGCATGTAAATCCCTCGGAAAAAAATGCAGAAAAGGGAAGGGGAGATTGGGAATGGGGCTTCCAAGGACCCAGTATATATCTCCTTTTTAAACTAAGATGTAGGAAAAAATTTCCCCGACTTCCTGGCCTTGGGGATGTTACCAAAGGCCTACTCCTGTCAGAAGGAAACATGGCAAAATGATGAATCACTGCCCCAAAAAGCACAATCACAATCAGGAAGCACAAGCTCTCTGGGATTTGTAGAGGCAGCGATGAGGAATGCCTAGGGACCTGACTGGCCCACCTTGGGGCTCAGAGCAAACACCACTATGATTTCTGCCCCTGTTCTAGTTCCTTCCTGAATTGGCCTGGCCATGGGCATTGGAGGTTACACTAATCTGAATAGTTTTAGGATATCCACAGCAGCTATAGAGAACTTTGAACCCCTACGGATGTGAAAAATGTTACCTGGTTGGAGAAATTGTCCCTTTTAAATTTGAGCTTTCTCTCAGAAAGCATTTTCTGTTGTTTAAAGTCCATTAAATAATGGTTCAAAATGGAAACATAATGGCAACCTGGAAAGAAAGCCCAACGTATGTTATCCTCTTATCACATGGGAGTCACATGTCTCAAATTATCCATTCATTATCTCTCCTCTGGATCCTTTTAGTAACTTAAAAAGGTTGTATATTCTGTGACAGTACCCAGTTCCTCACTGTCATCCTCTCCCACTGCAAATTACAAACAGATGTTTTTCGCTTTCAAGCCAGATGCCAGCACATCAGCAGGTGTTGAAGCCTATTTATTTGTACACAGAATACGCAGCAGCTCTGCATCACAATTACCGTGTGACTTCACCTTCTTTTCCTGCCCAGTCGCTCTGCCTCCCTTTTCCCTTCTCTTTTTTGCAAGCCTTTCTATAGATAAGATTTAAACCACTCATTATTTGTGGGTTAAAATGGCACAAAATAAATAGAACTGATGGCCACGTGGTTGCTAGGAAGTTGAAATTTTATAATGTTTTTTTATAGCAACTTTAGAAAGTTTTGATGGCCCGTGAGGCGTTGGTCAGAACATTTCTCTACATTCCATTCAAACATTCTTCCCACTAATAACACACTTCATTTTCAAAAAGTGGACAACCTGGGTTTCCCCACTATAAAATCCTGATACCTCACTCTTTTGGATAACTTGAATAAAGTAAAAGATCAGTTTAAATGCTATTTACTCAAATGCACTAAGATAATGATTAGATCACTCCTGTTATTTCCTTCTTTAAAATCTCTTTCCAAATAATTATTAATTGATCATTACAAAGAAATATTTACTCAAATGAGCAGGCTTTAAAAAAATTCTTCTGAAGTGCCAAGCTTTAAAGAAAATGTATTATTACCGTGGTCAAAAGTGAACATTTTTGGTTTGGTTTGTTTTGGTTTGGGTATTTTGGGGAGAGAATAAAATTTGCCTTTTTACAAAGCTTTTATACAGTCTGAGGCTAAGAGGGTTCTCTCTTGTCATTCCTAGCCACTGGCCTTTTGTCAAAACCCATCACTTTCTGAGGCAGCAATGGACACACATGAGGGAAGCTGAAGGGAATAATGGGGGAATGAGACAGAGATAGTTTGCAAATGTGATTGCCACTCAGATGCTTCCAGAGAAGGTTTGTGGCCAGAGATAACAACAACCTCCGGTACTGAAGAAAAGTTCACCAATGTGTGAATAATTATTTATTGCTCCTATGGCTTTCTAAATAAATTAATTAAGATTAGGTAAAAAATAAATAAAATTAAATTAAATTAAATTAAATTAAATAATATAAAATAAAATAATAAAATAAAATAAAATATAAAATAAAATAAAATAAAATAAAATAAAAAGGCACCTGGGTGGTTCAGTGGGTTAAGCAGACTCTTGATTTTGTTTGGCTCAGGTCATGATCACAGAGTTCTGGGATCAAGCCCCACAGCAGGCTCTGTGCTCAGCAGGGAGTCTGTTTCAGGATTCTCTCTCCCTCTGCCTTTTTTTTTTTTTTTTTCCTCATGCTACCTTTCATTTTGTCCCTGGCACTAACTCCTATTATACAAACCATATTTTTATAGAATATGGTTATTTTTTACCCAAGGTCACACATACAATGGGAAATGAATCAAAGGTATTATACTCCCCAGAACTCATCACATAATAGAGCACCATCCTTTTTTTCACTACTTATGTATGACTCTGCTTTTTCATTTTCTTTTATCTAACATTTCATTATAGACTTGACAACCATAATAGCAACATAATTATCTTTAAAAATGTTCTTGAGAACTCCATTTTCAGAGGAAGTGTTCAGGTGTTCTCACCCTGCCACCTGTGTTCTTTGGGATTTCCATTACCATGGATTCTCAATGTGGCTTCCTCTGGATGTTACTAGGGATTATCAACACAACAGCAACAACAACAGAACAAACAACAAACAAACAAAAAGCAGGTTTGCTGCTCAAGTAGATTTGGAAAATTCTAGTTTAAACAGGTCAGGCTAAACAAGGCTCTAGGCTTCTTGACTTCTCCTAAACCATAATATGCTAATTGAATTTGAATCTCTAAGATTGTAGTAAAGCAGTTAGGGTCTTTAAATTCAAATAACCACAGAATTCCAAGGGGAAAATGTTAAGTGTTCAGATTTATCATGGAAATCATCACCATTTGTTAATAACTAAGAGATATACCTGTGTCAATTTCAGGCTACCTTGTAAAAAAGCGTGGGTTTCAATACCGATTCTTTTTTCCTTAGGAAAAATAACAAACAACTCTGAACTTAAAAAATGATATGTACAGATACAAACATATGTACAGATAACCGTTATTCAATATCAGATACGACATTATCTCTACACCCCATCCCCCCAAAATTAGAATTGCGAGGCCAAAAGTTAGCAACTGATTGCTCAAAAATGCCTATTCATTGTAGTCTGTTCTGTCTGAGAAAGTTAGTTATTATATTAGCTAGTGATTCCTGGTCAATCATTCCTTGATAATCAAGGAGAGAGTGAAAAAGAAAGATGTGCTGTGTCTAGAGACCACGGTACTGAGGCACCTTAACTCAAGCTTTATATAGAAATCTTCTATGCAGGAAGGAGCTGTACTGATATACTATCAGTGCTGAAACTGAGCAAGGAGACTAGGGTAGCTAATCTCAGAAAGAAGTAAGGAAAACACAAGTCTTCCCTTGCAAAAGTCAGCGAGGTGACCTGCGTGCCTTGTTATGTCTTTGGAGGGGGAAGAAATATACATGTAGCCCCTGAAATGGGCCTTGGGAGCTCATGCATTTAATTACTGTCAGATCCATAGAAAGCTACAATGACTTTTCATAAAATATTCAAATATATACTTGTGAGGCCATCTCGTTAACAGATCTTGACACCGTCTTGTCAGATAGGAGAGTTACAACAATGTAGATAAGGTGACACGTGACACCGTCTTATAGGAAAATCATTTGGCCATCTGCCTACCTGAACAAACATGGGGTTTTTCTTTGCTGTAATAGCACTCACAAGGAGCAGGAAAAAAAAAATGCTTTTTGTGCTCATCTGTGACCCTGGACACCAACAGTAAGCTCTGAGCTGTCCTACCTAGAATAATACAGTTTCCACTGCATTTATGAAAACAAAAACTATCACATTATTTTCCAAAAAGAATTGAGAGGTCACATAGCCAATAAGCAGGATTTGGAGAAGATTTAATTTATTTTACCAGGAAACGAACATTAAAATTTTCACAAGCGTATTGATGAGCAACGTATCAGAAATTGGTTTTCCTTTCTTTTCGAAAAACTCAAAGTAAAAATGAGTATGAAGTAGATAAACAGAAAAATCCCCGAGGGAACCTAGGATAGAATACTGTCAGTCTAATGCTAGAAGTAACCACGGAGAAAAAGAGAGATAGCAACTTGTTATCAACTTTACTTGGGGGCACTCCTAAATAAATTATCTCATCTAATCTTAATGGCAACCCCTTGGAGTAAATATAGCCACCATACTATATCCATTTGGTTTAGTAAATTGTTAAGGTCACAGAGCTAGGAACTAGGAAGCCAGAATTCTGATATAAGTCTGTCTTTCTCTCTTTTTAAAAAGATTTAATTAATTTATTTGAGAGAGAGAAAGAGCACTAGTGGGGAGAGGGTGTTGTGGTACAGAGGGAAAAGGAGACACAGACTCCCCACCAAGCAGGGAGCCTAACGTGGGACTGGATCCCAGGACACTGAGATCATGACCTGAACTGAAGGCAGATGCTAAGCCAACTGAGCCACCCAGGTACCCCTTTGATGCAAGTCTTTCTGACTTCACACCCCAACCTCCTTCCTTTATAGTATTTGGAAGGCATTTTCCACGTAGTACACTGGTGAAGAGGTGGTCTCTTTCCACTAAAAATCAAGGAAATCTGTAAAACCTGCCTTGAGGCAGAAGCACTGAGACAAGGACACCTTGGGTCAAGAATTCCTCGGCAGCCTTCAGGAGTATGTGGCTTAAGAAGAGGTTTGTAACCTCCAGAATTTAGAGCAGAACATAGGAACAAATATTGTTAGAGCTGTAGAAGCACAGCTGATGAAGAACTGTTTTTTTTTTTTTTTTTTTGATGAAGAACTGTTATTTTAAATCTAAACACTGAGCAAGGAAAGATTGACAATCCCATACAATCAGTGTATCACTGCCAACATAAGAAAACTGGTACCAAAAAAAAAAAAAAAAGAAAGAAAAAGAAAACTGGTACCTTGTATTAATCAAAAGGTGGACTAAAATGTCTACCCTCTGAAGGAAATTGGAGGAGAATAACAGAAAAAAGAACAAGGAGAATTGGATAAGAATCCAGACAGGGATATTGCCTCATCCACATTTGATCAAAGTTTTTATTATTACCCTAATAGGAGCTTTTAAGAGCTATTGATGCACGTTGTTCAACAGTGAGTTTTCAGCATTTCACTAATCTTTCGTCATTTATTAGATCTTCATTAGATCTTCTGAAAGCCTGACGTTGAAGGAAACCATTTGGATCCATTTGGCATGGATGGATCTACCCAGTGACCCCCGCTGTCCAGATTCTGGTGCCCTGCTTTGTACCATAATGTGCTGTAGGTCGAAATCTAGGTGCAATTTAGATCCAAGAGAGCCTGTTCTCCTTGAAATTAAATATCTGGAATTAATTTCATGTTACTGTATCAGCAAATTGGAAAAACACTTCAATGTATGAAAATGTTTCAGATTAAAATGCGTGCCCAACTTAATCAAGCCTCACTAAACAGCATTAATTTAACTATTTAAAACAGTGAAGGTAACAATTTAGTACATATTCTGATATATCCTTGATAAGAATTAGACTAATCAGGAAAGGAAATAAAATTGGATAATTTAGTACAAAAATAAAGTTAGATTAAACTGAATTATCTCAAGGCATAATCCTACTTTAAAACTTCTTTTTACCAAAAGCAATGAAAATAAGTTCTTATACTGTGGTCCAATGATTAAACTATATATATATATATTTTACTGCTATGCTTTCAAATATAATTAAATTGTTTGATGCTCAAATCTAACCATGTCTATTTGTTTTCAGAAATTCACTCTGAAAGTACTAAAGTGGTTAATTAATTGTTCTTTTTTTTTCACACTTTAAGATAAAAAGAAAATGATATATATGGTATTATGATTACGTGTCTTCTTTTTAAAGAACTTTTGCTGAGGAAGAGCACAGTATGCCAAGACTGACATAGAATTGCTTCTTATATTGGCTGGAAAATGCAGTTGAGGTGATCAATAAAGTCCATCACAGAGTCTTACTATTCTAGGATTTGCTATTGCTCCTAAATAATTTATTACAGAAGTATGTAGGGTGTGTGGGGGGGGAGGTTTTTTTTTTTTTTTTTTCTAAATTTCAGGGCTATTTCACAATTGCATCCTCTATTGAGAACTGTATAGCACTACTACATCCCATCATTTGAACCAGGAGAGAAATATCTAATGTAGTCGTCTCGAGTTTACTGTGTGGTTCCAATCAGTTGCTATAATTATAGGCAGAGAAAGAAGTAACTTTAAAAAGAGAAAATGAAGTATAGGTGGTGTTGGAGAGTATTTTGCTTTTACTTTTAACCCAGACATAGAAGTCCAAAAGCATCGTTATCCTGTGAAGAGCTTCCTAGGATCCCAGAAAAACAAATCTGCAAGTATAGAGAATTATAATCCAGATTAGGTTACCTGAAAATTTTCTACTGTCAGTAGAATCCTTCAAAATAGAACCCCTTCCACTATAAATCTACAAATCCAGGGAATGAGTCTTAGAAAAATAATTATTATGCGATGCATTTGATTCTCCTATAAAACAACAAATACTTCCCCACTTGCTTCATGGAAAGCAAAAGATAAAATCTTCATTAAAAATATAAAAGGTCATCTCCCCTTAGGAGAAATCTCCTTGTGAATTGGATAGAATTTATTGGTGTGTGCTTTACATTCCTGATAAATATTGCACTATCTTCAGGAAGATTAAAGAATTACTAGTTGAGGGGCTGGAGCATCAAGCTGTAGTCAAGTTCACGTTGCCTGAGAGCTGATACTGGCTGTCTGTGAGCCTACATGGGTGACAGGCAGCTACCTGGTGCAGGTCTGTCCCTCACTAGCTCAGTGGCAAAGGGGCTGTTGCCACTCTAGAATCGATGCGTGATTTGCCAGTGAATATGCATGAGAAGCTAATTTGCAAGGATTCAGTGAAAAGTAAGTGTTTTGATGAGGAAGACTGAAATAACAAGAAGGGAGGAGTGAGGAAATGGGATAAATATACCATAATCCTTGATTGCTCGGCAAGTACAGCAGGCACTGGAGCTTATCTTTTCCTTAAAGCTAGCAGTTTTATTTCCTTGCATATTTTAAGCATGACATGGGCCACAGAGGGAAGGGAATAAGAACCACTCGCATAGTTTATTTTAAATGGAAAATGAAAATGTGCAGATTTCCTCTTAATGACTTTTAAAAATAATTTTATGCCTACATTTTGAAGAGATCTAAAAGATTTTTTTTTCTTAGCAACCAACCTCCTAATTTACCTATAGACCACAAATGCTTTACTACTTCTAATCAGCCTTATTCTTCACTAGCTTTACCTTGATTATTTATAAAAGAAAAAAGCCAAAAGTGAATTGCTTCAGAAATGGAATAAAAAAAAGGCACAACAATGTAAGTTTTTCTCCCCTATATCTTTATTATCCCTGAAATCGTAGTACTATTTAATTAACTCTGATATACAGTATACTTTCTTCTGGAAAGGAATCTGTTATTTAAATCAACAAGTAAAAAAATCTGTTCATATGAAGGTCTATGAATACACCTTCATATGAACCGAATGAAATCCCTCAAGAGGATTTCTAGTTCTTTTTTTTTTCCTTTTTAATTGAATTTCTCCAAATTGTACCAATGGATTCAATTGAAAACATGTACTCAGCAAATGAATAAGGAGAACTATAGAACCTCTCACAAAAGATCTGCCTCGTATAAGGTGCTCAGCAAACTTGGAATTGCACACTGTGCTTTAAATGATGTAAAGGGGTGTGTGTGTGTGTGTGTGTTTAACTTCACAAATATCTGAGTCTAGTGTTGAAAAGGAGTAGACAATTAGAATTGAGTGAAAATATCAAGACTCAGACAAAAATGGGAAAGGCAGAGGTGGAATATTGTGTTGGGAGAAAAAAAAACTGGGTTAGGAATTAGATTTAAGTTTAAAACTTGGGTCAGAAAAAAATAAAATAAAATAAAATAAAAATAAATAAAACCCTGGGTCAGCCCTTAGTCACAGGACCTAGGGCAATCACTTAACCTTTCAGATATTCACTTTCTTATCTATAAATATGCATAATAATGACTGTTTTCCCCAAAGGGATTCTCAGGAGGATAAGATCCTGTGATATTTGTAAATGTATTTTTTTAACTACTAAGCACCTTAGACATTATGTCTTTCCTATAAATTCATTTGATAGTATCTGCCAGTCTTGTCTTCCTATCTCAGTTTTCCCATCAAGTAAAATCAAAGGAGTGCAATCAATGCTCTCTCAGCATTGCTAGGAGATTCAAATGTAATTATTTTTAATGCAAAATAGGTTATGAACTCAAGGCATGGGATTAAGGCAGTTGTAAAGTCTGGGAAAGAGTATAAAAAATGCAGAGGCATGAATGAAAAGCAGTGTCCTGGGGCTATCATTGTGTGTGTGTGGGGAGGGGAGGCGGGGGAGGGTGTAGAGGGTGACACCCTCTGAATAGAGGAAGTCAAAATAAAGAAAAACATATTAATTATGAATTTGAAACAATGAGAACAAGTCACAGTATTGCTTACAGGTAGATAACAAATGCTACATTATTAGATGTGGGCAATAAAATCATTCTAGAAGAAATAAGACTAAATTTAGACCTTAAAATGGCCATGGTCACTGGCTGATGGCCATCTGAGCCTTGGCCTTAGGATTTAGCAGGTTCCTTATGTGTGATTGGCTTTTTATGAGATTTAGACCTCTCTTTTCTCTCTTTTCCAAACTTATTAGTTCCTTTAGGCAAATAAAGCTTCCAAATCCTACCATTTATCTTTATGTTCATGGAATATGTAGAGTATACAAGAGAACCTACTTTCACCCAGACGCCATTAATTGTTGCTTCTAGATTCTAAAATACATTTTGATACAAAGACATGAATCCGGATGATCAATGATCAGGAGGGAGGTCAGGCTTCCAAGACCAGCACTGTAAATCCAAATCAGAAAATAAATAGAACAGATCTGGTTTTAACCAGGTAGAAGAAGATGCAGTTTTCTTCAAAATAAAGAAATAAGCACTATATGAAGTCTACCCATTAATGGGCTGCGTAGAAATCTACCAACTATTTAGAACCCATTATTTTCTGGTAGGCCTAAAAAAGTGGGTTGGTTAAGCGAAATCAAAGCAAGCTATTCCCCCTAAAATATTTATTAACTATTATTATGTGAGATAAATCATCTACTTTAATCCTCTCTACAGATACAGATAGGTAAGTAAAAGCTTAAAGACGCTAATTACTTGCTTAAGGTAATACTACCGGTAAAGAATAGAACAAGACTTCAACCATGACGTTTTGCTTCTTACTCACTAAGCAATGTTGCCTTTCTATGGCAGCAAGAGGCAGAGTTCCATCGCCAGCCTCTGCTCCGGTGTGTGTAGCTGGTCCTTGTATCCTTCCAGAGTTTCTCTTCAGGGAAATTGTATTCTCTATTTCAAAATATTAGTAGCCACTTCTTCTCTGATTAGTTGATTAGATGCTTAATAAGAACTTGGTCCTTAATGAGATACTTGACAAAGCCTCATGCTTTGCCTATTGGTTGAGGTTTAGAATTCACAGAATAAGGGGATTTGTCTTATCTCTGAATGTAGGACAATAGAGGGGAAATAGAAGAATCTGAGCCAATGCCTGTGGGGTCCAAGAGGTTGCAAGGCAGGCTCACCAGATACCAGATGTTTCTCCAAGGACAAATATCTCTCTGCATAAATGAGGTAGACAGGGATCCCTGGGTGGCGCAGTGGTTTGGTGCCTGCCTTTGGCCCAGGGCACGATCCTGGAGACCCGGGATCGAATCCCACATCGGGCTCCTTGCATGGAGCCTGCTTCTCCCTCTGCCTGTGTCTCTGCCTCTCTCTCTCTCTGACTATCATAAATAAATAAATTTAAAAAAAAAATGAGGTAGACAGTGCTCCATTTACAGGCTCACTGTTACCATCTTTCCCAAAAATCCATCCACAGCTTATGGAGGAAATTGAGAATATGGGTCTGAGGCAAAAATGAAAGATTCTGTGATGTGGTGAGAAAGGATAACCTCTATAAACTCTTCTCAACATTAATTCCTTTGAACTGGTCTTAAGATATTGCATTGCCTGTCCCCATGATGCCAGCAGACATCTTGAGATCAAGAAGTTGACTTAAATTCTGTGAACCAAACAGTTCTCTGGCTGTACTATATTATCCTATCACTCCAGGGAAGCCAAGGCTATTAAGAATGTTTCTAGGTACCAGCAACTGGCAGTAAATGAATATTGATTAGATAATTTCTATGTGGCAATTTCTTTCACGTGCTCTCTGGTGGGAGAAAGAAGGCAACATATTTTGTATCTCAGGGATTTAATGATATCCAGTATTAATAACACCATAAGATGAGTCTCAAAGTTCTCAAGTAAACTCAGGAGTCGTGAGAGTTCAGAGTGCCATGGTTTGGAAGTGTGCGTTGAGCCTGTACTCTCCCTTGGCCTTGAAGGATTGGTAAGATTTGAAGGACAGGAAAGAATGAGACCTTCCAGGCATGAGGAATTCCAAAAATTAAGCTGCAGAATTGGCAACACCAGTCACATTTGGATCAAAATAAACATCTGGCTGAACCAGAGGGTCTATAAGCAGAGAGTGCTTCTGAAAATTTAACTGAGCGCTAACTCAATTAACTTGTCGACGTTTTTCATCAAATAAACACAAAATTTAACCCTGTGCCTGCCACAGGGTTAAGTTGCGTATCCTCAGGCAACTTCTCTCAAACTCTGTTTTCTATATAAGGATGTTTGCTCAAAGAGCAGGAGAGTACGTGTGATTCTATATACAAGAAACCTAACACAGTGACTGGTGTGTAGTTTAGACATTGATGTGGTATTTTATTTTATTTTTATTTATTTTTATTTATTTTTAATTTTATTTCTTCATGAGAGACACAGAGAGAAGGCAGAGACACAGGTAGAAGGAGAAGCAGGCTCCATTCAGGGAGCCAGATGTGGGACTCGATCCGGGGACTCCAGGATCATGCCCTGGGCCAAAGGCAGATGCTTAACCCTGAGCCACCCAGGCGACCCATGATGTGGTATTTTAAAGTCAGAATAATAAATCAATATTAAGGTTGGATTATATCCTCACTACATTAAAATGTTAGTTTTAATAAAATGACTGACTTGTGAGATTAAGCGTTCTACAGGAAGCCTAGAAATTTAAATTCAGTTTTAGCCATAGATTTAGTAAATAAATAAAGAAAGAAATGAGCTTTCATCAACTGTGCTTTTTGTTTCTTTACCACACAAATGAAAGATAACGGCCATAAAATTTGAATGAAGTTTCAAGGACATGCACAGTAGCATTAAAAATAATTTAAGTAATGCTAAATCATAGTTGTCATTAAGTGTTGAGACAAAGCCTTGTCTTAATAAATTCTACCAATATTTCTACGTCAGACTATTGCTAGCACATATTAGCATTTATTACATATTTGTCTTTAAACATGTCACATTGTCGCTTGTTCAATTTAATTTCAGTTCTATTTACGAAGTACACATTTTATAAATTACCCTAACACGTACTTTTTCTATATTTAGAATTTAAAAATGAGGGGCAAATCTTTTTAATCACTTGGAACAGACCTTAATTAATGGAAGCTCTGATTCTCATTTTTAAAATTTAGCCCATGTAAAAAAAATAATAAAATACCTTCAAAACACAAATAAAACATATGCATTAATATAATTTCTCTCTAAAGAAAAGTCATTCATATCTAAAATAAAATCTATGATGATCCGAGAGTGGTTTCTATCGACCCTGTAAGAGCCAGAGCAACATCATGCCCTATTCAAATCCTCTGTTGAAGAAGTCAGCAGAAAGAAGAGTGGTGATTTATACGTGAGTTAATAAGATAGAAGTAAGACTAGAATCTCTTTGGGGGGAGATAACTCTTACTGAAAAACAAGTTGTCGGAATTTTTGCATCAATTGTTTTTACTGGTAGTATATCGACCGCTGTTATACAAGATGATGTTGTAGTTCCTCTAGGAGAATGTCCCTTCTCTGACTGTATTCTGTACTTTTATAATGGCTCTTTGAGCTGGTGCCTGCCAGTAAGGTTTGATACCACCTATGGAATTATCTAAAAGGCATCCCAACCCCTTACTGCCCTAAAGAGAGAGAATCCTCCTCTATTGTCTTCTACAGAAGTTCTTATTATTAAAGAAAATACAGAAGAGATATTTAGAAGGCACCATTACAGTTCTCAAGATAACCTGGGAGTAGGAAATTTATTTCTGTATTTTGTGTTATAATGAAGGCACAGCTTTTAAGTGCTTTTGTCTATTTATAATATATAATTTTCCCTGGGGTTGTAATCTCAAGAAATGCTCCACTCAATTCCATATTTCATGAATGTGCACTATTTATGAATTCCTCTGGTGATATAAGCACAAATGAGAAAGTAAATCAAGGTCCCTTGAGTTGACGAGGGGAGAGAGAAACCAATATATAATCAAATGATGACAGAAGAGTGTGTTGAAATGTTGGAATAGAGTTATGTATGAGGTTCTCTTGGAGTCCAGCTGTGGAAGTGGCCGACATTTTCTTAGGAAAAGATGACCGGGAGGTCAGGAACTTCATTTTCAAGATGTCAAACGTCACTCTTGTAATATGACAAGTGACACATGCCCACTTCTAGTCAGTTGACATAAAAGTATCATTGCTTACTCTACTGCAGCAGGATTCTGAAGGGGATCCTGAGATAACCAGCTCTAGTGGAGCTTGGGTTAATAGCTGTGAACGGTACCGGCACAACAGCATCTCAGAAGGAACTCCCCAAAACTGAAGAAATGCTTAGCCAAAAATATGTTTGGCTAAATATATACACCATCTGGCTATAATACATAGTAAATGACCTGAATTTTAAAAACTCTTAACTATTGAAAGTAATTTATATAATCCCATTTGTATATGCATAGACTCACTGGCACTGAAAAGACAGCATCAAGCACAATGGCTTATTTAATGCATTTTCCACCTGTGTACATCTTGACTCAATGGAAGACAGAATCAGATAACAATTTAATTACCCCGCAAAGGAATTTAGCAATTGACGATGGGATTAATATAATAATCAAATCCCAGCTGGAATTGACTATAGTATTTGCTACTACTTAATTAGAAAATGTTAACGGTTTTGCAGGCAAAGTGCTTTAAATGACAAAAGATAATTATTTACTTTAAATACTAAAAAAAAAGGGCTCAAGTTTAAATGACATCTATTAAATATAGAATATTGTGTCATTCCTAGTATGTAATTTAGACGACAGCTTAACAGCATTCAACAACATACAAAACATATTTATTTTTTATTTTTTTTATTTATGATAGTCACACAGAATGAGAGAGAGAGAGGCAGAGACACAGGCAGAGGGAGAAGCAGGCTCCATGCACCGGGAGCCTGACGTGGGACTCGATCCCGGGTCTCCAGGATCGCGCCCTGGGCCAAAGGCAGGTGCTAAACCGCTGCGCCACCCAGGGATCCCCTACAAAACATATTTTATCCAAAGTAGGATGATATGATCTTTAACATTGTATAATGAATCATTAACAATAGGCTAAAACAGATCCATAAATGGTTGAACTAGATATAAAGATGTATGATATTCAAGAGAATATAGATAAACTTTCCATGGTAAGCAACAGAATGCCTTATAAAACAGGAAATAAAAAAAAAAAAACAGATAGTCTTGGTTCGTTATATTTCTAAAATAGTATTTCATATGCATTTTTGTTAATTTGTGGGACAGTTAGGAGACATTTGTAAAACTCTAAGGTAGCAAATGCGCCCCATAACTTGTTAGCATTTGAGGAACAAATCAGAGGCACACGCTCCAGATACGATTATTATAATCCTTCAACTATGCTGATATCTAACGACCTTCAAAAGCTTCTTCATTATCATCCCGAAGAATAGCAACGATTTTTCATTAGTGAAATAAGTTTAATTATTGAAGCAAGGAATGTGGACTGGCTAAGATACCATATAGGAACTCCTACCTCAGATGGACAGTGTTTGAGACTCTGTGACCCTGGTCACCTCTACTCCTTCACAGCTGAATCCCATCAGATCCCACGAGCAACCACTTTTCCAGAGGAAGCTCTGGCCTGATTCCAACTAGATGGTAACTAAATCCTGCTAATGGAAAATTGACATATCAGTCTAAGTGAAACTTCCATGGTAGTGTTTGCAATGTACCTAAAAGAGGAAAGGCTGATGTATCATAAACTCTCAGAGTAGATTTTATGACTTTTGGCTTGATGGCTAAGAAAAGCGTGAATGTGTAGTAGAATCTGATTTGTATGATGTGCTCTGATTATAACATGAGATGGTATTATGATTGGGTAATAGAAGTATAACTTCCACCTCTAACAAAAAAAAAAAAAAAAAAAAAAAAGAGAGATACTGAAAAGAATCTCTTTGTGGACAACCAAACTGGCTGAGGTCAATCTGCAGCATAAGTACTTACTCACAGCACATAGAAAGATCCTGATTTGTCTAATCAGTGAGTAAGGAAATGCTTAATTAATCAATTAATAAAGAAACACTGTAAACTAGCAGGTAACTAAGTATTAAGACACTTGAGGCCTCGACTTATTCTGGTCTGATTTGAGCCACAGTCAATTTCTCATAAAGTCTTTCATTCCTGAGAATTCTGGATTCAAATATGACTTATTTGGCTACTTTCCACCCTAAAAGTCTAAAAACTTTATAAAAAATGGAATGCATACTCCTAAACTATACTCTGATAGAGAATGGGATTAATTATAAAGACACGAGGGGTGGCTGGGTGGCTCAGTTGGTTAGGTTTCCGACTCTTAGTTCCGGCTAAGGTCACAACTTCAGGGTCATGGGATTGAGCCCCAGGTCAGGCTTCCGCTCAGCACGGGATCTGCTTTGGGATTCTCTTCCTCTGTCCCTCCTCCCCTAAAATAAATAAATAAATCTTAAAAAATAAAAATAAAGACAGGACTTTTCTGGAATGTCTTCCCAGAATACAGTGAGATTACCTGCAACCACTCATTCCCTTTCTAATACCAGCATCAAAATATGGTCATCGTAATCTGTTTTAGAATAGCCTCTTAGATTTCTTGCCTGGGAGGGTAAAAACATAGGACACACTGTCCTTACCTTCTTTTCTCCTGCCCGTTCTCCATTCTTTTTCTTACCCTATAAGTTTCTCTCCTTACATAATCAAAATACCTAAATACCTACTTCCTACAATTTCCTGCTTTTTACAGCTGTAGTGGGATTGTTGGGAGCAAAGTCAGAAAACATGCATATCAAATAGATCATTTGGAAAATCACCATCACTCTGCACAACCACATGAATTTAAAAGCGTAGGT
Organism: Nyctereutes procyonoides; assembly: GCF_905146905.1. Lineage (NCBI taxonomy): Eukaryota > Metazoa > Chordata > Mammalia > Carnivora > Canidae > Nyctereutes > Nyctereutes procyonoides. Next base: position 38,354,636 of record NW_026575120.1, on the reverse strand, counting down.
TGCTTTGAAATATTTCATCTCATTTGTACACTGATGCCTATAGGCCGAGTCCAAATCTTAATATTTATACAATTTTAGAAGGGTTATTTTCCCTGTTTGTTTAATCAGCCAGAATAATCTGAAAAGAACCTGACCGTGTAGAGCAAGATCCCTCAAGTCTAATGCTCCCGTGTTTCTCTTCCATGTGGAATTATCTGTACTGGAGCCTAATCCTTTTCACTGAGGGAAGAGAGATTTACAGAATAGTGCCGGCTCACAAATGTCGGATTTCACTAACTCTCTTCATCTCTTTGCTGCCCTCTTCGCCCCTGTAAATATTACGCTTTGCTTCCTAAATAAATCGTGCAGCCATTCTCATAGGAATGCTTGTTTCCCGCAAACATTGGTTCCAGTGAAATGATTAGAATTTTCAACAAGCTTGTCTTCTCATATGGATTTTTCTCACTGGGTTTCTTAAATGCCTTAGCATGTCTGTTGTGCTTGTGTTCCTGGAGGTGCTATGTTGAGAAAGACCCCAATGGAGAAGTGAAGAAAAGAGAGGAAGGGAAATGAACCTTTATGATGCATCTGTCCTAATACTGGCATTGTTTCGACGCCGTTTACTGGGATTATTTTATTGGCTGTATGATCAACTGTGAGGTAATGATGATTTTCTTATTCTATGAATGAGTGTGGTAAATCTAAGTAAGATTAAGTAATTTACCCAGAGCCTCCAGCTAGTTAAGGGTCGAGGCCAGACCACGTATGTAGGGGATACATTCCCCTGTACTCTCACTGTGCTTTGCTGTCTCCTCTATCTCCTTCTTGGAAATACTTCAAAGGAATATGATATATTTAGGTTATATTGGTAATTTTAAGGAATTTTATTTATTTATTCATGAGGGACACAGACAGAGAGGCAGAGATACAGGCAGAGGGAGGAGCAGGCCCCATTCAGGGAGCCTGAGGTGGGACTCGATCCCCGGTCTCGAGGATCACATCCTGGACTGAAGGCTGCACTAAACTGCTGAGCCATCCAGGCTGCCCTAGATTGATATTTTTAAAGTAAGTTTTTAAGTGCACCCTGAGGGAAAAAAAAAAGTCTGATGTTATACATTAGAAAAAATTTAACGATGAAAAAACCTGTTTCTTCATGCATCTGTTGAAACAATAACCAACACTACTGGCATACTATCGGTATGTAATAAAGTCATTAGGCATTCCTATTTCATGTAGCTTAATAAAAATGACAGATGTGGGAAAACATCTCTATTTTTGAGTGTATTGTATGCGGGGTACTAAGCTTCAGTGTTATATACATTAATCATGAAGTCTTTGCAACACTTCTATATATGTATTACAGAACTGTGCAACAGTGAGTTGTGTGACTCAGAAATTACACAAGTCACTCAGGTCAACCCATTTGGCAGAGCCCAGATGTGTACTCAGGCCTTCTGATGCCAAGCCCAGACTTTTAAACCGTATGATAGACTATCCCTCACATATCATACCATGTGATCACAGTACACAGTGTGGAAGATGATTAAATTAATGTGATACAACCTTACACCCTTTCACTATTCTCTAAATTTCATATATTTAAGTATCTCTTCCTCAAGTCTATAAACTCTCAGGGCTGCTTTTCTCAATGTCTGAATTGGGTTTTTAAAAATATTTGCTATGTTCATGGGGCCCCTGGGTGGCGCAGTTGATTAAGCCTCGGACTCTTGGTTTCCACTCAGGTTGTGATCTTGGGGTCCTGATCTCAGTCTTGGGGTTGTGAGATCCAGCCCTGCATCAAGCTCTGCATTCAGTGTGGAGTCTGCTTTAAGACTCCGGCTCCCTCTCCCTCTGCCCCTCCCACTCTCTGAAATAAAGAAAATATTGAAAAAAAATAAAAATAACACTATTGAAAAAATGATATATTTCAGATAGATAGATAATAGAATAATTCTGTGTATAGTCCAATACAGGACGTTGGTAATGTTAACCAGAATAATTCTGTGTATAGTACAATACAGGGCTTAGGTAATGTTAACTAGAAGCAAAGGCAAGATTTGTTTTCCAGAGGGGTGGGGGTGTCAGATGGGAAGGTCTGTCCAGAATTGACCAGATTTAGCCTTACTCACATGACATCTTTAGCATTTCAGTAGATCCCAGGATAATTATGAGGTTTAATGACAGAAAAAAAGTAAGCAAGGTCCACTTTGTGAACACTCAGTGCTACATGAATTCATTTTCCCTTTTTTTTTTTTTTACCCTGGTTAACTTTTGTTTTGTCAAAAAGGTCTTGATGGCTTTTGCACTGACCTGCCTCAGGGACTCTGTGCAATGCAGGCCACCTGTCTGGGCAGCTGTCCGTGGCCAGTGCCCTGCATGTCAAATTTAGAGTGAATTATAGTAAGAGCCAGTAGCAGGGCCGGCTTCCGTGCTCTGTCCACTGCTCTGCAGATAAACAAGGAAATTAAGCCCCCCCCCCCCAAAGAGCAAAAATCTTTAAAGAATTAGACCGCTCTCATTTCCACACACAGAATAAGCCAACAAAATAAAAAAGAATAGAAGGAATGACAGGAAAAAAGAAGTTTGCGAGTCTTTTGAGGAACTAGGAGGGGAAAAGAAATACAAACATAATATATACTCTAAAAAATATTCATCTTAATTGTATTAATATTAAGGATTACAAAATAAAATGATTTCCAGTGAACATACGTTGTATGGGTTTTGTTTGTTTAAGAGGAAATGAAAATGTAAGCAAATGTATTGCAAAATCAGCATGAACAGTATCTAAGGCTCTGGGGTGAAAAATAATTCCTACACTGAGAACAAATTACCATTGTTAGAAACTGTAAGATGAGTATTTGTTAGGGGCTTCAAATCTCACTATTTCAAGGGAAAGGCACTGGCAAAGCAATATGCCAAGGCAGAAGGTCGAAGTTGCTCAGCCATCAGAGTGTAGCCTAAAATTGTTCGAGCAAGGGCTTCAGACACTTTCTGGCTTGGATTCAGTCACCTTCTCATCAGCCTGAGAGAGAGGATTGGGTGTTGATACAGATATTTGACCACCAAACGGAATGCCCCCAAAGCACAACCATTTAACTGCTTTGTGTGGGTGTATGCGCGCACATGTGCATGCTCACACACATCTTGCATTTATTTAAACCAAACAAGACAATAACAATGTTCTTGTCAGTAAATGTGAATACTTGCTTTCAAATTTACCTAAATGAAAGCTGGCAGTTCGGGAAATGTATGCAGTTCCCAAAGAACATGGATATTGGCAAGGTTCTCACTTTTATCACAGAAATGGTAAGAGCACTGAATTTCACTGACACAGAAACCCATTTTTTAGAAATAGAACCTCAGCATTTTCATAGTGTGGTGTTGAAATGTCCACTGTGTGATAATCAACCTTTTCTTCTTTTAAGTAGGCTCCACGTACCAGCATGAAGTCTAATGTGGGGCTTGAACTCATGACCCTGAGATCAAGACCTGAGCTGAAATCAAAAGTTAAATGGTTACCTAGCTGAGCCCACCCACAAGCCCCTATATCAACTTTTTAAAATATCATTTTTCGTTATAAATCTTTTTATAGTAACCAAAATTGTATGGACCTAAATAAACCTTCTTTCAAAATTAGATAAAATCATTAGTCCAAATTTTATGAATACCAACTCTTTCGTTGAAGAGATGCAAAGTGGACTTTCACATCTAAAAATAGAAGAGCGTTTGTGCATCTAATTAAATCCTTTCTAAATAGGAAATATTAATAAGAAAACACGATGCACGATAGAAAACTCATTTGCTTATTTATTGCATTAAAACCTCATTCCACAAGATATATCTAACACTAAACATCAAATGGAGAACATTTAAAACAAAACTAAGCTCAGCAGCTTAGCGCTGCCTTCAGCCCAGGGCATGATCCAGGAGACCCAAGAGCGAGTCCCGTGTCGGGCTCCCTGCATGGAGCCTGCTTCTCCCTCTGCCTGTGTCTCTGTCTCCCTTTCTCTCTGTGTCTCTCATGAATAAATAAATAAAATCTTTAAAAAAAAAATAAAACAAAATCACTAATAGAAACTAACTGTGGTATTTGTATCAACTGTTTAAATGTGGTCATTTCAGTACTCAAAAAACAACTAAATCATACAAAATGTGAAACAATAGTTTTTAATAGACTTTCCTACATGTTAGAGTCAGAAGATAAAGGTAAATCTGTGTTCTAGTTTTCAAAAAAAAAAAAAAAATAGTGAGATAGATGTCAAAGAATGCCAGGCAGGCTGTGGACATAATTTCCTGTGTCTGGGTAGTCAACAAATATGTGTTAAGTTCCCACTGTGTATCCAGCACTGTTCTAACACAGAGGTGACAACTGTGAACACAACGTACCAAACATTATGTCTCATGCAGCTTTCTCTCTGGTGGGAAGAAGATAATAATATAGCAATAGGAAGAATAAGAAAAAGTTCGGGGGGGGGGGCAAAATTTTAGACGGTGTGGCAAAGTAAGGCTTCGTCGAGAAGGGGTATTCTAAGTAAAGATGTGCCAGGAATGATGGAGCCAGGTGCACATTTACCTGAGGGGAAGGCAGAGGGGGCTGCAGCACACAGCCTGGAGGATGTGCATGTTCAGGACCAGTGAGTGGGCCCTGTGACTGGAGCAGAGACGGGCAGGAAGAGAAGCCACAGAGGTAACCAGGAGCACAGAACCCATGGGATCCCATACAGTCCAGTAAGGGACTGTGATTTTTACCCTAAGTGAAGGGGAAGCATTAGAGGATTTTCTGGAAAGAAGCGCCATGTTCTGACTCAGTTGTAACAGGATCTTTATGACTGCCATACTGTGGACGGGATCCAGCTAGAGCTCTACTGTGACAATCCAGGTGAGAAAAGAGATGCTGGTTTAGATTAGAGCAATTAGAAGTGAACAAACCCAGAATATATTTTGAAAGTAGAGCCAATGGGTGAGGTCTAAGAGGGAAAGAGTAGGAGA